>NW_024369929.1:9103175-9703175 GCF_014805655.1 Passer montanus
CGAGCCGCAGGGCAGCGCTGTGCCCAGCCTGGGGTGGCCCCGGGGCCGCTCGGAGCGGCGGGAGGGGGGGGCGAAGCGGGGCCGGGGGAACCGTGAGGTTTGTGCCGCTGCCAGCCAGGGCTGCGCCCGGCCGCGCTCCTGAGGCGCGCTCCAAGCGCAGGCACGGTCCCGGGGTCGTGAGGCGCTCGGCGTGTGCGGAGCCTCCCCCGAGGAGCGGCTCCAATCTCAGTGTGCGTCATTAAAAACCAAAGCCTTTCCTCAGGCTGACACCTCGGTAAAACACTTTGCTCCGTTCGCAGCATTAGCCAGCATGGTGCTCACAAGCGTGGGGAAGATGGCTGGCCTCCAGAAGAAGGCGTCCGGCATCAGGAATATCTGTATATTGGCCCACGTGGATCACGGTGAGGCAGGGCTTCTGCCTGCTCCTCTTGTGTGTCTGAATATCTTGTGAGATACTTTGTTCGCTGTTCTCAAGTAGTAGGATTTTGTGCATTTAGCTTTAAACTGTCTTGAACAAGATTCAGGAAAGTAAATCTGCTTTATGCATCTTTCCTTGGTCTGTTTCAGCTTGTTTTAGGTAACAGAGCGCCACACTATAATAGTTTGAAATTGAATGAATAGTTTGAAATTGAATGAATAGTTGAAATTGAATGTTTGCTATGATGGTGAATGTTGGCGTGAATTTAATATGTGTTTAAGAGGCAGAATAATATTTTTCTATGTTTTCTTCATAGAACAAGCTTGTTATGTAGGTGGAAATAGTAACCACCCTTTTTAGAACACAAATATTTTGTCTAATTGCATATTATAATGAGGTCCTTAGTACTGTTTGCTATTTCCACTGCTCTTCTGGCCATGACAGGTAAATTTGCATCCACTCTTCAAAAATAAATTTGTGTGCATGCAACAGGAGTAATTTGATTTGGTTTTTGAAAGTTAATTTGTACTCTTCATGGCATTTCATAGTCTTTATTAATGCTGATGTCTTAGAATACTATATGGCATCTTTTGCCATCGTTAATATTCATTTAGTCTAAGCAATTTATTTTTCTTTTCAGGCAAAACCACTCTAGCTGATTGCCTTATATCTAGCAATGGAATAATCTCCAGCCGCTTGGCAGGAAAGGTAGAGTTACACTGTCACTTCTAACAGAATTCTGGTCTCTGTGTGCTGGGGTTGTAAATTCTGGATCATTAAGGAATTCCATCTATAGTCTTGCTAAACCTTGTTTTCTCACCATCATACTCTGACAGTTGATAAGTAAATTGTGAAGATGTTTCTACAGACTTACTGTTTTTCTTTTGTTTCTGTACTCAGCTGAGATACCTGGACAGTAGGGAAGATGAGCAGATCCGAGGAATAACAATGAAATCTAGTGCAATTTCACTGCACTTTGTGAAAGGTAGGTTGTTGATGCTGCCTTGTATAAATTGTATTATACATTTCTGTTAATTTCCCCTGTCTCTTCGTTGTTGCTGTTGTGATTTCTGTGTACAACTTTGACTTCTGTGTTTCTCAGTGTTAGGCTGTAATTCTGCAGAGACTTAGGCAAGTAAATCAGCCAAGGTAATTGAGTTCCATCTCAGGGTCAGGAAAAACATCGTCAGTCGTATCTCTGAGTGGAGGCCGTGAGAGTAGTTGCCTCACCTTTTATTATTAGATATAAGTAATGTATATTTTGATCTTGAGTCTTGAATCACTTAAAGGCAAGACCTTTCAGAAAAACTCATGTTTTAGTACAGTCTTACTTCTTTGTTGAGATACCTGTTACACTGTACTGTAAGGGTTTTTACAGTGTAGTTAGTGTCAGGACATTAAAAAATAATAGCTGAAGCAATCTAACTGGGTGGCTGGAAGAAATATCTTTGAAAACTGTTCTGAAATATTAATTTATTGTTTGATCCTAGGTGATCAGGAGTATCTGATTAATTTAATAGACTCCCCAGGGCACGTGGATTTTTCTTCAGAAGTATCTACTGCTGTCCGACTCTGTGATGGTTGCATCATAGTGGTGGATGCTGTTGAAGGAGTCTGTCCACAGGTGAAATAAAGTGTATTAAGTAGAGGAAGAGGGGAGTAAGCAAAGTCTGAAGTGGGTTATATAGAAATAAAAGACAAGCTGTCTAAGAAGCTTTACAAAATTTTTAACAAATGACAATACAGTTGAGCTGTGAAAGTAGTAAAAATCATAGTTGTGCTGAAAAACTAAACAGTGCTGGTGAATGGGTGTAGAGAAGCAGGGTTGAAGCACTGGGTATTTTTTCAGGTGTAATGGAATACTTTGATAGAGAAAAGTCTCAAGGGAAATAATTTCCTGTATTTATGTGGGCTTTCAGGGTTTGGAAGAGAATACACAAAGTAATGAGGTAGATTTTTTTCATGGCTTACTTTTCTAAATAGTTTGGTTTTTGTTATTTTGGGTGTTTTTGCCATGAAATCCCACCATTCTGCAGAATTGTTCAACAACTAACACCATGGGAGTACAATTTCTGGTTTGAGTGTCAGCCTGTCCTTTACTGTGTTTATTAAATTTCAGAATTATATTTGAATTTTTTTTAACATTTTGTCTTTTTGGTGCTGTCAGGCTTTCTTTAATGGGGTTTTCAAAAACTCTTTCCTTCTCAGACTCAGGCAGTCCTGCGGCAGGCATGGCTGGAAAACATCCGTCCTGTCCTGGTGATTAACAAAATCGACCGCTTGATTGTGGAGCTGAAGCTCACCCCTCAGGAAGCATATTTGCACCTTAAGAATATCTTAGAGCAGGTATTTGTGCTGAGGTGTCATTTACACAGCAGATTTTGTGGCACTGTGTAGCATCCAGTCTGATTTTTAACATTAAGGTGCATCTTATTCCTGATTTGCTTTGAGGTTTATCCAGAATGCCTGTGATGGAGAAAAGGGTGGTAAATGCCTCTTTACAGGTCATCAGGAAAAGTCTTCATTTTTAGAAGTAATGTGCTCAATGTTTTGTTCTTCTCCTAAATTGCTTAAACTTACTCGAGGTAGACTGTTCTTGATATTGATAGATTTATGTCGGAATAATGTTTCATCTTTTGAATTGTAGTTTAAGTTGCTCTCAAACTTCTCTTCCCCCCCACCAATCTCACTTGGGAGCATTTATCTGCCTGGTTTCCCTTTGCCCTCTGTTGTTTGCTTTGTTGGCAGAAACAAGTTCCTATTTTCCTATTTCACCATTCCTTGTTCTGAGAGACAAAGTGTGTTACATGTGATACTTTGATTCTGTCCTGGTGTGTGTAATTTGGAAACTTCAGGGTGTTTATGTCAAAACATAAACTCCTGTGGTCTTCAAATGTGTGGAATTAGGTGTGTTTTAATTGCCAAATGAATCACAGCCATGCTAGCTTGTTAACACAGCTTCTCTTTTTATGTTTTCCAGGGTGGGAAAATTACATTTTAATTGCAAGGGTTGTGAAAGAGTGAATGAATCTGAGGGTGTTTTTACATATCTTTCTCTAGATCAATGCAGTCACTGGAACACTTTTTACCTCCAAAGTGTTGGAAGAAAGAGCTGAAAAAGAAACAGAAAGTGAAACCCTTTCAGACGCATCACCAGGAGATCAAATTTATGACTGGAGTACTGGATTGGAAGACACTGATGACTCACATCTCTATTTTTCACCAGAACATGGAAATGTGGTGTTTGCCAGTGCGATTGATGGCTGGGGTTTTGGGTAAGTTTGAGATTTAATTACGGCCCTTTTTAAAAAATTGATTACTGCTGTTAATCTTAAAGTATTTTGGTTGTATCATATTTCTAAAGATGTTTGTTAGATTCTTCTGTGATATGCTGCTGTGTATAAATTATCTGAGTGACAGGGATCCCTGTTTGACTTACACAGGAGCTTCTGAGCCCACAGTGGGGTCCAGCCTAGCCTGGTAAACAGTATTTTTGTACTTGCTGCTGTTGGATACACTGCAGCAGACCAGGCCAGGAGCTGCGAGCGGGGCAGGAGGAGCTGGTTCAGGGTGCTCTGTTTGGAGGGGAGGGCTGCAGGTTGTGAGCAGTGCCCGTGTTCTGGTCGCTGGCCACGAGGTGGAGGCGTTGTCTTCATCCTGAAATTGTAATTACAGGGATAGCTCGGTGGTGACACAGGGAATGTCTCAGTACTGCAGAGCCCTTGCAGAAAATTATCTCCACGATTTTTAAATCCAAGTCAGACTGTAAATAAGGTGCCATGCGTAGTTTGTTGTCCAACACAAACAGCTCTTGTCCCTTGAGAAGGAAGGAAAAATAAAATAGGCTATTTTAGGTTAATTATCTTTCAAGACTAGTTTCTTTCTTCTGATGAACTGTCAAGCCCTGGCTCTGATGAATCATATAATGAAGAGGGCAAAAAAGAACATTTTTCTTAATTACTTTAAAGAGGTTCTTCTGGACTGCCAGCTACAGTACTGTGTGCTGAAATATGGATCAGTGCAGCTTTTTCTTAATCATGGAAAGTCTTGACTGCTGTTTCTTGGTTGTGGGTTCTTTTCCTGAAGATATTAGCAGAAAAAAATTAACTTATTAGGCAGTGCCAGCCTCATCCAATGTGGTAAGTACATGTGCTTTTCTCACAATTCTCAAGTGTTGAAAAATGCCATTAATATATATGCAGGAGCTGCTGGCACAAGAATCTTAAAAGTTCTCCCTGAATTGAGAGCTTAGGTAGTTTCTGGAACAGAAATCTCTTCAGGCTTAGCTCAGAACTCGCAGCTTATGTGTTGCTGATATGGACAGGTCCTTTTCTTTTAGCTGTGTACAAACTTAAGAATTCTGAATTTCAAAGGAAAAATTAGCAAATAGCACTGTTCTGATTGTTATGGTTATAACTGTGTATTTTTTTTTCTGCATGCACAGGGAGCAAATATGTGGAAATATTTTTTATTACTGCTCACAGAACATTTTCAGCAAGGAAACCATAGCATGTTCAGGACTCCCTCTCTGGGTTAAGCAGGCAGCTTTTGTTAACTCATGGGGATTGCTGAACAACACACTTGGCTTTACAACATAGTTATGGCATTACAGTTTTGTATAATTTTCTTTGGTTTACTCATTATTCAAGTATTGATTCAAACAACAAGAATTTTCATAAGTGGTTAATTAAAAATAATTACCACCATCTGATGGCTGAAGCGTGACTCAAAACAATGCTTGGTTTTTAACATCTTCTATTCTGGTCCCAGACCATAGTTAAATGTGTCATTTAAGGAAGTCCTTCAAAGTGTAAGTTCAAGAGTCATCACTAATGTATTTATAAGATTTGTGTTATGCTTTTGAGTTTTTGATGAGGGGATAGTACACAAATGTTTATTTCAAGTAAAGCCTTGAAGCTAGCTTAAAACAAAACAAAGCCGTTCAAATACTGTTGATGTTTTTGATCTGTTATGACTAAATATTTTTGCAGGTGTAAATGTTAAACAATGTGAACTAAAGTGAAGACAATTGGAAAAGTGGGAGTAAAACAAAGATTTGAGATTTTTGTCTGATTTTTAGATAAGCTGTTGCTGTAAAAAACATTACACTTTCATCAAAATATGTTTTCTTTGCTTTCAGAATTGAACATTTTGCCAAACTGTATAGCCAAAAAATTGGGATCAAGCCTGCAGTACTTATGAAGACTTTATGGGGAGATTATTATCTAAATACAAAAGCAAAGAAGATAATGAAAGGTGATCAGGTATGGAGGGCGTCAAAAATATATCCTGATGTTTATTTTGGAGTTCACTTTTTTTCCTTCCCTGATTCTGTTCCTCATAGTGTATTCTGAGACTTGACCTCAGTGCGTGTTGACTCAGTGTTAATGGAGGTATAAAGTCACCAGAACAGCCTTGCAACAACTCTTGGAGCATAATACATTCCAAAATTGACCACTCAAATGCTGCATGGAGGAAATCTCATCTTCCAGTGCTCACTGAATAAGGGACATTGCAGCTTTAAGGTTTCAGCATCGAGTGAAACACACAAGATGAAAGGAACATAAACAGTGTAGATGCAACAGTAGTGACTGGGTCTCTGTCCTCTGTGAAGAGCTCTTCCAAAGCTAATGGTTTAGGATATTCACATTTACCTTCGGATTTAGGATTTTACAAAATGTTTTTTGCTATAGGGAACTTCCATTGAATGATGCACTGAAGCCCTGGTCTGAAAACTACACTTCTCTAGCATTTCCACCTTTAAAAGTTAAAGTAGGAGAGAGTAGTTGCCCTATTTTCATGTAATCATGATTTATTTGCTTTTTACATAGGTGATGATTAATAGTTATGAAAGGGGTGATAAGCAGGCTCAAGGTAGTCATGTGCCATATTTATCAGGTTCTTTTTCTGAAATTGAAACCTTTGTCCTCCACTTTTAGATTTCATGTTTATTTTGTGCCTTATACCATTCTTAAAGACAGACTTACTGATTTTGAATAAAGGTTTTACATGTTCCTAATGAAAAGTGCAGTCTTAAACCTATTGCAAAAGTGAGGAATTGCTGGTAATGAGCTGTTTTTATCTTCTACCAGTCAAAAGGAAAGAAACCTTTGTTTGTGCAGCTGGTGCTGGACAACATTTGGAGTCTGTATGAGGCTGTTATGAAAAGGTGAGAACATCTATAAAGTTTCCATGGCATCTCTCTCCATGTGCTTTGGTGATTTTTTTAAAATACTCAAGAATAATAGATGCTAGTTATACATTGCTTCTGTGGATTTTTAATCCATTTATTATTTTCCTTACAGAGACAAAGAGAAAATAGAAAAGATAGTTACCTCTTTGGGACTGAGAGTTGGTGCCCGGGAGTCGCGGCATGCAGACCCAAAAGTTCATCTGAATGCCATTTGTAGCCAGTGGCTCCCAATATCTGATGCAGTCCTTTGTATCCTTCAAAAAAAAATAGAAATTTTTTTTTCTGTTGGCAGTTCTCAGACTTCTGAGTGTGCTCACATGTTTCACTGTGCGATTTGGTATAATTTGATTTTGGTTTTTTTAGTGTCTGTGCCTAAGCTAGCTGGACCTATCTTCTTGCTTATAACATTACAAATGACATATCATTATTTTTACATTTCTACCAACTTTGTGCTTTTGCACATCTTATTTTTAGGACACAAAGTTATGAAACTGGAGGCAATTTGACAATACAGTTTCTTTATGTAGTTTTATTTTCAGGTTTTAGTGGTTTTCCTGGAGTAGAAACTGATCTCCTGTTTATAGCAGTGTTATAGGCCATGTGTCCATGAAGTTCTGTAGATGTCTGGTGTTAAGCTTTAGGCATAAAATTTCTCAATTTAAAATCAGCCTATGCTGTTTGTCAGCTGTGTCCATTGTTTATAATATGATATATCTTATATTATGGTAGATGTGCACAAATTATTGATGTATAAATACTAATTACTTCTGTAATCTTGCCACAGTTGTGCTGTTTTCAGTATCCCAGCTGCACTTAGGGGTGGGGGGCCGCCCCTCCTTAACTCTGCTCCTGATAAATGGCAAAAAATTGTTGCTGACCTGAGAGGGACCTGAATGCAGTGTGACAGCAGAGCTGGATTTTGGATCTGCTCTGCTGGCAGTTAGTGCATGAGGCTCAGTTAAAGAAGCATTGAAAGCCTTTGTGCTGCTGGTTGCATTCAGTAAGAAAATACAAATATGTATCCTTAACATAATGTGTTTTAGCCATGGTGTGTAATAAGATTCCCAGTCCTCTGGACATCCCAGCAGAGAGAGTGGAAAAGCTGATGTGTGTTGGAGCAAGAACATTTGATTCTTTGCCACCAGAAACTCAGGAACTGAAAAATGGTAAGTAGGTGTTCTCCCATTAACATGAAGGTTGTTTCTGGCCTGGTGGTTTTGTTTGCCTTTGGTTTGTAAGATGTACAGTAATTTATATGTAAATTTATAAATATTCCAGTAACTTTGTTGATGTTTGGCATTGACATGTCATAGTTTTATGGCCACGCATTTTTCTTCCATCCCATATATTCCTGGGTTTTAGACAACTTAAGCTGCAGGTGATATAGAGTCCAGGACTGAAACTGGGAGTTCTACAAGAATGCAAGGTTAATACTTGCTTTTAGTTCTGAACTGTGGAAGTCATTATGTAATTGAGAATTGAATATTTTGCTAACTTGTGTATTAAAATCATTAATTTTTAGCCAGCAGTGGTTTGAATTTGGATTTAATTTTTGCAAGTGTATTGATTAGATTTTAGTAATGAATAATTAATCACAGCACAGTGTTTTGAGGAGAGCTTCAAGAAATCTAAGAGGATGAGATATCAAATGTCAATTAAAAATGAGATGTGAACATCAAATTGACAGGCTGTTCAGAATTGTTTCCCAGGAGTAACAAAACTGGCTTTTCATCCTTTATTTAAAGGATTTAAAACCATGGTATTCTCCAGGCAGTATTCAACACTGTATTAATGTAAGTTAATTGGAAGAAATTTGCTTCTGTAAACTTAGATCTTATTGCTCTTGGTTATGAACAGGTAGTGGATTTCCATATTTAGTGAGTATTTTGCTAATTTTTAGTAGTAGTCTTGTGCTTTTGTTTGCCTCAGCTCTTTTCATATTTCATATTAAAATATTGGTCTTTTCATATTTCAGATAAAAGGGAGAAGTGTAGGAGAAGATTCAGTTTCTATGTTAGAAGTTTTGCACAGTATTGTCTGGTTTGAATTTATGTGTTTCAAGTTGGATGGAAAAAATGGTTAATGGGAATTTCCTACACATCAAATGAGTTTTGTGTGACTCTTTTACCTTTTGAGGAATATCTGTTCTTGCAGTGAAGTTTTAGGGTTTTGTGAGCATCTGGACATTTGCAGGACTTCTTCCTTTAGTTTGAAAGGAAGGAGAATACTTTGAGGTACTGAATAAATAGTGTTCAGTCTTGATCCTGTGCTGCTCTCTGGTTTCCATTGTGATATAAATCAGCCTGTAAACTCAAGTTGTGTAATTGGGGTATATGTGTTTTTTTATCAAGAGTTCTGTTTTTGAAGTTTTGTTCATTTTATTGTGAAACACACTTGAAGATACAGGCAGTGTTATCAAATGATTAGGCCAGAGAATTTTTCTACTTTTTCTTGTTGATTTGTCCTAGCATATTATCTATGGAAACTGGAAATGGACAGTAATGCCTACAAAATTAATGTCAAGTCATAGCTTTGTCCATACTTTTTGGGGAAAAATGCAAAAATAACTTGTGTTTATGTTTTGTTTCAGCTTTTATGAAATGCAGTAGTGAAGAAACAGCCCCGGTTATTGTCTTTGTTTCCAAAATGTTTCCTGTTGATGCAAAGGCATTGCCACAGAATAAACCGAGGTAGGAAAATGTAACATTTTACCTTCTCATCTGTGTTAGTTACTTCTGGGAGGGAAAAAAAATATGTTGAAGGCATGGATAAGTTGGTTTAGACCTGAGAAAATAATTAATGAATTATTGAAATGCAGTCAAGTCTTTTCTGCTGGTAAGGATTTTCTGAGCGAGTTCAGGAGATTATTTGTTTAATCATAGTGGTTTTAGAAGATACAGCAAATCTGCTGGAGAATAGTACTGCTGTCCAAAGGGCTCATCCTAATGCATGCAGGGTAAAGCACTTTTGGGATGTCTGGTGAAAATGATGGAGTTATAAAACTTTCTTGGTTTTTCAGGAAGGTTGTGTTGGCATGATCGTACCAGCTTGTGTTTGTACCAAGGAATACTTGCCATCAGACTGGGGATAACAGCTCAGTGATCATCCTGTCCATTGCAACAGCAAAATAAAATAGGGTTGATTAAAGTAGTCCAAACCTTGACTGACTTTTTGTAGAGATCTGATAGGCATTAATGCACTTCCAAGAATTTTTTTCTGGCAGGTTTGGAAGATTTTTTTTTTTTTGTTACAGCCTTGTTTTTTAATAGCCATCCTATTTTCTTTGAGGAGTGGGTCCTTCTAGATCTCATTTTCCTGGCACACTTAAATATACTACTTTAACCACCAGCTTTTTGTGCAGAAGAAATGTTGATGACTTTACAAGAGTGAGATTTACTTTTCTGATGACTTTACAAGAATGAGGTTCATCTTAACCTTTCATCCCTCCAAGCCTCTGGAGCATTTGCAGTAGGCAACTTCTATTTTAACTGGCCATTTTATGTTTTTGGGGGGATTGTCACTGTACAGCAAAGTAATATAAAAAATGATAATTTTCCTACTAAATTAGACTGTGTTTAATCTTTATGTCAACAGCAGTTCTTCTACTGTGGTAATATTTGAAAGCTTTGCTACTACCTTAGATTTTTCTTGCACTTGCTAGGTTTATTTCAGTTTTTTTCTCATCGAGGTTGTGTACTAGGAGTCTTGCAGCAGAAATCTTCCTTGCAGTGTTTGCACTCCGGGAGAAGGTGCTCCGTGTGCATGGGCTGAGCAGACACTAGATGGTGCAGTTTTGCTTCGAGTGCTGTCCTGAAGTGTCTCTGGCACAGCAGCTCTCGCTCAGGTGTGGCACAGCAGCGCCATTCCTGCTTTGTCTCCTTTCCTGGGAATGGGCTCCAGTTATCAGAGGCTACTGCGCTGAGGCCAGCACTTTTTGGCTGTTCTGTCACTGATAATGACCTGGGTTTTTATTTGTTGGGAGAATCAAGAGGCTTTGAGGTGATGAGTATGTGAAATAGGGGCACAGGTGGCTTTTACATACGCCAGACAGAAATTTTCAGTATTGTAGTTACTCTCCTTTCTCCCTGTTTATTCACTGCATTGAAAATTTTAATGTGTTGCTCTGTAGTTTGTGTGAAAAGTATTTCTGGCTGGCCTTTGTATTAAATAATCCAATTACTTACTAATTAGCTAATATTAAAATGAAACCACATGTGTTTTTCTTGGAGAGAATGGGTCATTATTAGTACTTTGGGATTTTTGCTGATTAGGTAATGTCTGTGTTTTGAAGTGACAGTTGGCCTCCGTTAATTGAAAAACAGCAATAGAACTAAATGGGTAATTCTCAATACTTGATTTGTTAAGATTCTACAGATAAGCAGTTCTTGAATAAATTGGGAAAGGAAGTTAGTTCTAATGAAAGAAAGTACTCTGAATAATTCAAGTGTTTTAAAAACACTGCATTGTGTACCTGTGGTTCTTGAGCATAGTTTTAATTGTATTGGTCATTGTGTGCTACTTACTCAGTGAAGATTGTGCTTAACAGAACTGAGTGGTGGTGAGTGCAGCATGTGAGATCCAGTGTTTAAACTGGCATTCCATGAGGGTGCTCCATAAGAATGTCTGAACATGGGCAGAAACAGAATATCTACACTATGTCCATTACAAATTGTTTCACATTTTCCTATTGAAGAACATTAATCCATGTTGTGTGTTTCACCTGCTTGTTAATTTTGGGGAGCCACAGCTGTGCTCTTGTGTATCTTGATGTTTGGCTGCTGGGCTCACCTAAGGTTATTTGCATCCCTTGGGAGTGGGGAAGGACTGATTTTAAGCATGTTAAAGCATGTAAAAAATCTCAGAGTTTTCTTCAGATTTTTTTGCAAGATTTTTCTTCTCCTCCAGAGGGGAAAAATGTAGCTCTATGCTAGTGTGTCTTTTTTCCTTTTATGAGGCAGTATGGGTAAGGTTACCTTTTCATAACTTTGTTGGAAGATTCAAACTGACTATGTCCTTTTTGATAGTTTGCCTTATTTCTGCCATCTCCTTGTAATGCTTATTAAGCATTAGTTGGGAAAAGCAAAAAGCTCTTCTAAGTCCAGGGTGTACAGTAAATGATAACAAAGGATGGATTTTTAATTAAAACAATCTCCTTTGAGACTGCTGTTGGCAACTAATATCTCCTTGAAGGTCACTTTAAAATTAATAGATTCTATACTAAAGCTGGTATGATTTTGCTTTTACTGTTTAAGTGGCAGAATACATGGGAAAATTGTTAGTTGTCAAGTTAAAGCAGGTTGTCAGCTTATATTTATCTTTCCTTGGAAAGATTTGTAAATTGACTTTTTGTATGGTACCACTATGTCATTAGTTTTTACCAGGTTTTGTAAAGAAATGAGAATTGCAAGTGTTTTGTCTTCCAGTTTCTTCTGTCTGATCTTCTGCAATTATTTGCTAATTCCCACCAATTCAGATAACCCAGTGTAAAAGAGAAATATTTAGTAGTTAATTGAATTGCTTCCAAATTTAATGTAAAATGTTAAGAAAATGTTTGTTATGATGAAATCATCTACGTACTTAGTAAAGCTTTATGTGTAAAACTCACAGTGATATAATGCAAAGTGAACAATAGGAAGCAGACCTTTTATGTTACCTCAAGTCCATCTTATAATCCTGAATAATGTAAATAAATAAAGTGTACTGAAGAAATTCTATTTCTACTTTCCAGTGGTAATAAAGAAAAGTCTATTGAACAGATAAGCTAGTGCACTAAAATTATATTTCATTACTGCCTGGGAGGTATAAAACCTATAATACCTCTATTATTTTCCTCCAGATAATATGAAAGGTGGTTCTTTCTCCTCAGTCAGCTTGAAATCAGGACTGGTTTTTTTCATAGGGGTCACTCTGAAAGACACTTCTCCATACAATCTGCATGAAATTACAGTGATAGTTGTTTCTTTGTTTCGTGCTACAGCTTGTTAGCATCTCTTAAACAAACAGATTGTAGTGTGCTTCATTTGTTTTCTTTCTAATGTTTTCTAAAAAGTGTATTGGGAAAAAAATTCTGTGATTTTTGCCAGAGCTTCAGCTGAAATGACATTGATCAAAATGAGAACCTGTATAAAGCTCCAAGCTCTGTAATAAATTACTATCTTCTTGCAAGTAGATTAATTTCTGTGTTTAAGGCAATATGATTTGCAGCAGCTTCAGTGTGATCAGAACCCATTATCTTCTGTTTTCATTAATAGTTTGTTCTAAATTGTAGTTTGTTCACTAGAAATGAATAGGACGTGTATCATCTGAATGGGCTGTCAGATTTACAGGTTAGTATCTGAATTTGGCATCCAGATGCATAAATAATAAATGCCTTTCAAAAATTAAAACTCCTGTTATGGTTATCATGAAATAGATTTCAGTAATAGTACACGTTTGAATCTGGCTAAGACCTTGGCAACTGATCTAAGAAAGAAATATAGAGTAATGGTTGAAATTGGAATCTCTGGCTATACTATAGTTTGTGTAATGGTGAGCTTAAGTGAGTAAAGCTTGTAACATTGTTGGAAGAGTTTTGCTTCAAGTTACTTTTTTCTTTTTTGCACATTCAGCATGTGAGATAAATCAGAGGTTGCTCTATCAGTCTGGCAGAGTGTTTTCCAGGCAGTGTGACAGCTTGGGATTGATACCTTATTTCATTAAGTGTCTCAGAATGAATGATAACTGCTATGTAATGTAACACAAACAGTTGAGTATTCCCTGTTGAAAGAGACCTCTAAGTCTGTTGTATGAAATTTTGTGTAAGTTGTGATTTGGATAATTTTCAGTTGTTTCTTTTGTGTTAACACATTTATTTCTACTGTGAATTGTGTACCAGTCTCACTGCAATAGAGCTGATAGTAAATGAGCTGAGTAGATCTACATTAGTTTGTGAATGGAAATAGACATTAAGTAGTTTAATCCAGAAATTTATGAGCTTCTAAAGTGTATGGGAGACCACTACACTGTACTGAAATGTAGCAAACTGTGCTTGCCCAAGCTGTCCTTAGGGATGTTGCTGACAGGATTCTTTGAGTGCCAGGTGAGCAGAGCAGCAGCCAATGATTTCACTAGAGCTTAATTCTGAAGAGCAGAGTCATGAACAGGATTCTCTATTAATTACATGGATCTAAAGATGTTATCAGAAATTACTCCATCCACACCTTGTGAAGTCAAACATCTGTCCATGGGCTCATGAAGTTTAAACTGGAAAAAGCTGTATGGAGAGAAAGCATTCTCAGGGCTTGGAAACCATTGTTCATGGCATGAGAGATGTATCACAGACGTTTGTTGGCAGCACTATTAGTCTTTCAGAAAGCAGTTGATGTTTTGACTGTGGTGTTTCCTTTTTAAAATGGTCTGGAGGTTAAAAACATAAACATAACACTTCAGTAATCAAAGACAAATTTATCTTTGGCAGTTTTGTTCTGATTATTCACTCTTTTTGTGTGAATTTTTGACGTCTGTCTTTAATAATGTGAAAGAGTAGAAAAGCTGTCATGCTCAGAGGATTGATTGCATAAGGAAGTTTAGTTGTCATTCAGTTTGAACTAAATGTGTTATCCTGGGGGAATGTGGGAATCAGAGAAGTAGTCAGCAGGAGCTTGCTTACATTACCTGAAATCTAATGCCTTTAATCAGCAATCTATTAAATGTCAATGGCATGTATATGATACCCTTGCCCATATTATTATTTCCATAGCATTTGTTCACCACATGTTTGAGTTTAAGATGAGTTGGTAATGATGTGGTAACCCTTCTGTGCCAGCTCCATTTCATTACTTCTGCCAGGCTCCTGTGTCTGGGTGCTGTAGCATTTCTCTGGAGTGAGGGATTCTCTCTTTCTTCCACAGAATTTTTATTTGCTGCTTTTTGTGTGACTGCATGTTGCCATTTTTCTTTCTGCCAGTATTATGAGGATGTTGTTCCTTTCTAATGGAACTAAAAAGGGGAAGGGGGGAAGAAGAAGAAAGCTTTCTTTTCGTGTGGGCAGCTTTTGTTCAAAATTTACTTCTGATTTTACTTCTGATTGGTTTTGCCTACCATAGAAGTTGAATAATTCAGGGTATAATTTGAAACTGGTTTTGTTGCAGAGCCAATGTTGCAGAGCTTTATGTGCATTAATCTTGTACTGTGTTCTGCTTGATTGTGTTACACTCTTTATAAGGATTTATTTGACAACATTATCTTTTTGTCATTTCTAATGATACTAGTGGGAGTGACTAATTTTATAGAAATTGATGGTGACAGAAACCAGGATGGAAGTCTAGGTTGTACCTGCAGTAAAAGTCCCACCTACACTCAATCTGCTTTTTTATCAAAATGAGAATATTACTGAGTGTGTTTATATATATTGCAGCTTAGACCAGTGCATTCAGAATCTTAAGGTACCTTTCATATTTGTGGTTAGGACTATTTAACTCCTAAATATACTGATATTGAAAAATAGCACATAAAGTGGAAAAAAGCAAAGAAACTTTTTTCTTTTACTCTCAGGATTATTTACAAAAATAAAAAGTATTTTTGGACAATCAGATGTGTTGGAATGCATACATAGTGCCTGTTTGTATACTGTGCCGTCATATATAGACTGTGTTTGTGTCACCCTTTGCGGTCTGATCTGTACTTTCCCTATCAATCTATCTCCTCTAGAAATTTTTCTGACATTCCAAACCTTTAAATAACTTAGAACAGCTGCCTTCAGGGAAAAAAAATCATAAAAAAGTTTTCTTCTCTACCATCTGCTTTGCATTTTGTATTGTTAAGCCTTGCTCTCTTCAGCAGTAAAATAAACAAGCCAAGCAGAAATACCACAGTATTTGAAATTTTAGAGATACATATTCTTAATTCTGTCATGACTGTTTAAGAGACGGTTTTGGGTTTTTTTAAGGAAAAAACTAAGTTGCTAAGAAGTTTGAAGTGGTGATTTTCTTGCATTCTCCTTTTCTGTAACATTCAATATGTCTGTCCCAGATTCTGAGTTCTGAATGTCTGTGCTTCAAATTCTGACATTTTATCCTGATGGCCTCTCTTAGGTAATTTTTAGAGAAATTTTAAACTTCTGTATAGTTTCCTTACTCCTTCAAATTGAACATTTGGGTTCAAGATAAGCATGATAACTGTTCCAAGTGATTTCTTCAAGTTCTATGAAGAATTTTGATTAATGAAGTGTCTCGTTTTTTAAATTGAGTCTCTTGTAGAAAGTGTTACATGCAGAAAACCATCCTGATGATGATATAAATAAAAACCTTACTGGCAGTGAGTTGGTCTCAGGCATGTAATCTGTTCAAGACTTCCTGCCTCTAATTAATGCAGTTAAGAGCAGGGTAGGTGTCCAGTAACTCTTTCTACTGACTACACATAAAACCTTTGACCTGTGGTTAATAGGGTTTTTCCCTATTTCAAATGTGCAATGGTTGATATAGCAAAGTGAGTCCATTTTTTTTTGCCTTTTTTTTAGTTTAGATCATATTTGTATGGTTTTTCTGTAAACAAAAATTACTGCTGGTCCACAGTGCTTCCTGTGGTTTTCTTCTCCTTATCATTCATTGCTGCTGTTGCTGTTCAGGAATTCTTGACCCGTAAGTGTTTGTAAGTGTGGAGGCTGAAGAGGGGAAGTAACTTGTCCAAGGCTACCCAACACGCTCAAACTACTAATAGGGCTCTTCTTGTTTTGATGCTGTGTGCTAGATGCAGTTGACTGAAAAAATCCTAAACCATCTTAACACTAAGGACTATTGGTTTTGTCTTCATCATGTGAGCAAATGCAGGAGGGATCATGTACATGAGGTTTTGCTGTGGGATTGTGTTCACCTTCTTCAGCTCAAGTCATGGACCAAGACTTGGGAATGGTTTGTCCAGTTGTGCTGTAGAAATTAATCTTATGGTAGAAAGACTTCTGTTCCTTCTCTGGAGTTAGAGTTTCAGTAAGAATACTAATATAATATAAAATATACATTGGTTTTTATTTTTGAAATTTATTAATGCTGGAAAGCAATATATATCTTCATTGCTCCCAGTGGGGGGAAAAAAAGACAAAACCAACACTGACAGCATTCTGGTTCCATTAAAAAAATTATGTCTACATAACTTCATTATTTCTTCTGCTTTTAAGTTACAGCATTAAAGATTATTTTTAAATGTAGGCATATAACAACACATTACTTGAGAATTTGTTGATACTGAAATCAGTAAACAGAATAGATTATTCATAGAAGTATCTGTAATGATTAGGTTCCCCTCATTTACATGGGAAATTAATGGAAAAAGTAATAATGGTAAAGAGAATATGACTAGTATCTAAATTTATTTTCTAGTTTCAAAAAGATTTAATAGAAGATAGCATCATATAACATATTTTTATTTAGGACCAGATTTAAAAATCAAATGGACAGTTTTGGGCAATATTGTTAGATATTCATGTGTAATGAATATCACTTTGCTGTTTAAAATGCTTGCATTGACAAACAAGTATCTTTATATTGCCTTAAGAATGTTGATAATATTCTTTATCTTTTATTATTTATTGCTCTAAATCATACTCTGAAGCACTTTGCTTTAAGGAGGGTGTACCAGTGAGTGGATGGGTGCATCAGACTATTAAAATTATTTGTTGTTGTCTGTTTTAAATTTTTTTCTTTAATGGGTTTATTCACTTTATGAAAGGGAGCTTTAACAAACAAAGACTCTTCCCTGCATTTGAGCACTTGCTGTAAAGATTACCTTAAAGTAATAAAGATAACACAAGTAATTAACAATGACAGTATTTGATCTCTGTATTGGGAAGAAAAATGAAAGTCTAAATATGGTAGAGATAGTTTGCTAATTTTAGCTGGCTTAAAATTATTGTATTGGAGGACAAAAGGCATTCTGCATGAGTTTTTACTTATGTCAAATATAGTATTCTAATTACTGTTATTGAATTTGTTTTAAAATAAATGACATTACTAAATCTGATGTTTCAAAATACAATGTAGGCCATTAACTCAAGAAGAAATTGCTCATCGGCGTGAACTTGCCAAACGAAGGCATGCAGAAAAATTGGCAGCAAGTCAAGGGAAGGAGCTGTCAGAAAAAACCCCAAGTGAAAATTCACCTGAAGTAACTGGGAACACTGGTGATACGAAAGGTGTGTGGTACCTGAATACCTGATTTTCTAGGAGAATGTTTAATAGTGTTGCCAAGGGGCACTTTACAAATCCACATTGTGAATCATCCAGTCTAAAGTGCAATACATGGAGCTGAACCAAGAGTGAGGAGGGGTTTGTAAGAAAGCTGACAGGTCATAAATGGTGAAATAGTGCCACAGATTGATGTTCCTTAGCCTGAGAATGTGCTTGATCTCAGTACTCTGAGTCATTGAAGGGAGATGGTGCTTCAAGGAGGTGCTCTGCTAAAAACTGAGTCACTTTCAACGCCAAAATTGGTACAAAAGCAGGGTGTGAACAGCAGGACTGGATTTATGGGTAACAGCTCTGGGGGCTGGTCTTTTCTCCCAAGTAACAAGTGGTAGGACAAGAGGAAGTGTCCTCAGGTTGTGCCAGAGGAGGTTTAGAGGAAAACTTTCTTGAAGCATAAAGCATTAGAAGGTGCTGCCCAGGGAGGTCGTTGAGTCACCATCCCTGGGGATATTTAAAACATGCTACACTAAAGAACATGGGTTTGTGGTGGACTTGGCAGTGCTGGGTTGGACTTCAGGATCTTAAAGGTCTGTTTTAGCTGGAACAATTCTGTGATTTGCCACATGTGACTATATAATATATAATTAATTTTTTTTCCTCTAGATAATGAGACAGAATGTGTTTTTATGTTTAATATATTTTTTCTGACTGGTTAGGTGAAGAGCAACAGCTCCCTGGTGAAGGAGACAGTGTGACCTCAAAGGCAGTGAAACAGGAAGCAGACAACAAGGAGCATTTCATTGCTTTTGCCAGAGTGTTCAGTGGCGTGGTAAAAAGAGGGCAAAAAATCTTTGTTTTAGGACCAAAATATGATCCTGCTGAGTCTTTGCATAAGGTAAGAGCTGACTGTGAACTGTTGGAGTAACTTTTGGTATTCTTTTGAAAAACTGATGACTTAACTTGTTACATGTGTCTCACTCAAAAGAGAGAAAAAAGTATCAAAGTAATTTAGGTAGTTGAGCTAATAACTGATTGTGTCTGTAAACTCATTATAAACTGTAACATTTCCAAAATAGTTTTAAGTACAGTGTTGTATTAGCTAACCATAAATCTAGTGTTTTGTTTTTTTTTTTTTAATTTGAAAGAAAAAGCAATTTTTTTAGGGACGAGAAGGTCCACAATAGTGTTGGGAAAAACTGGTGTTAAATGTTTTGAGATTCTGATCAAAGAAGTTCATTACTTTTGAATTTACTTCAAAACATTTGTTTTTCAGTGATAATGAAAAGTGAGGTAGAAGTAGTACACACCTAAAATTTGCCAAAGAAAGTGTAATTTTTTATCTTCCTGGTAACATTCATGTGTTTGCCTCTCAAGTCTGGATTTTTGGGAATGTATGTTGATTTCTAACATTTGAAGTTTGAGATGAAAATGCTTTGGATTGTATTTTTAAGCTTTGGAATGCAAGGAGGTTTTGTGGAAGAAGTTTTTTATCAGAGCTAAGTGATGAATGTCCAAATGCTGGTTTTGTGCTCTGTGTAGCTGTCATCCCAGTGCTCTGCCACTGATGATCTGCCAGCAGTCCCTCACATGGCGTGCTGCACTTTGGAGAACCTCTACTTACTTATGGGAAGAGAGCTTGAAGATCTTGAGGAAGTGCCTGCAGGAAATGTTCTGGGTAAGAACTAGGATTTAATTTCCTAGAGCCTGAATCCTTGTGTCGTCCAAAATACACTGAAGTTGGTTTAATATGATTAATAAATAAGAAACCTTAAATCCATGGATATTTCTAAGCATGGTGTATGTGAAAAGAGGGAAGGCAGTCTAATTAAATTGGGATTTCTGTACACTTTGAATAGGAGAAAAGCACAGATTACATTAGCCTGTTATCTTCAGGTTGGATGATTGCCAGGTAAGCATTGCTGCCAGGAATTGCCAAAGGCAGTAGTAAATTTCCATATTTCATAGATTGCAAGGATTATTTATAATATTTTCTCAACAGTGGAAATTCTTTAATGTGACTTTACTAGTGATGTGGATGAGTGTAGTTTTATTTATGGGTCTGTTTGAACTCTGGTGCTAAAAATTACTTCCTTTATGGCTGTGGCAATTTTTTCACTTTCTCCATGGACAAAGCTGTAAAAGTCAACCTAATCATTGAATTATGCTCTTTTCTGCCAGATTCTGAGCTGCTTTGCTCTAGAATGAGTACTGCCTAATTTTTAGAAATTTAGGGTGTATATATACAGTAAATGAAAAATAGGTGTACTCTGTAAGGGTTGAAATATTTTAATTTGGGCACCTAACCATGCTTTGTCTCTTTTATCACGGGTCTAGCATTCAGAACATAAACAGCTAGTGAATTACTTTTATTTGGAAGTTTAATATTTTAAAATTCTGAATTATACCTTACTGTAGTGTGATTCTAGTTGACCATTTGCATTATGAAAACAGTGAGTGAGTGTGGCTGAGTGTGAGTGTGTAACTGTGTGAGTGTAAGAAAATATATTAAATATATGGTCTGTTTACTTCAAAAAATTATTAACAGTTTGGGAAAAAATAGGGAAACCCATCCCAAAACACTTTGCAGTAAAGATAAAAGGATGTGTCTTTGTGCATAGCAAACAGTAAATACTCTTGGAGCTGCCTCCAGCAGAGGAAAAATATATTGTGAGGATTTTATTATGTCTTGTTAAGAGCTGGACCAAATTTTAAGGAAGGTTTTTGTAACCATTATATTCTACCAGAATTTGTTGTAGTCTAGTGCTGAAGGCTGCTCTTCAATGAGGTCTAACTTTTCCATAAAGAAAAAGCAGTTTGCTTGAGTAGGAAGAGTTCTAAATGGTCATATTTAGAAGAATTCATTAGAATTTTAAGATCAGAATTCACAGTCAATCTTAGCCAGACTATGTTTGGTGTTTCATCTTTTATCATCACATCATTGTTAAGTGATCAAACAAAGCAAGTTTTCATTTTTACCTGAAGCATATAAGCTCAAGTCTGTGTGTTGGGTTTTTTAATCTAGTGTAATTTTAAAGATTTTTTTTTTTTACTGAAAATCCTAAATGCCTTTCCTTTATTTCTCCTATTTCCCTGTAAGGCTGCACTGTTAATTTACATAAATTCAGTAAGCTGTTTAATGATTTGATGAGAATTTATCACACTCAGAAGAATATGCAATGCATTTATATGAAAGGAATGTGTAACAATGGTGATGCAAGACTTTTATTATTCCAGTTAGCAACAGTGATTTCTGTTTGTAAGGCCATTTGTCTTGCAGCTTTAGTGCACACAGCAATGATTTCTCTCCAGCCATATAAGGAAATTGCTTGTGGATTATCCAGTAAATTAAGGAAGCTTTTCTGAAAGCTCTGTGGTTTCACTCTGTATAATTAAGTTATTGCCATAAGGAATACACAGTTAATCATGACTGCCTATTTCCACTTTAAGACTCATGATATAGATTTTTTCAGGTTTTTTTCATCAGGGTTTGGGGGGTTTTGCTATTATTTATTTGTTGTTTCTTAAAAGGGAGGATCTGCTTGGTCCTAGTAAGTGGCCTTTTCATCCTTCAAACCGGCTTATGGAAAGGTTTAATGATCACAAGCTTGATACAGAGGACATTTTACTGAAGATGGGAAGATGTAATCCCTTATTCCTTCTGTTCATTTAAAAGGAGAGCAATATTAATATTTCCTTAAAATACTACTCTCCTTTTAATTGATAAAAATCTGAGATTGCAAAACACCCTAAGCAGAAGGGGCAACGAAGCATGGTGTGTTTGTCCTAGAGACATAACACTGGCCTTTGTTTCCATTATATCATCTGTGCAAACAGCAAGCCATTCTGACTGTCCCATGTTCCCTAAAGCTTGTCCTTCTTTCCTACAGCAAAAATATAACAGAGATAGGAGCTTGATGTAGACAATCATCTGGCTATCCAGAGGTTTTAGCTTCTTTAGTTTAGTGAGTGTTTTAGTAGCTTAGGTTCTTGCTGGTTCACTTCCCTTGGGAATATCAGTGGCACTGGAGGTTCCTGCTGCCATGCAGACATCTCCAGAGGGGGTGTTTGACAGGAGGTGAGCCCTGGCTGTAGCCTGAAATCCACTGCTCTCTAATTTGATTATCATAGCTGTCCTTGCTAGTGCTTGGTTTCCTTCTGAAAAAGAACATTAGAAATGGTTAGTTAGAACATATTAATTGATTTTGTTTGGATGTTGTATATAGGACTTTCTGTTTGCTAAGTAATGTTAGGTATTATTTAACAAGCTGTAGATTGATAATGCAGGTACACAAATAGAAGAATTAACACTGCCATAAATAATTTTTCTTTTTAATTTTTTTTAATTAATGAAAGTTGTAGGGAAGCAGCACTTACTAGATCTTTCCATGAAGGAAAAAAATGTTGCTTCTTTACCAGGAGGCAAAACAATAACTTAAATTGAAACAGTGTTGAAAGCTCCACAAAGGAGATTATTATATTCAGGTTTTAAATAATTTCACTTATGGTTTTATGTTAAGAATATTTAGTCTAAATTAAAACTCTGTCTCACACCAGTAAGTGTCTTGAACTATTAATAAGTGTGAATTACGGGGAATGCAAGAAGATGGGATGATTAGTTTGCTTGTTCCCATGGAAGAATCTCTCTCCCTTTATGTACATAAATACACGTATTTATTTATTTGCTTTATTTATTTGCTTGAACCAGTCAAAGAAAAAGTACAATTACAGGAAAAGCATCACTTTGCAACAATTGTGAAATTCTTGTGGTTGAAGACTATAAAAAGAACTGAGTGATTCCCAAAGTGACAAAGGAATAATCATGAGGCCGTATGTGAGGAAAAAGTAATTTGGGTTCATAAGTAAAGATTTAACAAGTGCATGCCCTGCAGATGTACAGAATAGTAATAGCTTTTTTTCTCCCTCCCCTTATAAAAATTTTTCTTGTTTCCATCCTATAATTGAAAACAAAATACCTTTTTTGTTCTCTGCAAAAAAAGGGTTGTTTGAGGTAGTGTAAAGAAGTATTTGAAAAAAAAGGGAAGAGTCAGTGGGTTTTTTTTGTGATCATATCTTGCACAGATGAAGGGCTTAGGATTCTCACACTGGATATCGATTACCATTTCTAAGAAATGTAAACAAGTGCTGATATGAAAAACAACACACATTTGAAAGCACTGGTTTGGATACATGTGTAAGTGAATAATCATGTGGGATGTTTTTTGAATTGGCTCAGTCTCATGTTTTTCCTGAATGAATAATTGAAGGATCATTCAGTGATACATTTTTGTTAATTGGAGTAGAGTTTATCTCAAGGCATGTTGTGCATGCACACACACACACGCTCAGAATGACATGCATCTCAAATTATTGATCTGTGTGCTGCTTTTTATCCACAAGTACCATAACAATGGACTTGTGTTTGCTAGTGTACAAAACCTAGATTTTTCTTAGAGGTGGCCATACAACTGTTGAAGTTCTTTGTGTCTTGTTGAATACTGTTGAAAGCAAAGCTGTTCCCTTGCCCCTGGATTTGTAGTGCTTTAGTGTAGGGCTCATAGGAGGCTAGATGATTTCCTGAATGTTTTCAAATGCAGTTAGCTATCAAGAGTTCTACCAAATTAGGAGCATTTTGTTTTTTAACACACCAAATGACATTGTTAAAAGCAGCAATCTGGAAGTCCCTCCTGTTGCCAACTCACTGTCAGACTTCCTACATGACACACTGTTGTGTACCTTGGTGTTTCCATTTCTAAAATGCTAGTTTTCCCATACAGTGTTCTTTCATGTTTCAATTATTTATAAAGCACAGGATTCTTGACATGGGAACAATGTGGTGCAGGAAATGTGGGTGATGATGGATTCATTCCTCTGGAGTTTTTGGTACCTTTCTGAAGATAGGTGCCGTAGAACTGCAGTAGCTTGAAGAGCTGGTGTGAAGGAGTACAGCTAACCTCATTACAAGGTGTCTGACAAGCATTTTATTCCTTTAGGACTTCATTGAACAATTTAGGAGCTTTTAATAAGCAGCCTCTGTTAAGAGCAAAGAGCAGCTGCAAGCAGCAATGCCATTTTAAAGGCCCAGAATGGCTTTCTAGGCCTGATGCCAGCTAGCAGGCATTGCCACCTTCTGTGAGAGCACTAGGAACAGGCCTGCTGTTCACCAGCCTTGTATTTCTGTGCAAACATTTGGTGGGCTAATTTTGCTCTCTGAATCAGTAATGTGATTATTAAAAAAAAAATTAAATAAATAAAATCACCAGCTTGAAGTGATTCCAGCTGCAGGGGCTGTCTCAGCCCAGCCTGCTGTGGTGGGTGAACACAGGAGGGCAGTCTTCCTCCAGAATATTACTGAATTTAGCCCAAAATACTGAATGAAACAAAGAAAACTCAAACCTTTGTCTTCCGTTTTGGAATACTTACAGTTTTTATCTCTAGCTGCCATCTTATAATGTCTATAAAATAACCTTCTAAGGCTAAAAATAGCATTTTTAGCTTGTTTTTAGTAATTCAGCCCTGTTGAGGAAAAGGTATATAATTGAATGGATTTTGTTGTTGAATGACATTTGATCTCCATGGACTGTTGCATTTACCTGACACCATAGTATTTATATTATTTTCCTACACAGTTAGTGTTTTATTAATAGTTAAATTATTGAAAAAATATAATATGTTCAAGTTGTTTCTTTGTGCTAAAGACATAATAGTTAATCTGTTCCTTGACCTCTTTCAGAGCTGGAAACTGAAACCATTTTCTTTTAACTCTATTTTTGCTGTAGTGGGTTTAGTCCCTTTGCAGTTCTTGCTTTTTGCTTTTCTAAGAAGGCAGGCTGAGAAATTTGTGTTGCTTGGAGGGCAATATAATATGACCTAGTGCATAGCTAATGAACTAGCACCAAATGAAATTAGAGGTGTATTTTGCTGATCATCTGCTGAGATTCCTTTGCACTGTTTGCCTTTCCATTTCATGTGCTTCATTTTGGGGGCTTTGACTTGACAAACTTGATTGCAAAAGAAATAAATGATTCATTACCTTGTTTTCAAATCAACAACAAGATATCACTTGAGAGGAAGACATGCCATGTCTTAGGTCAGAGTTATAGCACTGACATATGTCTTTATTAACTCAGCTAAATTTTTTTGGAAGCATACTTTGAATGGTTAATAGTTTCCTTATAAGGCCCTTTTTGTTTAGGGGTTTCTTGGTGAGTCTTTTTGGTTGGTTGTTTTTGTTTTTTTTGAGAATTTAAATTGCTTTTTGAGTATCTATATTTTTTCTGTTTTTTTGAGTGAAGCTTATTAAGACTATAAAAGGAAATCATAAGTGTAGTAATCCTTTCTGACGAGAAACACTTCTAAATTCTCTAGTGCTTCTGGAATGTTCTCTGCTCTAATTTTCAGGAGTTGATTATGAGATCTTACAAATGTTTTTAGTCTTGCCACTAAAATACAGGGGGCTTTTAAATCATAGTTTAAAATTTGAACTGTATAAGACTATTTAAGTTAAAGTCATAATACATTCATTTATAACAATGCCTGTAAATTTGCTCTTGACCCCTGCTGGATTATAATGTCAAAAAAATGCAAATTATTAAGCTTTTGAGGAAAGTGGAGAATGCAATGAAACATTCTATGTCAGTTTTATAGCAACTTTTAATTTTTATAATCTGTAAAAACTGAGCTTTTATGTGAATGGAAATTAGATTTCTGTATAATTTCTCAAATGTGAGGCAAGCACTCCTGATTCCTTGGGGTTTGTATGCACACAGCTACTTGCTGTTGCTTGAGATTTTCTAAATAATACCAGAAGGAAAACTGCCCAGACTTGTCAGTGTCGGTTGTTGCTGCTTGTGTGCCTGTGGGCAGCAGTGGGGCTGGCAGGAATCGAGACAATTTCATAGCACTGCTGCTTGAAGGAGCTCAGAGCAGCAGCCACATGCAGCTCCTTAATATAAACATCTAGAAATAGAGTGGGCACAGGCTCTGAGGTGCAGGCAGTTGTCTGTTTATCACCCCAGAGTTTATTGCAGAAATAAATGATTCTTGGTCATGAAACTTCAATTTTGTCCAATGCCTGTTATCACACTGCTGTTCATTGTTCAGAGTTCAGGGCCAGTGGTAGAGGGGCCTGACTCCTCTTGTGTCAGAGGGGACAATTGACCTCTGCAGCCACTGCCCCTGGGCAGGTGTTACTCAGCCTTTCAGTAGCTAACTGGCTTTAGCTCACAGGTACTCCCTGGCTTATCTCCAAAATCTCCAAATCTTCTCTGAGCGGTTGGATGGGTGTAATTTTGCTAGTCTCTTTAAAATGAAAAGATAGGGATTTCCCCCAGTATTTCACACCTTACTGTCTTTAAGTCAGCATCAGTGTACTATTTTCAGTCTCTCCCTCTGTGAAAGTGCATGTAAAAATAAAGGGAGAACAGTTATCTACAGAAATACCCATAGTATTACTTGGCTAATGAACCTCTTTTCCAATACTGTATGAATAGAAGAAGTTGTAGTAGTTAATGTAAATCAATCATCATTGTAAAATGGTAAGAGAAATCCTAAGGTGAAGTTTTGAGATTATTTGTTCAGCTCACATCTGCAATGTTGCATTTGGGATTTTTTACAGCATGCTGAGATACGTCAGTGATCATTTGGGGAAATGACCTCATGTTTTCATTTGAAGAGCCTGAATGCTATGCCCCTTAGTCTGCTTATAAAAATTTCTTGGAGCATGCTTTTTTCCTTTGGTGTGTTGTATTTTTTTAAGCCAGTATCCTCTTTAAAACTAGAATGTCAGCATTTCTTAGTAGGTGTCTGTAGTGTAGCTGTTTGCTCCCTCCTTTCCTCTGATGTGGCTCTAAGGGAAACCATCTAACCTGCCTTGATTGCTGGAAAATCTCTAAAGAGACTTTAGTATCCATTACTAAATGAGGATCTATAGTAGAAGAACCACAGTGACTTCAGTTTTGTTCTCAAAGTTAATAGCATTCTATTTCTAAGAAAATCCTGCCTGTTAGTGCAGCTGTGAAATGCTGGATCAGGAGTGGGAACATCAGTTTGGGACATCAGGGCATTAGAGTAAATGTCTGAGAGATTCAGCAAACAGGCCTCACTTGAGGAGTTAGTGTTTGAGGCTCACTTTTTAACAGACATGTAAATTATCTGATTTAACAAGGCTCTGTATTTAGACTTTGTAATTGAAACTTTTATCCCTCTGTACAAAACAGCATTAGTCTTTTCTTCCTTCTGCAATAACTATGCTAGAGAATTGCCTTTCCAGAAGTTCTTGCTGTAGAACTCAAACTTTCAGAAACCTGTTTTGAAGGAACATTTCCTTTATTTAATGTGACCATGGGTTTTCTAAAATTCAAACTGAGTATTCAGTGTCATTTCAGAAATAGGTGCAGAATAATTGCTTTAAGCACAGATAGGTTTGAAAATACATGCCTTTCTGCATGTAAATTCATGTATAGTCATTCAGACATGAAAAAGACACCATCAATCAAATCACTTTAGGAATGTGTCCAATTACCAATGCAGAAAAGAAGTTCTATACTAAAAGGATTTGGGGTTTTGCAGTGTTATTTATGGAAAATGTGTTTCTCTTGCTACTGTGATGGTGCACATGAATCAAATTCTGAAATCTTTGAAAATACCTGTGCACTTTTAATCATCTGGCTATTCCTTTATCTGTTTTTGGCAGATAAAGTTCAATTTCTATCAGATGAATTAAGTTGCAGCTTCATTGCACAGGTAGTCAGTTCATGTACTAAAAGGTTGCTGTGAAATGTAGTTGTCAGCATCAAGTCATAGTATACTTGGGGGCAGGTAACTAAATAAAATTATAACTGGAATACTGCCTTGTAGGTGTCATTTAGTCTGGACTTTTACTCAAGTGTGCAGTTGCAAAGATACAGAAGGCTGTAAAAGATGACATTAAATCATAAAGTTATCCATGTGGATAATCATTGCTTTCTGTATCACAGAGATGTATTTCACATGTGCGTGCACTTCTGTTGCTAACAGCTTCTCTCTTGCCAGGCCTTAAATAAGAGTCTTGCTTCTTTATTCTTTGCAGTCTTGAGCACTGTGTTTTCCCCAACACAACCTAAATAACTCAAATAATTGTATTAATGATAGAAAATGTTTTCATTCCTGGTGTATTTATACTGCTGAAATTTACCATGTGTAACACTTTGGGCAGGGGAGGAGAAACTTGGATCTAGAATTTAGTTTAGTTGTCTCAAAATGTTATCCTCTCTGTGCCCTGAAGTGATGGATAAATAAACATGGTTTTCCTAGGCAGTGTAGGCTTTGTTAATTACATCTAGTTTGTCACTACTTTTGCATAGTTCTTCACTTCTGAGTATTTTCTTCTAAATCTTTCCCTTTTCACCTTTAGTACACCAGGAAGTTGTTGTTTGTATTTAGCAATAAAAGATTTACAGTTCTCTTGAATATCTAATCATCTCTGTTTCTGAGTAAAATCTTTGCTAAGATTCTGCAAATTTGAAACTTCTTTATGTAGATTGATTGAATAAGGCTTTTTCCCATCTTTTTACTTTAAACAAGAATTCTGTGAACCAAACAGTTCTAAAAACAAATTTAGTGGTTTTCTGTTTTTCAGAGTTTCAGTTTCTTGAAACATTGTACAGTGTTTCTGTCTGATAAGGATTATATTTAAATTTGTATATTAAATATCTCAATATTCAGGGCATCAGAGTTATGATGATTCCTTGGCAAATTAGGGTAATTAGAGAATTGCCATGTAATTTCTCATGTTTTTTACAAGAACTGGCTATAGGAACCAGTTAACTTGTTTTATTCTTAGACTGTTTTCTTATTCCCATTTAGTGTGAAGCCAGAGGGCACTGTTTTTCATACAATACAAAAAGTGCTGCTCTTTCAACTTTGGATGAAGGTCTCATACGGATTCACAGTACTGTCAGTGTAGTGGAAACTTTGGATTATAGTTTTTAATGTACATTTCTTCATGCAGAAAATCTACAAATGTTTTGACTCTAAATTAAATTAATCTCACCGAGTAGCCTGAGAGCCAAAAATCTGCAATCAGCATGGTTCCTATTTATTAGCTCAACTTGGAAATTTACAGGTTTCAGAGGCAGTGTAGTGTTAAGTAAAGCCACTGCCATGAAAACGTCTTGTTCAGCTTCTTTTTTTTGACACTTTCTTTGTCCTGAGAAAAGCTACTGTTTTATAGAAAAGGAGCTGCTCTCTGAATGTTTCTTTAACTTTCATGGCTACACTAATTGCCTTCTGCTCAGAGTAATAGCCGACTGTAGAAATTAGGCTGGACCTCCCTCAGCTGTTTTTGGAGTGTTAACATGGCTCTGAAATCGACCCTTCTCCCTAAGCTCCCCAGCCCAAATCTTACTGTTAACCTCTTGTCTTCCCTTTCCATTCCACCTTTTTCTCTGTATTTCTGTTATTCTACCTTTACTTTTAATTTGTGTTACCTCAGTTACCCCATGTCAATAAAGTAAAACTATATGAGAATATTTTAGTTAACCACAGCCTAAGCAAATGAAAAAGTTCTTCTTTTAACTGGCATTGTTTATGCAAAACCACTAATCTGTGAGGGCAATTTACTTGAATGTGTTCTAAATTCCTGCTGGAGCACTTCCTAACGTGAAGTGTAAGGGGGAGAGGAGCAGGATTCCTGCTTTCCCACCTGGTGTGGAGAAGCTCTTACTGTGTGGTAGCCCTGGTGCCTGTAATACACAGCACCCTTACAATAAATAAATTCCATCTGTGGCTGTGAAGTGCCTCTACTTCTACATTTGGACTTGCCACAGAAGCTTTCATTTCTTTCTTTGGACGTTTCTGCTTTGCTTGCATTGTCTGTTGTTACCAGAGCTTCTTCCAGGAGCTCGGAAAAAGCAGTGAGGGGTTGCACTGAGGGCATGGCAGTCAGAGTGGGGAAGAGCAGCTTGGAGCAATTTTTGCACATAACCCGACTGAAGGAACGTGATTCACAGACAATCGCAGTCCTGTGTAACAAACAGCAAGGTTAAAAAGTCAAGAGACTGTTAACAAAGGCTGTGTTTCAGTGACTTATTTTCTAAATATTATCCCAGATCTGGATGTTGTTGGTGTCTCAGATGAAGTTGCAGAAGTGTCGTGAGGGTTGTTTGGCCTGTGTCGGGCTGTGAGTCATGGAGCTGGCTTTGTCTGGGCTGGGAGCTGTGGGGGGTACTTCAGGCACGGCTATATTTAGGATTATCAACTGATGTCAAACTGTGGAGCACTGCTAAACAACACTGTTAAAGGGGCAGCGCTGGATAGTTTAGGCTCAAAGTTTAGATTGTTTGTAGTGCTTTTTGATTTAGTAAATAATTGGAAAAGCTGATATTTACTAGAAGTGTTCTGCAAACCAAGCAGTGTAAGTTTCAACTCCATTTATGTTTACCTAGTAAAAACCGTTGTAATTTCATGACCAATTTGAAAAGAGCAAGTCTAGATAGTACTTCTAGTTTTACATGTTTCGGAATCTGAATGGGTAAGAACATTTTGTATAAAGAATTATTAAATTCCAGTCAGAAGCAAGAAATAATGTTTGAAAGGCTGTTAACATTTGAGTTTATGTCTTAAGATGCAGAACACCTGCTCACCTTACTTGATTGTATTTAAAATTTTGTCATTAATGCCTGGAACCAAATTTAGATATCTTTTTGCATCTAATTAAGACTAAAAGAAGGGTAGGGTTCTTTTCTAAACTTCCTTGCTCCTTACTACCTAATTCCCTCCAGTGAGGTCTGTTGTGTATAGGGGCAAAATTCAAGAGTGTTTTTGAAAAATTAGAAGTTCCATTTTCCACAGCTGCTCCTCTGTTGTGACTGTCATGGACTGTAGCTAATGTTTTTTTGTGGGGTTTTACATTTGGTAACCTTCCTTTTGTGTGCATGTTTTGGTAGATAATTCACCTAATTTTGTGGAGAGAATGTTATATTGCAATCTTTGCTTCTGGTCCTTGTCCGTGTGAAAACAGTGAGGTTGCAGTAGGAAAACAGCAGGGAGTGTAAGGACCCCAGCTGTGATGTGAATCAAAGTTTTTCTGACAGAATAGAGGTAATTTCTGTCATCCCAATAAATTGGAAGTCGGGAGGTTTTTCTAAGACTCTTGATGTTGGTTTAAGTGCAGTTATTGTCTTGAATGTAGCCAGACCTGTGCTGAGACAATGTACTGGTGGGAAAATAGAAAAACTCCACTCTGAGTGTGTAAGTTTTACAGTTGTTTAAGTTAATGTATGGGACATTAGTCAGTCTATCTGTTACTGACATTTTAAGCTTCAATGAAATGCCAGCTTTGATACAAGTCTGTTTCAGTGACTAACTGCATTTCTGGAATGTAATATTGAACAACTCATACTCATGCAAAGGCTTGGTGTTTTCCAAGTGTCATATGTTAAGATTTGTACAATATTGAAGTATTGGGTCACCAGCTGGTGTGAGCTGCATGGCTGTGAACACGTTACTGTAAATGAAAATGCAACCTGCTGGTAGTTCTTGTTCCATCAGTTATTGCACTTACACAAACACCTGCATGCCCACTCCCCACTCTTTAGCCTGCTGGAGCTGATGAAAGCACACATGATTGAGAAGCTCTCAAAATGGGATGCAAAATGTCTGGAATCCTGGTGGTTATATTTTTCGGAGCTTTTGCACAAAAGAATAATTGTTTTGTGATGTTCAAAAAGAAAGTTCTCTGAGCAGTGTTACTAACAAAGCCTGGATTCCTGTGGACTGATGTCCTTAAAATCCTCAGCTCCCCTCTCTGCTGCAGTTGTGTCCCAGTTGGCCGCCGGGATGCGCGTGCTGGTCGCCAGGCAGCTGCTCCAGGCAGGACATGAAATGATCGTGTTTTGCCTGCCCTTTCTTCAGTGAGATCACCAATTTTGGTCTCCCTTCAGTACTTAGCCAATGATTTTACATAACTTGTGGAAACTTAATTACACCTGAACCCTCTGCTCTCTCTCCCTGGTGAACTTAGTGGAAGTTGACAACATGTTTAAAAGTTGTTGAGGGGAGCCTGTGTGATTACAGGAGTTGTGTTTACTTTGGAAATGGGACTAAAAACATACTCCATTTTTAACAGATTCTTTTGTGTCCGCAGTGCCATCAGGAAGTATGACATACTGTGTTGAAAGCCTTGCCTCTCAACCAAAAAGAGTCATTTCAGTGCTCAGGCATTTTCAGCAGAAATGCCTCTCATTTTTAGTAAAAAAGGTTTATCTATCTGGAACTCTTCCAAAGCGTTTAAAGCTGATACAGAGCAGTGGCAAATGGCCACATTTCTTCTGTTCAGAAAAGCAGCTGACTTTTTTATGTGTGTGTTTTAAGGTTTTGCTTGGTCTTGAAACAGCAGCCGAGCTGCTGCTGTTGCCTGTGGGTGACACTGGATACCTCATCTGTGGGCTCTGCTGCTTAGGCAGCACAATGTCAGCCAGCCTGGCTTCCTTTGGCAGGGCACAGAGGTGGGGCATGGAATCAAATAAGCTTTTTTCACAACCTAGAGGTGTTAGCTGCTCCCTCTACGTAGATGGGAAAAGGTCTCTCAACTAGTTTTTGGAGATGGTGGTGTTTCACCTGGTGTTATGGTTGGTGTCACTGTGCCATTGGGGTTTCACTAGGATTAATATGTTGAGTTGCCTGGTCCTGGACAAAATGTCAGAAATAGCCTCTTAATGTGTTAATAGTTGAGGGAGTGCAAATTGGGTGAGGGGGAAAATTGCTTTTTATTAGATTTGTTTTACTCTGTTTATTTAGTATCCTGGCCTGTGTCACCCAGAGTCTGACAAATGCTGGTGCTGGGGAGCCAGAAGTGATGACAGGCTTGGTGGTTTAGGGGACAGCTGGCTGTGGGTCATCCCAGCTGTACTTGGGATGGAGTTCTCAGACTGCCTTTTGGGGTGGGGTCTATTTTCCTTTTATCCTTGAATGCAACTGAATTGATCAGTGACTGCTGATATTCCTGTAAAAAAAGGAATTAAAACACAGAGTTTTCCAGATGTGATAGTGTTAAAGCTCCAAGCTCCCTCCCTGGTATCTTTTGTCACTGTGAGGCTCATGCCTGTAGCAAATGAATACAGCAGTGTTGGAGATCTTCTCAATGCATATAGACTCATATGATGTAAATAAAATTAAATCTTAGTAGTTGGGGTTTTTTTGGGTTTTGGGTTTCTTTACAACAAGGCATTAAAAATCAAGATTAGTTCTATTTAATATCATCATTTTAAAATAGAGGAGTGTTTTAAAGCTCAGTTTTATGATGTGGTCCTCTGCACTAGTCCTAAGAATTCTCATACCTTTGGAATGATCTGTGTATTTCTTTCCCATTTTTTTCTTGTACCAGAGCTAATGGAAGTTAATATGTTGCAATATTTTAGGAAGTCAAAATTATGCAGACTGCAAATTACAGTAATAACTCTCGATGATACATTAACTGAAGTAATCAGAAATTAGGGTGAAAATTACAGTCTTCTTTCCTTTGGGGAAAAAAGGTTTGGAGGGATAAGGAAGATAAATAGCATTCTTAATTTTTAGGGGTTTTTTACATTTTAAATATACTTGATTTTGGTATGCTTAGTTTACTCACAGGCAGACTGGCAGTACTACTTAACATGAAGCTGACTTTTAAAATCCATTGTTTAAATATAATGTTGTGGGAAAATAATTATTTTCAATCTGAGGTCAGTATTAATGGCCCCCTAACAGGTTTTCAGGTGGCAGCAACTTTTTTTTTTTTTCTTTTTTTACAATTTGAGTGCATTTTCTGTTTATTTTTTAATTAGTTTAGCTATTAAACTGGAACATGTGGTAAATAACTCATTATCAATGACTACCTAGGCTGCTGATATAACAAGTGTATTTAAGACATCCCTGTTCCCTCTAATGCCATCTGTTTTTTACCCATTATATCAAATAGTCCAAATATGAGACATTTGAAAGGTGCTTTATTTGGTTAGAATCCTTCTGATTAATTATTTGCCAAAATATTATTGCTTATGTAACTACAAATGAGCTACTTAAAGGTTTCTTTTAGCTTGAAGTGAAATTTTATATTCTTCTTTATCCATCTTGAAAATTACTGTATTTAAAGTAAACATCAATTTCTGTATAATGCAGACTGAAGCAGTCCATTATTCATGGTGCTTTGGAAGACTCTAAGCCATATTTCCCAAGGCAACAAAATCAGGCAGCATAAATCACTTACAGACAGATGTGTTGGGGGTGGGGAAGGCTGCCTTTAAAAGAGAGCATTAGCCATTGGGTCAGGTCTTGGAAAATTGAATTTTAATTAGTTACTTGCATGTCTTACAAGTTAGCAGGATAAATGGTCAATGGCTCAGGCTTTTCCCACAGGATGCTGTACACATTTGGTAGTCAGTGTGCTGCTTCTGCCTGTGCTATCTGGAATATCCTTATAGCTGGTTAGTCTGTGTTTGCATTTATCTGATGGATTGGATGATAAAGGCCTTATGTTCTTTCTTTAAATAATGAAATATAAATCATGTATACTAGGATCCTACAGTTAAACATAAATCAGCACATGGATGGACAAAATTTAATGAGCTTTTGAACTGTCTGCCATTGTCCTTTGTAATTGACACTTCTAGTCGTAGATTCTAAATTCCCCCTGTACCTGGGATATGTAATGCAGGATTTGTAGGAATATGTTCATGTGGCTTTTCCTAGGCAAACATGACAAACCTTCCAAGACTTCTACAGATTAAAATTCATTCTTTGCAAGATCAATGCCTGAAAGCTTAATTAATTTTAACATCTTATAATTGATTCTGGGAAGTAACAGACGTTAGTTATATTTTACAATCTTCTTAAATCTACAGTTTAAGAAAACATTGTATACATGAAGTCTGCCCATTTTCAGGAGACTTTACTGGAACTGAATAAAGCCTAACATGGCATTTGCTCTTTGGGTGGTTTGTGGACTATGCTATAACTAGTCTGATTTATGAAGAAATCATTTGATGTTATTGATCTGTTAGCTGAGATTAGTTATTTTGCTCTGTTATGGGAAGCATTTGATCAAGAAATTGGAAAGAATTAAGTTTTCTATTGTGCTGAAACCCCTAATGGATTTTGGATCTTTGTTCATTTGCATCTTGCCTCTAGTACTCCCATAAAAATAGTAAATTATTGTATGGTGGTTTATGTCTTCCCATTGTCTGCTGAGAAATAATATTGAGCTTTGCTACATGTTCAGGTAGAAAGGCTTTGCTTTCATCTCCTATCTTTTGATGTTAAACAGTTTTCATGCTCAGTCAGATAGAGCACAAGTGATTCCATGCTTCCCCTCCCAGCCTCAGGCTGCTGCCTCCCTCTCCTCTGCCTTCTGAACATCCATACACCTTCCAATGCAGGTGAAATATTTGAAAAAAAAAACGTTGAAATAAATTGAGAAGAGATTGTTTTGATTAATATTTCTGATATCTGTTCTCTTCATGATCCTTTAGCACGTGGTCCTCTGTTAATAGATTTCTGGAACTGAGCATGTGTGCACAGCTAACGTTTTGATGATGGTCCTGCAAAAGATTGTTCTACTTTTTTCTAACATAACTAGCCAGAGAAGTTGGTTATAAATAACTTTCTCTCCTTTTTATAGTCCAAATAGTCAATCAAATGTGTCTTTGCTAGATGACTGCTGGAGATGTGTCTTTTTCTTCTGCTAGCTTGAGGGAAGAAGTTTGAATCTTTTGGTGTATGTTCCTTTTACAAACTTAGTTATTCATATCAAGCCTAAGGTAAAGTATTTTACCAAACACTTCAATGTTTTCTTGAGTTCTGTTGATGGATGATGGGTTGGTTTTTTGTTTAATAGTTTTCTCATTTTACCAGTGGGAGCCAGCTTGGGGGGGTTGGTTTTTTGTTTAATAGTTTTCTCATTTTACCAGTGGGAGCCAGCCATGGATGGCCAACATGTGTGAACAGTGCAGGGAGGCCTCCAGAGCTACACCTGAACCATTTCTCATCCTCACAGAAAGATACGTAGAGTCTTCAGGGAGTCTAAAGCTTGTTTCTTTTTTCTTAGAGGATTGCTGGGCAACTTTTTTTCCTGCATAGGATGCTTCATAGTAATTCAGCTGATCTGTTTTCCAGTACAACAAGCAATTTCATTTGTTTATTTATAAAAGTACATTTACTATTACTAAATAAAAACCCTCAACAACAAATCAGCATTTCAAAAGACGTGTAGATTATAAAAGTAAATATGGTGAGCAGTTATTCCTAAATTCCATGTGTTTGGGACAGCAATCATTCTCAAGTGGTGCTGAAGTTCTGGTAGTAATTTTTTTTAAAAAATAAGTAAATTCAGATGTGTCGCTGTCAGGTCAAATTAAAATAATCTATTTAAAGTAATTATAAATCTAAAATTTGGTTTGTGTTTCAGAAACCCTTGCAGAGTTTGTATGGCACTAAATGCTTCCCACATGCAGTAAAGGAAGCATTAATTTGACATGGAGGCTGAAACTGAAGTGAGCTCCAGTGCCTATGTGGTCACACTGCACAGAGATCTGTCCACATATTTACTGTTGTTCAGGATTGCTGCTTTCAAGTGATGTCAAATTGAGCTGGTGCGTGGAAAGGAATTTTAACGTGTAGGCTAAGGCAAAATATATTGCGTATATACTCCTGAGGACAGCTAGTGACCATTTTATAAAACCACAAAAGGTGCTGTTCAGCGCCTTTGTCAAGAATGCTTTATAGTTAAAAGGTTAAAGTAGTTTTAATTGGAGTAAAGATTTTTTTTCCTTTTTTCTTTTTTTTTTCCTGTGGAGCTACAAGTACATTGATTTCATAATGCATAAAGATGGATGGGGGCCTGTTACAGATCTAAGTACGAAATTCCTCGGTTTCTATGCTAAAATGACACTTAAACATAAATGCTGAAAAATTGGAATAATTTTCTTCAGTCTAAGCTCCAAAAATTAGTATGGCATGATAAATGAAATAATTGTGTACCGTAAGAAAAACATGATTATTTGAAATACTTTCATCTTCTGTAGTTATTGGTCTCATTAAGCAGCTTAAGGAAATCAATATTTCATCTTGACTACAACAGTTTGTAAATCCAGAAGCCAGATTTGGAATGTTAGCAGATTTTGGTTAATTCTGTTTTCTTTAAAGTAAATTTCTATTTTAGCAAGCAAATTTCTGACTCAGCTTTGATGTCAGTTTTGTCACACAGACTGATTGCAGGTAGATCTCAAGCCATTCACTGTAACATTTTGAAGATGTTACTGTTTAATATAAAGGAATTTTTTTTCAGTTTCCTTGAAATTGTTTGTAGTCTCTTACAGTTTCCTTGAAATTGTTTGTAGTCTCATCTGAAGAAGTATAGGAATGTTCATAATTAGAATTGTCAGCTCAATCAGCACTTAGGGAAATGTGTGTTAGCATCCAGTCTAAGGGCCTAATGTAATATGTGATGTTTTATCCCAAAGACATTCAGCAGAAGATAAATGAGGCTGGTTTACTCTTGATGTGTGTTTGCAGTCCTCTAGAAACTATCATCTAGTAATGGGACATTTTAGTGGAACTACTCTTAGACTGTATCCTTGCTCTCCTTGCAAGGAGAAAGAAAGCAGACAGCTTTGTTCTTTGAACTGCTGTTTTTTTCCTGAAAGAACTCAGTGGGGTGCTCCAGCTCTGTTTCATCTTTCACTTCCTGAGGATTCAGTAGTGAAGGACTGAGTTGTTTCTTGTGTCAAAAGCTGCTTATTGCATTCAGTGTCTTACCACAATTGTGCCCCTTGGGGAGAGGGAGTTTTCTTGTAGCATTATTTGTAATATGGCTGAGTTTACTCCCATCTGATCAGTTAGGCTCAATTTCCCCTCAACTGCTGTGAACCGAGAAGTAAAATTTTATAATAAAATTACATGTTAATACCTTGGTGTTGAGAAACTGCATTCATGTTAATCTCTAGTGTACACTCAGGTAGAACTTGTGGTTTTGAAACTGAGGAAGAAGGTGGGATAAATGGTTCCACAGTCTGTTGGGTTCTGGTGATTTTTAGATTCAGCTCAAGAAAAAAGAATGGGAGGAAAAAGAAAATGTTTAATTAACTTTCCTGTGAAGTGATTGGAACTGAGAGTAGCTGAGACCATGCACATACCTTACAATATTCTTTTTTCCATGCAAACAATTTCATTTGCCTAGAAACAAGTAAGAATTGAGGGGGAAGTGCACAATTAGAGATGAGAAGAGGAGGCTCACCAGCAATCTGTGCTAACATGTGGTGTGCATTATAGGAAAAGTTGATGAAATCTCAACTAGAATGTGGTCTGTGTCTTGACTTACATTCCCTTCTCTTCTAGAAATAGTTTCTAATATAGAAAGGTCAAATTCTGCCCTCAGATCTCTCTCTGCAGTGCCCGTGAGACGAAGGAGAAACATGCTTAAAATCTGAGGTGATAAACATATAATATGAGTTATTCTTAAGCCCTACTAGCTACTTGTCCCTGCAGTTACAGTCGTATAATCTCAGTGATTAGTGAAACCTTTTAAGATTCCTCAAATATAAAAGGCATATTATTGTAACTGAGTTTAATCCTACCAAAAGCCACTTTTTCTTTACAAAATCCCTCCTTTTTTTTTGTTTTAGAGAGTGAAGGGCTGGAGGCTGATGCTTAAAGTTTATCTGGTTACAGTGAACCAGTGTTAGTCACCCAATAGGTAACAGTGTGCTAATTGTATAATGTTTTGTAGTCTTAAGCTACATACTGGGAAAAGGAGAATTATTTGCATAGATTTGAGAAAGAATGGTTATTGATATGGAAGGATTTTCCTTGATTTTTTTATTATTTTGATATTATTTGGCAAATATAATTTGTTCTTCTGTTTGTTTTGGTCGGCCTTTAGCCTGTTTACTTCAAGAATGAACTGGAAACATCTAGATCCAATCATACTCTTACGGTGGATTTGTGAATTTGTTTTCTCATACTTATTTTTTAAATCACATTTTAAAGATGTTTCTTTTAAAATGTCTCTCACAGGGCATAATAAATGTATTTGTATTACTGCTCAAAGATAATTATAGAGGTGTCATTGTGTTTGTACAATCCCGTTGGAACAACAGGCACATGCTCACTTTGAGATTTCAGATTGTGTAGATTTACAGAAGTTTGCCTCACACCTACATAATTCACATGAATTATGGGGGAGCCTGCATGGTCTTCACTGATCCATAGAGAAGTGCATGGAGCATTTAAACCGGGAGGCTTTACATATTGTAAGGTCCTAATCTTTCTAAGGAGGTATCATTGATAAGAAATGATAGATTTCAGTGGAGACAGAGCTTTACTGGGAAGATTAACATCAGCTCTCTGCTTTACTTAGTTCCTTACGGTGTTTAGTCCAAAGCCTGACAAGTCTCCATTCCAAAGCAGCCCGGGATACTTAAGTGGTGATATCATCAGTGAGAGAAGATAAAGATCGACTGAACTAATGTGCTGAGGCTAGTAACAATGTGGCAGAAGTTAAAATTTAAACAGCTTTCATTCTTCTTTGTTTGATTTTTCACACTGCAAACTACATTATTCCCTTATCTGATTGAAAGACTTTAGCATGTTGGTGGTGTCTGCTTCATTTTTTTTTCAACTTGAAAGAACGTTAAATGCCTAAATCTTTCTACATCAAGAGAAACTAATTACAGATACCTTGAAGTTGATCTTTTATGTGTTCAGATCTTTATAGCTGAATTGAGCTGGAAAAGCACACTTTAAAGGCAGCAAAATTATTGTGTAAGGTGTAGTGGTTACCAGCAAGACGTAGAAGTGAAAAGTAAATTGAGACTTGTCTTAAAACTCCTACTCCTTTTGAAAATTTCAGTCATGATGTTATCTCTTTTTATCATTTAGCTTCTATCATATGCTAATATCTGGTGATACAGGTAGGTATATACTTGATTTATTATTCTTATCTTCTAGGGCAAGTCAGAGAAGGGACTAAATAAAAGAAGAACCTTTGTAAATCTCATATTTCATCACCTCTGTAATAATTCTCCCTTAACCATCATTTGGTCTGCTTTTAAAAGAACAAACCACCAACCCTGAAAGTCTTACTTAACCATTATCTCACAGGCTTTTTTTAAGGCTTAGTTTTTGAGTGATTTTTCTAAGACCTTTCAAGTACTGTATCGATACACATCTGAGATCTGTGATCTCACGTAAGTATGTGCAAATTTCAGTGGTCTGGACAATAACTAACTTTTAAGATTTATGTATCATCATAATTAGTGGAATTCTTCCACTGATGACATGTGGTGCTTTGGAATTAGTTATGTTACCTCTTCCTCTGCAATTATTCAGAAAACACATTAGCAGTTACTTAATAATCACATTATGCAAAAAGAGTATCCAAGAATCTTTATAGATTTTTTTCCAACATTTGTTAATACGAATTTTTAAATTAAATAGATTCAACATGGCTGGACACAACTCTCTGCTGGCTCACACACTTAGCAATTAAAACACTCAGGTTGTAAGCCTAACAGATTTTCATGAAAACTGACAGTTTTTTCTTTTTAGTGTATTACTGGTGCCAGACACTTATATTTCATGTATTTTTTCCTTCAAATGTGAAACAGAAGAGCAAAAAGCTTCAGCTTTTCTTCATGACAGTAAAAGTACAAGGAATGTGTTAAGAAAAGAGTGAGTCTATCTGAAGTAAGATTTGGTAACTTTATTTCTCTGGTTCACATTACACTGCGCAAAGAAGTTGTTCGCCGCCCATTCTAAATCATTTTCATTTTACCAGCTGGAGAAGATCAGAATAAAATGGACCCATCCCTTTTCTCAGTCCCTGGTGGTGATGATGATCCAGCATTTGTTTTTCATTCAAACCACATGTTGAATAAGTGAAAAAGAGGAAAGACATGCTGGTCATAGGTCAGGTGCAACACAGAGTTTATACAGATTTATTTTCTTTGTAGCATCTGCAATCCTGCATTTAAAGCCATTGAATGTTGTTCTGCTTCCAGTTATTTTGAGGCAGGTTTTCTTATATAATGACATTTTGGGTTTTGGATTACCCTGCTGGCCAGGCATCCAGCCTGCAGAGCTGGAGGAACAGGCTGATTCTGCAGCTGAATCTGCAGCAGAACTCAAACTCTTGCATGATCTCATAGGGTGGAAGCTGACCCTCTTTGTTTCTGGCCTCAAATGAAGAAAGCTAAGCCAAAAAAAAAAAAAGTATTAGGGTGATAATGGGGAGCTGGGGTGAAGAACTCCTTGGGCATGCATGTAGGAGACAATAAGGAGGAAGGAGCACAAATATACTGCAGTCTATAATGTGAATTTAATTTTTGGGGGGATACAGATTATGAGCTGAAGGTTTCACTTTTGTCATAGCATTACAAGTTATTTGCTCATTTAATTTATACTCCATTAGAACTGCAAAGCTCATTGCTTATGATTGAAGGAGCATCAGGAAAAGTGATTGTATAAATGGATATCAGCTTTATTTGTTGTCTTTATTATTCACATACTTCTAGTTGTGTTTTAATGGCTTTGACTAAATTATGAATGATGTGCAGTTGGTTAGGAATTTGAGGGCAATAATTTCACATTCTCTTAAATGTGCCAGCCAGCCAAAACTCAGTGTGCATTTACAGCAGCTATTTTGCAGATTTATAGCTAATATTTTTTCTATATTTTCTCTTATCACTACAATTTAATCTCACTTTTCTTCAACTTGTCAGCATTATAATGTATAATAGAATGAGAATTAATAGCTTACAATGGGATGAATTCATTTTTACAAGAATCAAGTTGGACAAAAAGTGAATCCCAAATGGGCATGAGGGGGTGGAAAGAAAAAAAAAAGCATTCTTCACAATAATAATAATAATAATGATGAAGCACTGGAGGAGGTTGCCAGCAGAGGCTGTGCAGTCTCTACTGTGAAGAGTGTTTAAATCTTGAGAAGAAGGTCCTGAGCAACTTGATCTAATTGTGATGTTCCCCTGGCTTTGGCCTGGATGTTGGACTGGATGACCATTGCAGGCCTCGTGCAATTTAAATTTTTCTAAATTTAAACCACCAGAATTAAATCTGAGCTGTACAAAGGCTTGGACATCTTAGAAGGGAAAAAATTCCTCATGTCCTTTCTGTTCTTCAGAGCTATAAACATGCCTTTTAAAATACTGAGGGAATGCAGTGGGAACTGTGAGACTAAATATCAAATGTCACACCAAAGACTTAAGAACCCAGTTTATGGACAAGTATCTTAACAGATACTTCATATGGACAGGGAGGAATTCTTGAATCCTCCTTTTGTGATTAGAATGATTTCACCTTTTTTTAACTTGATGATCATGTTTTTAGTCTCATTTAATATGACAGTTGGTGATCTTTTTTTGTTGTTTTGCCTTTTTTCCCCCCCAATTTCTATTAGGAATAGGAGGCCTGCAAGATTTTGTGCTGAAGTCTGCAACACTGTCAACATCACCTGCTTGTCCACCATTTACCCCTCTCAACTTCGAAGCTACCCCGATCGTGCGAGTAGCGGTTGAACCCAAACATCCAAGTAAGCCTCAGGAGGAATGGGATGGTAACACCAGCTCAGTGTGGCTGCAGTGCAGCTTCCAGCCCTCGGTGATTTGGCTGGTTTGTGAGCTAGCCCCTGAATCAGACACTTGCCCAATATAAAATAAACCTGCAGGTTGGCAGAGGGCAGTGGGAGTTGTTGCAGCTGCCTTGGTAGGTGAGGAGTCACAGAAGTTGTTGTGCCCTTTTGTGACAGCTGTTCACAAGTCAGACACTGCATGGGCAAACAGTTCAGCGAAGGTGAGCAATCTGTGGGTTCTGTCTGCTGCCCTTCCTTTATGGCTGTCAGTAAGCTTGTGCTGCTGCAGATTTGTAGTACTGCTTCTCCTTGATGCCCCCACCCCATTTCCTGCAAAACAGAGTGGGATATCTCTGCCTTTATTTGAATTTCAGCCCAATTTCCATTTGTTGTTGTAGCATTGGTAGATCCAAAATAACTGGCTTTATGTTCAATTGCAAAATACTCTAAGGCTGAGATTACATGTTTTTTTAGAGAGCTGTTGGACAGCTTGGCAGCTCTTTGTTTCATGTGTTTGAGTAACAGATAATCATATATTGTACATCCTCCATTTGTTAAAGCAGTTTTGAAAGTATTGGAAATTACTGGTTCTGCAGATTGTAGTATTAAGTTCAAAATATTAAAGGAATGTAATTCTAGAACGGCTGACCAGCTTGGGGGTAATTTTTGTTTCTTAAGAAATGAAGCTGGATTATTCTTGCACCATTACTTAGTTTCTCCTCCTCAGTAGCTTCTGAGTTTATGATCTGAACTAAATTTTTTAGGGGGACAAAAGCCTGAAAGGTGGTTATATGTGCTGAAGTCTCCTGAAAATTCACTATTGCTTGCAATAACAGGAAGGCAAACAAAATGTGGCCATAGCAGTTGCCCAGAGAGCTGTGTGTAGTCTTGAGGTGGCCCTCACACATTGTCACATGTGTGTATTGCACTGCCACATCAGACCTGCTTCAAAACTACATCTGCTTATGTTGAAAAAATGACTCATATACACTATTTCTCAATGTACATTTTACAAAATTACTGCATGTCTTCACACTCATGTCAAGATCTTCCTGTATGATTGCCATAAGCTCCAAAAGAAAGAAAAAAAGTACTCATCATTCTGTGAGCTTAAATACAGAGACAGAATTGAAAGTCTGTGTTCAACTCTGTTGGCCGTGTGAAAGAACACTTCAGTTTTTCCACTTTTCATTTATTTTTTTGTTTGTTTTTCAAGGATATTTTTCTATTACACCCTTACAAGCTCAGCAGTAAATAAACAATATCATATTTCTTTTAATAGTCTCCAAGTGAATGACAACTTTAGTGTCAGTCTTTCTTCTGAATATGAATATACATTCCTGGAAACCCCTGGGGTATTCTCTACTGCCTGTGTAAAATAAAAAAGAATTCATAATTAATTTCTTTAAATTGTGTTCATTATGAAAGGCTGCTGACATGGGGTGTTTATGCATAGCTTTGATGTAATCTAGCCAAATTTGACTCAGCTGTGCTTGTTCATTCTCCATTAACTTTAAGACAGCTCATTTTAAACACCTTCATTTTAGGGACAGCTGTGATTTGTTTCACTGAAAAGCTCTCACATTCCTGATTTTTCCTCTTTTCAGATTTTAATTACTTAAAGCTTTCTAGTGGCTTACAGCTACTTTAAAATCCTTCCTGTGCTTTATGTGAAGTTATGTCTTCTAAGTAATCCATACTGATACTTATACTTTTATTTTAGTAAAGTTAATATTATTATTTATTTATTTGGAGCACTTTAGGCATTAGGAATTTAGAAGTTGCTACACTTACTTATAAAAGATTGCAATGAAATGAAATTATTTACTGAAAGATGACTTTAAAAAGTTGTCATAGATAAGAAAGGTTATAATTTGATAATTTGTGAAAATGAGGAGTGAAGTCCTGATTTTTTTTAATCACTTAATTTTGATAAAATTCAGGGGTTTTATTGGGTGTGAGTCGTTCATGAGCTGTATCTGAAGTTAATTGTGTATAGGAAGCAACATAGCACAGGCATAGTCAATAGGTGACCTGTTCTGCTGAACCTGCTGTAAAGCTGTGTAAACAAAAAATGTGCAATCCACTGAAGTGTGGTGTTATATGGTTATATTTGTATGATGTGAATTTTGTCATCAATACATAAATTGTTGGTGACAAATTCTGTGTGCAGCTTATGTTTTCAGTTGCTGCTCTTAAACCTTGCTGCTCTGTGTGACTCATAAGCGGAAAATTGCCCACTGAAAGTTTTTGTGTAGTCCTAAAATACCTATTTGTGTTCAGGCTTCCATAAAAATGAATGCTACTGTTTCTCAGTTTAAGTCTATCCTGTTTTTGAGTATTTCTTTCCCAGTATTCCTTTGTTAATAGTACCCTGTTTTGCCAGGTGATATGCCTCAGCTGGTCAGAGGAATGAAACTTTTAAACCAAGCTGATCCATGTGTGCAGGTTTTAATCCAGGAGACAGGAGAACATGTGCTGGTGACAGCAGGAGAAGTTCATCTTCAGCGCTGCTTGGATGACCTGAAAGAAAGGTTAGAGGGGCAAGGAGGAAGAAATATTTTTAGTTCAGTAGGTGTCTGTTGTATTTCTCTGTCAGATGGATATCTTTGATTTATATTCTGGTAAAATAGAGCTTTATCCACAAACAGTTTTTACGATTGAGTCATAAATGTACCTTTTTGTGGCTATAAAATTATCTGTAGTTTGGCAGAAGCCACTAGTTCATTACTTCTATACATCTAACACAGACTTGGGGCACTTTCTACAAATTCCAAATTGCAGTACTTTCAAGGGTCTAATTAAGAATGTAATGTGGCATTTGTACAAAATAAAAACTGAGAGGACTCATGTTTGATAAATGAACTCTAAAAATCATAAAGCACCAAGACCAAAATTGTATGTGCACACTCTATCCTGTGCCTTTTCTCACTGATTTTTTTTTCAAAGGTTAATCTGTTCTCATTCATGAGTAGTATTTTTTGCAAGCACACATGAATATATTTAGTATCCTCTAATGTTTCTTCAAATGGCAGAAGAACAGATGTCTGAAACAATCCCTTCCTGTAACTTCATTTACTAAAACATTTCTGATACTTCTGCCACATACATTTACTGGCATTTTCTTCCTAAACCAAAGAGCAAACTTGATGAGTGGTTGAATGTTTGTCTTACTGTAACCATACTCATTTTAGTTAATATCAGAGAACTGTAGTTGCTTATGAAAATTAGACTGGATCACTTGTAAAACTGGATGTATATTTTAATGGTTATTCTTATTACAATTTAGTGCAATGTATTTTTACTGCTTCTAAAAATGTGGTATTATTTATTGATACATTTTGCTCAAATGTAATGTGTTTACGCAAAACTGGTTGTGCCTGTCTTTAGCTGCAGTTTGCATAGCAGGATTGTGTTATTGGCAATGGTCCAAATCTGAAAAAAAGAAAGTTAAGATAATACTCCAAGACAGGGTAAAAGGATTATAGTGAGCAGCTAGAAGGGCTTACTTACATACATTTATGTACATTTACATCTCTTAAACTTCTGTTTCATGTACATGATTTTGGAGGTTTTTATGAGTTGTCATCTAATTTGTCTTTTGTTAAGACGGGGACAGTCTGTCAAAAGTGACCATTTTGTACCCCTGTGCCTGTGGCATTGTGAGCAGAAACAAGAAACACCTGGAGGCACAGAGGAGCTGGGCTCCCACCATTGTCCTGCCTGACTGTGGTTCATGATTTCTCAGTTGGGTACCAGCTCCCAGAAGGAGCTGGGAGCAGGTCTGTTCACTATAGAGCTCATGCTCCTTTTAAATCTCTCAGGATTTGGTATATTTTAGTTGCCATCCCTCACACACCAGCTAGTGGTGATTACTTAAGAGGTTACCTAGAACAGAGGCTAGACAGAGTAAAGAAATAAAGTAGGTGTTTATTAAAAAGGTCTTCAAAGGATACACCTTGGGCAGTACAAGAGCCTGGCCAGGGCTACACCCAAGATGGACTTTGAGTCATGAGTTTTCACACTTTTGTAAGTTTTGATTAATTTCCATATTGGGGTTAATTATCCCACTGCAGCTTCAGGTTGTGAAGTCCCATCCTCCCAGTTTGCTCTCCTCAATTCACTGTTGTTTGCACTTTTTGGGCCTGAAGCTGCAGTGGTGTCCTTGGTTCTCAGTCTGGAAAAGGACTGTTTTGTCTAACTGCTAACACTTTATATGAAGTTCAGATTATATACTAATGTAGCACAGAATCTGGAAAATATGAAAGCTAAAACTTAAGGCGTCAGTGGGACAAGAATTGTCCCTTCCTTCTCTCCCCATATCCCACTACAGCTTCAGGTTGTGAAGTTCCATCCTCCCAGTTTGCTCTCCTCAATTCACTGTTGTTTGCACTTTTTGGGCCTGAAGCTGCAGTGGTGTCCTTGGTTCTCAGTCTGGAAAAGGACTGTTTTGCTAAACTGCTAACACTTTATATGAAGTTCAGATTATATACTAATGTAGCACAGAATCTGGAAAAGATGAACGCTAAAACTTCAAGCGTCAGTGGGACAAGAATTGTCCCTTCCTTCTCTCCCCATTTTGTAGAAGAAAAACTCGAGAATGGGATTTTTGTCTTGTTCTATTCCTCATGGATTCTGTGTTAATTATGACAGTGGTAAGCTTGCACTACTTCACTATTAAATGTGAAGAGAAGTTGTGCTCTGAAATGTGCTCTTTGTTTCTGTATAAATGTTTAAGAGAAATTGTGCTCTGAAATGTGCTCTTTGTTTCTGTATAAATGTTCTTCTAAATGAACATAATTTGGAAAGGCAAATGGTGAACTAGGGATCAAGACAGCATATAATAACCTTAAAATGTGACCCGCAAGTTTTTTCTCCAAAATATTGGCAAAGGTTATTAAAAGGCTTGAGTGACACTTGAAGTAAGGGGACAGGATCCTGATACTGGCATCTACCAAAATTGTTTCAACTGAGTTTTGCAGATTTGATGCTTTTGGACTCGTTACAGCAGTTGGGGAGGTTCTGCTGAATTCAAACTAGATTTCATTGTCAAGATTTTATTCAGACTTTTTCAAAGGCGCATATTTAATTTTAGCATTCCCACTGTGTATTTAGAAAATTATGTTCAAGTGACACTTATTGTCAGAGATGTGGAGAGACATGGAAACAACTAAAAGATTAGTCATCTGTGTTCATCTAAATGATTAAATATGGATGTTCTGCTTGATTTCACCAAATTTATATTTTTTGTTCCCAATTAGTTCTTTTTGAATTGAGTAAGAAATTAGACCCTGTAGCTTTCAACATTTTATTTTCTGCATTGTACAATAGAGATTTTTAGAAATTTCTTTCCCAGGAGCATTGCAAATACATGAGGGGATTAAATTACCCTTGTCAGAATGAGAAACAAAGAGAATTAAGGTAATGGTGACATACGGGTGAGTTTGTGTTTGGTTTTTTTGGTATAATGTAAATTCTTAAAAGAACTGCAAAAGGGATAAATCTCCTGATTCTGACTCCCATTGAAAATAAATCTTACAATTGTATTTGCTTTTCTTCTGCAACTTTTTTTATCACTGCCAAAATTTACTGGAACATAGGAAATTTTGGTTGTCGTTTAATAAACCTGCTCAGAACTCATGGATGGTTAAGGAGGATACACAGTTCTGATCTTTGAGTCTGTCAGATCATAAATAATTCCTCCTTTTCCGGTCCTGTCATTCACAACATTTGACCTAAAATGTTTCACCTGACTTTAAAACATCACTTTATAGCATTTTATAATAGTGATTATCAGACAAAGCTCTGTTAAGCTTTCCCAGTGCTTCATCTTCTCTGGCATCTCCCTGTGTGAGCAGTTGTGCTGGCTCACACCAAGTGTCCATCTCTGTACCGTGTCTGAGCAGTGTGGCCAGCAGCAGGGGTAGGAACAGTAAAATTGGAGTAGCTGTGATGCTTTCCCAGGCCTCTGTCGTTTTCAGTCCAGGGCCCTTTGTGGTTTGGTTGTCAGTTAATCCTGGTCAGCCTTTCCCATACCCCATGTGGTTTTGTAGGTCTCTCTTGCACCCTTGGAACATCTGAAGGCTTCTTGTGCTTGTGTTCCTTTGATCATCTTTATTCTCAGTTTTTTTCTAGTTCTGTTTCGTTTGAGGGCAGAGAACAGCACATATTTTCCAAGATGTGGGTGAACCAGTGATTTATGCAGAGGCATAGAAATGCTTTTGCTTTTATTTTCTTGAGTTCCTTTCCAAATATTTCTGAAGACATAAAAGGCAGTGCTTCTTTTTTGAAGTACATAAAATTTGAGTTTGAAATGCATTACCTAGTAATCTATGTTGCAATCAGATTTCTTCATGAACATCTGTTCCGTGTTAAGGCCACTGCCCTACCTCCCACCCCCAAGTTTAAAACTATTTTCAACATTTTAAACTAATTGTTAAACTTTATTTTGCAGGTTTGCAAAGGTGCAGATCAGTGTATCTGCTCCTATTATACCCTTCCGAGAGACCATAACGAGACCTCCCAAAGTCGATATGGTGAACGAAGAAATAGGAAAACAGCAGAAAGTTGCTGTCATACACCAAACAAAAGAGGACCAAACTAAAATTCCTGAAGGAATTCAGGTTGATTCAGATGGGCTTGTTACAATTAATACTCCGAATAAACAAGCTACTCTCAGTGTGAGAGCAATGCCACTTCCTGAGGAGGTAACTCGACTTCTTGAAGAGAACAGTGACTTAATTCGAACTATGGAACAACTCAACACATCTCTGAATGAAGATAAAAAAACACATGAGATAAATCAGAAGACTCTTGATAGAATCAAAGAATTCAAACAAAAGTTGGAGAAAAGTCTTCAGGGAAGAAAGTGGAGAAATGCTGTTGATCAGATCTGGTCATTTGGACCACGGAAGTGTGGGCCTAATATTTTGTTACACAATTTTGGGGGCTATAAAAGATCTGTGTGGCAGTGCCTTGGGAATTCTGTGAAAGAAGTAGGTAAATACAGAGACTTTGACAACAGCATAGTGAGTGGATTTCAGCTGGCTACACTTTCAGGTCCCATGTGTGAAGAGCCTCTCATGGGAGTTTGTTTTTCAGTGGAAAAATGGGAAATAAGTAAAGCTGGAGATACTCTGTCAAATAGCAGGCAGGATTCAGGGGAACTTGATGCCACAGAACATCAACAAAATGAAGATAATACTCTAGCAAGCAGTTGCACTGATGAAGGCCCCAGTGCAAATGAGCACCAGGACAGGAACCAAAGTGGCACAGAGTCACCTGAGAAAATGAGTAAGCACAAAGGAGAGTTATTACTTGCAGATTGTTATGGCCCTTTCTCTGGACAGCTGATTGCCACCATGAAGGAAGCCTGTCGTTATGCTTTGCAGGCAAAGCCACAGAGACTCATGGCAGCAATGTACACCTGTGAAATCATGGCTACTGCAGAAGTTTTAGGTAAGGCTGGGAAAATAAAACTTTGCCAAGAATTTGCCTTCTGATTTCCAAGGTGAGGTCTTATAAATTAAACTGAATCGGAAGGTATAACTTCTTTAAAGGTTTTGTCAGGAGTCTTTTCTAGTTTTCTGGTAGATTCTCCATGACTTTCTAATGCCTGTTATATTTACACTATTCTGAATGAGAATTCAGCGTTCTTCTTGCTTATCTGAACCATAAGCATAAAGAACAATGCTACAGCTATGTGAAATGCAAAATACAAAACGTTGCCTTTCTATGAAGTTTTTGTAAGACCAGCTTCAGTAACCATGAATATCAACACTGTGCCTTGTAATTAAGTATAGATTCCATGAAGAGAAGGGAAACCTCTCCTGTTTATTAAGGGAGTGCAAGATCTTAGCAAATGCCATATCAAGATATTCTAATACAATAATACAAAAATAAAATCAGGAAAAGAAATATTGAATTATTGTTGCAGTCCAGTTGGTACTTTTGTGTTTTTAAGTAGCATCTGTATCCTTCTGGATGCAAGTGCTCAACCCAGCACATGCCAACTGGTGTCACTTATATTACCTTACCACTTTCACCTACTTAAACTTGTTTTTATGACCTACTTATGACACCACTTAACTGTATTTGTTCTTGGAGTTTTCCATGGGACTTGCTTGTGTGCTGAATCTGATGCAAAGCACTGAGATTGTCTTTAAAATGAACGTCCAGTGCATTTAAGCTATCAGCAGTTTTACTTTGACTGTACTAATCGTGGCACAGCATATCCCACCTACAAGAATGAAATACTTGGTTACTTGTAAAAAAAACTCTGCTGTTGTACACACAATCATACTGATGGCAGTCCAAAGACCAAAAATTGCAGTTGTTGTAATGAAAAGAAATGCCTTTTTTTGGCAGGTGCATGATCCTGTGCTTTGCTGGGGGTGCCCTGTAGCAGGCCTGGTAAAGGGTGTGCTGCCATGGGCTTATGGGCACATTGCCCTAAACATCCCCTACTATGGCAGGGACCTTTGGCATTTCAAACTCTTTCCTAATGTGTAAGATTACTAATAGCTGTCAAACTGGACTGTGTATTGTTCCATGTTGGTGTTCCAGAAGCACTTTGGCACGTTGCTTATGAGTCTCTATATCAAGCTATAAGCAAGGTACCAATTTTTAAACCTCAAAAACACTGTATAAATTGCTGTTTTCCAAACTACTCAGTGCCCAAAAGGCATGATTGTTTACACTGAAGTAATAAACATGCATTGGCTCATCTATTGTGCTATAAACCCAAATGGAAACATGGCTTTTTAATGCATATATATATATATTTAATGAGTGTAATTTAGGACTCAGACATGCAAACGAATTAGTACAGTCTAATGAATGTGAATTGTGTTGTAATAGCCATGGACATGCACTTAGTTCATTACAAATTCATGGGTTTCATTTTTATTGTGGAAACTTCAGCTAATAAATTGTGTCCTCATTAGGAGGAGTGAAAAGCAGGCCTTCAGTGCAGTCAGGCTTGGCAGTTGACATGTGTCAAACCATTGATTTTATATCTTTATTCTTTCCTTTGGTATTCCATACATTGATACCCTGGGAATTTTAATATATCTCCATATTGACCTGCTTGTTTCTGAGATGGTAGCTGCTGCAAAAGTGAGGTCTTTTGTGTTCTCAGAATATAAAACTTTTTCCATCAAACTATTCTGACAATCAATAACTCAAACTGAGGAACAGGGGGACACAGTGTTAAGTGTTTTTCTTTTGTGCTTACTATCTTGATCAACACAAAGGTATTTGATAGTTTTTGTCTGTAAAATACTTTCAAAATATGATGCCTACTATTCAGTCAAACATGGGCATTTTCACAGCTACTTTCATTACATATACACAGTATTTCAATAGATTGAATATTAACTTGGAAAGAAAATTGAAATTATCCATGACTAGCTCAAGATTGAATTTATTAACAAATGAATTGAATTCATTAAACATAATAAATATGAAGTATTTCAGATAAACTAATTTGTTGTGATTAGAATAGCTCTGGACTATCTGGAGCAAGTAGCATGTAGGGATATGGTGATCCAAGCCAATTTCTGCCAGTAGCTTAGATAAAATTCCTGAAACACAATATTTCTTAGTAATGATTCTCAAATATTTGGTTATAAGACAAAAAGCAAGTTAGGCACATAATCTGGCAAAGTGCCTTTTTAAAACAGTCATATGATTGTATGAAATGAACATAGATGGATTCATCCAGCAATAGTAATGTTTTACATGTTACTCAGATGGCTCTGCACATTGTATTGCAGGATATGTTGTTTGAATTTAGTGTGTATTTACAAAAAATAATTTTAGCCTAAAAACAGTTCTGCATTTTACTTAAAGCTGAGCCTTCCTGAACAAATATTGATGTGTTTCTCTTCATGGTGTATTCAGGATGTGAATCTGTTGGTAAGCTGATGGGAATTGTGTCTCTGCAGGTCGTGTGTATGCTGTGCTGTCCAAGAGGGAAGGCAGAGTGCTGCAGGAGGAGATGAAAGAGGGGACGGATGTGTTTATTATTAAGGCAGTCCTGCCAGTAGCAGAAAGCTTTGGCTTTGCTGATGAAATCAGGAAGAGAACCAGTGGCCTGGCCAGTCCACAGCTGGTGTTCAGCCACTGGGAGGTAAAAATATCTATTCATTCCATCTGTTTTGGTGATCTATTTCCTGTAGATGTGGCAGACTGGAATAATAAGCAGAAAAGGTTAAGTTTTGGTCAAGACATTTGATTAATTCCTTTCTGAAATGGGGAAAAAAGCCTTGTATTATTTATTTTTGTAGATACGCTGTTCAGAAATGTATTTATATTTTGTTTAGATGGGGTGCTCTTTATTTCAATAGCAAGTAAGTCTTTCATAAATGAAACTGCTTCTTTATAGATGTGTTTTCCTGTATTTATGTGCCCTTTTTCATGAGTTCTCTGGTAAACTTATTTGGGGAATGGGTAAAAAACCAAAACCACAAAACAGCCCCAACTTACCACTAACAGAAAATAAATGTATCAGCAAATCTAATGCACATGAAAGTTAACCTCTTAAGGTCTAGCAGGCACCTTCCATATTCCAAGCCAACATAAATTTTCATGCTTAAAATACAAATCAAATAGATTTCATTCTTTCAAAATTGAATCTGTTGATAGTAAGTAATGGTACCCTCAAAATCATTCCTTTTGGTCATCCTTGCCGCTTAAAGAAATGAAGAGTTGATTGTGAAGGTGTAAATCAAGTGGGAAAACTGGTGAGGAGTGTCATCAGCTGAAAGTGCAGTGTAGTTTGTTCCTATGATGTGGAGAGTAGATATTCAGGGGGAAAATTAAAAGACTGTAAATCAGAGCTTCTTGTTCAAGACAAACACACCTGCATTGTCAGGCTCCTCAGAAGACTCCACTGAAGAACCTAAAAATAGGTTCAAGAGCAAAAGTCAGTGGGTATAAACTTTTCACCTTAAATTTTTAAAATAACTTCAAAGTCTGAGTTTTTCTGAGTTTGGTTAGTGGTGTTTGTTTTGGTCAAGCCTTCCTTTATTGGGTGTTAGAAAACAATACAATATTTTGTAAATGGATGGAAAAAAATCTTTGTTGGTTTGTTTGATCCTTGATTTATTTTGTCACCTGAAATGTGAAGTCTCTGAGTACAACCAACTGTAGATTTTGAGGTCAGTGACACTCCCTGCAGTTACCAGCTATGAGCTGCTTGCCAGTGTTTCTCTGCAGTATGTGCTGCTTTTTCACATGGTGTGGATTCTTCAACCTAAGCTCAGTTGTCCCCCTATTTGTAAAATACTCCACTGACTGTGTTTCTGTTTTAGTAACTGTGGTAACTGTGTCAGAAATTTGATGATAATGGAAAAGGAGAACCTCTGCAAGCTGGCCACTGCTAGCAAAGGAGTTGGGAAGAGTACTTGAAGCAGTCCACTTGGAAAAGCACATTATGTCTTGCTCAGCAGTGGTGTCTTACTGCTGTTAGTAAATGCAGGCACCAAGGACTTGGCTCTCCTCCTTTATATTGATTTATTTAATCTTCTTGTAACTAAATACACCTTCACATAGAACCACAAAAGGAAAAACAGCTGCACAGAATGCAGAAAGGAAAACAAAAGACCCTTCACACATGGTGTGTGCCCACAAAAAAAAAATAGATAAGCTGCATCTTTTGAGTGTAGAGGTTTTGGTTACAGCCAGTTACAGATCAGGTACCTCAAACCAGTGAGTGTTGGCTGTACTGTGTACAGTAATCTTGTCAGTTCTGGACGGTCTCCTCTGAAGTGCAGCTGGTGAGGTTTTGTGGCTTTAGTGGCCTTTTGTCTGAATCTCTGACATCAGTGCCCTGGAGGAATGTCAGCCAGGAGGACGTCAATTCCAGCTAACCATTGTTCTCTGCCAGTTTCTTTAGGGTTTGCAGCTCCTGTGCTCCTGCACTAAGCAAAAACATGAACCCTGTGGCTCTCAGGCCTCCCTTTCTATCCCCAAGCCTTGGTGTGTGCATTCACTCTCAGATGTTATGAATTTAACATAAGAAAATATTCACACATGATTATAGATAGTCACAGGACAGAGGGATTTGAACAACTGGCAACATATTCTGAAACTGACCTCTGAGAGAGATTATAATTACAGCTAGTATGTTAAATGCATTGGTAGTAGGAAAATTACTGTGTAAGCAGTCACCTTTCCACCTGGGGAATCTGTCAGCGGGGGAGGGTTGGGTTTTTTGTCTCCATGAAAACCATGCTCACATATTTTTGTGATAAAATAACCCTTTTACTAAGCTACTAGTAACGTTATCTCTGTGCAGTGATGGCAGGAGGAGTGCATGTTGCTCTCACATCATCAAGACAGTTTCTAAATAAATACTATTTTCAGAATCTCTATGTTAGCATGACAGAGAAACCATGAGAAATAATTTCTATCTCAGCTCCTGTTTCTTCCTCTCTTTGAATTCTGCACCAAGTTGCATCAGGTGTTGGGCATGACTTTGACATTATCACTTTACTGATGAATTATGGGATATGTATCTACATGATAAACACCAGCATTTTATTTGAACCCTTACTATTCAATGCATCATCGTGTAAGATACTATGATGTGAACTTTGTGTAATCTTGAGCTGGTTTTTCCTTAGTGTTAAAACTGTGTTACTGAGAGTGTGGCTGCTGCCCTAATTGCACACTCTCCAAACCCTTCCATGGCATTCTGAATGAACTCTGTGCTGCTGCTGTTTTCTCAGTGTGCTCAGCTCATTAGCTGAGTACCTGGCACATGTATATATCTACATAAGTTCCTTCTACTGTGTTGTTAACCCTCTTTTACACAAAGGAAAATAGACAGTTTGGGGGGATTTTTAAACTTCCAAATACAAATACATGTGTAGAGTATGTTTAAAGAATTGAGGTTTGAGTTCACTCTTTTATTATATTTCCTTATCATAATTTGTAGACTCTGAACACAGGAAAGTCAGTGAGAGAGCCTACGTTGAAATGAAGCCATTTTGGTCTCTCTGGAAATGATATTGCCTTTTTTTTTTTTATTCAGTTAATGAATGGATTTTGTGTAGTTCAGATTGCTCCAGCCCCAAGGGATGGAGCAATACGTATATCGAGGTCTGTCTTGTCAGATACTCCTTTTCTATTAATTTATTCTGGCATGCTTATGCAATTTATTCCTGCCTGTAAAGGACAGCACCAAGTAACCATTAGTGGGAGCTTTCAATTTAGTCCAGCTTAAAAAAACCTTATTTTAAAAGTTAGGCAAATGTTAGGTGTGTTGGGTTTATTTGGCAGTACTTTCTTAGATTTTCAATATAAACTTTCTTATTTAATTGTTAGTTTAAAATATTTAACTTTGTGATAATTATGAACTAGTTGTATTTTTTAAACTTTGAATTAATAATACACCTTCAGTTAATTTATGTTTCTGTTTGACCCTGTTTTTTTTGTTCTCAATTCTCTGCAGTTAAATCTTTTACTCAGTCATGTTATTTTATCTTAATCATAAGGTTTTGAACAAGAAGGTATTTGTGATTGCACAATCCTTAGAATAATTGAACTCTCATCCCATTTGGGAAATCTGTGTTGAAAGTGAAAAAAATATGTAAAAAATGCATATGGCTCTATTCAGATGCCGATGGAATTTTCAGCAAGAATTGTCAAAGACATCTACTAGTTGTAAAGTTGTGAAATGTATAAATTCCTGTTAAATCACATCTTTTCAATTGCATGTAGATTAACTATTTAAACATACTTTTCTTCTTGAGGGGGCATGAGTGAACTGTAAACACATTTAATCAGAATTCTTTGTCATTATCCCTTCTGAGTAGAATAGTGCCTAGAACGTGCCTCAGGGCTCTGCAGAAAGGTAAGAGAAGGGCTGTGTGTAATAACTGCTAGGAATATGAGACTTCTGAATGTGGAAGTTTTATATTCTGAATTTTAATTCATGCTTTTTGAATTGTAAGTCATTTTATAGCTTGGAAGATGGGGCTTAATATAGAAGTTGCTGGATGAGATTGTTAGGCTTGCATTAAACAGGAAGCAGGCTGAGGTAATGAGAGACAATCTATTCTATGTTTGAACTGTAATTTTACATACATTATTGCACCAGTGACAGTTTGGGCACATAAATGGATTCGAGGAGTAACCTGGAACCTTTCAAATATAAAAAGCTCATTGTTTTGGCAGGAACATCTGAAGCTAATTGAAACAGTAAATAAGAGTGGTAGGGGTGTGGCTTTAATTCTCTTTCTCAATACATGTTTCTTAAGTAATAGGAAAAAATGCAGCAGTAGAGCCACACATCTTTTTTTATTTCCACTTACCAAATTCCCATTAACAGCTCCTGGCTGGAGTCAGGGGTAAAGTTTAGCTGTCACCGTTTGAGACACAAACAAGGATGATGCTCTTGAGCCAAAATAAACTTGTATGAGTTTATTTTATAGCTTACTGTGTAAATGTTCATTATTACAATATTTCTTGGAAGAGGAGTTCTTGTATCTAACCAGGCATTTTTAGACTTTGGCAGTCCCCATTATATTGTGAGTGGAGGCTCTGAATTGTGGGATAGTTTTGGGTGCTTCTTTTATTTGCAGAGTATCCACACACCCAGTACACTCAGGTAGGGTATTCTCTGTTCTGCTTCTGTGGAAGCACACTGCCAGTACCTTGAATTTGCTTGTGCCTAGTGCAGAACCACTTGTGCAGCATTACCCAGCATATTACATATGGTTTTCTTGAAAAATAGTAGGTAACTGTCCACATGCACCTCTGTGTTCTTTGTTTCTCAGAGCTACTTCAGACCTCTCAGACGTGCATGTCAGCTGTACCTTTCTCAGTTGCATAGTCTGTGTTTGTCATTACTAGGTGATGGACACCATTTGAAGTGTAAATGCTCTCGAAATACCTTTCTACCATCAAATTTTCAAAGGTAGAAAGCATTCTGATCCACTGGAGTCCATATCATCTTTGAAATTATTCATAACAGTATTTTGACTTTTTTTGTTTCTTTTAACACAAGAAAGAACTTCTGGCATAATGTTTTTCCTGGCTTGCTGATTGCTGCTGTGCCCAGTCACACTGAATTTAGTATTTCTTGGGATTCCTTACTGAGCAGTTCACAAAGGCCATAATGTTGCTTGCTGGTCTTAAAATCTCCATCGGACTCTTTCTATTCATGGTCCAGCTAAGGCATTTTCCACATTGATGATATTTGGCTCAAAAGAGATTTTCTATTTTCATCAGACAGTAAGGACCAGTAGGGGAGATGCTACCAGGAGCATGGCTGTGTTCCCAAATCTGCCTGACCTTTTGGGTGAACTAGGCAGATCCCTTCTGTTTGCTTCTGGTGCTTCTCTCAACCTTGTTTTGCATAATTAGGCTGCCTTAGGCAGAAACTGTTTCTTACCATCATTTTGTGAAATAGACTAGACAATGGGACCAGGATCACTATTGGAGCCATCTGGGTGACACTGAAATGCAAATAATAAATCATCCTCAAAATAAGCCTTAAAATTCCAAGTCCTCTTGAATTGCAAGTGGTCTGCTCTAACTCATGTCTTACTGAAAAGCTTGATTAGCTTATATAATCATTTGGAGGATTAGTACACTCTATCATTTATCAGTATTGACACAGGATGCTCATAGTATTTCTATTTCTATTGATTATTATTACAGGTATTCAGATTATGTCTCTCACAGAGATACAAGCATTTATAGCTTGAATAATTAATGTGTTGTTGTTAAGCTAAAGGAGAGTGACATCTGTTTTGCCTGTGCTACTCTGCATGCTCCTACTGCTAAACAAGTCTTAGACTTCATTGTTTGGGTGTGTTGGTTTGAATAGTTGTTATATTTAATGAAACATCTTGCTTTAGAATGTTTTTTTCTTCTAAAGAATGCTCTTCACTTACAATATTTGAAGTAATCTATTCACTTCTTTTGAAATACCTAATCCCAGCTGACTATGAACAGTTTTATTTATACCTAGTGTGGGTCCTGCAGTGAGTGATGGGACACACACACTTCATGTATTTGACTGGGAGTTTTTATTTTTCTCTTAAGCATAATCGAATTCTACAGGTGTGCTTATAGTCATACTTTAAACAAATTATATCACCCAAGACTTCTAGAAAATAAATCAATGAAGATTAATTTAAAATGTTGCTTAATTTCAATGCTTCTTTAATAGGAACATTTCCATCACTTAGGCATTGTGTTTGCAGTAACAGATTTAAGAACTGTATCAGCTGCTGTGCACTGATTCGTTTTCCTGTGTTGCATTTTATATGGGCTCATTTAGAGAAGATGCTTGTTTTCTAATAGAATAAATGCTAGTCCAGTGATCCACTGCACGGAGCTCAATTTATAGTTCACTTTTTAAAATAAATGTCTTTCAGAAGAGCCTTGCAGATGTAAAGAAATACTCAGTTGTGTTCAGGAGGAAGCACTTTGTTGTGTACACTTGAAGGAGTCATTGTCTGTGTGCTGGGCTGTTTGCAGTTAAGGCTGATGTTGTCTCTGTCAGAGAATTTTGATTAATAAATAAGCACAGGCCACTGGTTAGTTCATGCTGTTAAAAATAAAAATTCCCAAGTCCTAGAAAAATTCCTGGAGAAAAGGTGTGCTGAATTTTCTAGTTACCATATCATGCACAGTATAGTGATATTTGAAAATGTGCTTCATCATAATGCTAACAATACCGTAATTTCATTGGTTTTATAGATTCTTATTCCTAATGTTAGTGCCTCTTGACATCTTCTGTCTGTTAAACTTGGGGCATAATATTTGGCTGTGGTAATTTTCTTTTTCCCCCTGCTTAGTGGTTCCCAGACACAATACACTGGCAGAGAGAGAGAGGCAGACCTTTGATAGAAGGTTAACTGAATTGCTTCAGTCCCTTAAAGATTTTTCATCTGTGGAAGGCATATTATTTTGAATGCCCAGTTCTCTTTTGATTGAAGTTATATTTGTTGAGGAATGTAACTTTTTATAAAAGTGTTGTCAATATGCTATCACATTTCTGATTTTGAGGGGAGTCTTAGGCTATATGTTTTAGTTTTGTGCTGAAAAAGTAGTATATGGAAACATTTAAATAATTTTAAATTACAAGTGACATGCAGCATAGAATAAGTAATGTTTCTAGGCATCTGTTCTGCTTTGAGCCTGTGGATTTTTCAGGATCCAAAGTAAATGCCCTCTGTGAAATAACTATACCATATTCCAGAAGGAATGGTCCATTTAGAAACTAATTCATCACTGAGGGCTTCATCCAGACAAAAACTCAATTCCTGTTACAAATTCCAGAACCATCCCTGTGTGGTTCCCATGAATACAAACAATAGCTCAGGACCTAAAAAGCTTCTTAGCTTGATTCCAGGAAACCCAGACCCACCATTCTGACAGTTCCCATTGTAAGGAAATTGATGACAATGCTTTGGGACCATTCTCCTTTTGCATGCTTGCACTGTATTAACAGAGCAGGAGAATGATGGATTCCACCTGCTGTGAACATTTGCCTTGATGCATTAATGTGATATGAATAAAGAGGAACAGTCTGGTTTGTGCCTTTGCCTTCACTTGTAGAATCAGAACTTTCAAAAAAGAAAAACTTCCTACTTTTTTGTTTGGGTCACTGTCTCAGTCATGCCCCTGTGTGTCATAATAGGGTTAGTGACTTCTTAAAGGTGATGGCCTAGGTTCCTCTTTCCCATTGCTTACCACGGCATGGTAACACATCTGCTGATTATTCAGTCTTTTATAGTGTATCTTCATTATTTAGGTAGGTGTAGTCCTGTAACAGGAATTTTCTGATGCCACCAGATCTTGCTCTAGAAGCAGTGTGTAGTGGCTGAATTATTTAGACAGGTTGATAAGCCAAGCTACTCCTGAGGTAGTTCTTTGAAACCTAATTAACCTCTTTACTGCACTGCTCTGCATCATGTAGCAGTACAAGGTTCACTCAGGATTCTGTAACCCTGTGCTGAAATAGCTTTACCCTTGCTGGCTAATAAATACTGAATAGTACATTTAAACCTGCTGTTTTGCTGACTTCCCTTAGACCTTGTGAAGCATAAAGAATTCTTGTCAGTGGAAGAAATATCCAGTGCAAAACTTCAGTAGAGCAAGTCTTTCATCAATTATTGAAAGAGCCATTCTGTCAAACCTGGGGATTTTCTTAAACATCCATCACTACAGTATCTAAATATTTACAGGTAGATTAGATCTGTAAGTTCAATTTTGTATACTTTTAGACTCCTCTGTTATATTCATTCTTCAAGAACCGCTGGCTCACTGCTTCTCTCTGGGCATAATTTCTGAATGTTACATTTCTTGCCAATTATAAAAAGGCATCAAAGGGCATAGTAACTCTCTTTAACTTGCCAGTTTGTAGCTGTAGAACCTCCCTCAGTAGTACAGTCTGAAGCAAATCCATTGAGCATCAATCACCTTTTCTTCTTCATCTGTTCTTAGACTTGGAAATTTTTGTTTGCTCAGCTCTTCAGGCAGATCATGAAAGGGGAAGTCCCTTGCAGCTTTACCTCATTAAGATGTTCAGGATGAGAATCACAACAGCTTTATCAAGTCAGCATGAAATCTTCACTGCCCTTTCTCTGTATTTCTGGTGCACAGAGTAAGAGTGAACCTTTCAAACTCTCATCGAGTGGGGACCATTCTTTTTTTTATTGATGTAGGCTATCAAGGAATCACCTTTAATTTTCTGTGCATTGGCTAGAAGGCCCTGTGCAAGGCATCAGAGTGGGTATGACTCACGCAGATTCTTTTGTGGTTAGACAGTACATACGTGTATGGTGAAAAATAAACACAGAAAAATTTGGAAAGCTGAGTTTCAGACTGTTTATTTCTGAGCTCTACATGCTTTTGGTTTTCAGCCAGACAACCCCGTGCATAGTCATTTCCCATGTAAATAATTGAGATTGGCTGTCATTTTCAGCACAAGTAATGCCTACTTAATTTAGTCTGTGCATGTGCTTAACTGTAGCAAACCAAAAATGTTTCTGTTGGTTTAGCTTTACATCCCATTTTTGCAAGATTGAACCTACAGTATTGCCTAATACAAATTGGGCTGCCATAGTCATTCTCCTAACTCCCCATAAAGTGTAATTTGTGTGGTTGTGTTGGAAGTTATTTAACAAGAGGTATTAAATTAGGACTCCACAATTGTCAGTGTTTCTGGGGAAAACCATCCATCTTCAGTCATCATTTTTTAATTCCTCTTCTTGTTTGTTTGAGTAACCTGAGCTTTAGGTTGTTTTACATAGGTTGAACTACCATATGGCAATTTAAAGGATTTGTCAGAAGAAAAAGTTTGCAATGGTAGAAAAGGCTTACAGCATTAAGCTAAAATTGGTAATTTAGGAAAATTTGTTCTCTCCTTGTCAGTTATTAGTGCTAATATTTCAGATATTATTATAGAGTAATGTGCTCAGTTGTTACAACTGTTGTGGTTCTTGCAGTAACTAATACTTGTCTGGACTGCCTTTTCCATGAGCATTTTGTTTAAGGAATGAGTACATTATTAACTTTGGGGTTTTTTTTAGAAAAAACATATTACCTGTAACTGTATCTTGTGAGGAAATCTACAATCAAGTAAAATTAGTATTTTTGAAATCTGTAGATCTTCTAGAACGCTATATGGTCAATTCCATCCCTTCCCAATTTTTGTGTTTGGGGTTTTCTGTAATACCCTCTATGGTGGTCCCACAAGTGTGGGGTATATAGGATGAGCTGGAAATAAAGGCATGTCCAGTTTTTGTCTGATCGTGTTAGATCTAAAATCTGTTCTAGAGGAGGGCTACAAAGCTGCAAGAACAGCTCTGCTAAATATGTTAGAACCAGAAACAGTGATTTTTAAACCATCTGCCCAACTCGGGATTGGGATTGGAAAACATAGGGCACAGAAATGAGCAGAAGTCTTCAGTTCTGATAAATTCTAATACAACTGTTGTGCGATAATATTCTAAATAAGGAGTTCTCTCTTAAAAGTTGAGAATTTTCTGAGCATTATTTAGCACTGTTTGCTGATGGGCAGTTGAAATTGCTTTTAGAAAAAACTGTGCAGATAATTGCAGCTGAATTTCAAAAGTTATTTGTGGGCTTCTTAGGGCAAGAGCTGCAGAGTGTGTCTCAACTCTTGTTTTCAGCTTCCATAGCTAATTGCAGGCTTTACAGACAACTTCATTGGCTCTACTTTGGTTTCTGTGCTTCAACAGTTGATGACTTGAATTATGCTAATAAACTTGTGTACTACATTACTCTTTTTTTGTTTATTTCCTTTTGTAGATCATTGCAAGTGACCCTTTCTGGGTGCCAACGACTGAGGAGGAATATTTGCACTTTGGGGAGAAGGCAGACTCGGAGAACCAGGCCCGCAAGTACATGAATGCAGTGAGAAAGAGAAAGGGGCTCTATGTGGAAGAAAAAATCGTGGAGCACGCTGAGAAGCAAAGAACTCTGAGCAGAAATAAGTAGCTGTGTCTGCCTCCTTTCTCTCCTGACACAGCTAAGTGTGGGTGGAGTATTTTGTATGCAGCAGATGCAAAATTTCATCTGGACTTTGTTCTTTGATACCATTTTTCTTACATGCTTTGTCTGTGGCTTATGTTTTAATAAACTTAAGCCTTTCCAACTTTTGTACAGAGAAAATAGTTTATTTATTGAAATAAAATAGAAGTGTATTCACTGCAATTGGTCTCAATTTTTAAAATTTAATTCCCTATTGAACGTCCTGTCACAAGGATTAGGAACTCCCAATTCAGTTTGTTTCTGATTTGTCATATTAAGAGCTGGTTAGCTAGCTTCTTGCAAATAAACCATGCACTGAATTTAGCTCTTTAATGCTTTTGACTATTTTTTAAATTAATTTCTGTAATGTATTTGTTTCTTACCCATACCTTTCATAGTTACCTGTATGTAAATAGATGCAAGCCTATTAGGAATTTCTATACTATTTGTTTTACTTCATTCCTCATGTAAGCAGTTATTTAAAGCAGTAATATATTTCCTTTAAATCAGAGGGCAAAAATAGCATATGTGGAAGACAGCACTTCAAAAAGCTGAGCAAGATTTGTCTTGTTTTCCCTCCTTGGAACACACCTTTCTAAAAACTTCAGTTTCCACAGACTAGGTGAGGGGGGTGAGTATCTCCAGTATAAATTAGAAACTGGACATCAATTTTCTTCCCATACTTTATGCAGGAAGTAAAGTACATTGTACTTGAAAACTCTGGAAGTAAAACAGCACTCTTGATTAGAGAGGGCTTCCTCAAATATATCTGTCTGAAATATTTTTTCGTATTTAAACCTAGTGCCAGACAAGTGCCATTTACAGATGGGACTAGAAGCTTGCAGGTCTGCTTAAAACCTCCCACAGTGTGACTTGGCAGCAGAACTCGAATTGGGAGCTCAAGTGACTTCTCCTGGCCCTGATCATACCAACCTAAATTATTCAGGGAAGGTATCTGATAGTTTTGCTTCTTCTATTAGGCTTTCTCCTTTCTAAATTCAGTTTGGTTCATAATGCTATGTAATTTTTTCTGTGCTTCTTGCTAGTTTCCTTTGGAAGCAGAAACAGAAGAGCACGGAGAGGAGAGGATGTGAATGAGCTGGACTATTTTGTCAGCACCATTTTTTAAATGCATAGTTTGAATTCTCACATAGCTTGTGATTCATTTTGGTTCTTGTTCATACCAGATTGCCTGTGAAAACCCAAGAGTTGAAATTAGGCAAGAGAGTGTAGTTTTCTTTGTTGCATCATGTATAGGAGAGGGACAGTCATGAAAACAGGGATAAGAGCTTTTTAGTACCTGTTCTAATGTTGGCACATTTTCCTTTGGTATAAAATGTTTTGAAATTGGTCCTTGGAGTAGAACCTCTTATTTTAAACCAACATAGATATGTTGGGATAGTGATAAAAAGTGTATACTTTCATATTGTGTTACTCTTCACCAGTTTTCCTTCTCAGATGTGCAGTATCTGTGATGTGCTGCTTCAGTACAGCCCTGAGAAGGAAAACACCTTTAAACCAACATAGGTATGTTGGGATAGTGATAAAAAGTGTGTACTTTTCATATTGTGTTACTCTTTACCAGTTTTCCTTCTCAAATGTGCAGTATCTGTGATGTGCTGCTTCAGTACAGCCCTGAGAAGGAAAACACTTCCAGTAATAACATGAGTTGTCTGTGTAGGCTTTGCTCATCTTACTAGTGTTGAGACAAATAGTTTACATGCAAGATAAAATATTTACATGTAAATACCAATTTGATTTAGCAGCGTGTCTGAAGTTTGGTCTCCTATCTACTTGATGTGGCTTAGTCATATCCTCTGTTGTGAGTGTGGGCTTTTTGATTTGTTTTGTGCTACTTTGGATCTACTCAAAAGTAGATAAGATAAAAATTAGTATTTATTTTTATAGCATCTATTAATAAATGGAAAAGGTTTTGTTTTTTTACAGCTGCATCATTCCATGGTCATAAAACTCCTGCAAACCATGACTAACGGGAGGAAGAAATAGATACCATGAAATAGTGTGGTTTGGGCTGTTTGACAGATATTTTCTATTTCAACAGATGCTGTTTTCCTACAGGAACTTTATTTATTTATTTAGTTGTTAGTTTATCCTTTCTTCCCCTCATCCCTCCTCCTTAATTTCCTATTTTAGCAGAGATCCAACTGTATAACACCCAACTGGGTCTTTAGAGGAATATTTTTATTATCATCTTACTTCTTTTTACTGAAACTGCTTATCTTTGTAAAGATTTGCTGATTCTGGAGTTTGAACCAAACCAAAAAAAAAAAAAAAGGCAAAATTCAGTGGTGTTTTCCTGTTAGCATTTTCATGGCCTTGTAAAAGCCTTGTCCTTCACCCTTAGAAAGTGGCATGTCTGACTGTTCTCCAGTGAGACATCTGGATGCATTTTTTCTCCCAGAAAAGCTAGTAGTGTAAAAGGGTAACAAGAAATAATAATTTGCCCAGGCAGCAAAAATAAAAGTTTAGTCAGAAGCCCTGCATGTCCTACGTGTTCACACAGGTTTGCTACCCCCTGAAGAAGAGGGGAATTCAGTGCTGTTACAAGGTTTGTTTTGTGAAGTGGCCACTGAGCACAGCTAAAACCTACATCTTCTCAGGTGGAATTACAAATGGAAGGCAGATTGTTCACCATCACCAGTTCAGTGCTGGCTTTTTCCCATCTGTGGAGAGCTCTTTCCAGATTTTTTCATATGGTTCTTTTACACTGTAATAAGGAAGGTAATGAATAAATCACTGTTATATCACTGCTTTCAGAATGATTTATGCCAGTGTGAACTGCTACCCTGGAGTATTTTGTCTCTTTTTTTTTTTCTTTTTGCTGTATCAGAGGCCTCAGAGTTAGAGACAAGCCTTAAGAAACTTCTGGGCTTTAGTGATGATTCTGTGACAGTTACGTGGTTCATTGTGCCCTCTGCCATATTTTCATGAAAACAGTAATTCTGGTTTATCACTTTCTTAAAATATAAGAAAAAGCCCACACTGTTTATCTAAAAAGGTGGCTGTGGAGTAAGCAACAGGCTTTTCAGAGGGGGTAGTACAAAATAATCCCTGGCCTTTTTAAACTCAGTGTGATATTTTTATGGCATTTGGAAAACAACATCCAGTGGTCTTTTCATTATAAGATTCAATAAAATAGTTTGGAGTGGCCATCATGCAAGGCTGCCTAAATGCTGTCTTTGTGGACCTGTAAGAAGGTTGATCATAAGGAAGAGACATTTAATTATGCTTTAAAGGGCCTTGACAAAGTCCATGACAGCTTCAGGAATTCTAATCCTTTGCTGCATCTGAAGGCAGTGTATCTTTTTGGCTAGACTTATCTCCTGAACACTCTGAGATATTATTCCTGCTTTGTTCAAAGGGGAGGATGCAAAGTCAAGGTCAGTCATGTGGGAGTAGAGACTAAGATGAAAAAAATCCCTCAAGAAATTTTTATGTCAGGACTTATACAGCCGTATAGTAGTGGTTTTTGGTTGCCTCTAATACATGTGTGTGACTGTAAGTCCTGATTTTTTTTCTTAAATCTTTCTAAGGCTGCTTTAAATGATGATTTTATAACAATCAGCCTAATTTCAAAGGCTGGTTCATTTGCTGGAGGATACAGATACATCAAAAGCCGACTGGTGCTGAAATACAGTAGCAGGCATGCTATGGAGCGTTTTCTGCCTTTCATCTCTTGTCTTGTGGTAGCATTTACCTTGAGGAGATCAAGAGCAGGGCTCCTCAGTAGGAGAGCCTGGCAGTGCTGCTGTGAGTGACTGGCACAGGAGCTGTGTAAGCAGCAGCTGAGGCTGCGCTTCCCCGGAGACTCGGCACAGAGTGCTCATGACAAGTGCTGCTGCCACTGCTCTGAGCACTGAAAGCTGATCCTATTTATGAATCCGTGTCTTCTCCTTGTAATGTTGCTGTCTTGCAGTATGAACAGCTTAGGAAGGTTATTTTAAATTAACCTTCCTGTGTTAAAACAATGTCTAGTCTGTTCCTATCACATCCAACATTGTAAGCATCAAGGCCAGCGAGTAGTTCGACTGCAGCTGGTGTGAAAGGGGAAGGCTGGAAGAGTAATGTAAAAATGTTGTGGAAAAAAACCCATCAGACTTGCATAGATGCCTTTATAGGAACTGTTTTCATTGCATAATGAGATTGCTTTGTGCTCTAGAAGTGGTCAATAATAGATAATGTGCAAGTGTGCTCCATGGAAGATAGGCTGCCTTGGCAGGCAGAGTGTATTACCAGTCAGAGCAGCCCTTCTGTGTAGCCTTGCTTGTGCAAAGGACTGTGTGAAGAAACAAGCCTCTGTCTCCTTTGCTGTCCTGTAATTTCAATAAAAAGACTGTGGCAGGCTCATCATTTTGGGAGCTCATTGGAAGGGAGCTGTGCATTCCTAGCAGCAGCAATTCCCTGGCAGTTCACTGACTTCAGAAAGCAGCTCTAAATAACCTTTTTAATCCCATTTCTGCCAGGACCTCCCACTGAATCATGGCTTCTGTTGAGTCTTGTTGCTGGGACAGGTGGAGCCTGAAGAGCTGAATGGAAGTGTATTTTGCAGGATTGGTGTTCTGAGATCCACTGGGGATGCACTTCTGAGACTGCCTGAAGGTGGGAGACCCAACATCATGAAATTACAGAGCTTACTCTTTCTCAAGTAAAAGAATATTGTAAGGGATATTCCTTAATTTTTCTTCTTTTTTTGTGGTTTTTGGTTGAGCACCCCAGAGCACATGAAGAAGCCTCTGCTAATGTGGGCTGGCAGTTTGGGCTGTAGAAAATGGGAGTACATTAACCATCCTGCTCTCTGATAGCTGTCACTTGTACTTGAGCTTATCAGCATCATTTCTTCCAAAGAGAAGATAATAAAACTGTGATTAACATCACTGTGTCACAGTTACTTAACTGTGTAGACAAAGAGTTGGTGGCTGACAAGCTGAGCTCTGCTTTTCCTCTGGAGCTTGCAGGCAGCACATTTCTCTGGTCAGAAAGAATTAAGTTATTCATTTCTTCTTAGGTGACTAAACAAAAGTAAAACAGCTGCATCTTCTAAATATGTCTGAAAGGTTTCCTTGCTTTTGTGTATAAACAGATTTAATATTGATAGGAGTTAGGACTTGAGCAGTGTTGTTGTCATGTTATGTGTGAATCACTCTGAGACAATCAAAAAAGAGCCGCATTGCCCAGTCCGTGCTGTGGGGTTGTGTTTGCCCCCAGAGTGTCCTGTGAGCAGGCAGCCCCAGGAGCACAGGGCCAGAGGAGCTGGAGGTGGATATTAACCTAAACCTCAGCTTGTAAGGAGCAAAGGAGCTGTTCAGTGAAGGAAGTCACTGAGCAGGTGACAGAGACACTGCAGAGTATGAAAATCACATGCAGATGTCAGAGACACCCTTCAGTGAGCCAGGGCTGCTGTGGCAATGGATAGATAAAGGAATGTATATCCCTCCCTTTGCTGCCCATTCCATGGAAGTGCCCTTGGTAATACAGCAGAGCCTTTGGTTCTTAGGACTTTCACAGATTTTTTTAGGGCTTTTACAGAATTGTAGAACCAGAATCTCATTTTGTGTAATGTGATGTTTATGTGACTGCAGTTGAATCCTGTTTGATTTCTGCCAGATGAGGATCTGGGTTTTGTGCCACTTTCATTTTGTTCTTGACTTAAAAGGTGACAGGTATCTGTGATAATTGTTGCTGAGCCCTTTTTCCTCCTAGGTTTGTTACTGGAGAGCAGAAATACATCTGCAGACTTGTGAGTGCATCTATAAATAGCAGGCTACTGTACATAAGATTGTTACTGTTGCCAGCCCTGTGTTTTTATGACAAATCTTGTGATACTTTGTTTTTCCTAAAAACCACACGTCTTGTATTTCATCAGAATCTTGGTTTTCATTTAAAAAAAAGTTTCCCGTTTGATGTTGGCACCAAATTAGAGAAAAACATGAAAATGTTTGCAGCTTCACCATGATGGCAGAAAAAACAAATACATACAAGAACCCCCAAATATAGTATTTTACTTTAAAAACAACAAACAAAAAATCCCAAACCATCAAGTAAATGAAAGACCAGTGGTTTTGAGGGACAGACTCTTAATGTCTGTGTTGTGGTCTTTTACTGTAACTGTAAAAATGACTTTTGTAATACTTTTTATAAAGTGGTGGTGTGTTTTTTTCATTGCAGATAAGCTTCTTGCAAAATCCTTATTGAAAAAGAAAAGAAGTTGCATCCTTTGGAAACATTGGTCACTTCATAAAACAAAGAGCTGCTAATTGTCCCTGAACAGATGCCTTTTTCCCTAGATCTGATTCTGGATCTGAGTCTGCATGATCCAAAGCAGAAGGGCTGGAGGCTGACAGTAAATCTGCTAAAATATCGAGCGGTTGTGGAGGGAAGTGCCAGTCTTGATTCTTCCCTCTTTGCTCAATGTAAGCTGAGTTACCCCTGCTTTTCATCAGGGAAAATGTTTGAGGAAAAATGTGTTCTGTTTTCATTTTTAGACCTTGGATTTCACTTTTTGAAGATTTTCTCATGATACAGCCCTCCCTTAGCCCCCAGTCTGACTCAGCAAACCAGTGTGTGTGCTGTGCTTTTCCTAGAGAAGTCTCAAGTCATCACTTCCTTCAAGTGCTCAGGCTGAATCTGTGGGTCTGGGCAAGGGATACCAGATGGGACTGCAAACTGAACTGGAGCTCTCCTCCTCTCACCCACTCCTGTGAATTGACCACTCTTCTTTTCACAGAAAGATTAAATGTTTAAGTCTTGCATAACATAATTATTCAGCACTCCAACAAAAGGGAGAAAAATGGCAAGTTGTTGTGCTTGATATTTCAGATGTAAAAATCAATTTGAAATTACTCCAGATCAAATTTAATCATTTTGAATAAGTAATGAAAGGGCAAAAAAAGTCATTGAATAAGCTTTTCACTCTGCTTTTGTTGACAATAAATGCTGTTGCAGATGAAGCAGTTATCAGGGCTGAAGAGAGAAACATGATTACTGGATAAATGCACAAACTTCACTTTTGAGAATTGTGCAAACAGAGGTAAGATTAGAAGAGAAAATAAGAATTTGGTAAGTTCAAAGGCCTTTTTGCTACAAGAAACATTATTTTGGAAAGGTTAATGGAGTTGTTGCAGAGGGGGTTAGCAGAAATAATGATTATCTGATACTTAAAAGATTGAAATTTTGCAACATTTGTTAATTTTGAAATCAAAAGATATTTTCCGTTACTTTGAGCTGTGTTGGGTTGATGTTGTTATACTCTAAAAAGCTTCTTTTTGGAGTTATAGCAAAGTGAGGGAAGCTGGTTTATATTCTATCCCTTTTACTCCATGGATTTAACCAGATCTTACTAATTATAGGTATATTTTCAATGCAGAGATGGGGGCTTCCTCTGTTGTTCTATGTTTCCTTTTCTGATGGTGCTGTGTCAAACTTCTTGGTGATGATACTCATCACTGACTTCCAGTGACACTCTCAAAGAGCATGCTGCTTTTCTCTGGAGATATAAAAACGGGGGAGACCATCCCAGGAACTCACCAAGTCAGTAAAAAATGCATTTTCTCTTCTCATTCTACCCTGAGAAATATCTTTCTGAACACTGCATATTTTACTGTACAATGTTTAAAAACGAAATGAGTACTTGGGGAAGTGCATGATTTGTGAGTGGTGTAGCAGTGGAGGAGCTGGTGGCAGAATCTGGGGTGTTTTTTCTGTGCTGATTGCTCAGGGATGTATTATATTATCTAATCAGAAGTCATTACCGGTCTGTGCAGCATTAATTCATGCAGCCTTCCATACATACCCTGAGTTTGGTCCCTCAGGGCAGGATGGTTCTCTAATGGATCACATTCCCCAGATCAGCTGATAGGGCTGCAGCACTGCCCTCACCCACACAGATGGGCTGCAGAGTGAGCTCACATTCAGCTACCCGGGGAAGAAGTCCCACACTGATTTTCTACACTCACATCCCAGCTAAAGAAACAACCTTCGGTTTTCTTTGTTTGTTCAAAAGAAAATAAAAATAAATAATGCTGGTGTTCTAGAAGACACACCAGAATTTTGTAGATGATGGTTGCCTCATGATGGTTGTTCTTCCAGCACACCCATATTAGTAGTGGAAAGACCTGATTTTACAAACTCAGGATTTCTGTGCTGGGGTATGTGATGGCTTCAGGTGGGCTCGGTGTGAAGTGTGTCTGGCACTGAGCACTCACCCTCAACTCAGTGTGCCATGGAGTCTTTGCCAGGCAGAAGTGTTGGAGTTCTGGGACAGGGCAAACAGAAGGAGCATGAAGGTTGCTGCTAAGAAAATATGGGGGTTCAGATTTCATTGATGTATATAAAAAGAAAGAAATAAGTTAATAATTCCTTTTTTTAAGAAGGATATTTTGAATACTGAGAAACTCTCCACAGCTGTAAGTTGCATTTAAATCACCCAGCGGAAGCACTGATCTATATTCATGTAAATGTGTTTTGATGTCCTCTTAAAAGTTTAAATGAAACACCCACGTCCAGGAAGCTGCTTCCCTCATGTGGGAGCACAATTGCAATTCTTCCTTAAATGTACTGGTAGGACATCTTTTTCACTTCAGAAGCACTGAACTTTGGCAATTTATATTTATTTGAGATGAAAGAGGCAAGCTAACAACTTGACACCACTTCTAAATAAGAGGAGACCTTGGTTACAAATTCATTTTAAGCTTACTTAATTTTTGATGAATTGCTCATTCCTTTTGCAGATGATTAGCAGCACTCTCTGTTCTGCAAAGACAGATTTTCTTTTTACCACAGCACAGCAACTTCTACCCCCCATATCCACAGTAAAATGCTGCAGAAGGTAGAACAATAAAAATGTGGATGTCTTCTCAGATAGTATAAACTTGTGTAATTTTCCTGTCTTGGTAGCTAACATTAGTTAGCCAGTGTTGCAGCTCTTGTAGGTCAGGGAAGTTTAAGTATTTATTCTAGTTGAGGGTCTTAGGGGGATTTTATTCTTGGTCTTGAGCAGCCTGTAGAATTTCAGTGCAGGGAAAAGCTGTGTATTAAACCTTACCTGAAAGGTCAAAGACAAACTCCTTTTTTAATGAGCTCCTTTATTTAGTTCTGTGTAGGTATCAGTGCTTCTATTCAAAATTAAACCAGGTTTTTTATTCACATGTGTGTATTGAATTTTCTATGTAATATTTTAGCGGGGGGAAAAGACCCTTGCAGAGTAAGCTTTTTCATGAGTGAAGCTCAGAACAAAATCTACAGCACTGTGCTGTATTACCTTGGGAAAGTGTTGCCTCTGTGGCTTTTATCTGATGCTCAGCTTAGGCTTTACATGTAGGTCTGTTTGATTATTGCCCCCTGGAGCAGATAAGTGCAAGCAATGATCTCACTCCGTTGTTACGATAATTCCTCTTTGGGGATTCTGACCTTCTTCATATTTCAGTGACATCATCCTTTTTGCAGACTGTAAATCACTAGTGTTGACTCCTGACCTTGCTAATGAAACCTGCAGAAATACAGTATGGAATAACAGAATGCTTATATTGATATTGTGGGATGTGTAGCTAGCTTTTAGCTGCTCAAAACTACTTTTTAAAGGTAGTAAACTTGGATCATTAGAGATAAACTTGAATATATAACCTTGAATAATCATTTTTTGTTCCTAACATGTCTGTTCTGTGCCAACCCATGTACTATGCACATGTGCATCTACCTCAGATGTAACTTCAGTGTTTTCTTTGAATTCTGTGATATAAATACCTTTATTAATTAGCCTGAAACACAATAGCAAAGGAAAACACTTTTCCACAGTGACCAATTTTGAAATTGCAGAAATACTAAAAAATAGACATACCAATTTAGCCACAGCAAAATGACCTTAATTCATAGAAAAGGCCAATTTCTCATGAACCAACAAAGACAATTTTCTCATTTAACACAGCAGGGTTTTAGTGGATGCAAAATTGCTTTCAAAATACCTCAGAATGGTGCCTATCAGTTTCTCCAGTAAATACCTTCATGTGGCATCCAGGGTGCTGCAGGGGGGGCAAGATTGTGGGAGCTGCAAAGAGGCCAAAGAATTGAATATTCTTGCCATGGTTTATTGCTGGATTGAAGCAGAGAAAGCCTCCTTGCTTTGTCAGTCCTTCCATGTGTTGACTTTTCTGCATTTTACCTTTTGAGCAGTCCAGGTCTTCTATGTTATTGGTATTAATTTTTAAAGCCTCATATAATGGCATTAAAAATCAGGTTTTCACCTGACTTGTGTGTCTGAGATCAGTTTGTGTACAGTCACTTCCACTGTTTCTCCTGCATGGTTGGACAGTTTCCTGTTATGTTTGTGTGGCTTTTCACATGCAACAAGAAAAGTTCCTAAGATGATAGGATTGCAAACTACACACACTGGATAATTTGGAAGCTAGTTGGAAGGATGCAGAAATTACTTTTTATTGGTTTTTATTTTAGGCTAGCACATATCTTTTTTGGCTTGTTAATGTGGTCTGTGTCCTATCCTAAACTAAAGGACTAAGGGACAAAAATTGAAGCTGCTTGGCAATAGCTGTCAATGTATATACAGTGATATACAAATACAATTTCTGTGAAGCTCCTGTCTCTGGGGTGTGTTTGCACAGGAAAATCATAATTTCACAAGCCCTGCACTTGTAATTGCTAATCACAATTTTAATAATTGCATCTCCCCTTTGAGTCATGTGTCAGCTCCAGGTCCCCAGTGGTGTCATAAATGTTTTAAAAAACTTGACTGGAGTAGAAAAATCCAAGTGAAAGAGATGTGGTTTTGTCCCTTCCTCTTCCCCTTCCCTCCCTCTTTTCCTCTTTGCCCATTCTCCTTTGTTCCTTGTTTTCTTGGGAAGCTCCATAGCCGTAAAGTATTAATCAAAAAACCAGCAAGATTGCATGTGCCAGTGTACCCTGTACTTATTTCTTTTCAGTACTCTCACCAAGTTAAAACTAACCTGAAATAATCATTCTACCATTTTTATTTTTAATGTCATTATTTCTGTTTGTTGTTCTGTGGGACATATTTGCCTCTTTTAACTTCTTTTTATGTTTTTTTAAGGAAATACTGATAACAGCCTATCTTTGTCTAAAAAAACTGAAAGAAACTGATTTTTTTTTCCCTCCTAAGTTGACATTTCCGCTCAGAATTACATTTCACCTCATAGATATATTTAAAATTATCTGGGAAGTTTGTCTTTGTTTTCTTTGTGTTCAGAATTATGTGCTGTAGACAGTGACTTCAGGGCCTCTTAGAGCTGCAATCAGAAGGCAAATGGGAGAGAAATATTCTGGAAAAGGAACCAGACTGGAGTCTGTTGTGCTCTTTATGTACTTTCCAGCTGGTTTTGCTTCTAACGTTCAGTATTCCTCATGGGACACTGATGCAAATCTGCATTCACGTTTTTCCCCTCTTTGTGTATAACAGCACAAGACCCTAAAGTAAAGCAGTGATTTGCAGTATTAGGAAATGAGGCTCGGTGTCCCTGTCCCCAGTGTGAACGTGCACATTTAAATATGAATGAAAGTGGGCCAGAACCCCCTTGAAGCCTGGAGTTGATGCACAGACTGCCTGTTCTTTCCGGTTTAAGTACTGTACTTTTTTTTTCCCTTTGCTGAACAACAGCTACCATATGGGCTGAGCTTCAGCCAGTCAACTGCTAAATTACAAACACTCTTTTGACTGTAAATTGAATGGAAAAGGATGTCAGTTATCGCTTTCCTCCCGTGGCCACACCACAAGAGCACCTGCAGTAAAAAACTGGCATTCATGCTCTGAAAGGCACCACATGCTGCTATTGTGAGCTGAACAGGATCTAACCTTGGCTTTGCTTACCCTGTTCCTATCGCAGCAAGGAGATGGCAGAGATAAGAGCCTCACTTCTGAATGTGAATTCACTCAGAGACATGTCCCAGCACTTATCCATCCTATTTTGCTTCCACTAAAGGAAGTAAAAATCTACTTAGGAAGATGGCTATCTGTGCTATCCTTCAGAGAGCCGTCTTTGACTTGGGCACGTGTTTACCATATTGATTTTGAAGTTTGTTATGAAATTACAAGTGCTCTCTCTCTGAAAGTTCCTCACTGTGACCAGTTCAGCTCACTCCCAGGATTACCTGGTGTCCAGGTAGAATGCCAGAACAAAACTACTCTGGTTTCTCACCTGAGCAGAGATGGTCTGGAACAGGAGCATCCCTCCCTGCCCAGGGCACACTGGCACCATGAACAGCACCAGTGTGTGCAAGGAGAGTTTGAGCAGGGAGAAAGAAAGTGCTGATGTCTGGAGCAGTGCACTGGGCAGTCCAGTACAGGAGACAGCTGCTGGGCCAGGAGAGGTTCCTGTGCTGGGACATGTGTCCTGACACGAAATGTGGCAGCTGAGCAAGGCTGCAGCTGCTGCTGGCAGGGGCCTGCCAGCCCTGGGGTTCCAGGAGGGCCAGGGAAAGTCCATCATCTGCTGTGTCCATTAACTCTTCCTAGACAGGTAAATGTCATTACTGAACCAGCCCTAATGGTTATTCGCTCTGTGATTTAAAATTATTGGGAAGAACGGGCAGTTTAATAATGCAGTTTAATAATTAGGGTATTTCCTTACATCTCCTGGAGGCTACAGCTGCATGACTGGCTAAAGAATTAGTGTTTCTGTTCAGCTCCCCAGTTATGGGGATAATGTTAAATGCATTATCTAGCTGTCTTATGGCTTTTGCTCAAAGAATCCTTAAAGTTCAGCACCTACAAACATAAACCCCACTCTTGAGTCACTAAGGGCAGTCATTAGGTCAAGGCTCAGTGTAGTGAAAAAAGTATTACAGTGCTAAAGAATGTATGGGGTAACCAAATAACATTCACAGTGTTAATTTACAGGTTTTTGGAGGTTGGAGGCCTTGAGCATTTCTGCCAATGTTAAAACCCACAATGCTTGAACACATGCAAATCATTCTAGCATTAAGCTAGCTTTGTGATTCTGGTAATTATTTGGTAGCTTATAATGTAAGAGATCATGTATTTTTATATATCATAATCTGTAGTTGCCCTTCTCCCCAGAAGTGCGTGAAAGATGCTATTGCTGTTTGAATAGTCTCAAAACCAAGATGGTGATGTTGAAAAGTTGTTTTTAGAGCATATTCTATATCTTTGGAGGTTTTTAAAATGCTTTCTTTTGAGCTAGTAGATGACATCTTATGTAATGAATACCATCAGATGTTTCATCCTTGGTTCATCCCCTAGCTCTGGGCCACCTTTTAGTATTCATGCTTATTATGACTACTTTAACATTATAATATGTTTATTAAGCTTAAATTAAATGTCATTTATGCTGTTTTTTGGATATCCATTGGTGCCCTTTTTGCCTACCATCTGTGCAGTGCTGCAGATTAACAGCCCACATTCCCATTACCTGTAACATTTTTGAATGTTTAGCCTTCATTCTTTCTTTGTTTCTGATTAGAACAGTTTTGTACATAAATCAGGCATATGTGTAATATTTGTTAATTTTTAATATAAGGGGTTTTTGTGTGATTCAAAAAAAGACTGGGGAGATGCTGCATAGCTGTTTCCCAGTCAAGGTTGCGCCTTGTTTCTTGCCTTGATGAGCTGTTTTTTCATAACTTTCCTAGATTCTTAAAAAAAAATATGGGATGTCTTCTAGGAAAGCAAGTCCAGGTTTGGGAGAGATACATTAATTTTAAGCAGCATGTCCATTGCTGGCTTTTCAGCATTTTCTTCCTGACAGCCTCCCCATGGATATCTCCAAAATGTCTTGAGTGACAAAATTCCAGTTGATTTTTCTTTACTTTCCATGTCTGTGTGGAAATTCCAGATAAATTGTTGCAAAGTTGTCTTCAGGGTTCACCTACATGGTAAACACCAGAGCATGGACATCAGAGCAGGGAACTGGGGAAAAGAGGTACAGGATGCTGCAGAGGCAAATGAGGACAGGAGAGTGTGAAAAAGTTAGTGTGAGCTTATTCTGAATTTGCTTTTACTGAGAGGTATTTTGGAGTTCTCAAAAATTGGGTTTTATGTGTCATGTGTGGCCATCACTTGCCTTAAGTCAAGCAGCTGGTTTTTTATCCTGTTTTTCTGTCTCTTGCTAGCTCTGTGCTTGGTATGGGCCATCTTGCTGCAATCCTTGTGCTTTGGATGTGCCAGTTGTGTAAACAGAGAGTGGGGATAGGTGTAGCTTCCTCTGGGCTGAAAGTGCTGCTGACAGCAGAGAAAGAGTTGGGCTGAAGTAACTTCTTTTCGTTAGAATAAAAATCTGAAAATAAAGGTCTGAACTGCATCTGGAGGTAAGCTGACTGTTTCTTTCAAACTCTCAAGTATGGATCCTTCCTCCTTCCCTCCCCAGAATTCAAGAAAATATGATTTGTCTTTGAAAATGGATGGGTCGAGGTTTTTTTTTTTAAAGCAAATATTTTTAAATGGGTGGTTTCTTTGGTATGCTGAAAGAAAACAAATACATTCAAAAGGGCTGAGACTTTAACCCCAGGGAAGTGCTAAAGGAGAGCCAGACAAATTCCTGTGCTGACTCCACAGCCCTTGGAGTGGCAGGTTCAGCACCGTTTGCTCAGTGCCACCAGAGCCATCACAAGGCTCTCTGGGCTTTTTCCAGGGCTGTTCTGAGCAGCAGAGCCTGTCTGAGCTGGAATCAGAACACCCTGATTCAGGCTCTGCTCCACAGGAGGGGAAAAGCCAAGCTTCTGACAAGTTACACCTATGCCAGCAGCTCCCACAAGGCTTTGCTTTTGCTTCTGCTTGCTTTCAGGGAGGCTTTTCCTGCCTTTCAGTCGTCAGCCCTTGAACATTTTTCCTCTCTGACCTCTCCCAAACACCCCCAGCCACCCCAGGGGATTTTAGCAAGTTAGTGAGCAGCCTGCAAGGGCCCCTTGCCAGGCAAACCCTCTGGCATTTTAACCAGATGTTACCTACATCTCCCTGCTCACAATAAGTGTTTCTTTCTTTGTTTTCTTAAGTGTAAAATACAGAAGTGGAAGAAACACTAAACAATTAATGAAATAATTTGTATTTAGTCTCTGCTTTGTACTGTGCAGCTTGTGTTGTCTTTAACTTAGTGCTTTAAATAGGCTTATATAGCTTTTCTTAAAAAACACCTAGCCTTGGAAGGAATAAAAGAGGTGGCTATGGTGGCATGGGAGGCTCGAAATTTCCATGGTTCCTATTATGACATCATTCTTTCCTCAAATCTCTTCCCTCTGTGTTTACAATATTTCTCCTGACTGCTGAGAAGAAAAGTTTCCAAGGGCTCAAGGTTTTTTTTCAGCAGCACCCAGAAGTCTGGCACCTTACCCTAACCTTGTAAGTCTGCAAAACTGGCCTGGAAATTAAATGGAAACAGATTCTCTCTTGGGAGTCCAGCTCCCTCCTACTCCTGATTGGTCCAGAAACACTGTGAGAACAGACAGATTTTCTAGCAGTATCCTGGCACTTTCTTACCCATTTCTGGCCAAAACCAGAAAGTGTTAAATTAAAAAAAAAAAATATATATATATATATAGGAAGAGGGAGGAGAGTAAAGTACTGTATATTTTTAAAACACAAATCTCATCTGAGTTTTGAGACGAGAGTTTTGGGTCAGTTATTTTGTCTGACTGGTTCATCTACCCCCTCTCCTAACCCCTATGTTTACTGCAGAGCTTTGTGGTTTCCTTCCTCTGGTGCCCTTGGTTATCTGCCTTGGCACAGGGCCTGGGTTCTGCTTCCCCTCCTCCCTGCACACCTTGTGTCCCCAGCCACTGCATCCTGCAAAGGCAAGTCTTGGCTCTTCACACTTCATTTTTTGTGATTTGCAGCTACTCGGGGTGCCCTTTGCAGGCTCTTGTGCTCAGCCCTCGCTGCTTTGCCTTCAGCTTGGCCCGTGGTTTTTGGTTTCCTCCCTTTTTTGTTGTTTTTTGTTTTTATGGCTGCTCTGAAGTGCTCAGAGAGCTGCTGACAGCCCATGGAAAACGCAGCAAACATTCCACACAGACCACTTGCTTGCCTTTACCATCCTTTCCTGTGCCATGTTCATTTTTATTGGGGATAGTTGAGAAACCAGGACTTTCAGGCTTTGGCTGATCTGCCTGTGCTGCTTTCAGACAGCATGCAGGTCTGGACCTACCTGCTCTTGCTGCAGCAGAGGCCAGCTGGAGCAGCATTTCTGCTGCATCTAGCCCAGCCTTTTAGTCCTGTGGCTGCTTCCACTGGTTCCTCATCAGCATCTTGCTCTAGTCCAACTGCTTCCAGCTTTCCCTGGTTCTCGTTTTCTCCCCAGGTTATCTAGACAGCTAATCCCTCTCTTTAAGTTCCGCTGCTTCATTTTTATGATTCCTGCTGGCTCTTTGTTCCTTTTGTCCCTTGTTTTGCGAGCTCTGGCAGCAAAGCCTCAGATATTTCAACACTCAGACGATTGAGGATTTTACCTGCTAGATAAGTAATGATTTTGTAGGGAGGTGAGGGGGCATCTAACATGAGCATGGCTTGGTACTTGCCCAGCTCCTCAGCCTGTCAGTGCTGCACCACCTCTAGGTAGTGTTAAGCACTTTACTGTAAACCACAGTTAAAGGATTTTGCAGCTCAGAAAAAGGTGGTGTGAAAAGTTGCCCCTGCCCTATCTCGGGCTGCCTTGTGTGACAAGCCAGGAGAGAGGGCTTCTTTCCTTACTAAGGAATTTCAGAAACTCGTCTTTAATTAGGAAGTTTTGCTAAGTTCTCTTCAGTTGCAGTTGTCATAAGCAGCTCAGTGTGGCCTCAGGCAAAGACAGCATGTGAACAACAGAGCCCATCTCTTTTCAAATCCTCCCAAATACCCTGGGAGGCCGTTCTCAAGAGCTTGCTCAGCATGTCTTGAGTAGGGTGAAGTCAGCAATCTCGAAGTTTTGCCCCTGATTTCTGGAACCACACCAGCTGCAGGTATGTCTGGATGCTTGTTTGGGCCATGCAGCTGTGAATCCCTGAGGTACCTTGCTTTGAGGTGCAGAGATGTCCCTTTATGTCACTTCCATGTTAGCACAAAAATAGCCTGAAGCACAAGAAGCCAGTGTCAAGGTGCACTGGCAATGATTTCAGAAGTAATTTTCAAAATGAGGAATACTTCTTTTTGAGAGCCAGTGGGTCCTTTAGATAACAAACTCAGAACCAGGTGGCTGCCTCTGCATTTATTTCTACCTCACAATATCTTCTTCATGTGCTGGAATGCTGCTCTTCAGATCTTTACTGCAATGGTAGAACTTCGTGATTCCGTCATTAATAACTGTATTGGATTTTATTTTGAAAATGTTTTCTGTATGTGCTGCCATCTCTCAGATTTTATTCCAAAATAGTTTTAAGGATTGCAACCCCTGCAGGAGTCCCTACAAATCTTGTGACTGGATCTCATGACAACATCCTCTTCAATGTTGTTGATTAATCTTTGTTCTCTTGAAGGTTAGGAGGTTTGCACAAATAAGAAAGCCCTCTCTATTACTCAATAACCAGCCCAACTTACATCCTGACACTTCAGTGGAAAATCAGACTCTTGTGGGCCAGAAGAATCTAACCGTGTTACCAAAGGCGTTATGCAAGACTAAATGAAGTTTCATTTTCTTCAGACTATTCAACTCTCTGCATAATTCACATAGTATTTTAATCATCTTTTGAAGAGTCCTTACTTTGTGAAAGGTCAGAAGTAGCCTAAAAATAGTTACTATCATCTGATGGCTGCCTTGCTGGATATGAGCCTTGATTCCCAGTGGACAAGATTTTCACGTCACAAACCCAGAGTTATCCTGGCAGCAATTAGCATCCTTGCAGACGGGCTGGTACAGAAATGCAAAGCTTCACTCTGAGCTCCTTGCTTGCAGAAAGTGCTATTTATATGGAAAGCTCTTTGGGGCAGGGACTGTCTCGTGTTCTCAATGCTTCATACAACTGAATCTTGAATTGGTTGAGGCCTGAAGGCACAAATGTAATTCCAAGAATAGTATGATTGAATGGCTGTGGAGACTGAGCAACTTTCTCAGTTCTAGACATGACGTCAGAACAAGATTGAGGTGGAAGTGGGAGAACTTGTGCTGTGCAGGGTATCTGCTCTTTGGATGGGAACAGGACTTCATTCTCTGGGCTTGTCAATGGCTCTCTGTTAGTGAGTACTCCCAGTTCACTTCAGCTTTAAGATCTCTCTGAGTACAGAAATTGCTCTTAAAATCTCACAACAGTCTATTTCCTTTTTTTAAAATACCAGTGAGAGAAACCTTTTCCTTGCTTTGATTCTGCAGTGGATGCTGTGGTTGCTGCTGGTTGTTGGTAGTGAGGATACATTCAGTAACAACTGCCAAGCTTTAAGGTCACTGTAATCTTAGTGTCTTCTCATGCCTTAATCCTAAGTGAGCCAGATCTATTCACAGGAAATTAAGAACTTTTTCTATACTTGTTTTGACTAAGAGAATAAAATCAATCTTACAGAACTCTGTTCCTTGAAGAAGACATGTAGGAGAAATGAAGATAGACCTGGGAGACAACCTTATGAACATTAATCTTAAGAGCTAAATGCCCAGATGTGAACTGGATTCAGAAAACTGATAAGTATCTTCCTGCTTTAAAACTGAAGTGTGGTTATTTTTGTTGACCAAGGTCTTGCTGTTCACCCATCACTAGGCAGAGCAGAGCTTTAGTAATGAGGAGCTAAGGTGGCCACAAAATGGAAAGGCCTCTTGACTCCCTCTAGTCCAAGGAAAAGGAGGAGAGGGAAATGATCTCGTCTTCCCGTCCAACCAAGCACTAAATGAGGACATACAACCAGAAGGGGTATTTTAGCCATAGATTAGTTGTTTATGAGGTTTGGGTTGTTGCTGTGGGCAGCACTGGTGGTGACACAGCTTTAACAGAGACATCACCAACCAGCAGGAGTAGCTGTAGGGAGGTAGTTTGACCATATTGGGAAGATATTTGTTACTGAGAATGTGTCTCTAGTACAGTGTGTACATCCTTAAAATAGCAATAAATAAGCTTGTGCCTGGATTTGGAGAAATAACATGTGTGTGTGTTTATGGCAGGAAGTTTGGCCTGGCTCCATCTCCTGCTCACCTACACATACAGCTTCTTGTACCTGTTCAGTGTCCCTTATTGCTGTCACAGGCTTTATTAGAGCCACAGTATGGACATTTTCTGTACTCTGACTCTGTAAAATGGGTCATGTTTCAAAATGTATTAGTACCTGTGGGTTAATGAGCCTCCTTTCTCCTTTCCAGCTGCGTTCTGCTTTGAAACTCGTGCTTTTTAGCACTTTTGAAAAATCTCTGCCTACACCTGTCTCATGGCTCCCCTCCTTTCTCAGGCAGATCACAGTACTTTTAGCACAGCTGAAATAGCAGTACATTGGGCATAAAATTGGGTTTAATGCTGTGTTTGCTTCCATGTTTGGTTGTGACCTCTTCTAGTCTGGATGAGACTGCAGTGAGAATGGAGTTTAATAATAAAGTGAAATTACAGGAAGATAGAGAAGATGCCACTGTAGGTAATTTTTGTGCTATGCTTTCATCTGGGCAGGACTGAATATAACTCTGATTCCTATTCCTGACAGCCTGTTTGACATTTCTGTCTCCTGCAGCAGTTAGACTGGTCTGTACTCACACATTTGTGCAATAGCTACTGCTCAGTTTAAAAGGAAAGGAAAGAATAGATAGGAGTCCTTGATGTGCATCTAAGCAATAGCTGGCAAACCTCCCTGGCACAGGTCACTAGTCCACACTCAGTGTTGGGTCTTTAACATGAGCAGCATTTAAAATTTACACAGCTTTTCCTATGCCCTGAGCCAGCCAGTTTTCAATGACATTCGTGCCTGCCCCTTCTCTTTGATATGCAGTATTAACCCTTGTGACAGTCTCACAGTGCCACCTGTGCCAGTGCTGCTGGGCACTGCCAGGAGCAGATCTGCTGGCACTTCCCAGGGCAGGAAGTCAGCCACACACTCAGCTGTTTACTTTTTCCTTGTTACTGTCTTAATTGCCATTAGTGAGGTACAAAAATACTTTTTCTCAAGGTTTTCTTTTCATGGTTTAGGGTGGAGGGAGGTGTTTTTTTCCCCTCTGCTCCACAACCATGTTTGAATGGTGCATGGGTATGTCCCTTTTCTCCTGGAACCATCCAGCTGAGGGGAACTGTCAGTACCTCTCTGGGCACTGGTGCCAGCTGGTAGTAAATGGGTATATTTATCTTCATTTGATGCCACTTTCACTCTGCCCATCCTGTGGTTTTTTGTTTGTTTCCTTGAGAAAAAGAGCCATTCCACAGTCTTGGGGGCTCTGCTGTTGCTGTTGTTTGGCAGTATAAAGAGTTATAAGAGGTTGTCAGAGGAGTTAAGCTAATGATCCCCTAGTAATGATCCCTAGCAATCTTGACTGGGATTGGCAGAGGAAGCAATTTAGGGAGTGAACTGCTTATTACAATGACCTTTACTGCATGTGTCTGTACTCAGTAATTGATACAGATTAGCCAGGAGTTAGTGTAGCATTTTATAATGGATTAAACCTGGAAAGCTGAATTATTTTTTTTCTTGGGGGCAGCTCAGAACAAGTCTGTGGTTGCTGCAGGCTTCTCTGTTCTCTGCAACATTCCCTTAGACCCACTCCTTGAGGGATCAGTGCATGCAAAATCTCTGCAGGAGACATGCACTGTGCAGTTGGAATGGTACCTTTTAGCAGAAAATGCCCTCAAAACAGAGGCACAAAGCAACCTGTTTCAAGGGCAAAACAGCTGTGTTGTTTAGAATAAAAGGGGGTCTTAATTTCATTTTATTCTATATAGCACGTGCAAGCACACCAGGACAGGCACACACACGTTGTCCAAGGGGCAGCAGCTCTCTGTGTGTGTGCTGATGTTCCTAGGAGTGCATGCATGTACCAGCAGAGGGCACGCAGACTTCATTAAATGGGGACACGTGCTAATTAATAAAGCTCAGAAGCAGGTAGGAATCTACCTGCATCTGTGTCATTCCCAGACAAAGTGCTCATTCAGCTGTGCAGAAACTGCCCGTTCCGACAGACTGGCGTTATCTGAAACAGGCAGGAAGTGAGGGGGCATGAAGCATATGTTTGAAATTACATAATCCGTAGTCAAACTGTGATCATGTTTCATGTTCATGCTTAGTCAGACTGTGGCAGTGATTAGGGTTGACTAAACAGTTACTGTAGCTCCCATTTTTTCCATTGTGTGGCATCTGCTAGCTCTGTTCATCGTTAAAGTCTCAATCCAGGCAAGTGACACGGAGTGTGGATCAGCCATAATGAACTAGAGAAAGTCAGGGAGAGAGAGTCAGCAGTTTTTGTGATATATTAGCACAGGATTATTGGGAAATGTGAATTTATAAGGAAGGCTATCTGCATTTTAGAAACTGAATCAAAGCTAAACTGTACAGTAGACTCCTCTGTTCTATCCTGCCTATGCACTTGCAGTACATTCATAATCTTCATAAAGGAGAAAATGAATTGGTGAAATAGGCTGTTTTATGATAATATCCCATATGTTATCAGATTCATGCAGGCAGAATCACACTAATGAAGAGAAATTGCAGTTTATGTAGGGCTTGCAGGCCTCGCTGAGGCAGATTAACAGTGGCGAGGGTGAGAGGCAGCACAGTGCCTTGGCAGGCTGCCCGAGAGCTAATCAATGCAGATGGAGTCAAAGGGACTGCCAGCCTGATTCCCAACAGTTTCATCTGGGAGCAGGAATGACTGTATCCATCAGTGCTCCTTGATAAGACAGCCTTTAAGCCTGTGGTAAGAATGAGCCCATTTGGGGAGGCAGAGCTGAGCAATACTAAAAGCGATGACTCCACATGCGGTGCAGGGGAGAGGTGGGTGTTTAATTTTAGCTGCTGACCTGATTTCATGCTGAATGACAAGTATCTATAGGAATCCTCAAGGGCCAATCAGTTGCTATGCTAGTGAAGCTTTTGGAGAAATGCATTTAATTTTATTCAAGTGATGCCTTTAAGGAAGCAATTATGATTTTAGCTCTCAGAAGTTTGGACTCCTTCAGGTTGATTTCAGCTAGTGCTAAGCTGAACTTCTTTCATGTTTCATGTTGCTGAAATTGAAGTTGAACTCAATTGTTTATTTAACATGGCACACACCAATGATCTGAAATATCCCAGTTTTCCTGTGCTGTTCAATCTTTTTCACCAATATAAGAGCAAACTCAGTGCAGAATCAGAACAACTGATGTCCTTTTGCCATTTGCATGCACATCCTGAAATGAGGCTTAGAAAATAAAGGAGCCACAAGGCCTTAACATCAAGGAACTCCTTTACAGAGTGTTCTTCATGCCTTTGTGCTTGAGGAAAGTGTACTTGTGGTGACCCAGGAGAGGGCTCTCATTTTTCAAGAGGAAGACTGGCAAAGATCTCAGCCCACATATCATGAAGCCCCTTGTCATAGAAGACACTCATGAAAAAAATATGAGAGTTGGGCCCACACATGGGGCAGATGCTTCACTTTGCAGTGGTGATAGAATCCTGGCCGCTAGGAACATTAGTCACTTGGAGCCCTTCCCTTGGGGCAGTGTGTTTCTGATCAAAAATGAAGGCTGCAGTCAGCCACGAGCTTAGACTCAAATTGTTCAGTATCATTGTTTAAATATGAAGTAGTAGAGCTTTTAATACTGTTAATAATGTGGCAGGAGCTCAGTTGTTATGTTCATACTCTGTTCTGCTGCTGTTACTGGCTTATGTAGGTAGGGTATGGATCCAGGTTTGGTTCATGCCCATCTTTCCACTGTCATATTGATTGATGTGAAAGTTCCTGTTTGGAGATCACTTTGCATTATTCCCTCCCCAGTTTTGACTTCGGTGAAAAATGGCTGGACCCAAATGCCAGGCTTTGTGGATGGGATTTGTTTGTTTTCTGTGGCTAGTTGCTGACTGGAACCTCATCTGCATGTTTGTGTTGGCTTTTTATTTTCACTTGTCTCTGAATCTGTCCAGTGATTAGTTTGTTGACAGATGGCTTTTCCCTTGAATAAGATACAGTGAGTAGATGTTCTGAATGTCCCAGAAGGGCTCTGGCATTTGTCCTCGTGACAATGAAAAACACCCTGGCATTTTCTGCCTTCTCTGAATTTGCCTTTCATTTGTGTATTGTATAGATTCCTCTAAGGATCAGGAAAGAAAAATGTTAAAATGTGGTTATGACAGGCAAATTGACAGGTCAAAAAAGCCTTTTCCTCAATATAAGGAAAATTATTTTCTGGCAGTTCCTATGAATTGCAGTTCTCATTTCCTTGCTTCAGTGGATAAATGGGAGGTTTACCACTTTTTGAGGTAACACAGCAAAAAGAAGGATAGGTTTGATTCCACTTGCCTTGTTCTGACTGAGTTCCCATCCCTTGCACCCATGCAGATGGTTTGAGGCTCTGAGGTTACACAAGCAATGCAGGCAGGGCAGTGGGAAGACATCAGGGTTTTCACATGAATATAGTGGGAGCTGTGGGACATTTCCTTGGAGATGTGCAGGGAGAAAAGAACTTAATCCAGCTCTGTCTCCAGTTTGAGATGGGAGATGCAGGGCTGATGCATCTAAGGGAGAGGAGGAGCCCTCCCTGTTGCTTCTATGTTGCCCAGTCTTGAAATGGAACTGCTGAAATGCAATCACTGAAACACCCTGAAACCAGACATCCTGTGATGCTGGGACTGGTCCCTTCTCCAAAAGGAAAAGGATCTCAAAATTATAATACTTTATATAATCTCCTGATGACAGCTTTCATGAAACAAAAGCCTCCCAAGAGCATCCTTCCTTCAACAGCTACAGGTTAAAAAGCCTCATTTTAGCAATGCTGAGCCCCTGTGCTGCTGCAGCTGGGTGCTGGGGTCAAACTCACCCTTTTCCCCGCCACAGGGATGTGCAGAAATCCACAAACCCTGCCTCTGCTTTTTCTTTTCCCCTGCACCAAATTCTTCAATTTTGTAGCATGTGAGTCAACTTGTAAAAATGACTCACGAGCTCATTCCAGCCTTCTGAATTGGGAGCCCAATTAAAATACTACTTGCAATGCATATATTGAAGAGAACGAAAAGTGTCTGTTCTGAGTGTCAGGCATTAGCACAGCACATCTGAAGGCCTGTCTTGAGCTAGTCTGATACTTGCCAGCAGGAAAGCTGGTGTATAATTAGGATTCAGCTAACATAAAAAAATGTTTTGAAAATCAACTCAATTTTTAAAAAAATCTAATTAAAGTATAAATTGTATTAATCATAAATGTATAAAAGTTTATTAATTTTGAAATGCTATTCTTGGATGGAATTGTTTATTTATAAGATGCTGAAAAGGTGGTTTTCCTGCAGGGCTGCAACAGCTGGTGATGAGCTTCTCCTGTTGCTGGTTTGACTTCTGAGTAGGCATTGTCTGGGGTTTAACCTGGTGTTGTGTGGGCAGGTGCCCTTAGAACTGCAGGGACAATTCTTCTCAGTCTCCATCTTTGGCCTTCTGGGAGCCCTTACATCAGGGCCAGCCAGTCTTTCTGACATTGCCACCCACATACCAAAATCCTCTCTGGAAGCTGATCTCATGCAAGAAATGACAGCAGCAGGACTGAGATCAAGTGCACAGCAGGTTGGAGTGTGACTCAGTGGGGTCAGGCCTGGCTTTCCTGGCACATTTTCTTTTTGGTGAGGTGAGGGCTCAGTCAGGCTGCACATTGACACAGTCCCAGCATCAGCTTTATACTCTGAATGATGTCCAAAATTAGGCATCATCCACAGCAGCACCAGCTCAGCAATCATGCAGAGGTGGTGCATCACCCTGAGAGCATGGAGGTGGAAAATGCCACCCCAGCTGAGCCAAGGTGATGTGTGTGGTGTGCACACGAGGGCCTTTAACTAACACATAAACAAATAAATAAATCTGGCATATAAATCACAGCACTTCTACCTCCAGGGTGTTTCTGTGGCATTACTGTGAACCTCAGGGCAAGGTGAGAACTGCTGCAAAAGGCAGGGAATCACCTGAGGAAAAGATGTTTCAGAGTGTCATCTTTCCTTTGTGCTAGCTCCTCAGTCCAGACGTGGTCCCCCTTTTCCCAGGCTGTTGTGTGACTGGGGCAGAAGAGTGGTTGTATGCAGGAGCAGCATTTGCCCCAGGCTTCTTCCCTGGTCCCATACCACCACTGTAATAATTTCTGCCCCATTTCCAGGACAGTGAGTTTGAAATGGGAAGATCTGTAAGCCTGATGGGACCATGTTACCAACTTCTGGATGAGCCAAAAAACCCCATATTACATTACTGGCAAAAACAACCACCTTAGGATTGCATTAGGAGCAGCACTTCCCTGGTCCCATACCACCACTTTCCAGGACAGTGAGTTTGAAATGGGAAGATCTGTAAGCCTGATGGGACCATGTTACCAACTTCTGGATGAGCCAAAAAACCCCATATTACATTACTGGCAAAAACAACCACCTTAAATAGGAAGTGTTTCACTAAACAGCTATTCTGGTTTAAGTTCTTATTGAAAAGAAAACAATAACTAGTCACATGCTGTGGGAACGACATCCACAGGAATATATTTTTCTTCAAGTCTAGTAATTGTAAAGATGAAGAATGATCTTTGTTCTAGCAAAGTTCATGCAAATTAAATGTGCATGTATTGTTGCCACTTATCAGTATGTAAATAACATATATGAATAATTGCCAGTAGGTGGTAGTGTGTGTTTTTCAGATAAGTTTGTGACTTAGTACTGCAAGTGTTTCATGTTTGAGGTGACTTAGAAAGACCCTGTCATCTTTAATGTATGATCTCAAACCATCACTGCTTTGAATTTAGTCCCTGGTTTCCCTGATTTGATAGGTATGTTTCACAAACATCAGCCTATCTCAGAGAGACATATTTTGATTTTCCTTTTTACACTTATGGACAAACCTAACTGGAAACATTTTGAAAAGTGCCAATTACTGTGAGCCCAGAGAATTCAAATGCATGTCTTCATTGGAGTGATTGGATTGCTCTCTAGTGTTTCATTTTAGGAGAAAAGCTTTTGATAAATAAATGCATTATTTTAGTGATTTATAATCTTAGAATTGCTCTGTCATAGAAGGTGTCTTGAGAATTCCTGGAAGAGCTCCCTGGAAGAGGAGCAATTCAGTTACTGGACATCAGATTCTCTTCAGTGCCTCATTGTGCTTTGTAGGGAAAGGAAGGAAGTGACCATTTAGAAAAGATGAGGGGTTTTGTTGGAACCCATCACTTCCTTGGCTCCTGTGTTATTCCTTGCTGACAATAATCAATACAAAATCCATTGATTTTGGATTTGATGCTGCTGCCCCAGTGAAGAGATGCCCACGCTCCCTGCTGTGAGCGTGTGCCTGGCTTGACGCTGGTCCTGCCCCAGGTGAAGCCCAGGCCACTCCTGCAGCCTGCCTGCTCTCTTTTCCTGCCTTTGCAGAGCTCTGGGAAGGGACTGCTTTCTTGTTTGGCAGAAGAAGGGGATGCCAGTGGTAAGGATTCTTTCTGTGGTGTTGCCTGCCAGGAAGCAAGGCAGAGGTCGGGAAAGGCGCTATAAATATTTCTGCAGTAACTCAAAGGCAGTGAGTGTTTTGGTTGATTTGTTTTTCCTGGGGTGTGTGAGACTGCTCTCCTCTGTGCAGGTGTCTGATTCATGTGAGTCTTCCTTTTTCTTTCTTTTCCTACTTGTTTCCTGCCTGTGCAATTGTTGCTTGCACTTGCAGCACTTTTACTCAGCCCGGCAGTGCCACAGAATGCAATTAGGTTATTTGTGCAAATGCTTTTCATCATGAATAAGGTCTGCAGAGTCAGACCTTTTGCTTCTTCCTTCTGCTTCTAACCTGTCCCTCCCAAGTTTCCTTTCTCATTGTTTTTCCTTTCACTTATGTCTGCCTGCTGTTAGGGCAAGCTAGCAGAGAAGGAAGTGGGGGAGGGCTGTTTCTGCAGGGGTTTCAGTGCAAATAGCTGCATGGCTTATAATTTCTTGAGCAGATTAGGCTGTTCTTGGCATGCACTCAGGCTGAGAGAGAACCGCTTATTGCCAGGTGAAGTTACTGTGCTTGTGCCACCAGTGTCCACAAGCTGCACTGGCAGGAATTGCAGTGAATGTAAGGAATGGATCAGTACTTGGCCCTTCCCAGGAGCAGGACTGGTGGTCCCAGAGGAGCTGTGCAGATGAGATTTGTGTCTGAGGTGAAACAGATCCCCAGTGAGCTTAGGGAGGCTGTGGCTGTCCTGTGTGTAGAGGAAGGCTTGGGCATACTCATGGCCAAACCTCCACATCAGAAAGCTTCCATCTCTAAATGAGTCCTGGTTCCACTTTACTGCAGCTTGTTTTATATTTACTTCTTTATGGTAGTTTGTTTTAGGGGTTTTTTTTGTTGTTGTTGTTGTTTTTTTTGTTTTGTTTTGGTTTGGTTTTTTTTCCCTCAAAGTAATGCTTATCTCCAGTAATGGAAGAAAATGCAAAGTGGTAGAAATAGGAGCTGGAGGTGATCACACAAGTTTGCATCCTGCTTCCAGTCCCAGGCAGCCATGTACAACCACTCTAGGACAGAGGTGAAATGTAGTTAACCTGCCCTGTTGGCTTTTCTGTGTTATCTGTTCTTAACCTGCTCCCTTGAGATCTATGTTGACTGTGTAAAAGGTGGGATAAAATCTGATTGTGTGAAGAAATAATTTTTATTGACTGGAAGTGAATGATATCAAGTAAGCCATCCAAAGCTGGAGCCCATTTGGAAAATGCTGAGCTTAATATTTCAGTTCTGCTTTCTGTGGTCTAAATGGCAACTGCCAGAGGCAAACTGAAGTGAGAGACAGGCACACTACCCACATGTATATCCTTTTATAAATATACCTGTGAGTAAACTGATAACAGAAAGCAGATCAGTGAGAGTTGGTTTCATGCTTGGAGATTGAACTTCATGAGAAATGCCGATTGAAGGGAGGAAATCTCAGGGTCGGAAGCTGGTTGTATGGTGTGGAAGGCAAGAAACCACAAACTCAGTAGTAGAAAAGCATTGCAGAAACAAGAATAGAGATGTTAATTTAGCAACTGAAATCAGACATGCCAGAGACTTCTAAATTGTGTTTTATTTTTGTGGAAATAGTCCATCCTGGAGCAACAGGGTCTCTGGACCCTGAATATTTCTGTTTCTTCTTACTGGTGCACTGGTGACAGCACCGTGTGTGGTGATAGGTCCTAAAACTCCTTTTAGTTTTCTATTTGGAATAAGAAGAGGAGTGGGAGGCAGCTTTACCTAAGTGCACACATTATGCAATCTGTGAATGCATACAGAATGAGAGATAGATGGGACATTGTTCCTGGAATAAGACCAACACATCCATGCTTCAGTATTCTAAAGAGATTATCTTCTCAAACTACATGTAACGTGGGTTTGTGCTTAGAGATGTACCATATTCCAAACACACAAATTCCCTTGACTGTGGCTGATCTTTGTCCTGATCTAGACAGTCCCAGACTGGGCCCAGTGCTGAGGAATTTCATCTAGCTCTCAAAGTGTTTTCCCTTTGGATTCAGTTTTCCCTCTTGAGTCAATATGGTCTGAAAAAACAGAAACAAAGACCTTGAGAACTGTTATTTACATCTTCCTTTCAACATTTTCTTTCTGCTAGGAACCAGGAAAAGCATGAGCTTGACACACTTCAGTTCACACTCTGACTCCAGCTGCAAGAGCTGTAGAAGCTGGGGGCTTTGACAAGGCAGATGTGGTGAGGCTGAACTGGGACTTGTTCCATTACAACTTCCCACTACAGCTGTGGGGAAAATCCTGACTGGGGAGCCTTCAACACTGATGGTGATGTGCAAGTCAGAAGGATGTGGACAAACCTCCAGCTCACTGGCTGGAAGAAGGAAAAATAGTTCCATAAATCCCATCAACTTTCACCCAAGACCTTTGCTTCCTGCTGTAGACAGTGCAAGTTAAAGGTACAATTGAGAGTTTGGGTTTTTATCTAAAGTACAATTTTGACTGGGAGTTACTAAAAATGGAAGCATATTATGCTTTTTTCAGAGTCCCTTCTTGATGATTGTCGTTTGAGGGATGAGAATGTCCAATTTGCCACATTCCACAAAGTTATGGCAGCTGTTCCATATTGCTAGATTGGAAATTAAAATGGAGATCTATTTAAATTGTCTGACACTACCAGCAAGCTTGAAAGCAATGCTTTAAAACCTAACAGAACTCTAATCTCAGTCCTGAGGGGTAGTCAGTAACATTAAAAGCAAATGTCTTTTTCCAAATGGCCTTTAACTACTTTGTGTCTTTTCCTTTTTGTTGCTAAATTCTGCTTTTCATGGCAACTGTGAAGTGAAGTGAACAGAATTTCTGAGAATGTCAAAGACCAAATCCTAAGTGAGAACATTTCAGCAGGTCTAGTCTGTTATGATAATAAATATTTTCAGGAATGTTTAAGTTATGCTAACCTTTAAAAAAGAATGGCTCACATTTCTATTTTCTTTCTTCATAAATGTCCAGTGCCTGAAACTTCTTAACAGTTTCTTCATCTAAAGATAAGACTGGGTTTATCTCTACCTGTAAAAGGTAATGCAGTCTCTTAGCTTAGGAATTTCTAGGACCTTTGCCTGTCAATACACAATCAAATCTAACTTTTGATCCTAGTGCTGCTGCTTTAGCAGCACCAATTTTATATAGACTAGGAAAACTCATAATATAGGAAATTGTTCTTTGAATCACGTGTAATTCCAGACCTGTGCTTCAGAACTCAAAATTATCCAGTTTGATTTGTTGTCACCATAAAAGCATGAATGTTTTTATCCAGTAATTCTTAATCCACAGAAAGAATGCACTGTTGACATCTCTGCAATTTTTTTTGTCCTGAATATGCCAGTTCATCTCACTCATACTGAGCATTAATCACTAAATGTAGCATTGTGATGTGTTCAGGAAATATTTGAGGAGGCTGTAGAAAGGCACACCATTAAAAAAGAAACAAACAAGACCAAGTAGATTGTGTTGCTCCTTGTGGGTGAAATTCACCTGCCTAAAGCTGAAATAAATACGTGACAGACTCTTTGCTAAGGCACCTCCAATTCCACTGCTCCCTGTGTTCTGTTTTGCTTCCCACACATCCTGCAATGACGAAGGTACTCTGTTCTAAAATACCATTTGCATTTCCAGGGGGGCATACTGGAAAGTAGGAAGGGCACAACAGACCCTGGAAAGAGCAATGTGCTATTGATTAATCTGTCCTCTGGATGAACCCTGGTAAAAACCTGTGTTTCCAAAATTCTGAAATAATCTGCATACAAATAATGGCAGGATGAGTTCTCTCTGGGATTGTATGACTACATAAATAAGCAGTTCTTCAGTGCAGCATGTGGTTTTCTAATTTCCAGTAAAATGGAATGAGTCACACATGACAACAGCATTGCCACTAACCAGTGTGGCATGGCATCTGAAAAAGATAGCACTGGAAGGGTGTGAACTGCAGAGCAGATGATGGGGCTTGAAACATCTTGTTTGCTTTGGCAGGGCAACCAAAATCTTGATGCTTTCCCACAATCTGCTCCAAGGATATAGGTTTTGCTGTGCTGTATCAGATTATTACCCTGGGAATTTGTGTGTCCTGCCTTTGCCAATGGACAGCTCTTGATACTTCAGATAAAGATAAATGCCTGGACTCCCCACAGGGGAATTCCAAAGTTGGATGGTGTGTCTTCAAGTAGGGTTTACATTACTGCAGATTACCAGGGGAGGGTTTTTCTCTCTGGTACCTAAGCTACTCAGGCAAAAAAAGGCCCAAGCCAGCTCCCAAGTGCAGGCTCACATACCATACATATTATTTATATGTAGGTACATGTACTGGTATGGGCCTTAGGCTGAGTTCACTCCAGAGGGAGAGTCTAGCCATAGTCATGTCTTAGCACAGGACCAGGATTTTCTTCCTCATGTCTGGAGTTTCTGCTTGGCAGCACAGCTGCACAGGAGCAAAGGATCCCATGGCTGCTGCTGGCATTGGACGCTGAGTCTGAGAGGAGGTCGTGCAGAGTCTCAAAAGATAAAGGCCCCAAATTAAAGAGATTAAAAGCAAAGCCCTCCCCTTTATTTCTGCACCTTTAGAATTGGGGATCAAATCTTCTGGTGTTAATAAATTAGAAACTCAGAAAATTTTCAGTTCAAAAGCAAGATGGAAATGACCTAGCACTTGGTCACTGTTACAGGGCACTGAGGTTGTCAGCTTTGTAGTCATGAGTGACTTCTGCCTTTTTAGATCTATTGTATGAAAGTGGTGTCAGACACTTTTTCCTTTGAATGTTTCTCTGAAGGAATATTTGTTAAAGGAGGGGTGGGAGAAGGATACAAGTAATTCTTTTTCTTCTCCTGACATATCCCCAAACACAGCCATATTTAGGCAGAGTTAGTGGTGATGTTCTAGGTGCCCAATATTACATTTTCATTGGTTTATGCTGCCTCCTCCCTGTCAGTATTGTCCACAGAAAGGGCTCAGGGAGTGCAGTAGTTTAAGCTGCAGTTTAATTCCCTGTAGATGGAGATGGGCTGTGACAGAAATGCCTGCTGTCCTGGCAGTCTCTCACATCTGCTGGAGGCAGAAGAGTATGTCAAACAATAACTCGGCCAGCAGATGTGGTTCTGTAGGGACAGTAGTGTCTGTGGTACGAAAATTCCCTCCCAAAATACAGATCTGTGGGGACAGTAAGCGTCTGTGTCAGTGACAACTTTATAGCATCTGCTGGGACAGTAATGCCTGTGAGACGTAAATGCATCTCTGCATCTGCTGGGGCAGTCAGAGAGAGATGTATTGTATATATCCAGTTCTACATGTGAAAATCTCCTTCTCTTTAGTTCAGGGGATTTGTTTGATTCCCTTTCCCACAGAGTTAATAAGAATGATTTTATGTAAGAAGAGCTGAAGGTATTTGTGAGTCTTTTGCACGTAGGACAGACATTGCCACATTTCAGCTGCCAAGAAATGCTGCTACATTTTCTCCTACCATGGTATTAATCATTAATGGCTTTGTTCTCAATGAACAGCCTGAGTATCTTCAATGATGCTCTTGTGAGTGCTAATGCTTTGTGGTTGCAGTGAGAGCATCACATGAGAAATGTGTTTGTTCAGAGAGGAGGAGAGGCACCACAAACACAGCATTCTGACCCAGACCAAATTTCAAATATTCCTAAGGACAGGTATGCACAGATAAAGATTTTTAATTTGGCCTCATCTCTAGGTTAAGCACTGGACCCATGTTAGGAAGGATTGCACTGGGGGCAGTCAATTTTCCAGCAGCAGCAACTCCATTCAGATGTCAGGGTATTTTGCTACAACAAAGGCTGATGTTGACATTTTTTCTTGGATAGAGACAGATGCAAGAGCTTCTGCCTCAAGGTTATCCATTATACTGTATATTAACTAGATGTTTTAACACTGGGCTTCCTGCAGAGACAGCAGTGAATGATGATTAATACTTATCAATTAAAATCTAATCTTTTTCCCATGTGTATTTATATGCTGAACTTCAACCTACAAGGCAATTCTGTGACAGGAATTAGATATTCTTTTGTTGGAGAGCACTGGAATTATGGTCAGGGATGTATTATTCACTCGTTTATTATGACTATTGCGTTTGTGCCTGGTTTTTGCCTAGGCATTGTATATAAACATAGTGTCTGTGAAAAGGAGTTTATAAACAATTACCATTAAAGGGACAATTATTTTCTCTTTCTTCATGTAGCAGCTCTGAGTAGGAGGTGAGAGATGGAGGGGAGAGGAAGCAAAGGTTGTACATGTTTTATGACCATAATTATAATTAACTATTTGAGAGATTAAAGTTATATTAAATTTTAATTATAATTTACTATTTCAGAGATTAAAACTGATTAAAAAAGACTCAAGGTTATGAGGCACCTCACAGATCAATGAATTATCTAGCTCAGTCTAAACATACAGATATAAATCTTTCTTTTTTGTTTTTCTTTTTCCTTGTTAGCCCAGCCCAGCTGAACAGGCAGTGCCCACGAGTGCGGTGGGTGCCTCGCAGCCCGGAGACGCCGGCGCAGCATCGCAGCCGCAGAGCTGGGCCACGGCCCTGGGAACAAAGAGCTCCAATCCCGCAGCCGCGGAGCGGGAGCGTGCGCTGGGAGAGGGAGAGGGAGCACACGGCAAGGATGGGCTCCAAACGCGCCGCGTGAGAGCAAGGAGAGGCAGAAGGGATTTTCATTCCGAGCTCTCCTTGGCACGGTTGTTAAACACCACTCCATTCAGATGCACCGCGCGATAACCCCGGCTCAGAGCGAGAGGCAGGGCGGAACAATAACTGAAGGAGGCCACTCACAACCCTGGTGGAGAGCCTTAAAGTGGGCAGGTGATCTGGCTGGTTAGTTCTGATTTATTGCAAAGGCATCTTTATGCTTTTTGAATTCCCTTCCATCACTCATGTTAAACAAAACTGCATTCTTATAAGGCACTTCATCCCCTCCATGCATGCACACGCTCATCGCTCATGTCACACTACCACCAAAGGCACATGAAGGAAGTGCAGTTATGTGATGTCTATTACAAAAATATTTTTGTTTATTATATTGGAAACAAGCACTTCAGTAAAGCTGCTAGGAACTGGTTCAGGTTTACGGTACTGTATCAACATTTTCAGAGACTGATGGTGACTGTTAAAGGTGAGAGACTTTTTCTGGTTTGCAGCAAAATTGCTTTTCATGACTTGTCCCAGAAGGTCTTTGTTTTTAAAAAATATTTTGCAAATGAATTCTGTAGCAGGGAGAGGTGTGGAATTATGGGAATGAAAGTGCTTGTGGAAACATCATCTTCCCGTTTTGTAGTTTTTGATGTGACATTCCTTATCACAAGCGAAAGAGGCACTTCTGCAGCTTCCCTACCCCTGAGCCTCCTACCAGCTCAGAGAGGCATCACAAAGCCACTCACTACTCAATCCCCATTTCATTTCTTGCTGTTTATTAACACAACCATACTGTTGTGAGAGCTCGGCCCATCCCTTAGTAAAAGCCTTCAAAGTGGCTGGAACAACTGGTGAAAAAATGATAAACATTTTCAGCTGAAATTGGTCAGATTATGGATGAGTTGTTTACAAACATCTCGTCTAGACCTGTCAAGAGGTGGAGCTGACATCATTGGAAGATGATGAATTCTGACAGTGCTCTGAGATTTCACTGCCACCGAATGTAGGTTAATATGGGATTCAATAGGAAATCTGGCTTGTGTATTGCTGCATATTACAGGAAACGAAGGAACTTGTCATTTGTCTGCAGATTGCTAATTGCAGTTTATTGCACATGCAAAAGGTTAATTTGAGTATGTTATCACAGTAATCACATGAACTGCCTCAGATTAAACCATACCCCTACACTAACTGATGAGCTGGCCTGTGGGATTTGGGACATTATTTTGTAATATTATGGCAAATAAGAATTTTGAGTAAATGCTGTAAGAGTGGGCAGTAGTGTCTTTAAGTGCAAAAAAACAGAGTTACAAGTCTCTAGTATGAAATACTTTCCCTTAACCCTTAATTTAATTATTCCCTGAGATGCATGTAATTTATTCTTTGTGATAATTGAAAACAGAAGACTCATCTATTCTAAATGAAAATTATATCCTATTCTTATTATTGTTAATGCTTTGTATTTAGAGGAGCATTTAAAGGGCTGAGATGAATTCATGACCTCTTCATGCTAGGTGCTGTATATATACACGCAGTAAGCTCACTGCCCCAAAGACCTTACACTTTAATTAAATAAAGGTTGGAGGAAGGAAGTTTTATTACTTCTGTCACAAATGGGAAATGATAACAGAGAGAAACTAAAAGGACTGAGAATTACACTCCTCCTGCACCGAGTCCTGTATTTGCCTGTAATATATCCTCCCTTCCTGCTTTTGTTAAGTTGCTGTAAATTGCTAGGTAGATGGTTGGTCTCTCCCCCAGAGATGGAGTTTAATTCTGTGCATGTTTCAAGGTTTTATGGAACCAAAGGCGTTCTGTAGATAGATAACACTTTAATTTAGACCTGATTAAGTTATTCTGAAGCAATACTTTTGTGGAGGGAGTAGATTTGTATGAATCTGGTGCGCGTTGCTTGTTGCCATATGAACACGCTGCTGCAGAGCTGCTGTGCTCCCCGGGGCTGCGCTCTTGGTGCATGGGGGTTTTAAGGTACACCACTATAACTTTTTAATTGTTATTGTTCCCTCTAGTTTGCTCTTCAATGTCTTCCAAAATAGTAAAAAAGTAATAGTGCTTGAGATGTTGGAGCATTCCACAGGATTCATGGGGCTCTTGGAACACCAATGCAGGCTCAGTCTCCCAGAAATGCATCTTCTTCTCCCCCTGCTCCCTGGAAGTGCTGTGCTCATTCTGAAGTGCATTTTAAGCATTTTTAATTGGAGCTTCTAGCACAGCATTAAAAATAAAGCCAGCTCTGCCTGGAATCTTGCTTTGTGAAATTTTTCTATAGAGGAACATAAACCTGAAGATAACTTGTTTCCCTTTTTCTCCTTGTTCAATACAGTACAGTGATCTGCTTAAGCAGATGGGGTAGGAAGGGAAAGGGAGAAAAAAATGGACAAGTCAGGTGAAGAAACAAAACAAAAAAGAAGTAAAATCCAAGCACAACCCAACCACTCATATCTTTGCATTTCATGACTTATGACTTTCCCTCATCTCATCTCTGTCCTGTCTTGCCCCCGTCTGGTAAATGGGTACAGTGATGTTCTGTCTCACAGATTTTAGACTCCTTGAATTAAAAAGATTGTGAGGAATCGGGCTTTAAAAAACTATTATTTAATAACAAAGAGTATTATTTTGTTGTTACAAGTTTTATGGGTGCCTGAGCACTTACAAGTGACCTCTTGTTTACCCTATGGAAACCAGCACTGTTGCCTATGCAAGTAAATCTGTAGAACAAGTAATCTTTTAAATATGAAACTTCAGTTTCCTTAGTTGATGGGACAAGCTCAGCACTTAGGAAAACACATCACCAGTGTGTTCCCTTGCTGGAAAACAATCCACTGGAGCTTTGTTATACAACATTCAAACATCCTGGCAAAGTGACAGTAATTTGCAATAAACACTGTATGTAAACAATTACCTGTGACTTGTTACACTTGTTTGTACAGGCAGCTGGCTAAACAGACCTGGGTGCACTTGTAAACGTCTGTCCCTGTCACACCTGACACTGGAAAACAATTGCTTGTTATATGATTACTCTGAAAAAATCAGGGGTTTGTACCTGACAGCTGGCAAGGACTGAGTATGGATGCTTACAGACGGAAAAGAGACAGAGAAATCAAATGTGATGGTTTTTATGACAACGGTGAGGGAGCGTTCATGTCTAATCCTCCCCTCAAGGGAGGTCTTTGTGACAGAGTACTTGACGAAAAAATCACTTTTGCTGGTTGAAGGTTCCTGTGGTGGTAGAGGTGAAGGAAAGTCATTTGGTCATACAAGGTCCAAGAAGGGGCAGAGGTGCTTTATTTTCCGGCGGTTTAGCAAGGCGGTGTGAGGTGCTGGTGATGCCAGGCTGGAGCAGCTGTGCGGGAGGCGCTCCCACCCTTGGGGCTCTTTATGGGCGGGGAGCGGGGACCGAGCTGTCAGGGCGCTCGGGGGGCCGCAGCCGGCACCGGGACACGGCTGCGCTCGGCTCCCGGCTGTCACCCCGAGCCGGGCGGGGCGGGGCCGCGGCTCCCGCGGGCTCTGACCCCGGCAGCACGGGCCCGGGGCCGGAGCGGGCTGAGGGCTCGGGCGGAGCGGGAGGAGCGGGCGGAGCGGGCTGAGGGCTCGGGCGGATCGGGAGGAGCGGGCTGAGGGCTCGGGCGCGCGGCCCCCGCTCCCCGCCCCGCGCCCGCCCGCCTCTCCAGAGCCGTCTGGCTGCAGCAGAGCCTCAGACAGAGGAGGGGAGAGGAGGAAAAAAAAAACGCTGAGTGAGTGGAGTGGAGCCTGGGAGGGGCTCCTTAAAGAAACGCTGCCGCCGCTTGGCATTGTGGCCGGCGAGGAACTCGAGGGGGGGAAGCCATCGGAGCTCCTCTCGCTTATCCTCTTCCCACCCCCCCCACCCCACCCCCAGCCGACAAAAAAAAAAAGGAAAAAAAAAAAACAACAAGCCAACCGAAAAAAACCTCGGGGGGGGAGTCGTGGGGGGGATCCTGAGAACATCTTATAAACCGGATTGCACTGAGAGGAGGAAAAAAAAAAGCAAAAAAGATACAAAATATACAAGCAAAAGGCAACAATTCCCCGGTCTCCAGCAGTCGCCCACCCTCCCTTTCCTTCTCTCCTGCTGGCCATCTGCCTTGGGTTCTCCTTTGTGTCTGATCTCTTACTACTGAGCCGAGCGCAGGCGGAGGGTGCACCACACACAGGGACTATGCCCAGCTCGCTTTTTGCAGACATGGAGAGGAACGGGAGCGGCGGCGGCGGCGGTGGTGGTGGTGGTGGCGGGGGAGAGACCCTGGATGACCAAAGAGCCCTTCAGATCGCCCTGGATCAGCTCTCCCTGCTGGGGCTGGACAACGACGAGACGGGCTCCATTTACGACAACGAGCCTCGGAAAAAGAGCGTGAACATGACTGAGTGCGTCCCGGTGCCCAGCTCGGAACATGTCGCTGAGATAGTGGGGAGACAAGGTGGGTGCCTGCATGCCAGGGGGTGTGGGGGCGCGGGTGTCCCCTCCGCGCTGCCGGGCGGGCGGCTCAGATGCGACACTGGCCATTCCCAGGAACGCTGCAGCCGTGCCGTGGTGGCCAGCGCCGGCTTCCCCCAGACAAAGAAAGTGCAGCGGCAGACGTGATGTTTCCGAGGAGTGTTATGCATCAGTTTCGAGATGCACTCTCAGCTGCCGGGTTGGGGGAAAAAATCAGGAAAATGATAAAAATCTGTCCTTTCCTCCGGCTGCAAAAGTTAAGATTTTGCAAGAGGAAACGGGAAGGAAAATGGGAGCCTCGGTGCTTTCCCCCCTCCACCACCCCAAAGTTAGAAATCGTGGATTATTTTTAAGGAAGAGAAATGGAGTGGAGAAGTGGAACAATGGGGTTGGAATAAAGCATCCGCAGTGGGGAATATGGCTCATTCGGTACAGCCTCTGCTCCTCACCTTAAGAACTGATTTTATTTTTCCAAAAGGAAAGTGCTGAGCAGGAATGTGGACTGGCGGGTGTGTTGATTTGTGAGGGCTGCTTGCATTTGATTTTATTTTTTTTTTTCCTGGGGGTTCAGTTTTCCCGCCCCCTTTTTTTTTTTTAAATTTTTTTTTTGTCGCTTCGTTTTTTATTTTTTCCCCCCCCTGTGTTACCGACCCTGTGAACTGCACGTTGGTAGTTTTGGGGCAGTTTGCATGGCAGATGTGTCGGTGGCCACTTGCGATGCCTTTGGGCGTGTGCCAGGGCTGTGGGCTGACATTACTTTACACCGTGACCGAGGCTCCCGGACGAGATGCCAGCGATCACCTGGGGTTGGGGGCAATGTGTTTCGGGTGGGTGTGTATTTTTTTTTTCCCCTCCCTAGCTGCACCCAAACAATGGGTTGTAACCGGTTCTCCCCCACCACCTCCCCTTCCTCCCCCTCCCCTTCGCCCTCCATCTCCGCATCTCGTTCCCAGGTTGTAAAATCAAAGCTCTGCGGGCAAAGACCAACACCTACATCAAGACCCCGGTTCGCGGGGAGGAGCCGCTCTTTGTTGTGACGGGCAGAAAGGAAGATGTGGCCATGGCCCGCAGGGAGATCATCTCTGCGGCCGAGCACTTCTCCATGATCCGAGCCTCGCGGAACAAGAACACAGCCCTGAACGGCACCGTTCCCGGCCCCCCGAACCTGCCCGGCCAAACCACCATCCAGGTGCGGGTGCCTTATCGCGTGGTGGGCTTGGTCGTGGGGCCCAAGGGGGCGACCATCAAGCGCATCCAGCAGCAGACGCACACGTACATCGTGACCCCGAGCCGGGACAAGGAGCCGGTCTTTGAGGTGACAGGCATGCCAGAGAACGTGGACCGGGCCCGGGAGGAGATCGAGGCGCACATCGCCATGCGCACCGGCGGCATCATCGAGCTGACGGACGAGAACGACTTCCACGCCAACGGCACGGACGTGGGCTTCGAGCTGAACGGCACGGGCAGCCTCTGGAGCAAGCCCACGCCTCCCAGCATCACACCCACCCCGGGCCGCAAGCCCTTCTGCAACTACCGCAACGACAGCTCCAGCTCGCTGGGCAGCGCCTCCACCGACTCCTACTTCGGGGGCGGCACCGGGGGGGGCGGCAGCGCCCGCCTGGCCGACTACAGCCCCCCGAGCCCGGCGCTGAGCTTCTCGCACAACGGCAACAACAACAACAACAGCGCCAACGGCTACGTGTACGGCGGGGGCGGCGGCGACGTCCTCTCCTCCCCGGACTGCTGCTCCGAGCTGCCCTTCGACTCGCCGCCCGGCTTCGACCTGGCGCCCGCCCCGCCGCCCGGGGCCGCCCTCCTCTGGCCGCAGTTCGAGCGCGGGTGCGCAGCGACCCCGGCGGGCGGCTGCTGGCCTCCTACCCGCTGTACGCCAACGGGCTGGGCGCCCACCTGCCCGGGCTGCCCTCCGACTCGTCCGCCTCGTCCTCCTCCTCGTCCAGCTCCTCGTCCAGCTCCTCCTGCTCCTCCTCTGGCGTGCGGCGGAAGGGCAGCCGCGACTGCTCGGTGTGCTTCGAGAGCGAGGTGATCGCGGCGCTGGTGCCCTGCGGCCACAACCTCTTCTGCATGGAGTGCGCCAACCGCATCTGCGAGAAGACGGAGCCGCAGTGCCCCGTGTGCCACAGCGCCGTCACCCAGGCCATCCGCATCTTCTCCTGAGCGCCGCGGGCACGAACCGGGGGGGCCGGCGGGGCCGGGGGCGCCGCCCGCCTGCGGGCTGCGGCCGAGGGAGGGCTGGGGGGTGGTGTGACAGCGGGTGCATGCTATAAATAATAACGGGCGACTCCATTCTAGTGCTAGGCTAGTTTTTACACTGTACTTTAATACGAAGCTTCCAAAACTCCCCTTTTTTTATAAACAAACAAACAAACAGAAAAAAAAAATAGAAAAAAAAATTTGAAAGTAGAAGATGCTTATGATGATGACAATGGTGTGTGGACTGTTAGTAAAACGTGCTGGTAGTTCTAGGATGCTTATTACAAAATAATTAAATCTATGGGTGGATACTTTTCTGAATGTTCATGAAAGGGCAAGAAGTTCCTGTGAAAAACCATGATACTGCAGCTTTATCAGACTTTTAAAAAGAAAAAAGAAAAAAAAAACCAACAAAACTGTAACATATCTCTTATATATATTAAAAACGTTTAAAGGTTTTAAAGATAAATTGCATTAATACAGATTGAAGTATTTTATTCTTTTTTGACTTGAAAAATTATATTTCATATTGCAAAGATGTTTACAAGTATTTTAATTTAAGTTCAGTGAACTTTTTGTAGCTGGGTTAAATCTTTTTTATTTTAGTATGGCCTTATGGCAAAGAACACTGTATTATTTTAATATCACACAATTGTGAACGGAATTACAAACCATAAAATGTGTAATGCTTTGAACAGTATTCTGTTGGGATGGAGATTTTATAGGTTCAGAAAAAAATCTTTTAAATCTGCTTCACCCAGCATATTTTCTATTCAGTGATATAAAGCATATTTTATTCTATATTATTACAAAAATGGAAATGTATAAACATATGTCAAAAGGAACTGTTGAAGCTTTCTAACATTTGTATAAATAGAATTCAGTGGAAATTACAAAAATTCTGTTGCACCACTATAGTTTTAGTATTTCTATTTTAATACATTTGTTTACCACTTGTTTATGTATATGTAGGTGACGTTACTTGAGCTTAAATGTACTTTACTGAGCAAAGTTTAAAAACAAAGTATATTTTATTTTATGATAAAGGGCCTTTAACCTCATGGTCAAATACTAATATTATATTTGCTGAGACAAGATTTGAAATTGTATCAAGAGTTTTATTTTTCTGACATTTAAAGTTCTACATAATAAAAGTAAAACTTAAGTAATGGTGCTACTTCATGTTTTTTTAAGTATTTCTATATAAATAAAATAAAATATTACAGAAAAAAAGGTACTCTCTGTGGTGATTTGATTTCATGTGCTGAGAGTTTTTTCTGGAATTTTTGGTTCCTGCTTGTATCAGTGAAACATGTTGGGAGTTTAAACTGTGTCATGCTAATGTTGCTGGAACTCATGCAGGCTTCCAGAATAATCCTGCCATCCATACCTTATAACATGTTTTTAATGAAAAAAAAATTGAGTTTTTTAAAATATGTATTATATTGCTGGGGTTTTCTACAGGACAAAATGCTATTTTTTAAAATAATCTCTAGTCATGAAAAGTGCTTGGGTTTGTGTGAATTGGCAGGCAGAGCAGAGGCAGTAGGAACCTGGAAAGGAGCTGAAGGAGGGAGCAGGGAGGCTCCTCTGGTGCCCTGTGCTGATGGAGGCTCCGGGTGCCCAGGGGCCTCAGGACCACCCCAAACTTGGCGCTCCTGGAGCAAGGGCTGCACTAGCCCCCCTGAGTCCTTGACAGTGGATTTGGCAGTTGTGGCTGGGGTAACTGGTGCTGACAAGCTTATTGAATCAAACATTCATTGCCCTGTCAGGTTGGTTTGGCGTGGCTGGTGCCTGCAGTGGCGCTGGGGCGAGGGACGCTCGGCCCAGCCCAGGGACACCGCGGGCAGGGACTTGTGCTGCTCCGTGGAGTCCATGGGGATGAAGTGGCTGTTGGCTGATGTGTGTTAGAGCAGATTGCAGAAGGTGCTGCACATCCCTAAATGTTTATCTTAGAGCTTCCATTGCCCTTTCCAGTGGGTGAGTGAAAGCAACAAAGGAAAGGCAGAGTGCGTAGCGGATTTCATATGCTTTACTTTGTGCTTAGCAGTGTATGGGCAGAGCTGCTCTGCTCCGATCTCCTTTATGGACTCCAGAGCTGCTGGTTGGGTGGGAAGGGGGAGGAGGGAGGATGCGGCAGGGGATGATGGGATCTCTTTGTTTGATTTGATTTGATTTTTGCTTCTTTCATTGAACTGTGGTTGTGGTATCATCCGATTTATAGGGCTAGAATCCCTCACTGAGTGTTGCATCTATCTCAGGAATCTTGGAGGTTTGGATGGGGGGCAGATACCCCCCACCCCAAGGCTGTGGAAAAGATTCCAGAGAGTGGCAGAGAAGATGTGTTTAAATACATAAGCAGTACAGACACTGAAAAAACCCTTGGCAAGGTCAGTTACTTTAGAGATCAGGAAGTTTAAGTCCATGTGTATGTTTTCTTGATGATGGGTGTTTAGGAAATGCTCTCAAAGATGCGTCAATCAATTTCTCATGTCTGTGTAAATATCCCTGTGCAGTTTTCAGGGAAAAGTTGTGGAAATGACTATAAATAAAAATTGAATTTGATCACTTTGTTTGGTTTCACAAAATGTGAAAACTAAAGTCTCCTTTTCTTCCCTGTGATGTACAATCCTGCTGTGTCCCCGGTGTTGGCAGTGGTGTTATGGATGGCTGTGAGCAGCCTCTGGAGAACAGCCCCTGGCTCAGGAATGCCCTGGCCTGGGCTGCCCAGCCTGTCAGTAAATCCAACTGGCCTCGTTGTCCATGGTCATCCTGCAGGACTTGCTGTTTCTTTACCAGGCTGTGATGGAAACAAAGCCAATCCCCTCTTGGTCCATGGCTCTGGCTGCCTTTTCAGCCTCTGCACGCTGTTCCAGCCGCTTTACATGCTCCATGTGCCTGTTGTCTTGAGATGGAAAGATGGGCTGTAGTGCCTTAAAAACTGTGTTCACTCCTCTTTGGGAATTATTTTGCCTGCAGAGGGACCAGTCCGGATTATTCTTGCTTTGCCTTTTGCCCAGCCTTCCAAATGTGATGCTGGCAGAGCCAGGGGGCTCAGCAGCATTCACCCACCCGAGGCACCTCCACTGCCTGGACCCTCCACTGCTGGCAGGGCTGCTGCATCCCCTTCTCTCTCTTGGGGAGTATTTCAGGGTGTGCTGGCACATGTGGTGTCCATCCTGCCAGGTCTCATTGCTTGCTGGGTTGCCCTGCTGTGCCCTGAGCCAGATCTGCTGCCAGAGTGGGGTTTAAATCCCCCATCCTCGGCTGGCAGAGACGAGCTCACGGGAGCAGGGCTGGTGTGGGGAGGAACGTGCAGGCTGCCCATGTGCTCTGCCCCGGATTTATGCTGTAGGTCAGTCCCTCAGACTGCAGAGGCCATAAATCAGTGCAGAAATTGTCCCAGGGTCGGGAGCCATATGGTGTGCAGGAGCAGGAGAGGAAGAGGGATGCCCACACCGAAGGAGAATAAAGGCCTGTGTTCGGGGCCAGAATATTTCAAAGCCTGAGAAAGGGGCAAAGTTCAGTTTCTAATTGAGTGCTTTGAAATATATAGATGTATATGGTCAATGTTTGTCTTCCAGAACAAAGCTGGCTCTGTTTGTCCAGAATTTGTGTGTTGGTGCTGGGAGCTGTTCCTGGGGGTGTCCAGCTCAGAGCTGCTCGGTGCTCTGGGGCTGCTGGGGCTGTGGGTGCCCCTGGCACGTGCCAGCAGCCTGGCCCTGCTGGCCCAGCCCCTCTTTGGAGGCACTGGTGAGGACCTGCACGTTTGTGGGAGTTTCCTGGCTTTCCCAACACATTTGTGTGGTTCCCAGTGCATGTACACATCATTATCTCAAACCAGGGTACATTTACATATGTAAGAATTGTTATGGGCAAAGTCCTAAGTTTAATTATTCCTCTGTCCGTATCTTGTACTTCACAGAATTTGCATAACAATCAGACATCAAAGCCAGAACCCTTTACTGGAAGAAAGGTCTTTCTGCTATATTATTTTAATAAAATAAATTATAATGATCAATTAAACCTAAATTTACTCTTCAGATCTTTTTCCTGTGAATCCATTGAAATGAGAGTTAAAAGCAAACTTTAAATTTAGCAATAAGAATCTAACACAGTAAGGTATTTAAATTGCTTTTTGTTTTATATTTCTCACTCCTCTCTGCCAATGCAGTCACCCATCTTTTTTCCTCCATTCTCCTTGTCTTGCCATTTTGGAAGTTAAAATAATGCTTGCTGTCACTGAAGTGAATGTGGATTCTGCTGCTGGAAGAGCACACAGGTGAGTCTTGCTTTTAATTGATCTAGAAATAGCAAAAAGGAATTTTTCACCCTGCCTCTGCTTATTTGTGTTTCCTGTAACTCGACTTGTCTCTTGAGTAGAGCTGATTTAATTAGAGAACAAAGATATTTTAAATCTAAGCTAGGCAAGGGAGGCTTCAGTCTGTACAACCATTTGCATTTCTGGTTTACCTGTTTATGACAGTCTCCCTGGCAAGCGCCGAAGGGCCCGAGTTTGCAGGTGAATATGTGCTCTGCCCAACAGTGAGTGATGTGGGCAGGCACTCCTAACTGCTGTGCTCTCTTGCTTCAAACTCAGGAACCTATAGAGTTATATGTAAATGTAATCATATATCCAGTATGTACTTGTGTACACAACTGACTGCATAGAATCATCCAGAGGAATCATCAATTAGGAAGTCTTTCCCTTTTTAGTGCATTGGTGTTAACAGAAACTTGCTGTAATTACGAAAAAACTCGTATTGCAGTTTTATTACTTAATAGTAAGGTTTTTAATGAAGCTTTCACAGTTGAATATATGAAATAATTGTATCTCATCTAAGTTTTAACTTTGATTAAAAAGCAAAAAGCTTATTTGGTATTAGTGAGAGAAATTCTATCACAATGTGCTTCTCCTGTGATGAAGCTGTATCAAAACTACCCAGGCACTTGGTGTGTGGATTATTCTTTAATGCTATCTGTGCAGATAGAGCACATGCAGCTCTGACTGTGCCCCGGGTATATACATGCATACATGCACAATACTGGGAGCACCACAGAACCCTGATCTTTTAAGGTTTGTGCAGTCTTGGGAAATAGCATCTCTCATGAGAAACTGAATTTGTGTCCTTAAGGAATATCAGGTGGGGATGTGGCTACAGAAGCAGTGAGTATCTGCCCTGGGTTGCATTTTTCTGAGTTTAGGGCTCTGTGAAATAGTAGGATTTAGTTCCCCTCAGAAAGTAAACTGGCAGGTAAGGTTTTTTTGCATATATACACTTATCCAGGGCACACAGGTAGTATTTCTCCCTAATGTGGGTTTCATGGTTCTTTTTGTTAGGGATTTTTTTTTGCCCTGTCTTTTGTAACAACTCTCCACTGTTAAGATTATTATTGTTTAAGAAAATCAGTCAGTTATAAATAAAAGTTAAATACTTTTGTATTAAGTGCATCTTATGCCTTTTCCATGACAAATGTGATTGATTAGCTGTCTTGAGAAATTTATAACCTTTGATAAGATTGCACCAAGAGAAGTGCTTTGTTAGTTTCCAGTGGAGAATGGAAAGAGATTTTTGATGTTCCTCATTACTGGTTTTCCACTTGTGATGGAGATAAAATACAGTAAAGTGCTTTTCCCTCTTATGTACAAGGGCTCTTCTGCCTTTCATACCTGGTAGAATTGTGTGGTCCACTTTGTATTAGTATGAATGGCAATTGCTTTGTAAATGTGATGGCCATTAATGGGTGAATAGTCTGTCATCTCTTATTTTGTCCTTTGTCTTTATGTTTTATTCACTTTTACCCTCTACAAAAGAGCTTTAATTTAGACCTCAGACAACAGTAGCAGTGCTCCAGTTCATTATAGATCTAGTGGCAGTTTTATTTCATTTTGATGTTCTTTATATTTTGATGGGTGTACAAAACAGTAGAAGCCATTTTAATCAAAAGAAAATTTCAATGAGAGCATGACCTGTAAACAGAGGTTTTGTAAGAGTCACAAAAGTTTCTGTTACACATTTGGAAATTATTTCCATGATTTAACTGCAAAGGGCAAGTAAATCACCTCCCTCTAAGAGTTAGAAAAAGGAGTGTTTTTCAGGATCTTTAGTTCTGTTAACTGACTCATTGTATCATCTCAGCTAATTAATTTCACCTTTTCTATGCTTCAGGATTTCCATCTGTGAATGAACTAATGACACCTACTTACAGGCAGTATTGTGAAGATTAATGAATTGACATTATTGAAGTATCCTGAGGTGGAAATCCTGATGTAAGTACAAAGCACCATTACTGATGCTTCCTAATTAATCAGTCCACAATCCAGCATGGGGAATCGCATTGGTCTAGAGCAAACAAACACTGGATTGTATTTGCAATCCGTGGGTGGTTTTTTTCCCCCCAGATTTCTGGTTTTAAATGTTATTTGAACGCCCTTTTTTGGTGAGTGTAAGAATCTCCCATCCCCTCCTGGCACTTAGAGGTGAGATGGGCTTGGCTTAGAAGAAATAGGTGATCCCAGCGATACATGTATCCTCCTGGCAGGCTTTACTGTGGATACAGAATTCAGCCTGGGATTTCCTTGCCTCCTCTGGTGTAACATTAGTAACACTTTAAACGTGCTGCCCTTTAAAATGGGGATGAAAATGTTAGTGTAACCAGGAACATCCAGGGGGATCCAGAGTGCCAGCAGGGGCTGGGTGTTCCTGCAGGGGAAGGTGGGTGGGAGGAGTGATGTTGTACACCAGGAAATGTCAGAAGGGAATTGATGTTGTGAAATTGTTCACAATTTATGTGGATAACGAGGTCCAGTCTCACTCCTCATGGCTGGGCTGCTGTTTCCATACAAATACAGCTACAGCTGTGGAGGTCTTACATTACATGTTTAAAAATGGAAAAATAATTAAAAAGAAACAAAGCTGGAAACAGTTGAATTTGTCTGAGCCTTGCTCTAATTAAGTGGTATGAAACATGTACCTAAATTCTCATAATATGAGAATAATTGTCAACTATATGCTCATTTAGAGTACATAGTTGACAAAAGAGGTGAATGCAGTGGCTGCCTGTATCAATTTCCAGAGACCAGTCACATTCCTAAATGTCTTGATACACTTCTTGTTGGAAATTGAAGTCACAAGATATTTTTTTGAGTTATTTGTAACTGTTACACAAGTGCAGACAGGGAGGTTTAAAGTTTCACAAACATTTGTATTTCTTTCTACTTATGTCACTTCTTTAAAAAGAAGAATCCATCACGTGCAATTATGAAACTGCTTCACGTATGACACAGTTGAAGATGTTTTCAGGCCACAAAAATGAAATTTTCTATGACTAATTTAAATTAAAACCCCACTCTGGCAGAACATGTCCTCAGTCTTTGGAGTCACATGGTTCTTGGAAAGCTCTTCCTTGGCTGTGCAGGAGGTCAGACTTTTAAGGAGAGAGTCTGTGCACAAATGTGCAGTGCTGCTAATGAGAGGAATTTCACACTTCTCCCCTCTGCCTCAAGCTCTGTGCTCATCCTGCTGGCTGCTGCCTCGGAAGCCTTTGGAATTAGATGTTATAATGAGTGCTGGGCCATCACTGAGCTGGTGCAGCCTCATGCTGGAGCTCTAGCTGGGGACATGGCTTCCAGAAGGTAGGGTCACCCACTCTGCAAAAACAAGTGGTGCTTAAAAGTGGGGTCTCCTGTTTGTTTCTGAGAGCATCTCTGCTCTGTGGCTGCCCTTCCTCTCCCCAGTGGCGATTTTCAAGCCAAACAGCCCTTTCATCATTGCTCTGGCTTAGCAGCAAAGTTGTCTGTTGGTAATAATAGGCTTCACTTCTTCCCCAGCTAGCTGGTAGTCAGGCAGCCAAAGAATGGCCTATCCAAAATTAGGATATGCTCAATGCACCATCCGCTGGTGTTGTTCCCATCAGCCTAATTACATGACTTTTGGGTCAGACAATGTCTCATTGTGTGGCCCTTGGCAGCTAGGGGATGCCTAATGCTGCATGAATGTCTAATGTGGAGTTTGATGGCTATGACCAGGCTGCAGTTCCACACTGGAATTGAAAACATCCGTGTAGTTTCCATAGAAAACCAGGTCAATGGTGCTTCCATGTAGCAATAGCCCCAGGGAAAGCCACTGGTTGCTTGTTTCCTGTACAAATCTGTGCAGGGTGGGCAGCTTATGGTGCATTTCTCTTTCAGGTAAATGACAATTAAGGAGTCAGATTGATTTAGTCTTTAGTGACCTAATTCAGAATCTTAATTTATGGCAAGCACCATCCCTCAACCATTTATCTCTATTTTATGCATTTAAGAACACTTGTGAAGTATCTTATGAACACTGCAAACACAATGAAGATGGCTTTGTACCCATAGGTTAAAAAAAATCATTTTATGTTTTCTTTGACTGCAAAAATTTTAGGTAGAACTACCCTATCTTTATGCTTCCTGCAAAAGCCTGCCTTTTTTACAGGCAAAAGCAAGGTATGAATGTAAAACACAATTCATTGTAGATGAAGGCTGTAATATGCTTGTTCATTTCAAAGGAGAATGTATAACTAATTACATTTTAATTGAATCTCTAACGTCAACAGCTGTTTTTAAAGGATCTTTTAAAGCTACATTTATTTTTAGTATTTAGTCTTTCTTTGCACACATCTCTCTTCATGCATTATTGCCCTTTAGAAAGTTTTCCGTCTTTTAAAGTATCAGTTAACACTAGCATACATTAAAGACTAAGGTGGTAAAACTTGGTTTTAAGATGCTTGGTGTGACTTTTCTGTATCCAGAGGGGGAAAAAAAAAGACTCCACCAAAACACCCTTGTTCTCTTTTTCTCCCAGAAGTAAGAGGTTCCAGTTGCAGCCGAAAGTGCCAAGGCCAGTTCTCAGCTGCTGGTGGTTTGTGTTGGCTGGCTGTTATCAGTTCCTCCACAAGGCAGCTGCTAATTACGGTAAATAACAGAACCATCTCTTCAGACGAGGGAGCTACGCTGATTTAGTCCTTCCCTGACAGCAGCATCTGTGAGTATCCTTTAACTTGGAGGGATTAAAAAACAACTAACTGCTATTCATGTGAAAAAAACTTTGTTAAAATTAGGGTTTCACAAATCAGGGCTTGGCTCTGTTGATTTCCTGGACATGAGTTAAACTCACTCCCCAAAACCTTCTCTCTGCTCTGACCAGAGGGGTTGGTTCATGTCCCAGTGGGTTTGCAGGAAACCTGTGTGTTGCTGGTGATGAGCAGCTCTTTTCCTACACATGCTGGGGTTCCTGCAGCTATGGAATTTACTCAGAGAGAAGTTACCCTCTTCCAAAGATACCCTCCTGTGCCTCTCCATCACCTCTCCTCTTGAGAACTGGGTGTCTTTGTGTGGTTCAGAAAGCACTCCAGAAACTGAGGGAGTTATCTGAGAGATGATTGCTCTATTGCTGTGCAGGAATATGTAGCTAATATCGGTTTACTCTTTTCTGTATAATTCTACAAATTCTGCTCTATTTTTCTGTAAACATCAAAGCCTACTAATCACCAGAGCCCTGTGTTGGTTTTGGAAGGTAGTTTCATTAGTGATTGAAATTGCAGTGTAGTTGCTAAAATTTCATAAGCAACAAATAAAAATTCATTATCTCTTGCAGAAAACTAGGCAGTAGGCTCAGAAAGACTTGACATCTGAGGCTAAAATAGTAATGGATGTAGTGGCAGTAAAATAATTGCAAATCAGGAAAACCAGTGAATCTTCTAGTTAACACCTGCAAATGCGTGGTGATTATGTTTTCACCAATAAATGGAGATTTGTGAGACTTGTGATTTGCAAGAGAAGAGTTGACCTCTTCTATTTTAGTGTTAAATCTCTCTTCTCTCCTTGTGAGTGCACCGCTTCTAATTTTGATTATGTTAGGCAAGTGTAAATCACAGTTAACACTGGTGACATTGCTGTAATTGCAAATATCTGGAGTCAGTGTATTTGAGAGAAAACCAGACCAGTTTGGTCAGATTCTTTGGGGGGAGAATCTCTGAAAGCAGAGTAAATTCATGAGCGTGATAAGAGCTATCCTTATCCTGATGCTGCAGTAAATGAGAGCTGAATCTGACCAGCTTAGCACCACAGCCTAAATAGGATTTTTAATGAAGCATGCAACAGCTCTTACATAAAAGAGCTTCTTTTGTTTCAATAGTGTAAAGCAGATAGAAATACTAAGATGTGTGGTGTTTCTTCAGCACTCCAATGTCCACTTCAGCCATTCCTGGAGCAGCTCAAACCATTTTAATGCACTGATGGGGCAACTGAGACTAAAAAGGATCCTTGGGGAGTTTGATTTAGCTCTTAGACAGTCTTGGCTTGATGTATTAGGTTCCTGTGAAGATAAGTTAACTGCCATTAAAAACGTGTTTAAAATTCTGGATTGGAGAGCTCAATAGAAATGTGAAGCATCTTGTTATATTAGATGCTGTGGAATTAGCACCATGGTTTATCCTTGTATTCAGCAATAATTTCTTTGTGCTGGGGCAGAGAAACAGATCCAGTAAGAAATGTGCCACAGCTGGGCTGATGGAGGCTGCAGTGAAACAGCATTTTGATTTGTTGTGTTCTCAGAACTTTGCTTAATGTGTTACTATTTCTTCTTGTTAGAGCTTGGATTGGATCACATAAAACTGAATTCCAGGAGCTGAATGGTTACATGGCTTTGTATTAGGAGTCATACCCATCACTCCAGGATTGCTTTCCTGGTGTCAACAGCCTGTGCTGAATACCAACAGCACCCAGGGATGTTCTTCTGTACCTCTGGGAAAATGCACAGCACCTTGTGCAAAATAATCATGTCTTGCATGCTGAGTTGTTGAAAAGTTGTGTGACTTGAGTGGTGTCATTTTCAGTAATATTTACCAGTGGACTCTATATACAGACTCTTAGGCCTACTGTTATGTTGGGTCACCATTTCTATCAGATAATGCAGTCTTTATTTGTGTGTGTTTTCATAGGTAACACTTGCTCAGCTCCTGCATGGTGTTTTATCCAACCTCTGTCTTGCCTTTCCCCTCTCAGCCCAGGGTTGTGTGCAGATGAGCTGCAGCAGATGGGCTGTGCACAGAGGCAGTGAGGGTTTGCCCTGCTGCATTGAAATTCTTGGAATATCAAAAGTCACCCCAAGCTACCTGAGCCAAGACATGCTTTCTCTCTGATCTCAGTGGATCCAGGGTTTTCCTGCCATGTACATTTGCTGCCTGGACAGCAAGGAATTGTTTTGTTGGCTGTGTGCTCACACACATGAGGACACATGGAGCAGGTATGTTGTGTGTGGCTGAGAATGCAGGCAGCACGTGTTGCTTCTGTCAGAAACATGCTTTTCCTGCTCTGAGGGCTATTCAGGTTATCTGTGTATAATATCATGAGCTGGAAGAGAAAAGGGGATTTGTGCCCTTTGAAGAAACTCCTCCAGTTTCTCTTCTGTCTCTCTTCAATGTGATATACACTATTTACATTTTTTTTAATTAATCTTTTTCCCCCACCCTCCTCTTGCTCCAATCTTTCAGGCAGTTGGAGTCTGGCTTTGGGTTTGCTGGGGGTTGCAGATTTTAATTTCAATGTGTTACTGGATTTTTTGGCTCTGGAGCAGAAGCCAGCCTCTCTCACAATGGCTCCTCTTTGCATCAGACACTGCCAGGTTAATACGTTCACTGATGCACTTATTAAAAGCTTGATTATTTATTAATTTTGTCTATACTATCTTTAGGTAGACACCTGGACTTGAAATCATCAGTCATATTTTTTTCATGTTGCTTTGCTCTTTCTATTCTTATATCAGCTTGGAAAACCATGGTGTTGGTACTGGAAACCACTGTTTCCAACCCATTTATCTGTATGGGTCGTCCTTCTGGATTATCTTTTCTGTTTTTCTGGTGAAAACCTTGAAGATGCCATGGCCTTTCTCTCCTTTCTTCCCGACTCACAAAGTTATAGCAAAACTTTGCCAGACCTGACAAGCAGCTACCTGCGTGTGTTGAGCACTTGCAGGCACGAAGTGAGAAGTGAAAGTCAGGGAAGAGAACTGGGTGGAATAAAACTTTTGAATCCAGACCTTCCAGTTACACAGTTACAGTGAGATGTGTTTACTTCAGAGAAATGAGCATTTGCAATCATTTGCTGGTACCTATCTAAACAGCTGTTGCTAAACATCCTAAATTCAAATAGTTTAATTTTGAGGGAAAATCTACTGGTACAAACCAGTCTGGGGCCACTCTTCTGCATGCAAATGGGAGAAGGGAAGGCTTGTTTAGAAGTACAAATGTAACAGACAGAGGAAAAGGGGGAAAGGGAAGAAAGTCTGGAAAAGCCAAGTGTTGGGTAAAAAGCCTTCCTTGGAGAATTCACATAATTGTGGTGACTGCACTGAGGACCACCAGCCTTCTGAAAGCTGCTTCATTATTGGAAATGAATAGGAAATCCTCTATCAGATCAGTTGGTGCTTTAGATGGCACAAGACTAGGAACTTTCCACGTTGTAAATTTAATTTGCCTTTTTTTTAGTTTAGCATAAAATTTGATTAGACTCCAGGAAATTCCTTAGAATTTCAAGAGAAGAGATGTGATGCTCTGCTGGAGCATGGCCAAGGTGCATTTTCACAGGTGTTCTGATCATTAATGAGGGGTTGTTCATGATACAGGTTATCACCTGGTGAGATAAATGTGATCTGAATCAAGAGGCAGTGCAATCACACTTCTGTCAAATTAGCCCGGATGAATGATGCAAAGTTTATGCAGCTTTATGTTTTCAGATCAGTTTTATGCCTGCTGTGGGAGGACAGCTGACAGTGAGCCAGCCAAGGTTAGCAGCTGATCTGGTGTAAAGTCTTCCAGTACAGTCACCCCAATAAAAATTTTTAAAAGAAGTTTGCAAAGGCAAAGTGCATTTGCATTGGCCCAATGCTCTCCATCCAGTGGCCACAATGTTGTGTAATACCATAAAAACAGATTTAGCTTTTCTTTAGGTCACCAGCACAGCTCCCTGAGGTTCAATTTTCTAGACCTAAGCAGGGGCTTAGGTGACCCCAGGCTGAGCTCAGCAGCCTGGCAGGTCTGTGTGTGTGTGCAGAGCCTCATATTGCATCCTAATAGTGATGGTTTTTAGGAAACTTTATGCAAGTTGTAATTCTGAAAAGCTACCTGCAGGTGTTTCCTGCAGGTACAGCAAGCTGAAGTGGCAGGTTATATCTCAGTTTTTATCAATGCTGGCTGCACTCCCTGGAGCCAGCTGTTAAAATCTCTGCTGATTTTCAAATGAGTGTTAAAAGCTTCCTCTACCCAGCTCCTTCTTCCCTCTGTGCCTCCTCCAAGAAACCTCTGGCTCCAAAAGGGGCCCAGAGTTGAGGGATTGGATATCCCATGTGGGATCACCGAGCCCAGCATGTTATTCTTTATTCTCTCAAAGACTGAAAGTCATTAAAAGTAAAGATGATGGATAAGTGGTGTTTAATCAAGAACTGTCTTTAAGTGGGTTCAATTGTGAAGTGGCAAAGGGTTAGAGAGGCTAATTTCCCTGTTATAGATGGGTCCACTTAAATTTGATCATTGGAAAGCGTAATCCATGTTTTGTAGAATAAGGAAATATCACTGCTAAAAAAGCAAACCATTCATTTTCATTGGTTTTCCCCAATTTTAGTATTTGTGTGAGGAGGGGCATGTCTCCTTTATGCGGGAAAGACAATTTGAAACAAATAGAGAACCTGTAAATATTGGTACAGCATTTTAACCTCCCTGAGCATGGCCCTGGTGCCAGGTTTGTCTGTGGTTTCTGCTCTCAGTCAGGATCTGATGGGGGTGTGAGCTGCTGTGATCACCCCCAGCTGCACCAGGGCTTGCTGGGCTCCTCAGAGAAAGGGGCTGCTCTGGAATTGCACAGAGGTACCTCCCATGGTGTTCATGCTCATTACTGACAGGAGTAACTGAATAGCTTCACAATCTTCTGTTGAACCCCCCAAAAAGCAAAGACTGCAAGAGAAATTTCTCCCTACAGTTTCTCCTAGGAAAGCTTACCCAAGTGTGTTATTGTCACATGGCTGCTCCTGTTCAAACCTGCAGAGGAAAAGAGGAATTGTGGCCATGGACCCACCTGCTTGGAGGTGCCAGTCTTTTCTCTTGGTTAGCTGAGAGCTGGGGAGGACTCCTGCTGACTCCTTTCTCTTGTTTTCCTCATCTCCACGTCACAAGAAACAACTGCAGACATTGTTAGAGCAGATCTCAGCTACGTGTTGTCTCAGTTCAGGGTGGTATTGGCTTCCAAATTGTCTTTTTTTGCCAGAACATACAGCGATCATTGGTGACAATAACTGAGCTGTGGGAAGACAGCTCCTTCCAGCTGTCTGCTGAGGAGCACCTTGTTCCAGTGGAGCTGTTCTCCCTGTTCTTGAGACCCTACATGGCATCAGTGAAGTTTCCAGCCATGCTGGTTGAAAATGGATTCTGTAAGAACAAAGTAGGCTCACCTGTTAATCTATAGATAAGCTGATGTTTAAACCTCATTTTCTGCTCTCTTTGAAGTGAAAGGAAATAATCCAAATAAGAGATTTCAATTGATTCAGTTGTGTTTTCATTTTCTTTGTGATAAATGTGACTTTCCCTTTCCCTCTCTGGAGAATGCCTGTCCCTCCTCCCGTTGGCAGCACTGGCATCTGTGCAAACCTCCTTGCTCGGGTTTCCCCACTGGGAGTTTTCCTCCCTTGCTGCCCACACTGGCTCTCTAGAAACCACCTTTCTTTCAAAACCCCTCAATTAACAGTGAATGGTGCCAGGAAAGAGGCTGACCCCGTTATACTTTCTCTGTGCCAGGCCTGGTTGCTGGCGGAGGAGCTCTCCATATGGTTCAGCTTTTGCCATTTTTCCTGTTCCTCCCAGATAAGCTGACTGACCTGGGAGTCCACTTGGCCCTGGCACAATTGAAGCTGTACATAATCACACGAGGAAAGTAGAAGTGAAAAGCCAGAGACAGTGTGGTGTCTGGGCCAGGCATTAATTGGGCTGTGGCAGAGCTGATTTCAGGCCCCAGATCTGCTGCAGCTGTGGTCTGTAATTTTAGGAGGGTCACTTAATGCCACCATGTCTGCCTTCCTGGCCTGGCCAAGCAGAGGGAGCAGTGCTCCTGCTTGGTCCCAAGGCTTTCTGCCACCCATCCCTTGGGGCAGGGCTGCTCTTTGTGCAAGGGCTGCCCAGCATGACAGGGATCTTGCTTGAGGTCTGTGCAGCCTCAGTAAGAGTAACACAGACAATCAGTTAACTGACTCAGAAACAAGTAATCAAACAATGTGCCTGTGAGCTTTCTCTCTTCATTGGATTTTATTATGATGTGTTCTTTGTTTGAGTCACTCTGTACCTCTAGGAACATTTATTTAGCTTATTTATGACATTATGGTTTTCTTAGAAAACCAGGGCCTGGTTCTGAGTAGTCAGATGGATAATGCCTTTATTCATGTTGTTTCTCATGTAATAATTTTAGCCTTTATAAATACCTACTTCAGGCACTGAATGTATTAAAATTCTTGCAGTAGTCTTCCTTCTCTCAGATAGGATGAAATACTTTCTCCTGCTGGCTGGATTTGGACCCTCTGCTCAGGCTGTTATTCCACTCTTGGTGCCACTGTGATTGCCAGGCTTCCAGCATGAGTAAGAGAACCTGGTTAATAGCAATTGTATGCAATTTATTTTTCCCTTTCAGAGGTTATATCTGGTTACTGTGTGACTGGAACAATGAGACTAACCTCAGTTTTACTGTTACAAAGCAGCTATGAGCTTTCTGGGTAAAGTATATTTTGACTGACATACAAGTAGCTGTAGCTTTGCTGCACAATGGAGAAAATGACTTCATTTAACAGCTTTCTGTGCCAAGAAAGAAATAAAACAGTTCTGAGAATGTTGAACATTTTTTTCCTGTTTTAATTTTAAACCTAAAAGAAAAAGCTGTTGCCATATAAGTCCAAGTCAATGGAATGTATAAATCTTTAAAAAGGTTTCATAAAGTAATAATGATTTTAGTATATGTACCAAATGAGATTAAAGAGCTACATTTGGTTCTAATACAGAGTTTCACATTCAAAAGGACCATCAGTTTCCTGTTTAAAATCTACTTATATTGAACTGAATGGAGTTCAAACATAATGCCATTGTATTTCAGACATTTATCTTAATTTAAAACAGCTGAAAAGCATTAATAACAGAGCAAGGAGATGCAGAGGTATAGGCATTTCTCCCTCCCTTCCCTGCTTTTTAAAATAATGAACTCAGATGGAACATGCACTGCTTCTGCTGTTCTGCCAGTGTGCAGAGCATGGGGAGCAGGGTGCCAGCCCCCTGAAACCATAACAGGAACATTCCTGTGGAAGGGCTGAAGGACAGGAGGGAACCTTCCTTCACTAAGCATCCCTTTCCAAACAAGGTGGGTCAAACAACAAATTTATTGGAGCAGTTTTTTCCTTCAACATCTTCAGGAGGCATTTGCAGTACAGGCACAGCAAACTTAGGCATAGCAAACTGGAACTCCCCAGTTTGAGGCTTTGATTCCAGTCTCCTCCTTCCCATTGAAAATTCTCCCTCTGCCATGCCTGCCTTTAAGCACAAAACATAGGAAATCATGCCACTGTGCATTTTACATGCCCTTTGTATGAATTTCATCTTATCTGTTGTAACTCTGTGACAGTCGGGCTGTTCAGAATTGTTCAACATCTTGGAGCTCTGAATCATTGTCAATAAAAATCAAAGCTGATTTCTGTTTTCCTACTTGGTGTTGTTTCCCAGGAGGAGATGGTGAGTGAATAGAATGAATGGTAAGGGCATGAGAGGTCAGTTTTGGAACCTACTAGAAAAATCCTTCTGGGGCTGGGTCAGTCTTGTTTCAGGTGCTGTACAAGGACAGAGAGGAGCCAAGTGCTGCCTCTGAAGGTCTGTAACATAAGTAAGCTTTACAATAATTTTCCAGTGAGTTTTCACACCAGAATAAATTACCTCAAAACCCCTTCAGAATGATAAAGGAATCAGTTTGATGTTCCACTTGCATGGGAACACCTTTTCCCCAAAGATGCCTGATATCCCACCAATCAACGTATCTGTCTAGTGGAATAATGTGAGAATGTAGTTTTTATTATCAGGTTCTTCCCAGGGAGCCTGGGCTACTTTGTAGTGCTATATTCCTTGCAGTTCTCAGAATCATGTGCATTAAAGGTTGCTTAACAGCTGGTGAGTCACACAGCTTGTTCTTTGAGCTCGAATGCTCCATTAGGGCACATCCACTAGAGGTATTTTAACCTTTGAAAAAATCAATGCAAGTGGCTTAAGCATGCTAGGTTTTAAGGAAAAAAAAAGAAAAGCAAAACAAACCAACAAAACAGAAGACTCTAAATGACAACAAACTGCCTGCATGATGTTTAATAAATTAATCCCTCTTCCAGTGGATGTGTCTTAGGGGTGTAGCATTTGCTAGAGAGCAGCACAGTACTTGTATAAAAAGTCACTGTGCTTGGGCATCAGACAAAGTTGAGTCTGAAGGGAGTAAAATGTCTTCTGAGTTATAAAAATCTTTAGTTCATTGTCTCAGCATTGCAATGGGGGACAGACAAGGCACTTGGAAGTGTACTCCCTAATTTCACAGGGGAGTTGGTCTTTTTCTTAAACCATGAACTGTATTTACTGCTGATAATTGCAAATATGGCTCATGTGTAGCAACCCATAGTGCTTGACTAAGTAGTCAGAATGAGAGAGGAATTCTGTAGGCAGTGTGTATTTCCCTGGTGTTTAAATGTACCTGATGTTAAACGAGTTAAACTAGTCCTGCTTTAGCCAAACTTCTTGAGGAAATTAAGTATATGCTCCCACTTCCCTGGTCAGTGCTGGGGCTTCTCCTCTGTGATATGACTTGGTGGAGAAACATTGATTTGAATCAAATTTGACTGTGAGATGAAGGGCTGAAGGGTATTGCAGTCCTCCAGATTTCATAAGGAGAAGCAGTCCAGCAGAGGGAAAACAAATCAGTGCTTCCTTTAGGGAACACACTGCAGCGTTTGCTCAGTTGATTATTAGACACCTGAGGATCCAAGCCTTTGCCATGCAAACGTGTGGCACAACTGAGCAAAAAGCAGATTTCTGAAGTGGTGCCTGTGGAATGAATCCTTTGCATAACAGGGCAGTGGTTTGATTTTTCTCTTATGGTCTATCCTTGGTGATTTTATTTCTCATTATATCTTTTTGGGATACATAACCTGGCTGTTATTTATAATTTTATAATGATTTATAATCCCCAGCCCCTTCTCAGAACTCCTGGACTGCCTCTGCTTTGGGCTCTTTGGCAATGATTTTATGCTCAGTACAAGATGGAGAAGTCTCCCTGCGCATCCCACCCCCGAGCCAGCCCGGCTGGGATGTGGCACAGCTCCTCTCCTTCAGTGAGGCTCAGGGATGGGCTGGCCTGGCCGGGAGCAGCTCAGGGTCACTGTCCCTGCAGGGTACAGCCCGGCAGGGAAACCCGAGCCAGGCTGGCTTTGGGACCCAGCCCTGGGTGGTGAGCAGGGGCAGTGCCAAACCCCGGCAGTGCCAGGCTGCTCCTTTCCAGGCCATGTCCCAAAGCTGGCAGGCAGGCTCAGTGCCCCGGGTCTCAGGTCCTGCAGGGAGCGTCCCCTCTCTGCTGGGACAGAGCCCGGGCTGGGGCAGGGAGAGCCCCTGGCTGTGGAGTGGGGCAGAGCCCTGGCAGAGGAGAATGTTCTGGTGCTTCGTGCCACCAGCGTGTCAGAAGAGTTAATGGCAGATGTGGTTGTGAAAATGTTCTGTATTTTTAGACAACCTTTAATTAAGACACTCTGTATGTAGCAGCGACCAAATAATATGCTGCCACTTGAAAGCTGTCAGGAGGGAAAAAGTGTACAAAGCTTCCTGATGCAGCCCTCTTTATTTTTATCTGAAAGTGAATTAGGAAACCTTTCCAGTAACAATAACTGTCCTTTCACATGAAATGATTTATTTAATGCACACTGTAAATACTTTGGGCATCTATATGGATTTATACTTAACCCCTTTCACTTCACATTGTTTAATCTAGCCTCATATTAAAAAGATTACATCTGAAAGCTGAATGGGTTTTGTGATCCCAGCCTTTTCTTCTGAGACTAATGTTTTATATAATTATTTTGATACACCAGATTTTTTTCCATCCTTTTGTTAACCTTTGTGAGGGGTGAATAGGCCTTTCAGGGTTTTCATTTGGATTAAATGAAGAGAAAAGAAATGTACAGAGTACAATTCTATTTCAAACTTAAAAATGCCTTCATTAATAGCATATTTATTTGCCTATAGGGTTAGAAAGATGTAAGATGATAGAGGATTCTCTAATAGGGCACTAGTTCTTGCTTTGATATCACAGAGATAAAGTTTATCACATAAAATTGGGCTTTGATAGAAATCAGTTACAGTAAATCAAGATTTAAGAAATCTAAAAAAACTTTATAAACATCATTTTGACATTCCTAGAATTTTGATACCCATCACTGGATAATCCCACTGTAAGTAGTAATTAGATTATTATTCAGCGAAGATATTGTGCAAACTTACAGAATTAAATTGGTTAATACATGTAAACTGCTCCCAGCTTCCTCCCAAGCTCTGCAGAATGACCAAATCCCACTCAGGCTGGGAGTGGAAGGCAGTCTTAAAAATTGCAACAGCAATAAATCTTTGTGCAGGTGGATGTTCATTTACAGACTTGCTCTGTCACCTGTGGAACTGCAAAAGCTCCACAAGGCAGGATCAGGCCCAATTTTGCTTCTGCAGGGCAGCTTATGTTCAGCTGGAAGTGCACCCGAGTGGAAGTGCTGGCAGGTGTGCTTATTTGCTGCCTTTTCAATTCAGCTTCAGCGTGTCTCCTTCATTCTTGTGTTTTGTTAATTTTATTGTCGGTAGATGCTTTGATATGCTAATGTGCAGGGAGAATTTGCCAGCAGTTGCACAGAGGGAGGCAATGCCTGAGCCTGGAAGGCTGATCAGGACGTTCCTGCAAATCCACATTATTCTACATCACAGCTAGCAAATGCCATCCTGCTCTCTGCTGTCCCCAAGTCACTGCTGCCTTCTGTAACAACCCATCCTTACTGAAATTATGCATCCAGATAACACCATTAATATATATTCTATAGCAATACAAGTAAAGAATGCTAAGGGTTCTGTAGTCAGCAGTAATGCTCAGGGAAATTATCTTTGGTTTTCAGATTTTGGCTCTTCTGGGCTCAGGTGGAGTGTCCTGAAGGATGGCTGGAAAAGAGGTAAGTGTGACAGCTTTTCAGAACAGAGGGGCTGAGGTATGTGCAGACCAGTTGTCCCTTGTGCATATGGGTATGCAGTGGTTTTTGGAGTGTCCTGCATGTGAAGAACACCAAAAAAAAAACCCAAAAACCAGCAGAAAGAACAGGTCCTATTGCTAAAAGCAGAAAATAATTATTTTTTTAATTCAAAATCTTTCTGTAGTTCTGTAAGCTTTTTTTACGTCTCAAAGCCTTATATCTTTGTCAGGCAAAGGACAAATTATCCTCTTTCCACAAGTGATTTCTAACACACGAGTGCTTTGCAGTGGATCAAAAACCAGAAGAGGAAGAAAATGGAGGATCCATTTCTCATGTTATTTTCCAGAGAATCTCCTCTAATATCTCTGGGAATGGTGCCACATATCACAAATATCAGCATCTGAACCAAATCTGATATTGTTTCTCATGCTAAATAGCACTCAGTTCTGGAGTAGACCTACAATAACACTTGAAAGGTGTTAGCCACAAACATGCTACCTCCCAAAATAGTTCTTCAGGCAGTGATATACTAGAGGCAGAAACCAATGAGATGAATAGTAGTGCAGGTGATAATGATTGTTACCAGATGTGAGAATTTGACCCCGAAAGGCTCCTTTTTGAGCACCCTGTACCAGTGGTTGACAGAGTTTAAGTGAGTATTATTTCAGAAAGACATATTTTGCACAAAAGGTGATTATCTTCTCTTGGACTGGCTCCTACAGAAAAGCCCATGGTCACAGCTGTAGGCACACAAGCCCTTCTTCAGGACTGATGCTTGAGCCCCAGGAAGAATCAGTTTATAAAGTATAGTACTTTTATTTCAGTGGCAAAATGCCCAAACTGTGCTCAGCAGTTGGTGGGCCTGGGCTCAGTGCATGCTGGTTCCCTGTGACACATGGGCTCAGTCAAAATCCATCCTGGAAGAACAACTGGCATATGGAAAGGAGAGGAAAGATACAGACACATCAAACACTGGAACAAAGAGACACTGTCCCTGCCAATTTTGGTAAAAATAAAATAATAGAGCTGTCAGTGTCCTGGGTTGCTAATGAGTTGTGATGGATTGAGAGACCTTCATTAATTTTCTGTGGAGGTGAATAGCAGAGACCAGCTCCTGATGTGTGATTTCAGTGTGACCCAGGGGTGGGCCTGTGCCTCAGACACGAATCCATGAGCTTTATTAGATATTTTGGTGAGTTCACTGCAGCTGTAAAACCTCCTCCAGCAGCTGGCTGAAAACTTGCCTTGTGTGAAGCTGCCACCATTGGGCTCAGAGCTGGCTGGGATAACATCAGGGGTAGCTGGTGCAGTTGCTGCACCTTACTAAGCTCTTACCAGCTGTGCCTGAATCCCCACACCATGACTAAGGCATCTATTTTTCCTGTTGTCACCTGAGCTGTGAGAGCAAAGCTGGAGGAAAGAGGTGTTGGTTGGTCACATTGTGTTTTGGCTTCTCCAGCCAGCAGACAGTCAAATAGCTTCTTAGAAGGCAGCATTTGTTCTAGCAGCCTCAACTACCTAGTTAAAAACGACTTGCAAGCTTGCAGGCAACTTTAGCCTGGTGGTATGAATAAAAAAAGCTATTTATGCTATTTTTCAGAATTTATTTGATACCACAGAGTGCTCAGGTTTGACTCTAATTACATTTCTCTGCAGCTGGGTATCAAGGGCCTTTGTGGCAGCTGAAGGTGATCTCTAGAGGCCCCATGGCTTGATGTGCTTCAGTTGTGGGATGAGCCTGTACAGGGACCCCTAGAAGCCTGAGTGCTTGCTGGGTGAGGGGTAGAGGTGTGGGGTGGGGTTATTTTTCCTTCTTCTTTCCTCCCCCACCTCCACCTCCTTTCATTTTCTTCTTCCTCCCTTGCAGGGCTGTATGGTTCATCTGGGTTTAAAAGCAATTTGCCATGTTCTTTCTGCCTTTATCCAGGCTGCAGTATTCCTCTGAGGATGTGCTTTTTAGTTGCTCTTTATTCTTATCTCCAGGAATTTTTTCCCTCAAAGAGAGGTTGTAGTGATTTTTCTGGCAGGATGTTGCTGTTGCAGCAGCAGAGGGCTGTGGGTCCTCACCAGAAATGTCAGCCCTTTGCCATGAGGCAGTGAGTCTGCATCTGCTGTGCTTCTGATGTGAGCTATCATGGCTTGGGGAGGAGATTTTGACAGGAGACAGCACTTTAGAGGGTAAGTTAAAAGCATTATGCACTTGCTTCACTAAACTGGAAACACACTTTTACTTGCAATATCTGCTAACAAAGAATTGCAATGACTAATCTTCATTTAGAAGCTTCACTCTGACACTGCACACAGCTTGGCACTGGAGATGTGTCCAGACAGCCTGGCTGTGCCCAGTGAGCCCCTGCATGGTGTCACCTTGGCACTCAGGGATGGTGTCTGTGACCCTGGCAGCCTCACAGGGTCCTCACACTACCTCCAAAAATGTCATCTGCTTGTGCCACTCTGCATGGGGCAGGGGCTGTTCTACTGGGTCACAGCCAGCTGATCTGCTCTTTGTTAGAGGATGCTGGGTTATGTTTAGGGCTGCTCCTTGCTGAGCACATCTTTGGTATCTGGCAGCTCTTGGGCTGGTGAACCAGGCTAAAATTTGGGACTTTGGTTGACAGGTACCAGTGATCTACATAGTTTGATTATTCCCACTGTTGCTATTGTCTCTTCCACATTAAGCTTTTGAGATTCCCTCTAATGCATGGCCTGTTCCAGGGTCTCCTCCAGTAAAGCAGTTCCATCAGGCTCTCCCTTGCCCAGGTGGATAGGAACACACCTTATTTCCAGGTGGAAATTAGCAGACCTTTGCTGAGCCAAAGAGGAAATGCCTTTTAGCTTTCTGAGGAAGTAACCACCAGGAAACAGCAGAATTTCTACCTGAAAAATCATAAATTTATTTATTTTTACATTTTCCCTCTTTTTTGGAACTGCCTATACTCCACCCATGGATCTGTTTTCCTCTGTGCTGTAAAGACAGGCAATAGTGCAGCTTGGAAGGACTTGCAAGATAAAATGATATCTGCTACATCCTTCCTAACCTGAAATGAGCTTTCTGGGGCTGAAGCTTCTTTCTCCTGGTCATTTATAGGGTGCTGGCTGCAGTGGGATCTCAAGCCTGTGTTTTACAGGAGCTACTGAATATACATCACAGCTCTGTATTGTTTCATGGGTCTCTTGATACATGAATTGCTGATTAAGACTTTTCAAATTGTTGAAAAGAGCTCTTAGTGCTGTGTTATCTATTCGTGTGACCTTTCTACTTGCAGGCAAAATATCTGTTATCTCCTTTTAAAAAAGCATCAATTACTCAGTTAGGATTTTAAAAAGAATTTTAATTTTTCAGCTGCAAAATTCTCCTTTAAGGATAGTAAGGAAATGGGTATCTAATCAGAGTGCTTGGGAAATGCCAGCATTCTATGGCTTATGGCCACCAAATGGGTTCTGTAGGAACCACAAGTGTGGAATAGGCAGGTTTTGACTTTCAAGCCTGGGAAGGACATTTGCAATAAGGGTTTGTTTTTTTTTTTTCCTAGGAGGTCCCAGTGATCTTTGAGAGGTGACCACTGATGTAAGTGATTAGAAATTTGGTGTTGCTTGGGGATGCTAAATGAAAATAGGTTATTAAACAGGTTTTACTGGAAACAATTTATGAATAATTATCTCCTGAATAATCAGAAACATTAAACTGAAAAGAATAGATATGTCATTAAAAAAAGAGAGAGAGATGGGATCAAAAGGGATCTGGAATTAGCATTCCTCATTATTTTAATGCCAGAACATGCTTCTGTATTATTAATAGATGTTAAGACTGCTGCAGATTTTTCTGACTGCATTTCTACAGCTTGAGGAATCATCCTAGGGCTGAATATCCCTTTCTTAACAATGGCACCTGTTTTACCTTCCTTAGTTTGTCTCTGAGAACAAAAAAGGTCCTGTAAGGTCACCTTTGACTCAATCCATAACCAGGGCATTTTTCTGTAGTTTACTCATCACAGTCCAGGCAGACAAGCTCTGAAATCTTTTGAAAATTGAATAGTCAGATAATATTTTTCCCTCTCTTATAAGCATTTCACAGTGTAGCATTTTATTTCTTACCTCTTTTAATGGTATTTCCTTCCAAATGCATTTTTCTCCCTATGTAACATGTCATTAAACTACAGAGCATTTCAGCCTGGACTTTCCCCAAGTGTTATGGCCTATTCCCAGCCAGCCCTGTAAAGCAGACTATTATTCCTCATAGCAGGGTTTAAAAATAATTGCCCAGCTCCCTTTAGAAAAAGGCAGTTAGATAATGATTTAGTCCAAAAGGTGTATTTATCTGTTTCAGAGCTGGGTAATGATTAAAATCTATTTGCCTATCAGGTCACCACTGTGAGTGTGATTATTTCTGTGTGTTGGAGGGACTGGAGCACCCAGGGGTGCTGCCCTGGGGGTGCCCATGCCCAGCCCTGCCCTGGCACAGGTGAGCTCTGCCCTGGGGTGCCCTGGGCTGGGGGTTCAGGGGGTGCTTGAGCAGCAGGGCTGGAGGCTGGGTGCAGCACTGACACACCTGACAGGCAATGCCTCGTGGAGTGCTTTTGGGAAGGGGCATTCCTGGAGATGCACTCCTGAAAACCTTGCAAAAGAATGATGAAATGTTGAGGAAGGCAGCACTCAGCTGGGTGAATGCTGTTGGGCATTTTCTGCGTTGCTGTTTAACAGCTCTCTTTTATTTGAAAGAAATGCCAGCAGTTTGGATCTGATGTAAAGAGGATGAAGAGAAGGCTAATGTTGAATTGAGTGAGCTTTGCTAATGGTTATTTTAGAAGACTTTTTTTCCTCTTGGTTTATAAATTAATTCTTTTGGTCTTCTTTTTAATTGGTGAGACAGAAATTCAATGGGCTGAGTGGCACTAAATCATTCAGAAGATATTTAAAATCTGTGTTTTCATGGAGAGGTGGGACATACTATCCTAGTGCACTGAACTAATCCTGGAAAAATAACAGAAAATAATGTAATAGGAGGACATAACCAGGCAGCCACAGTTGAGAGCAGGTTGTTTTACTTGCCTTGTGATTCTGTGGTAGAAATATGGGATCAGGTAATAAAACCAGAACACACTCCCCACTTAAATGAATGGAGCCATTCATTTCAAGGACAGCTTCAGGGTTTTTAAGCTAGCAATGTAACTGACTGAATTCCCTACAGGCAGATGAACCAGTGAAGGAAAAATGTACAGAATAAGGATTTCAGGTTACAAGCTTTAGTCTGTTGATTTGGTACGTTTGGTTTTTGGGGTTTTTTTCCCATTTCTCCTTAAATGCTGATGCTAATTACTCTGGTGGGGATTGGAGGTGATGGAGAGGGGAGAGCTGGGTTTGTTAGAGAAGATGGTCTTTGTGGCTGCATCCTTCACTCTGCAGAAGCGACTGAACCACTAGAGCTCTGCAATTCTGAAATTAACCTACATCCAGTAAAATGTAGACTGCCTTTTTCTAGGTGTGTGGTTGATCCAACAAGAAACTTCCGAGAGTGAGACCAGAGGTCTTGCAATAGAAACAATGAAACAATATTGTTATGCTTTAATATAATAATATTTTAGGAAAACAATAATGAGCTGGTTTTCTCTGCTGGAGGCAGGTCATAAAGATAAGGGTTTCTGGAGCACTTCACTGCTTCCAAGTGCTGCTTTGTGAACAATAGCATCTGTGATGCTGAAGGCAGATACAGAGGGCTCTTAACTTCTGCTATTTCTGCAGGAGGCTGGTCTTGACTGTGGGAAGATTCCCATTAAGGACTAGAAGAGGCTTCACGTGACCCTTTTCCCCATTCAGGATAATGGTGTTTTTCTCAACAGGTTTTGAAAGGAGGGGAGAACACACTGTCAAAACAGACCATTGCAGGAAAAGAAAGGTATTTCAGATAAGCATATCTGAAGGATGTGACTCTCCTGTGGGAAAGTCAATAGCAGTACAGAAACATGGCATTATCCTTTGCAAGCCCAAAATTCAAGCAGTGCATCATCCTCCACACCCTTTAGGACCTTACTTAAATTTTCTTTTGTTCGTGATTGTGGGGAGTGGTGGATAAGTGGATACTGCTTCACATTTTTGTCTGAGTCACTTGGTCTGTCCCCTTCAACAAGGGAGAGCAGAGGGAGTTGGCAGGGTTTTTTTGGATCATCTAGAATGTGAATCAGGGAGAAGGCATCCCACTTCTTCTTCCTGGAGGAAAGGAAAAATTATCTCGTGCAGTGGAAGCAGAGAACAGGAGGTAACAGGTGGGCTCTCTCTTGCTGTTAGATATCACTGCTGCTTCACCAGGAAAGACAGACACTTGGAGGCTCACCAATATTTATTTTTTTTCTGCCCCCACACCACGAACTCTCAGTGTTTCTAGCTCTGGTTATCTTATGTGCTCACTTTGTCCTTGGTGAAGGGGTAGAAAGGGTCCCTTCACCAAGAAGGGGATTGTGTGGGACATCAGCCCTGCCTAACGTGTCACAGGTCTGTTCCAGGGCTTAGCAAAGGCTTTCCTCCCACTGGTGCTGCTGTCATCCCGTGTGCCTTCTGCCTGCCCATCCCTTTGGAGAGCTGTCTCCCATGCTTGTGGGCTGCCTGATTTGATGGGGACTTGTGGCATCTTTGGAATTTCCCAGGATATTCAATTTGGACTGATTTGGACTTCAGCAACTGCTTGGCTTTTTACATGAAGCTGGAAAAACTGTGGGTTTTTCCCTCTTCTGGGCACATTTCGTTGTGTCTGTGATCCCTCTTCACTGAGCACCCTAGAGAGGTATCATTACAAAAATAAGCGAGAACATGGGGAAAGAGGTGGTTTCACTTCTGACTGTATTTCTGAGTGAGTGTAAACATGCTCATTTTGTACCTCCAGGCATTGTGGAAGAGCAGTGATCCCACCCAAAACTGAGATAGAGGTGACACTCCTGGAACCAAAAAATGGGAGAGCAGTTCCAAGGGCAAGGAGCTCAGCCTCCAGCTCCAGCCAGAGTCACTTATGTCTAAGCCAGGCCTAATGAAGGTTCAATGTGTTTTTGAAGCCATCCAATGCTGGTGTCACTCCAGCTTTCCCAGCAGCCTATCCCTGAGTTTCCCCATCCTTAAAAATTATGTCCATAAAACTTATTTCTATAATATCTAATGTTTTTTCTGCAGTATGCGCCCATTACTCTTTGTTTTGTCTGCTGCACATGTGGCAGAAAGATGCTCCCCTTCCTTTTGGAAACATAAAAATTGTATGTATTTATTCATATCAGTTTCTTCTCATTAACCTCCCTGTTCTCAGCCTTTTTTATGTCCCTCCTTTCATTTTCCTTTGTCTCTTGAAAACTAAAATGCTCTTTTCATCAAAAAGCAAAACCAACTGGAGGAAAGAACCCTCTGAATGCCAGATGAGTTTTGCAAGCCTCCGCGCAGCGTCGCGGCCCTTTGTCTGTCTGCTGTGTTTAGACAGCAAGCTCTTCAGAGGAGGGGCTCCTTTCCTGTGTTTGTACAAGTGCTAAGCAGGCTGAGGCCCTGATAGAGCTGGGCTCCTTGGGGGCTCTCGTAATGCACACTAATAATGAACCATATGTTGGGTTAGCCAGGAAAATGCTCAGGCAGTAGGCAGATTTTTCCCTTAATGAACCAGGTATTGCTGAGACAATGCAGACCATTTCCCCTTCTATCCCACTAATAATACATTTCACTTCTAGAGGAAGTAGTCCTAGGGATAGTGACGTGTTTGAAGATTTGTGGGTCTTATTGTTAGTCTAAATGTCTACAATATATTTAGAAGAAGTATTTTGCAGAGCAGGCACTCGGGGTATCTGTCATACCTCTCATGGGGCAGCAGTTGTGGTGTGGGGACAGCCCTGCTCTCAAACCTGGCCAAAGTGGTGAAACATCTTGACTCGAGTTCAGCATCCTGCCAAGCTTCATTGCATTCTGGATTACTTTTGGTTTGGCTCACTGGCTGAGCAAGTTTTTGTCACTCACATTTGTACCCCCAGCAGCTCCACAGAGTGATCAGCCCCCTTCATGTAGGGAATCATCCTGTTTTAGAGGGATCTGTCAGGTGTCAGCAAAATTGCTTAGTTTTGCAACTAGATGGAAACTCTGATTTTTAAATGTTTTTATTTTATTTCTTTCAGATCCAGAGAGATGTTCTCACCGTGTTTTATTTCACTTTTACCAGTTCTGTCTTATTATCATCAAAATATTTTGAGGAAAGTTTTAGGTATGTAACAACACTTAGAGATGTTGACATCAAGATGAAGCATTTAGATGGTTTTTTGGGAAGAAAAAACTTGGAATTTTAATTTCATAAATGTTTTTCAAGTTGTTCTGAGTTAAAAGCAAAAGGGACACAAGGTCATGTTTAAAAAGGTCATGCTTAAAAGTATTGGAAAGGATACAAAGATGGTGCCTTAAGTTTTAGCTCTCATATTTTTCAGATTCTGTACTGCATTAGTATAACTCTGAAAGAGTGTTAGCAAGTTCTCTTCGCAGCTTAGTTAGACAAAACAATCCTTTTCCAGTCTGAGAACCAAGGTCCTCATAGCAGCTTCAGGCCCAAAAAGTACAAACAACAGTGAATTGTGGGGAGCAAACTGGGAGGGTGGGGCTTCATTACCTGAAGCTGTAATTGGACAGTTAACCCCAATATGTAAATGAACCAAAACTTACAAAAGTGTGAAAATGTGTGCCCTGCCATCCATTGTGGCGTATCCTCAGCCAGGCTCTTGCACTGCCCAAGGTGTATCCTTTGAAGGCCTTTTTAATAAATATCTACTTTATTTCTTTACTCTGTCTAGCCTCTGCTCTAGGTAGCCTCTCAAGGCATTAAAGATGACCCAGCTTTGAGCCAGAGGCCTTGTAGGACACTTGAAGTTCCTCACAAGCTCAGGGTGAGCCTGGCAGGCTGATGGTGGATGCTGGTGTGGTCACCACAGCCACCCTGCCCTGCTCTGGCTCTGCTGGGACAAACCTGCAGGAGCTGCTGGGGCTGCACCTCTGTGCCCTCAGAGCTCACTTCAGCAGGAATCACTGGCAACGGGGGGAGGGAAATTGAGGATTTGCTGCTTGGTAAATCCTCCCACTTGCCTCCTCCCAGCGGAGACATTTGTGATAATCATGGAGAGCGCTCGCACTTCAGCAGCAATAAGGGGCTCGGCGCAGCGCCGGAATTGCCTCGTGCCCAGGGGAGGCTCAGCTCTGCTTTCCTCTCATCATTGTCCTCGGCGCTGGGCTCGGCTGATGCCTTCTTCTGTCACCGAAACATTGCTCCTTATCATCATCTTGATTTCCCTCACCAAGCAACACATGGGGTTATTTTTAGGTGGGAGAAAGGAGGTGCAGGGCGCCGTGAGATGCTGGGGTCGATATTTATGAGTAAATTCAAATGGAGCATGATCTGCATGGTCCTGTAAAGTGCAGATCTGTTTGAATCGAGAGAACTATTTTAGTGAATTTATTGTTGCCTTTGATACGCTTTTTATATGTTCTTGTCAGAAGCTGAATTAAAAAAAAAGTGCTGCAGTTCAGTGTTAGGCTGTAAAAACATAAAAATCTGGCGGAGAAAGACCTGTCATCATAACTTTCATCATGTTTCAAATCCTTACTTTGCCACATCTGCTCATTACATGAGACGGGCGAGGATTCAGAGCAGCTGAGCTTTGAGAAATTCAGTCACAGAAGGTAACAACTGATTAAAAGGTCAGGAGATGGCTTCAAAAATATTCCTATGGCCTCTTAGCTCCATGAATTTCATAAGTGGGATGCTGGTAGAAGGCATTGCTGCATGTGTTTAGATACAGATTAGGCTGAGGATGAATTAGAGTGAGGTGTAAAATAACTGAAATGTAAGCTGTGCAGCAAATGTACTTTTAAAAATGGTTGGTGTTTTTGTACAATAAAAGTAGAAGAAAGATCATGGCCATTTTGGGAGCACAGTGGGTGAGATCAAGCATGGAAGGGTAAAGTTAATGGTGCTGTGGCGATTCATCTCATCTGATGACCTTGCCTGTGGGCTTTGACTCTGTTACTTGGCCAACAAATGCGATTGTCGTTATTATCTTTAAGAGAAGCTATGGATTTTCAGTCAGAATGATCTTTGCTTTTGTTTTTACTGTTATTCTCTTTCCATCTGAAATACAGTCTTGCTGCAAAAGCACTGCTGGGCTGCATGTCCCCTGTGCTGCAAGTGGCCTCTGGAGGCAGCAGGGCAGTCCCCGAGGAGGTGGGTGGGTTCCCCCTGTGCAGTTGTGCTCCCTCTGGATCTGCTCCCAGGGGCAGGAGGGGAAGCAAAGGGCTGCCTCCCTTCTGCTCTGCCTGAGCAGCATTCCCTGCTGCTGGAGGCTTGTGAAGTCCCTGCAAAGATTCTGAGATTAGAAGAATGTTAATTTTAGTTTGATGTATAATTTTCTCTCTTAAAGAGGTTTTCAGCAAAAGAAAAGAGGTAGCATAATCCAAGGAGTCCAGAAGGCGGGGATTAAAAAAAAAAAGTCTCAAGTGTTGTGCTATTGGCTAGTTACCATAACAAAGACAACAAGGTGTTGGTTGTGTATTTGTCTGGTCAGATGATTTCATAGGCTTTGTAGCTTGTGCACAGAGGGAAAAGGCTTTCTTCAAGGCAGTTTGCTGACTGGATTTTAAGGTCTTTAGCCTGAGTTACCTGGACAAGTAACTTCTCAGCTGGATGGTGTCAAGGCCACTTAGAGCCTCCCATGGCTGCTGGGTTTTAAGTGGTGCTGTACATAGCCCTGTGTTGCAGTTGCAGTATCCCCTAATAGATAATATTTTAAAATGTACAAAGATACATTTGGTATAAATATAGCTCACAGCATGAGGCACTGAATAAAACATTTCTCTTCACTCATCGGGGAGGCTCATGCATAACTTACTCTTGGATCTGCTTCATCATTCAGGCGTTGGAGAGTCACCCCTAATTTGTGAAAACATATGGCTTATTCCACCCTTCCACACTGAGAATTCATTCGAGGCATGCTTGCCTGCAGTCTTGTGTTCACCATCTGGATCAACCTTCTGCAAGTCGAGGTAATTGGGAGTTACGGCAAGGGGGAGCAGGGAAGTGAGTTCCTCCTCCTCTGCTAAAACAGGAGGACATCTCTTCTGAATCTTGGCTTCATTACAGCCTGATAGACTGAATCTCAGAAAAAAAATCACAGACCAGGCAAATAGCCAGGTTACTGGAAACACATTTTAGCCAATAACCATGAACTAACAAATAATTTAACTTTTTTAGACTACATCTTGATTAACTTCCTAGCAACAGTGAGTGAGGGAAAACTTGCTGTGGATCCAGTAGGAAACTGTTTGGTATGTCACAGATCTATTGCCTGTCATGCATCATACCTCTGGGAGGATGGGAGCTTTGAACTCCCATTGCTTCTGCTCATATTTGATGGAATAGGCAAATCTTAGACTACATATGCCACAGTTAGACAGCAGTCTTTCTTGGAAAAGCAGTGTGTGGCTTGTTCAGGTTTTCCCACTTGTTCTAATGCTGGACAAACAGTTCTGTCTCCTGGAGGGAGCCTGGCCATGTGGTCAGAGCCCTTCTGTGTGTTGCATTCCTAGAGCATCCCTCAGGCTGGGCAACCCACAGGGACCTCTGATGGGAATCGTCATTGCAAACCAGCAAGGTTTTTCTCAGTTTTACTGCAGTCCTTCAGCTGCCCCGTGGAACTAGCAGCTCATTCTGGCTTGGAATGCAGAGTCTGAAATGCTCAGTTTTCCTCTGAGGTGCTTAATAATGCCAGTGCTTTCTCACTCTACCATGGACCTGACTGTGACCTGGTGTGTTCCCAAGCAGAGAAGAAAGTTATTGTTGGCTTAAGTTGTCCTTATGCCATGGGAATTGGTTGCATGCTGTGCTAGCAATGGTAACCATTAAAGCAATTTTTTAGAAAACCAATTGCAGCTTTATCCTACATTGTTGTACTGGTACAGAGTCTTTGTGACACAATCTCTGTTTCTTTCAATAACCAGAACTTCATCCAGTTTCTGAAAAAAATATTTTATTTAAGTTAGTCCTGGATCAACAATGGGTACAGAAGTATATGTCCATCAAAACTGAAAACTAAAAAGCTTTCTTATGATGTTGTAAGCCCCTAATGGTTCATTTATTGGCTGTGTGTATAGCAAGAGTCTGCAGTTAAAGGAATTTTCTGTGCCCAGCTTCTCCAACCTGTGTGGTTTTATCACCTGGAATTACCAGTAGTCCTTCTCATCTGCTACTGAGGTAGCAGAAGGGTGTTCATCCAAAATGTCTGCATGGGAGTTAGACTGGAGTTTGCCCATTGCTTGTGAATTCAGCCAGAATATTGAAGCAGGCAATGGGTCATACAGGGCTAAAATGGGGTTGGGGTTTGCATGTGATTGCTTTCAGGAAAGTGAGTTCTTGGTTTTTATGTTGGAAAGAGTTCTCTGTGGCCATGTGCACATCATGATTTGTCCAGATCTATGAAATACAGGAAAGTGGCCAGTTTAACCCCACAAGTCCCTCTGGGGCAGTGCCTCTGGTTCCCTCTTCGCCACAGCTGAAGGAGTTTGTGTGGATGGAGCCTGTCCTGGGGCCACTGCTGTGGCCTTGCTTTGAAGGCATTCTGCTGCATTTTTAGGGCTAGATTTCACTACTGCTGCCTTAAGCTCCAGGCAGGTTTTTCTCTTTCAGGGCTGGCTTTCAGGTCCTTCTGGGTCTGGGAACATTGAACATACATGAAGCAATATATCACTTGTTTCGAAGTTGAGAGGGATATAAAAATATTCTGCACTGGCAGTGCCTCTGAGTTGCTTTCACAATTTCCTCTCCTCACCACCCCCTCGTACTCTGTCTCTCCTGTGCCTTTCTGCAGGAATGCTGTGCAGCCTTTTGCGTTGGTGCTGTGTCCTCCAGCACCAGCTACTCCTTCACACCATTCTGTGTCCCAGGGAATCACCCAGCACAGCCTGAGCTGCAGCCTGGGAGAGGGAGAGGTGAGTGGATATTTGGTGCCTCAGGACAGTGAGATCTTTCTCACTGCTCTGGGGATACTTGGTATGTGAGCACGATTTCAGCCTGGGATCAGTTAAGGGTTTGTATGACAGGACTGTGCCTGTCCTGGTCTACCCTCTTAATTTACTTCTCTCTTAATCACAGTGTTCAAAATTATTAAATCAGACTAAAATGCAAACTAGCACCATAAGCAAGCAGAATGTAATAGATAGTTTTCATGAAATAACATTAAAATTAAAGCTAAATAATTTATGAGTAAGTCTCTCATCAGCTTTGGATGGCTGTTAACCAACACTAATGAGCTACTGCCCAAACCTCAGGAATTAGTGAAGCCAGATTTTCCTCTCCAGGCCCTAAACGTGTCCCAAATGACAAGATGTTTCATATGCCTTTCTTAAACCATCTTATCTTAGAATTTTTATGTGTGGAGTTTCAAAGTTTAAAATAGCTTCATTTATATGAATCTGAAGATTTACAGGGTACTGAAAATGTTCATTATTTTGCAAATGTAAGTTTTTATTAATGAACAATTCTCACAAGCCACCTACATGCCTGGTTAGTCATACCCTTGGTTTATAGAGAGATACATTGGGGAACAAAAGGTCATGCAAAGTAGGAAGGAGGACTGACTCTGGCTTGGCTACAGCCCAGGTTACCAAACACACAGATTCTGGATTATTGGTATTTTTCAAAGGCTTTGGCACCAGCATTTTCAGTACTTGCAGAATACCTCTGAGACAGGCAGGTCACAGCAATTTAAAGTTGTTGGATTTTTTTTTTTAAGTTTAATTGAGCTGTAAATAAGCATCTGCATCTCCAACACAGAAATGAGACCAAAAAGTTTTGATGAGCCTAGTGAATATTCTCTCTAAAATGGTATGGGTATGTTCATAGACGTAAATTTCATGGGCTGAATAGCCTGAGAATACTCCAAGAATGCTTGGAGAAGCTTCTCTCTGTTGAGATTATCAAGTTTTTTCTCCATATGGATGGGTGTAAATGGAGATTGATGGGAGGAGCTGTTATTGTAATGTACCCATTAGGATGGTTCCTTTGTTTCAGTATGTAAATTGCATTTTGAAGAAGATGTCAAGCTCGTTGAAACAAAATGAGATGTATAGATGCTTTATGCTCTCCTTTCTCGTCAACTTCTGCTCAGCCCCATGTAATTTTCCAGGAAGGGGTTAGTAGTTTGCAGGCATTACAGCACATATTGCTGCTGAAGAAAATTTCAGTCTTCACCCACGTTGTGAATGGAAACAGCAATATCTGACAAAAATATATTTAAGTGAGAGGGGCGAGGAGATGATAGTTTGAAGGGTGTATTTTGATTTGCAACCTTTGGTTTGGCTTTGTTTGTCAGCCAGTGGCACTGCTCTGGGGCACAGGTGGGAGGCCAGAGCTCCGTGGGCTGCTCCAGGTGCTCTGCAGGGTCTGAGTGCAGCTCTTCCCTGCCCTCCCTCCTGCTGCAGCCACGGAGGGAGGTTCACTTCCCAAACACATTTGCTGAAGGAAGGTTTTATGAATTGGCCAAGGCAGTAAATCAGATTCAGTTTTACTCCTATGGGTGGTGTCCTGTACAAAACAATATTCTGGACATTCAGTTGAAATGGAGGAAGTGAGATTTTTTTTTCCCCCCACTGGACATCTTATTTGCTTCAATCTGCATGCTATTTATATTTGTAAAGCTAAGTGTTTGTGATCTGTTTACTTTCTCACTCCAGCTCATTTGCAAGCTGACACAGGATGTTGCATTCTAACTTGGGAAGCAATTTAATTTTGATACAAAAAGTAGATCGATTGTAATTCCCAGGATGAGAGCAAGGTCACCAATTCTATTGGATATCTTGGAGCCATTTCTTGGTAGTGAAAAGCTGTCTTTTCTGCCGCAGTAAATTCCATACATTTTAAGGTCTACACCTTATGCTCAGGTTTTTTATTTTTGCCTCTTAAAAATTCTTTGAAAAATACTGATGTCTGCATTAGAACACACCAATCAGTGCTAGATTTCTTGGCAGTGAAATGCTATTCATGCTGTGTACATAAGCTCCACATTGTCTTCAAGATTTTGCAGGTAGCTGGGAAAGAGAAGACAGACATTTTTCTTGTGAAAGAAGCTTCCTATGTGATTTTAGCTGAGCTCTAGGTTTTGGAGCCAACTTAGCATTTAAAGACTAGGCACACTTGAAAAAAATCTAATTAGTATTTGGAATAAACGGTAGCATTAATTGCAGTCAGTTCTCTATAAAAGGAATGAACTACCACTTAATTGCATTTAAATACAATTATGCAAGAAGATACAAAAATGTATCTTGATTAGAGAAAGAAATAGTTCAGGTTAATTCTCTTCTTTGGTAATGAGAGAAATTTATACAGAAAAATTGCATTATCCTGTGGAGCTGTCATTGGCTTCTTCCTGTAGTTGCTTCTCAGTCTTGAAATAGATATTCAAACACCCGTCTGTCATTTCAGCTTGGAATATTTTTCCTTCTCAGACAATAATTCTCTGCACCCAAAGTTGAAAGCCTTCCAGCTTTATGCTATCTCTGGTCTGTGGGGGTGCAGGTAGGAAGCAACTGTATAAGCTGGCAAGTATATTTCTTCATGGTATAGTTTGCAATCAAGTGAAAATGAAACTATTTCAGTTTTGGTTTGTTTTTATTTTTCTTTTTTACAAATGGTTTAAACCTTTGCTAAAAAAGATCCCAAGTGGTGCTAATCCAGGAGAGGGCACAAAAGAAAGGACATGTGTCCCAAAGCCCTGTTAGGGTATGAAAGGTGCTGAACAGAATTATTTTCTGAAAGATTGAAACCTGGTGTGTTGTGTGAAGTCTAATTTTAGACCACATTATGCTGCAATATGGTATCAGACTCAAAGAGCAGCAGGTGTCAGAGAATCTGCTAGCTGACACTCCATGTTACAGCAGAAAAGCTTTATTAAATTCATTTTCTAAGCTGCAAATAGGACTCTGACATGGTGTGAAATTCAGCTAAACTGAACTTCTTCAGCTCCTGCTCTAGCATGTCATGGATTTTCTGTAATCGCCCACTGTGATCTGGCTGGCCCAAGTTTAGAAATGTTGGCTATTAGCCTTAGCAGGAAAATGCTTTCCTTTTAAGCATTGTGTGCTTCCCACCCACAACCTAATGAATCCTCAAGGGGGTCTGAAATGAGACAAAACCCAATCCTGAACCAAGTGAGAACACGAAAATCAGGAAAATCTATTTCATGCCTTTCCCACAGGAGATGGGTCTAATTCATGGAGAAATATTTGGTGGTGTGGCCATGATTACCTGGGTGAAACAGCTATTTTTATTTTGAATAGCTGAAATATGGCTATATGCTCATTTCAATGGATGAGACATTTGAGATGTTTTCTTGAAAATGTAAATTTTTTTTCAGGATAGAGAGAGAAAACACGTGGACACAGAATGGCAAAGTTTTGCTGTTGTTTTTTTTTTTAATGCATGCTTTCCATATCAGTGCTGTGAACAGCAAAGCCACGCTGGCATGGGAAGGGCTCTGTCACCATGGGCTGTGTGCTGTCACCTCTCGTGCCCCACGGGGGCCGTGGGTGCTGGGTGGCTCTGGCAGCCACAGCTCTGTCTCACGCCTCCGTGGTGCTTGCCCTGCAGCTCTGCACTCCTGCTTCAGAAAACCTGCAGAGACTTGGCTGGGTGGCACACAGGCTCACAATGTCTTCTAGACTTGGAGAGAAAAGAAGTGGGGGAAAAAAAAACAAAAAACAACTTGCTGTGCTCCTAATTTTGGCAGTGTGGTGCCCTGATTTACCTGTGGCTGTTGTGTAAGGGGAGCTCAGTGCCCACAGCAATAGGGACAGTGTTATCAGAAGTGTTGCCATTCATTCTGAACTGTTCTGACTGGGTTTAAGCATCCCTGAAAGCGTGGAGAAGCAGCAGAGAAGATCAAAAAAGAGCTGTCAAATCTCTGAGCCTGTGGAATTAATTTAGAGAGCTCCCCTCAGACAAAACAGTGTCAGGTAAAGATGGTGTTTTATACAGATCAGATGTGATCAGCTGGGCATTGCTGGCCATCTCAGGGAGCAGCAGAACACAATAAAAGGGAGATGTTCAGGCTGTGAGCTGAAGTATTTTCTTTATTTTTTGGGAGGGGAGGATTCTGCCTTACCTCTCTTTTGAAGATGATTCCATGTCTAAGCTCATAAAAAGTAAAGGTATAAATAGACAAATAATTTCTAGGGGTGCTTGTGATTGATGTGTTTTCTATTCACATTTTGGTCCTAGTCCTTGTTGGGAGCCTGAACTGCCTTTAGCCTGTCAGGCTGCTTTCCTCAGAAAGCAACAAAGGAATGTGGAAACAAAAAATTATACAGGGAAGAGCTTGAAAATTGAGGGTTTGCATACAGACCCCCTTCACTGTCTGTCTGGTTGGTTCCTCCTATAAATTGTGGGAGATCATGGTTTTGGACAATGCAAGGCATTGCTTTCTGTTATCTCATTCAAATTCTCACCCAACAGCCTGATGATGCAAGTTGTACACTCACTGACTTTGACTGCCCAAGCTAAAACAAAAACAACCCCAAAACCCCTGTACATAATGTTCAAATACAGCAGTTGGTTTGGTTTAGAAATGCTTGTCATGGTGCACAGGAGGTGCAGCCATGCAATGATCTGGTGCAGGGCTGGAAAATCAGCTGATGGGTGTCAGGTGCACTGGGACACCAAAAAGGTGTCTTTGCCTTTTCAAGGGGGACAGGGACAGGCCTTGAGCTGTGTGGGGTCTGAACAGTTTGGATTTTGTTGCAGTGTGGAAGTGGGGCCAAGTGCCCTTGTCAGTTTGTGGGCAAACACAAGCAGTAAGTTTGTAAGAGTGCAAAAGCAATAAGATTGCCATAGTGCAAACCATTCAGCAAGGTTTTGAAGCTACTTTCAGTGAAACTGTGTTTATCCATGTGAATGACTGAATTTCTTTCTTTAAATGAATCTGAAATTCTAACCAAATCCTCAACTGAGAATTTAAATATGAAGTTAAGAACAATATTTCTGGTGAGCCCTTCAAATTGCTTTTTTCTATGTATCTTCATGGGGTTTCTACTACACAAAATGCATTGGGGTACTTGCAAGATGGCCAAAAATGCCATGCAGAGGACTGTGGTACCACTTGATGTGTGCTGATAGGAAGGGTGTCTGCAGGACGAGGAACAATAGCTGTATTTTATTCCAAAGGTAGAACCCCTTGTATTTGGGACAGGATTTTTTATTTTGTTAATAATTTTTTACAAGAAAGCAAGATTTTGGCCTGGGTGCTTCAGAAGTGTTTTGGAGAGAGATAGCCCTAATTTAATTTTTGGCACTGCTGGTTTGAAAAGAAACCATCAGTATCAATAATGTGTTTTCAGACCATATTATGCCGAGGAAATCTGTGACTTCATCTCAAAGATGACCTGTTAAGGAAACTTTAAAATTAGCTTCTACCATTCCTTTTTGTTTTGCTTTTCCCTTTGGGTTTTAAAATATTGTACAAAGGTCTGGGAAGCTTTGAATATTCCCAGATTTCTACTTGGAGATTTTTTTTTGGTTGTATTTAAAAATAACACTAAGTCTGCTGTTGCTCTTCCCCCTCCCCCTTTTTTCCCTAGACAACTCCTTGGGGATTTCAAGGACAGGAAAGTGAAACAAGGCTCAGCGAGTCAGAGGCATTTAATTTTTAGAAGAATTTTTTCCTAAGCATTTGGATTCAACAGGTGCTAGTGCAAAAAGCAGGATATTGGACCTGGACCAACCTGGCTTGACATTTCTTCTTTCATCTTCTTTTGCAGCTATAATTGCATGAGTTTTCATAGGTTTGGGTTTAGTTTTTTTTTAGGATAGACAAATTATTAACTTTTTAATATCAAAGTATTTTCCCTCCTCTATAATTTATTTAGTTTCCTCACAAGTTTTTTTATGCATCACAGATAAGAGAAAAAAACTAATTATTTTTAAAAAAATAATTATTAAGAGAAATCTCTAGAAGATCTAGGTTAAGACCAAAAGTGAAATGAGCAGAAAATCCACAACCTCCAGAATAAATAGAGATATTTGTTGCTTCCCAAGCTATTCCCCTGGTGTTGTGCAGGATCCAGTCCTGGGCAGCCATGCTACAGAAGGAAACCATCACTGTGTGACTGGCAGAGCTGAGGAAACTTGGTTGTTTACGTGCAGCAGGAACTTTTACATGTAAAATCAGTTCTGAGTGGTGGCTTAACATGCAAATTTAGAGGAGTGAAAGCCATTTGATGTCCCCAGGTCTCACAGCAGTGAGGAGCAGCCAGTCCCAGTTACTCCCTGGTTTTGGCTCAGGCCAGCAGGGTGGGCACAGGAGGCTCTTGCTGGTCCCAGTCTGCAGCAGAGTTTGAGGCGCCTGCTGAAAAGGTGCTGCCTGGGAGCTGTGTGTGAACAGAAATGCTCAGCTGGCTCAGAGCCTGCTTTCTGCTGATGCCTTGAGGGACTGATGGAGAAAATGATGTCTGGGAGCAGACTGACACGCAAAGCCCGTGGGTCATACCTGGCGGTCTCTCTGTGTTCTTTTGGCTGCCTGGTTGGGATGCTAACATAATGAATTTTAATTGAAAAAAAAATCTTTTGGTGGAAGCATATTCTCAGAAGGGGGAAGGATAAATTACAGAATAATTCATGGACTGTTTGCAGCTCTTGAGAATTCAGCTGATCTAAATAATGTATGTTTATACATACAAAGTGTGTGTGTGTGTCCCTGCATATTTTCAATGTTTGATTGTTTCACATTAATGAACAAGTGCTTACTGTAGAATACTGGAACACTTGCCATTTTGATTTTAATTTTTTGCTATTATTATGAATCTCACACAGATTTTCCTTGGGATATTTTTCATACCTGCAATTATTGCTGGCCTAAAACCATGCAGGCATGGCAGGCAGACAGCATCTATTTAAATCCTGAAGAGCACCAGCAGAGACAGAGCAGCCATCATCCCCCAGCTAATTAGGGATAAGGCGAGGTGGAAGATCTAGTGCTGCCTCCTTCTCTGCCTGCCTGTCTGTCTGGTGGGCTTGCTCCAGTGCAGGCTGAGCTGCTGGTCCCTCACAGAGAATTAAGAGGTATGATGGATTTGCAGTGCCTGGTGCTCTGGCTGCACTAACGACAGCCTGGTCCCAGCGTGCTGGCACAGCCACAGCACAGCCCAGCTGCCTGGCAGCAGGGGCCCCTTTCCAGCTCGTGCAGACCTTGGCCTCTGAAACAGTCCTTCTTGTAGGTAAAGGAGAGCTGCTGTCATCTGGAAGGGCAGAAAATTCAGTGGTGTGCTCTTCAATGCACGTGTGTGCAAATGTCGTAAGAATCACCCCTTAAACTTAGCATGGGGCAGAGTTAAGTCAATGACAGCAAGTGTTTGGACATGCAACTGAGCTCCTGGATGGTGAGAATCCAGTCACTGGGAGGCCCAAGGTGCTAAAGGTTTGCTTTTATGGGTGTATTTAAACTTCAGGCTGTCATTGACTCAGAAGGAACCCCCGAAAATGCAAGAGGATCTTACTGTACAGTCAGGTGAGAGGATTCCAGAGGCTGCTGCTGCTGTGTGTCAGCTCTCAGCCTTGTCTGCAGGGCTGCCTGGCCTTGGCTGTGCTCACCCCTGTTCTGATCAGGTAGAACAGCACATTGCTCTATAACCATACCTGTGTTGAGCTGATAGGGTATCCAAGCAGAATATACGACAAGTTTAAGAAAAAATAATGAATTAATTGAAATTAATTGGAAAATCTGAAATGGGGGTGAAATGAGACCAGGTGCTCTTTATGAGTACCTGCAGGTTCCATGTGCTCTCTGAGAAGGCCTGAATGGAGCAGTGATGAAGGATGAACAGCTGGTAGGACTCCCTTGTGCAAGGAAGCTGTGCATCTCACTGCCCCAGGAATATAAACAGGGAAAGCTGCAGCATGCACTGAGCCTCAGGAGCCCAGAGGTGCAATGCAGGGGCAGAAACGCCCATGGGTGTTCAGGCTGCCTTTGGATGACTGGGGAAGAGCCCTGCCGCAGTGGATTTGCCCGGCCAATGTGGGAACAGAGAGGCAGCTTTCTGAGGTGTGCTTCAGGTACTTCAGTATTTTGCAATGGTTTTGTTGGAGAAGGCGTCCAAATTAAGGTTAATTTACTTCCATGTCAGGATAATATCTAGTGTAGGGAATGAGTGAAGATGGGTCCTGGAGAGACCCTGCTGGCAGGGCATGGGCAGGTGACAGTGGTTGGTGCTGGTGTGCATCCCCAGCAGTGCCCAGCTGGGACATGCCATGCATGAAGTACAGCAGAGGAGGATGAACAGAACAAACTGACCCTTGAGGGGAGAAGTGGGACTTGTTTGAAGAAACTAGTTTCAGGTAATTTCAGACTCAGGCATATAGGGTGAGGGTGACATCAGGTGTGTGTGCTGGGTGGTGGAGTGACACAACTCCTCTGAGGACAGCCACAGAGATGGATGTCAGCCCTGTGGCAAGGTGTTCATGCCCCAGAGAGGCTGTACCTGTGAGCTCAGGGTGTTCATGTCACTGAGCATCCTCACACACTGACTGCTTTTGGTCATTGCTGATTTGAGCCAGATTCAAAGCAACAGCCTAGAGGCAATAGCTGGGATTTTTATAGGGCATGATGGCTTATTTAAATGCAAAATTCTGGGAATAATGCCTTCATCTTAGCACAGTAAACTATCAATAGCTGACTCTTAAATAGCCTTGTATTTTAAACAAGATATTGCTAGTAACCAGCATTTACTATTAAGTGTAAACAAGTCCCAGAAGCACTGCCAGATCTGTGGTTTTTCTAATCTGCAGAGCTGTTAAAACTCCTTTTCTGCAGTGCTGGCTAGCTACATTTTAGGGTTATATTTCTGTCACCACTGCTGCTCCTCACAGGTGCAGAGTTGCTTCCCAGAGAGATGGGTTTGCCACAGCACCCCTTGTGCTGGCCCACCTGGTGCCAGCCCTGCTAGGACCCCACGAGGTCCCAGTTTGAGTGCTGGCTGTGGCTGCATGCAGATTGCACACAGGGTTCAACTACCAGATGGGGGACACTAAATCTGCTTTGTCTAGCCAAGAGCTGGCAGACAGAGCACCACTGCTGCTGTCAGCCAGAGAAATACTGAAAATTGCTCAATCAACATAATTCATGGAGCTTTGTGGCAAGCCTGCAGCCCCGCGGGGCAGGGGGGAGTGCCAGGTCAGCCCTGGAGCCTGTGAGCCCCTGGCCCTGCTGCCTTGCTTGGAGGACACAGCTGCCTGCTGCTGCCCAAGCGTGGTGGCTCTTGCAGAGGTACTTTCAAGGGGAAAATACTGTGAATGACACTATTGCACAGTAATTCCTGCTTTGTTTGCAGAGAGGGGTCATGGCTAAGAGCTCTGTCCCTGATCCCTTTTATGATGTTGCCTTAAAGCACTCTGAGGACCATGGGGATACTGGGCTACCCCCACCCTTCAACCATCCCTGCTTGCCATAAACTACAGACTCAAGGTGAGGGAGAAATAGCAAACAAGGTTAAATCTTTATGGGCAGAGCTGGGCAAATACTCTGGCAAGTCTCAATCATTCTTTCAAACAGAGAGAGGTTTAAATCTGTGGTATTGTATTTCCAGCCCTTATTTGCTCTTCATGCTCTGTAGCAGTGGGGTTTCCAGCAAGAGAGCCTTGAGCAAATGGAGCCCTGAAAGGTCCTGGCAGCAGTGAGCAGTGCTGCAAGCTGTGGAAATGGGCTGCCTTGTGGTGCTGAGCAAAGTGGGCACTTGCGTGGTGTGCTCGAGTGCCCAGCTGAAACATCCTCTTTGGTCAAAAAGTGGAGTAAGTGTCTGACTCTAAAGAGCAAGCACCTGGTGTGCAAAGGGGAGCAGCTCACCAGCATCAGTGGCCCTGCACTGGTGACATGGTCAAACAGGTGCAGAATAAACCTTGAATCAATTTTAAAATAATTAAATTTGTATTTTTCCATCAGTACGTGGTAGTACACTGTACTTTTGTACTTGTCTGCCTGGTATTTTTTGTCTTAAGCTGTAAATTATGTAAGCTGGTAGCTCCTTCTCTAGTCCTGAATCCTCCTGGAGATGTTTATCCAGCATGTAAGTGTAGGGGTGTCAATGTTTGTAAACACACAGGTAAATCTGCATTTATGTGTTTGCATTTCTGTGCAGCCCTGCTAATGGCTAGCAAAACTGCTTTTTAGTATACTGTATGGAATGTGTCTTACAAATATCCTTAAAGGTTCAATTACAGAGTCAATTCAGTAGCTATTAGTAATGAAACATAAATGCAACTTCGCATTTTTGCCAGCTGGCTCAGGTAACCTGCTCTCATCATCTACAGAATCACAGCATTTTTCAATTCTCTGGCTGAATATTGAAATCCAAAATTAGACTATAATTACCAAAGGGTTTGATGGCAGTCTGTAGCCAGACCAAAGAGGGCTCCTCCCCACTGTGTGTCCTGCAGGAGCTCTGTTCTGGAGCCCAGATCTGCAGCTCATCACATCTGCTCAGGTGGGGCAGACAGCTGTCAAGAAATCTGTGTTTTTGCAGTACCAGCAGGAAACTGGTCAGGAGATTTCATCAGCTGCTTGATTTATATGAATGAATGCAGATTTCTATGCCTTAGATCATGGCAATAGTTTTGAATCCATTTTGACTTTTTTTTTCCCACTTCTGTCAGTGGCAGCAACTACTGTTTTGGACTATATCTATATTAATAGACCTTGTGGGGATGTAATGTTTTCATCTGGTCCTGTGTCCATCCCTACAAACGGTGTGGTTTTCTCTCTTTCTGTCACCTACGTGTCATACTAATGTTTTCCATAGTGTAATCCTCTACTTGATGCCATAACAGAGGAACACAGTGATGTTCTGTAAGTAGCAGTCCAGAGAACAATAGACTACTGCCATGCTAATAGAGTATTTCAGTGAATAGAGTGGTAGTACAGTGTATTTTATTAGGTGATTTGTTTCTGTTAGTGGCCACTGGGTGGAGGAAAAACTGAAAAAGCTGAGAGCAGGAGCACAGCCTAAAGTGTCCTGATTTCCAGGGCATTCAGGGTGCCTGCAAGTCCTCCTGTTTTGCTGACAATGCACAGCAGCTCCTGAATAATCAGAGGGCTTCTTTAGGTGCCTGATTTTGAAATATGGGACCGGGCTTTTGGTAATTCCAAGGTGCAGTTTAGCAAAAAGGTCAAGGAACAATAAGTGGTGACTGAGCGAGGGCAGCTTGGGCAGCGTGAGGCTGGCACGCTGAGCCAGCACCAGTGGGAGCAGGGCTGGGAAGGGAGCTCTTCAGGAGGTGCTTGCTAAGAAAAGGCAACACTTATGCTTGCTTTTTCTTTATAATTCTATTCCCTATTATTTTAAGATCTGGGGAGCAGAGGATTTGCAAAAAACCAGTGGGAATGTAACTTGGCCATACAAATACATTTGCTGACTGCGGGGTGTATTGCATCTAGAAATTAACTGTGGGCACAATAATTTAAAATCCTGTTCCTTTTGATCCCTCCTGTTGTATGTTAATCTGAGGTTATATGCAAGAAATGACAGTTTCTAACCTAGTTTCCTCACTCTCCTGCAGGCTGGGGATGAGACTAGCCCCTTAAGTTGCTGCTAACACTCCTGCAGCATGGGCTTAAAATGAATATGAAGCAGTTGCTTGGAAACCCTCCTCCTCTTTGTGCCACTTATTTTACTTTCTCAAGATGTCTTTTTCCAGACTATTAATTGTAAGTGGCAAAAATATTACAGGCGGAGCTGCTGGTGTCTCTTACTGTGAAGATTGTGTAACAAGCCCCTGGTTTGATTGGCATTTGCTTTCCTAGACTTGAACCCTTTTGAACAAAATTCGAAGGGAATTTGCTGTGCTAAGTAACTCCCTAAACTCTTTAGGAAGATTTAATCCAAACCGATGCCTGAGAATTGATGTAGAGAACAATACACTGGCAAAAAACAATGGGGTGAACTTTGAAAAGGTAAAATATCTCAGTGCTTTGAAGCAGGGATCTGAAATTTTGTGGGAAAGGATTGTCTGGCTCTTGACTCAGGGATATTTTTCTTGCCATTTCCAGTCTATGAACATTTGGTTAAGTTGTAGGCATTTCCTTAACTTATAATTTGCACATGTTGCATAGGGACAGCTTTGGTGTATTTAGCAGCTAAAACCAGAACCAATTTCAGCCACACTCTGGACTGAGCTGAAGTCAGCCCTCCAGGGGTTATACCTTATTGAAGGGATATGCAGAAAGTGGATAAACTATGTACCAAGAAATCCTAATTCTAACATCTCTGAAATTGTGAGTACTTCGCTTTGCAACCTTAATGTTCTTACTGGGTAGTTTTCTTGTGCAAAGTATGTATTTTTAAATTGGGCAATTTAAGCATCAACTGCACATATCTTAAAATTTCTGCAGTATGAGAATCTAATCTTTTTCCACACAATTTTGTTACTGTCAGTCCGTTGGGAATGCCAATGGGCATGGGATCCTATATCTTCAATAAGAGGGACGTCAGTGCCAAAGGCTGTGTGTAAAATTTAAAGTGCATGGATCCATAAAATGCCTCAGGGTTATCCCTACTATCTGTAGGAAACAGTCCTACAGAGAATACTCTGGGGCTGGATAACACTGGGAAGGCAGTTTTCCTGACACTGGATCAATGATTTATTTTATTTTGGAAGTCTCTTCTGAGCAGTAGGGTGGGGGTAAGATAACTCTGGAGGGTTTAGCAGCATGAGATCTCTTATGCAACTAAGCAAATAGCTGGGCAGTCTGGTTACACAGAGTTTCAAAATACACCAAGCATGCAAACATTTTTTTGAGTAAAATAGTAAAATGCTGTTTGTTTCAGTGGCATGCAGAATACAATATACACCGGAAAGTTTTTAACTGGGAAAAAGCATTGGTGGGAAACCCTGGATTGTGGGAATTGTTTGCCTCTATATTTTTGGATGCTGCTACAAGCCATGTTGCCTGTCCATGTGTTAATGCTAGTGCAGTGTAACTGGGTGTTTGGAGGCACAGAGGGATTTTTTTGTTCCCAGGAGACCCTTGAGTCTTTCTGGGTTTTGTATTTCTTAAAAAAGGGGGGGTTGATGGGTATGTGGAGGCTAATGAGGCCACAAGACATAATCTGGATAGAACCTAGAGGGGCAGAAAAAGAATCATAGACATTTGGGGTTTTTTGGGTGTGAAACCTGGTTTAAAATGGATTTATTGCTTTATAGTCCACAAAGGAATACCATCCACCTGAGCTGCCTGGACCTTCTTTTTTCACCTGAAAATTTAGTCTAGAATTTGAAGACTTGGGTGATTTTTGAAGGTTTTAAGCATCTGAAAATCCTTGAGATGCAGTACCTTGCATGGACTGTGTGCCTCTCAACATGGCCTGGAGACCCATCTGGCTGAGCCTGCTCTGCCTAGGGCACCTGGACCTGCTCCTGCCCAGGATGTCCTGGTTAGAGGGGCTGCAGCCCAGGCCTTCCAGCCTGAACTCACACAGATGCTATGGCTCAGATTTCCATATCACAGAAAGCTGGCAGGACTGCACGTCAGCAGTGCTAAAATATGGCTGGAAGCTGTGTGCATCCATGGGGATCTGTGTGCTAGCCTTCCCTGGCTCAGCAGGGGTGTGATGAGTTCTTCATTAATATTAGCTCTGGAAGGAGCAGATGGTGCCAAGATCTTGCACCTCAGAGCCAGAATTACAGTTTGCAGCCAGCTGCATCGTTTTCATTAGCTCAAGTTTCACAGGCCCCTTCTAGCCTTCATTTACCTTTGTAAAGTGGGATGAGAGTGCCAGCTCAATGAACTGATGTGTTAAACATGAATAACATGTTGAATGATTATCCTAAGCAGCAGTACTGACTGATGAGGTAGTGCCACGTTCCCAGCCTCTTTCTAGCTGATGGCATATGTTGCTTTCACCAATAAAATCTGTAGACTCTAGAAAACTGGCTCTCAAGTTGCCTGGAGAAAGCCATAAGCAGCAGCAGGAATGTTCAAGGGCTGGATGGCAAGGAAACCTCTGGCAGCTCTACATAACTCCTACTTGCATGGTGAGAATCTTGAGAAGAGGTAGTGGAGAGGCAGCTGGGAAGAATGGATGAGATCAGTATTTTGTACTTGTGTTTTTGTGTATTAAATTGGTGAATGCTGCATTGGCACAGACAGGTTTCATAACACCGTGATAGTAGAACAGAAGTGTTTTTTAATGCTGTAAAGGTCAGAGACAAAATGAAGATGTCTAAGTGAAGGTAAAGACACTGTGATGAAGCAGTACAGTGGAATCCTTATAGGTAGTGCAGAGAAGAAGATGAGAAATGAGAGGATCTTGATGAAAATGCCTTAAAGGCTGCTAAAATAGAAATCACAACGTCAGGTTGCAGCGGTGTGCTAGGGATTCCATAGGCTGATTCAATTAACTTTGCTCTGCTTAAGCTCACCAGGAATGTGCTCAGGCACATGACTGAAGATTCAGTGTGTGTAGCTTGCACCAATAGCAAATGGAATTTTGAACATTTGGCTTAAATAAGGCAGTGTGTCATTTGCTTCCCAACGCACTCTAATCTGCTTTAAAACACAGATGGGTCATCTCAATACAAACTTGAAATGTCCCGTTCATGGCAAAATAACTTAACTCTGAGAGAGGATATCTCCATCTTGTGTACATTCATTTGTCTAATTGTTCCAGCTCTGGCATAGAGTTTCTCTTTTCCAGGATCTGAGCTGCATACAGAAGTCAATGGGAACATTGCTTTCAGCTTGGCAGGGGCTGTAAGCAGCACTGACAGAGATTATTGCTCTTGCTACACTGTAAATTTGGACAAGCTAGCTAAACAGTGCAGTCTTTTAAGTGGATGGTTGTGAAAGGTTTTTAAATCTTGTCTATTGTCCATTAATGACTTTTCCCTGTTTGTTTTTTCTTGTTGATCCAGTTGGTTTGATGCAAATGCAGTGAAACCATCCGGGAATACAAAAAAGTATCAGAAAATAACTTTCAGCACACTTAAAAAGGACTCTCTAAGACTTCAGCTAGATACAAAGGATTCTTCTGGTAGCATTTATTTTTTTTAAAAGGGACTTGTTGATTATTACTGTGCATGGATTTAGCAAAGTGTAATTTATTCCTTTCCCTAACAACTGGCAATTAAACACAAAAGATGAAATACATCCCACTGAAGTGAAGGGCAAAACTCCCACTGTCTTTGGTGGGACCAGGAATTCACCCAAAATGTTCATGGAGAAGCACTTTGAGCACAATGTTATAAGCTATGTTTTGAGGTAGTAAAGAGCTTTTATTAAGCTCACAGCTCCAGATATTCACATGATGCATTTAAGTGCACTGATGTTTTCCCAGCTACTAAAGGACATGTACAGCTCGTAGTAGAAGTGGAGTTGGTGGCTCTGTGTACATATTTCTTTCAGACACAGGTACTCCAGGTACCAGCCTGTGTCTGGTGTAAGGTGGAGAATATACCCTGTGGTAAGAGAGGAAAATCTCCACTCAGCTGTATTTCTTTTTGCTGGGCCAAGGGAAGGCTTAGAATCAGCTCCATCAGGTTTCTGCTCCAGCATTAGTCACTGGGATTAGCTGACCCTGGGACCACCTTACCCAGGAGGGGCAGTGACTCCATGGATCCAGACTGGCTGGTACCTCCCCACAAAGATAGTTACTCACCTCCCAGCAAGATAAGTTACTCTAATAGTCACTTCAAAAAGCAACTCCCCAGCCACATCACTTCTTGATTGTTGGGGCTTCATTCAGAAAAGAACAATTGACCTCATTAGTAAACTAAAAAATGTCTAGAAATATGGAATGTATTGGGTCTGTGTGGTTTTGTGGTGGGGGGCTACAGGAGTGGATTCTGCCAGAAGAGAGGGATGGGGGAAGGTGACTTTGATTTTTTTTTATTTCTCATCTACTACTCTAATTTGATTGGCAATAAATTAAATTCATTTTTCCTCAAGTTGAGTCCATCTTGGTCATGATGGGAATTGCTGAGTGATCTCCCTGTCCTTGTGTCAGCCCAGGAGCCTTTAGTTGTGTTTTCTCTCCCTTGAGCAGCTGAGGAGGGGGGTGACAGCGTGGCTTTAGTGGGCACCCAGGGTCCAGACAGAGTCAACCCCCAAAGACAATACCAGATTTTTCATTTAGTATAATATTAAAAGCATACATACAGAGCTGAAAAATGGTGTTTTGTGATATAGTCAAGGGACTAAAACAGGGAGAAAATACATTTTCATCTAGCAAGACTTGAAATATGCATCCACTTCAGGTTTTGTTAATAATGTTCTTAATTTGCAGTGTGTCATAGGAGGGCAGCATTAGTTATTATAATGCTGTATTTATGATGTTATCAGTAGCAGAGCTGCAATACAGTTTTCACCACAGAGCAGAACTCAGATTACAGGGGATTTAACATGGAAGTTCAATAACAATAATTTAATATATACTATGTACAATCAGAATGATAGTTTTTTCTTTCAGCAGGAAATAACCGTGTTGGATCATTAAACCCTGTTCTCTTGTCCTGTTCCCCATTTAGAAAATAATTACACATTGAGGTCCATATAATTCTGTGGTTTCATTCTATGCAGTTACATTGGCTTTAGTGTTGTGACACTGATTTATGTCAGGAAAGCATTGAGCCCAGCTGTCAAAGACACTATCTTTATGTGGCCATAAAAGTCATGGAAGAAATCACATCAGCATATCAAAGGTATTAACTGTATTTTAATATATTTTGGCAAAAATGGAAACTGGAGGATTGCAGGTAAAATGTATTTACTTTTTGGTCTTTGACTTCTTACTTCTAGTTCAGAGCAAACTGTCAGAGACCAAAATTTCACTGATTTATGGAACTTTTTCTGAGTGAATTTATTGTTCCTGATAGGTGCTACATTAACAGCCTGGAGACTGAAGGTTTTTAATTTGGGTGGATTGCAAGGTTCCCACACAGAACCTGATTTTTGGTTTCCATTTTTGGGAAGGGATTCTCTCTGTTTCCCTTGTACAGTCCCAGGCTTCCTGGTGATGCTCAATAAATAATCACAAATAACAATAAAGTCTAACAGGACTTGTGCAGCTGTCTTGGACAGGGCTTGGGGATGAGCCCCACCCCGTGCTGGGTCCCAGTGCTGCTGTGCCTCTCCTGGCTGCTCACCCTGCACATTCTGCCCATGGACCCCCAGAGCTGGCCCAGGCCTGGTCCTATCACAGCTCTGCAGCCTGATCCCTTTTTCTTTTCTCTGACAGATTTAGGAATCTGCTTCCTAAAGGAGGGAAGGGGTGGCTTTCAGCCTGCTGCTAAAAGCAATTTTTGATCATCCCTTCAGGGGTCAGGCAGCTTACTCTACACCTGAAGCTGGATGGTTTTGGATCACAGAGCTGCCACCACAGGTACTTGTCCAAATACTTAAAATGAACTAAAGAAAGAAAGAATTGGAAGGTGGAAAATTTCTCAAGCTCAGTATGACATAACAAATTGGAGCTGTTAGAAGCCAGGAAAGTTTCCCATCTAGTTTTCATGCAGACTTAAGGATCAGCCCTGGGCTGGTTGGTGAGGCAGGGTAAAAGCATCTGCTCCTGTGAGGTGTCAGCCCAAACGCTGATACCTGGTGTCACCATAGGATGGTAGCACCCTGCAGGAAACACACACATCTTGCAGCATTGGTCTGCCAAGTGTTTCCCCACCCAGTAAATTCTCTGGATGTAGTCAGTGAGTAGAGCAACCTTCTTCAAGTGCCTTATATAGGGGATTAATGTTGGCATGGGGCTGAGCTGTATGGCTTTGCTTTTAATACTAAAGTCAGGATGTGGGAGAAATGTGGAAAAGCTGAGCCAGGGTTTTGCCCTTTGAAGACAGGGAAAGGTCTGTGCAATAAGCTACCCTTTATACCAGGCTAAAAAGAAATCATTCTTTCTCATTGTTGTCAAATTGGCCCAAAGTATCACTGTGAATACATCTAGCTGTTTCCAGTTGCCTTTAACTGAGTTAGATACTGAATATTTGAGTTTTTTATGAACACAAGATGAAATTATCATGATTTTCCAGAAGGCTCACAATGCAGTATAAACAATTCAACTGAAGTAAAGTATTTATTAATAATCTCTGAAACGCTGTAAAGATAATTTCCTTGTCTGAAGCTACAAAATGCCACAGTATCTGCCTTCACAGGAGCAATCCTTTCCTGGCTCACAGGCACTTCCTATGGGAAGGCAAAGGGCTGTTCCCCACAGCATTCAGTATTCAGTGTCTGCTGGCTCTGGGGATGGTGATTTATGATAGTTTTTGGTATCTATTGGTATCTTATTTATCAATGGCCAGAAAAACAGACATTAAACTTTCAAGTCCATTAGCAGGACTTGGGCTCGTGTGCTGAACTGATTGACACTGCTGCATTATTAGAGTTGATGTTCTTCACATATAATAAGGGCGTTTTTTTTTTTATTAACTTCAGTTACATCTCCACCTGCAAAGAATTGCCTTGTTTCTTTATAATTAATGAAGTTCCAGACTACTTTTCTCATTTTCTCCCCTCTGTTCCCTCAACCTCCCACCCATTGCCCTGCCAGCTCAGCATACTTTTGATTAGCAGGAAAAGATTTTATCTGTCTCTAATGTTAAGCTGGTCTGTCTCTTTGCCCTTGTGGGAATCTTGTGGGAATGAAAAAATCCAGTGGCATTAAAAAAGGAACCATGAAGACTCCTAATGTCGTCCTGTTCAGCATTCCCCTTCTTAGTAAAACAAGCTTTAATATTCAGGACATTGAATAAGCTGTAGGAAGTGCCAAATTCTTGCTTGTATACTTGTTGCATTGCCAAAGTCTCTTTGGCGCTCCAGCAGGGATGCACAATAGTAGAAATGAGTAAAGTGAAATGCCAGATCCAGCTCTGATCAAACTCCGGAGGAGTTTTTATTTAGATTTGAACTTTCTCACACCCATTGCTATGCAATAGTTGCTGGTGCTTGATGGCTTGCCACAGCCTGAATATCATATATTGAAATGTGTTTAGCTTTAGAGGATTACCTGGGAAAAGAAGTCTTTCCAGTTGTAATGCTTTAAAAGGTCTGTCTCAACTCCATTTCCCTCACCCCTCCTCCCTCGCCTTTTAACACCTGCATGTGAATATAATAAAGGGCAGATTGAAGCTGGTCATTTACAGAGAAGGAAGAGCCCTGGCGTGGTAATTGAGATGTTACTGCCTGCCTCCATGGCACATATTAGCTGAATAAAACATGCAGTCAATAAAGTGAAACAAAACAATAAAACTAAGCCCTTTGGTGCTCTATTATAGGGTGTTATGCAACATAGAAACCTGCAGTCATAAAACTGAGAATGAGAGAAACCTTACACTTTCAAGAACAAAGGCATCCAAGCATCAAGTTGGAAACAGCACTAAACTTCCACTCTCTCTGCACCTGGAAGCAGTTAGTTTTAAAAGCCATACTGGTTTATACTGTTCTCTTCCAATTTAAATAGGGCCTTCATGTGTTCTTGCTAGATGCTTATACAGAAACATGGTTTTAATTAAGGCATGCATTGATCCAAGTCCAAAAGATACATTTATTTCAGAAGATAAATTTGTTAGCCATAGGCATAAAGATCTGGTGTTCTTACTGAGATGATTCCAGCCTTGGGAACAATGTTCTGTATCCTTTCTAAGTGTACAGTGTGCCATGCAGCTCCGGTTTGCATGACATCAATCAAATACACTCTATCCTTAAGCTGTTTGGCATAGTTAGTTTTGAGAAATAAAGGCAAGCTGAAAGAAAATTAAGATGTATAAGCATGAGAGGACAGATGTTTTCAGCTGTCAGATTTCACTAGCATTTATCAGTAATTTATGTGTGATACTTAGCTATGGAAAATAAATCCTGATGAATAATTTATTGAAATATATGAGCACTAAATTGCCCAGACATAGTAGCAAGTTTTCTGAATGTCTTTGTAGGTGTTTATAGATTAAAGATATTTTTTCAACACTTCTTGGGGTGTAAATGAGAAACCTCTCAGGGACATGGTGTATTTCTAATCAAATGGGCATAACTCACTCCCTGGTCTTAAAAGTCAAAAAAGTGTAATATTTTTCACAGCTTTTAGTTTATTAAAATTTATTCCCCCCAAATATTGTCCCTTGTGTATTCCTGGAACTTCCGGGGACTTATGGAAAGCATGAAACAAAAAAATGTTTTACAAATCAAAATGATTGTTTATGACCACGTCTTTAAAGTGGTAAGTGATTAAAATGTTTATATAATTTATGTAGTTCATGTAACCATTTGAAAGAAGAAGTTGCAAAACCGTAATGTAAAAAATTAGCCGGAGTCAGAAATCTGGAAAAATTCTGTTTTCTGCCTTGCTTTCTCTGTCTTTTTGATAAAATTTTCTCTAATATGTAATATATTAGAGAAATATATTAGTTATGAGTTAGATGCTCACAGTAGTGCACCATTTTCTGACAAACGCTCTAGTAAAGCCTGGCCTTTTTCCATGAACTCCTTAGGCTTGAAACGATTTTAGGCAAATCTATTCTTGACTATCTTCGTTCACAGGAAAGGCCCCATCTGACTGCTGACCACTTTCATGCTTGATGTTTTTTATGGGCCTGGTTTAGCGCAGGGCATGTGACAGATGTGACACCAGTGAACTTTGGACATGGCACCGCAGGTTCAAACGCTCGCAGGGCCTGGGTCATTGCTGTGCCATCTGCTTTCCACGGGGCTGCAGGACAGACCTTATTGTGCCATTTAAAGGGACTTGACTGCGCGATCAGAAGTGCTGCTTGGTGACACAGATCTCCTCTTTGATTGTACTGAGCTAAAGAAAATAGTGCTTTTCTACTTTATTACTGCTCGTTAGCTGCACACTTTCTTAGCGTGGAGTTAAATAGTCAATGTTGCTTTGGGTTTCTTGCCCTGTATAAAACCACTGGACACTTTGCATCTCCTAAATTCATGAAGTTTGAGCAGTTCAGCACCAAGATTTTAGCCATGAAACACTGAAGAGGTAAATGAGCCCAGAGGTTCGTTTACCCTCTGGGTATCTTTTCACAGGTATCTGTGAGTGCAGCTGTCATGGGGCTGGATAAATGCTTGAACCCAAAACATTGAGTTGGTGTATGTAACATTGATAAGGCCCATGATCTGAAACCTGCTGACATAAATTTTTCATGTCAATTAGCTTGCTGGTTCATTTGATATTTTGGTTTTATATTTTGAAGGACACTAAAGAAGAACTAAGCTTCTGTTTGGGAGATATTTTCTGTGTTGCCCCGTTGTTGATGTCCTTACAGCTTTTTTTATGTTCAAGTGACTCTTCGTGCTCTTTTCTCTCTGAAAATTAGTCTCTCAATTAGTAAAGATACAAACAATACCTACAATGTACATTCATGTTTAGCATTGAACATGTAGTTAACCAGTGAGCTTCATGTAAATGAAGGTTACAGAGGGTGAACTAAAGGATACTATGTAAAATGTAAAATCAAATAATTTGTATAGTCTTCCAAGATTTTTTAAAGATCTCAACAGCACACAATTTACTGAATATTACAGAAGAATTTTATAGACTAAGTGATGGTTATTCGTGTACTTAAGTGCCAGCATGTAGATTTACTGTGGTGAACTGCAGCATTTCTTCCTTAGAGAAAAACACAGCCTTGATCAACATCCTCCAGTAAAATAAGCATTTTTAAAGGCCTGAAGTTACAGTATAATTTATAGTTATCATTTTAAGCACTGAATTTTCAGACCATTTCCTTCTGTTTTCTCACTGGTGAGGAATGCTCAAGGACCGTAATATCAGCACGTCTCCTATTACAAAGTTAAACTCCAGAAACATTTAACAAGGTGAAAGTTCTAAAATTAGCCCATTTTTTCCAGCCCACACATCACACACCTGTGGGAGAATGTGTACAGTATATTCTACACTTTCTTTCCTCATTACAAATCAAAACACTCTAACCTAGCATGCAAAACATGCATTGCCTATTTTCATTAAGTCAAGAGACCTATTAATTCCAGATGGAAGCCATTCCACTTATCCTTCTTAAAGCTGGAAAGGGCATTTTCCTCTGCCCGTGTCTGGCTTTCAGCACGTGATCCCATTCTTCCACATTTCCTTGTGCACAGTGCACCCCTGAAGCTTTGTTGCTTCAGTTGTGCGGAGGAAAGGCATGGCTGTGTGTGAGGAGCTCAGAGAGCTCAAAGCTTTTACCTGGCTCCAACATGCTTTCAAGATATTTGTTAATATCTTTCCCTACTTCAAATATACTCCCTGAGTAGTGATAGCCCACCCTGGGGCTAAAACTGGGTCTTGAAAGCAGTGACTGTTTTCAAGCCATACATGACAGTTGTAGCAAGCCTAAGAAAAAGAGAGGTTATTGCTGTATGGTACTGGGTCTGTGTTACAGCTAGAAAACATTTAGATGTTCTCAAATGGAGAAGGGTAGAGAACCACTGGCTTAGATGGTTTGTTTTCAAAGTTAAGATCAGCTTAATCCTCGTGTGTGTTTGTGGATGTGGCTAATTTCTTAGAAAACGTGTGATTAATGATGGCTTTTTGCAGCTTTTTACCAGGTCTGTTGGTGGGAATGGCTTTGTGAGTTAAGATAATTTCCCAGGAATCACTGCAGCTAAAAGAGTTTGGGTTGTAGGAGATTTGTCTGCAGTAGTAACTAACAAAATTGACCAAACTCCTTTGTGCATTGATTTTTTTTCATAATTAATTTAAAAGTTTTTTTCAAGCACTAATGTGGTGGAAGCAATGATCCTTTAGTCAGCTAAGTGTGGGTAGATTTGAATAACTGAATGCCAGCTGACAGTAAATTTATCTGCGGTAAAATATCCCTGCAAGAAGTTTCTAGTCATAGTCCTTCTGACTCAAGGAAGAGAGAATGCTGGTCTTTTATGAAATAGGCACTGGGTGTGCCTTGGCAGCCCTCAGAAAAACTTCCTACCTCTGCTGGTACCTGACTGAACAGCAGTGCACAGTAAATATATGGCTGCTGCTGCTGAAATTTTATACCTGTGTTGATCTGCACAACAGGAAAAAATTGATTTTGATCCTAACATTAAAAAAGGGACACAGAATTGCGAATATATGGATAAACTCATAAACAGCTGGTCTTGGGTATAAATTTTTACCTGAGAAGTTTTCAGGTCAGGGATTGCTGCTTTGATGTGTGTTGTGAGGAGCACTAAGGGGTGGCAATCTGTGCCTGGGGCTCCTAAGTGCCATGGTGAGACAAACAACTGCTAAATTGCCATAGCTGCTGCTAGGTTTGTGATATATCTGAGTATGTAAGTGTTTATAAAAATTATTTACTCCATATCATTGCTTTCCTTGTATTTCAGGAGAGTACTTATACGAGACAGGGAAGTGGGCTTGTGAACAACCAGGTGGAATAAAATTGTCACTGTGTTGCTGGAAGGCTTTGCAGTTAAAGTGGTGTATAATTTTTCCCCCCTGTTTTTTTTAAAAAAAGGGGTTTTTTTTAAGTGTGTTTAAGGTATAAGTCAAGTTGAAAATTATTGTTTTTGTCAGAAACATGCTCGAAAATAGAAAATTAGAGACTGATGAGTCACATGACTCTTAGGTACAGACCAGAGTATGAAGTTGGGAATGGACTTCTGCCATTGCAGCTAAGAAGTCCTTTGAATTTTTTTAAGTGTTTCATTTGGCACACTGAAGAGGAAAGCAATTTTTTTCAAGTCTACTGTATACATAGTTTGGAGATAGTAATCTACAAATATTTCCAGTAAGAACTTCAGCAACTTTGTGTTGCTTTATGCCTCATAAAAAGTGAGGATTTTATCACATTTTCCAGCTATCTGTTCTCCAGTGGACCTGAAATGCAAAGACTGGAAAAAAACCATCTCTCTTCAAAAGTTATTTCTTGCCATTGAAGCGCTGAGTGTTAATAAATTAAAACAAACATTCTTTGTAGAATTTGTGATTTGATTGCTTTCAAAGATGGAGTGTGGTGCTTGCAATAGGACCTTTTTTTTTTTGCATTTATTTTATTTTTTGCATTGCATGGCTTGCAATGCAAAGAGGCATCATGTTATTCACATATAAAAGGAGATGGGAGATAACAGGGCTAACATTGTGTTACAGCAATAGTGTAAATTGGGAAAATCCAAGCTGTTGTCATTTGGAGCCTTTCTTGCTGCAGGCTGTCACTGAACATCCCCATCCAGTGGTGCCTGTGAACACTGGGATTAAAAAGAACCAGCGGGGAAACAACAGGATGAGGAGATGGAGGATGATGAAGATGTCTTGGGAGCAAATTCCATCTGCACGGTGCTCTTAAAGAGCTGTGGACTACATACAGTGTATTAGCATGTTAAATGCCTTGGAGAGGAGCCTTGAAGCAGGAAACTGGCTTGCTGATAGCTACATGAACTGGATAAAGGTTTGGAGGGTCCAAGCACTGTGCCCCTGCACAGCTGGTGTTGGATGCCAGTGCTCAGAAATCTTCATGCTACTTTTGAGCAACAAGCGAGCCTCTGCTTTGAATATGAATGAGTGAAGTCAACTGCCCCTTAATTTATACACATTGCCAGAGACTGTCCCAGGGTTTGGAATTAAATACTCTAGCACAAATCTCTTTAAACCTCTCCTAAATAAGAAATTATGCTAAAGCTCTTTAGTAAGGAGGTTCTCCCCCCTGTTGAAATAAAAATCAATTATGTTTGCTCTGCTGTGAACAATGTCGCTCCGTAGCCTTGCTTTCTAATTGGGTAATGCCTTAATGACCTGCTGGGAGGCTCTGATGCATTGCTTTGGACCCTCTCTGCAGGCCCTTAGACTACCAGTCAGATGTCAATGAAGCTTGGCTCAATAGGGGTTCTTTTTCTAAAATTCCATTATTCATCAGGGTTTATGCACTAAAATGATCACAAAATAAAACCTTCACATCAAGCAGAGTTAAATAGAATTATGGATGCTTTACCTCATTGTTAGACTTTGAGATTGTCACTGGATTAAAATTAGGTTCTTTTTTATTTGTTAAATTTGATGAAAACATTTTCTCGCTTTTGGGTTTTTCTGTTGAGAAGCTTTGAAAGAAGCAACTTTAAAGGTGGTGGATTTTTAATTTTAATAAGGAGGTGTATATGTATTTTAAATTAGTCTTATCTGTTCTTGTTTATTTTAAACCATGAAACAAATGTTTAAAAAAGTCATATTCACTGTCAGTGAATGATAAGTATCAAACCATTGATTTCATTTAATAGCTATGTTGAATCATTCTGATTTTCTATCAGAACTGGGATAAATAAGATTTTAAAAAATCTTACATTTGCTTTATATTTTCTTTCTAACATCTAAAGAAGACCAGTAAAGTGGAATCTTAAAGACTGTAATTACAAAGCTGGTGTTCGAAGAGGAGAACAGCTGGTTCTGGAGAACTTCTCTTCCAGAGCAAGAACAAGGATTTCTTTCCTTTGCCTGAGAAGATGCTTTCTTTCTATGATGACAGCCTGAAGCTACATAGCTGCAAGAAAGGTAAAATTAAGCTGTGAAAGCATTTTTCCTATTAAATATGTCCATATATACACACACATGTACGTGTATCCAATTTGAAAAGTAAAAGCAAATGACATTTGTGTGTTTTTGTAGCAGCCTCAAGGAAAGTTTTCTAGCTATTTAAACACAAATCTGTTATGCAGTGACAAATTAGGAGTTACCAGGGCAACTGCAGGTAACAATTTATTCATACTACCTCTGGAACACATCCACCTTCCTAACGTGACTGGCTGATGTGTTGTGTGCAATGCATGTATTTCCAAATTAGTAAGTCAGTCATATAATTACCATAAAATTGCACCTTTCCCTCAAGTTTGTAAGGCAAGGGAAATGTACAAAAATACCATGAGAAATAAGTAAAATGTAAAAATAAAATAAGTAAAATAAGTGAAAAAATAAAAATAAAATAAGTAAAATAAGTGCAAATTTTAATTTGCTTTACTTTCTCAGGTCCATGTCATCTGGAAAATTATCTGGTTTTAAGCTTTAACCTTCTGTTTTTAAAACAAGGCCAGAATTAGTATCTCTTAGGATCTGCATCAGCAAGATATTAATTTTTCATCAGAACGCTCCCTCTTTGGAAAGGTGTGAGATTTTCTGCAGATGCTTCACCTGCATCTCTCACACTAAACTCACATTTTCAACGATGCAGTCCTTTCTGTCAGAGGTTCCATGTCCTTGTCTCCTGGTTAATACCATCACCTTTACTTTTAACAATTATTAATGCCACGCTTGGTGTGCTTGTCTAGCATATAGGCACATTCTGTCATTTGCAACCTATCAGTTGTAACATATAGATCTTCTCATCTTCCTGATTATCTGTCAGGCAGAGGGAAATGAATTGATGTTTCCTTCCACACATGAAGGAGATTGACACAATTGTTTTCATAAAGTCTTGGAAAGCTGCATGAAAACCATGATCCCAATCATTCAGACAGTACATCCTACTCCAGTATTTTAAATTTTTTCATGTTTACAAAGGTTTCATCAACATCTGCATCTCTTCAGTTGTGAACTAGGTCATGAGATGCAGTCCTAAGTAGAGTCTCCTGCTAGCAACTTCTTAAGAAGCTCCTTTTCTCATCTGCTTTTCGTTTTTTAAACAGTCTGCCCAAAACACTGCATTAAATTGTCTCCAGGGACAAACACCCACCACAGTCACCACTAACTACACAGGTCTTTCAGACCCGTGTTACCCACCCCCTGCTCTGGTCTATCTCTGTGCCCAGTTAGAATAAGTGTTGAAATCTCAGAAATTTGCAGTTTCCTAACACAAAAAGCCTGTGATCCTCACATGAAGGATCACACCTTATCAAGAAAAAAGCGTATTTGGAATAACTGGAGACTTCATAGTTCAGTATTGATCAATTACTTCAGCTGAGAGCATGAGCTGGAAATTTGGAATTCTACAGGCTGACCAAAGGATGTTTTTAGGAATTTAGAGAGGGTATTTATGGGTTCAGCCCTGATGTTTGATCTGTAAATGCTAAAAAGCTGTTCTGTTTTATTACACCATGGCCCCACCTCTATCATGTGAGAACCATTCTCTGCACATCTAATTCTAATCAGTAAAGTAAATAAACTTGAACTTGGAATACTCTCAAGACCACTTGCTCATGTTTTCATAAACACTCAGGAAAGAACCCAAGTTTCTCGTAGCTAATATTGAAGCCTTAGCTGAAATACTCCTTTTGTCCACCCCAAACTGGAGCTGCCTGCAGCACACACTTGGAGAATTAGGGACTCTGGAAGGTGGCATGACACTCCACAGGAAGCTGTGAAGTCTTCTAGCCCTGGCACATAGAACTGCTAAACTCATTAATTACTTTATTCATAATCCTTCTGGAGGTACCTTTTCCACTTTCCTCTTCTCTTCCTCCACAACATGATCCAAATATCTCTTTGGTCATTGGCCTTAAACAGTTGTTTTTTCATGCTTTATCAATAGAAGAAAAGCTTGGCTTCTATTTGAAATGGCACAAACTAACTACAAAAATCACTATACAAATTATATGGTTGCCTGGTATTGAGCTACAGTTTTAATGATTATAAAAAATTAGTGGGTCACCTCACAACACAGACCTAGCTGCTCCCCAGGGAATGAAAGATTATGTTTAATTTTGATTTGCCCAGATTTTATGGAAGGCCACACTCTTGCTAATGGCTGAAGTAATGGCAGCTGTTTGACAGGCTTAAAACTTGGGGTCAGATCAAATCTTGACAGAGGGGGATTTTTGCTTCCTTCAATGTTTCTGGGTGTTGTTTCTTTTAAATGTCACAAAAATGCCTTTTTTAATGCCTGAGACTTTATCTTCTGAAACAGTAAAACTCTGAGGGAAATCAGTGTTTGAGATTTTTCTGAGCTTGTTCAGTACTGAATTTCTTAAAATAATACTTAAGTGATATCTAAGCCTGTCTTCTTTGCAAGGAGATGGGTCACCATGAAGGACCAGATGCTTAACTTACCCTGAATGAAGAAAAAAATATGATTCAGACAGCTTTTTATCTACCTGTGGAATGCTCCTCAGAAGTTTCCAAAGGAGGAAAAAAGAAGTTTTAAATGAGAAAATCTGTTAAATTCCAACAATATTTTAAACATACACTATTTCTATCTTTCAGGCTGGGTTTTGACTCTCCCACTTACCAATGACTAGAGGTGAGATCTACCAAAATAAAAGAACTGTTGTGGATTGTCAGCATTTACATGGCTTCCATCCCCTTTGTTCCACAGTCCCACAGGCTGTGAAATAATAAAGAGGAGTGTCCTCAAGTGGCAAGTTTTTCTCTCCTGAGCAGGAAGGTTGGAGCAGGTGAAAAGACCACTGTGGTCCTTTCCAGCCTCACCCAGTCTGGAACCCTGTGATCAGATTTTACACGTTGTAGAAGATGGGGTTTAGGTATTTAGCATCATGAGGCTTTCCTGATTTGCATGCTGAGCCATCATCAAACTCTTTGGATTTCTGAACTGATTTTGATTCTCTGCAGCCTGGCTGCTGCACTCTGCTCCCCACTGATCTCCTGGGGATTCCCAGGGCACCACCTGAACATCAGGGCTGTGTTACAGCAATTCCCACCATGGGGTGTCCTGTTAGGTCTAGACTGGAAATTTTGGATGTAGCTAAAATGTCTGTGATGTTTCACCCACTGGATCTCAGATTTACATCAGGATTTCAGCTGGTAATGTTGCAGACTTCTGAAAACTTCTCTAATGTCTTAAAAATATCATATTGCTTTTGTGTTAGACTGGACTGGGACAGAAAAGTTTTGACTTGGAGCTGAATGATAACTTCTTTTCATCTTTACTCTTCTTTGCTTACAGAAATGTTGACATTATTAGCATATGGCTCCAAACGATTTTGTTAAGTTTTCAATTAGTGGATTTGTAATGAATAGTTTGCATATGACATCACGGTTTGTCCTAAGCCAAGATACTACTGTATGAAGTCATATTAAAAATCCTAAGCTGAATTCATATTTACTATATTAACTCCTAAAAGAACATTTATAGGAAAAGAACATTTTTTCCATTAAAGTGCTGGCATTTTCTGGGTCTCAGCTACAGTATTTGGTTTTGCAATCTCTCTACCAAGTAAAACTCTTGTTGATGTGTTTGCTGCAAGGTGGTTTACTATGAAAATATTATCTAATATCACCTAAAAGAGACTGGGATGTCTGTGTACTAACACAGGAGATATCAATTCCTGCCTTGACAAGGAAACTATTGTGAAGAAATGTAAGTTCAGTGATTTCACAAACTTTCTGCTGTGTCCTTCCTGTTTTCTTTCAATTCATATTGTAAATGGTTTTCTCATATTGTTTTTTATTTCAGGAACTGTTTGTGATTTGATGGTGTTTTCTGATGTTACCATGTCCTGTGCTCTGGCTACAGGAAGACATAAATCAGCACAGTAATTGAAGATCTAAAGAATTGAAGTTACTAAAGAAGTTGGTGCTGAGGCTTCTGCATCCACACAACATGTTCTTTGAAGATTTTTCTTCAGAATAAATTCAGTCTGAACTAAATGTCTACATCCCAGGCATGGTGTGTAGCTGTCCCAAGAAGCATCTATTGGTTCAAATACTTATGGTTAGCACTTGAAAATGAAATTCCAGTTCAGTCCTCTCTGGATAAAATTTTTCAAATAAAGAGATTTTCTTGGGAAATAAAAAGACTGAAATATTTTAGAAAATTTTAAATTTGGGGAATTATTTCAACCAAAAGATAGAATTAGGATGACATTATAACATATAAAAATATTTTATTTTGTAGATGGAAGCTTCCAAAATATGTTCCAAAATACTTCACCTTGGGTTGAAAGAGGCAGCCAACCTTCTTTATTTTGATTTGGTTTTGGTTGTTTGGTTTGTTATTTTTGAATTCTTCCGAACAGCCAGCAGCTTCTGTTTCAGATCAATTTTTCCCTGATTTCTTTTTTTTCTAAACCCAAAATAGGAAAATCAATTTATTCAATTGTTGTTTCTCATATGTTTAATTAATCTCAGATGCCAGATCCTAAATATTAATTTTCAACAGGGTAAGGCTGTGTCAAAATTTTCTGTAAAGCAGTTTTGGTAAGTCAAAGCATGACATAAATAAAAGGAATAAAGCTCAGACCATAACTGCTTCACTGTTGTCATTACCAGCAGATTCTGCTATATTTTAAAAGGATTCTTATACTCTGCTTGTACATCCAGCCCAAACCAAGTATTTCAGACACTTGACAAATGTGGAGAGAAGTGAAGTGCACACTCGTGCTCCATCGGAAGCAGTTCCCCAACTCCTGGGAATAAAAATCTTTTTGGGTGGATCTGGTCCTGCATGGGCAGAGCCTTAGGGAGGGGTCCCAGGGTGAGGGAGCTTGGGGGGCAGCAGCCCATGCTTGGCTGTTTGCTTCCTGCTGCCCCTCCTGCCCTCCCTGGGGCTCCCTGGCCCTGCAGGGACTGGGACTGGGGCTCCCCTGCTGCCTGGGCTCAGCCTCTGTCCCACTGCATCCCATTTGCTGGGGCAGCCCCTGCTGAAATGCCAGCTCTGGGAAAGCTGATCTGCTCCTGAGGTGGGCCCAGGGCAGGGCTCAGCTCCTGGGGGCCTTCTCAGGACTCTGTCTGGCAGAGCTTGGATATTGGCAGCCTTAATTCGAGCATATGAGTGCTTCTTTTTGCATCTGCAGTCTCTCTTTTGCTATGTATTTTGGAAAGGTTATTTCATAATTTACTGTACAAAGTATTGGAATATTTCACAAGGGCAGCTCCTCTGCTGTTAACATGCAATCCCTGAACTGGAAATCAATCTAAAAGCTAATTCTCCCTGGTCCTTTAATATCTTCTACACTTAGAACAAGCTCCATCGTTAGAGGATATTGAAGTGCTTTGCCAGGGGGATGCTTCCTTTCTGAGGTATTACACAGATTTAGGTTTGAGAAGGTTGACTGATTTGTCCAATATCACAGTTTGGTGGCAAAATTTAGCTCCCAACCCCAGGTCCAACTGATAGTCCTTTTATCTCTCTCAGGGATTAGTTGATTTAAGGAAAGTGTCATAAAGCTGCATTATTTGAATGAGCTAATAATTCTGAACCACCCTGGAGTAGCTGGCAAATCTGCAGCAAAGAAAGAAACAAAGAAAAAGCAGTTGTCACAATCTTACATCTGAAAAGAGACAGGGCAAACTGTACCAAGCTGATGAAATGGGTAAAATGGTCCTACTGTAGATTTTTATTGTGTAATCCTGTTCCACATAATCACTGCTCTTGGATTTTGTGGGAGCTGTTCCTGGATTTCATCTGCCTATGAGAAGACAGAAATGCTCTGCCCTAGGGAGAACAATTGAGTGGGGGAGAAGTGTTTCTTAAAATCCACAGTAAAAACCTCTCTGCTTTGTCTAGAGCTCATTAGAGAGTTTAAAGAAAACTCAATGTCGTGTTTAAATGCCTTTCCCCCCTCAGTTTTATAGATGGTTAAATGGCACACAGGTTGTGCTGTCTCAGCCATCAAAAGCTAAGAAAGGAGGTTAAAAGACCCCAGGGATCCTTCACATTAATTACTACCACTGTCAGTTGGTGTGAAACCATGTTTGGGCCTTTTAGAAAGGAACAGTGTAATTTGTGCTTTCAGTTAGGGCTGAAACAAATCCTGCAGATACTGATGGTGTATACTCACGTGTAAAAATGACTAATTTGTTTCCACTGAATTCTTGTAGTTAATCTGGGAAAAATTTATGGGAAACCCCCTCACCCTACCCCAATAACTCCAATTGAATTTTAGCAACCTGAATTGGCAGTCTGTAAAACTGGCTTGAATTAATTGGAAGCCTAATCCACGGAAATTAGCTAAAAAATGCATTATTCACTCCAGTGTAGCAGCAGGGAGGAGAAATGAAAGAAGCAGAGAGGAAAAGCAGAAGCAGCACCTAAGGCAAAGGGCTGTCATTTGAATTTCATAATCGAGGGTGAGACAAAGACACCTCTTTGTCCAAGTAAACCACCTTCTGAAAGGGGAAATCTGAAGAAAACACAGAACTATGCAGCCTGAGCATTGGGGCTGGTTGGACTCTGCATCTCCCATCATTTACAGTGGTGCACAAGAACAACCAAAGTGAAATGAAGTTTCTATAGCACAGCAGCACAGTGTATGGGTTACATTTGCCACGCAATGTAGTCCAGTGTAGTCAGCCTGCTGAGAGAGACACACACAAAATAAAAAACTGGGCTGCACCACAGCAACAGAAAGGCTGGTTTGAAATCCCTTTCCACACCTGCATCCTGCCCCATGTGGTGGCAAACCAAAAAGAGACATTATATGTGAGTTACACCCGGGTGTGTGCAGAGAAATGGCAAAGACTGGAAAGATAGAAATTTTCTAGAGGACATAATGACAATTAGCTTGACAACTAACCTAACAAGTATATCTCAGAAGGCCAGAGGAGTTTGAGGCTGTTTCATTGAACGGCCCAGGCCCTGAGCAGGGCACTGCTGCTAGGACTGGCACAGCAAGGTGGGACAAGGGCTGGCTGCAGGCTGACACAGCTGAACTGGCTCTGGGCTGAGACAAGCACCAGGGCTCAGTGAGGAAGGGGGCTGGACCACGCTGCTGGGCAGAGAGGGGAAGGGTTAACCCTTTTGCTAGCAGGGAATTGTTAGATCAGCCCAGGTGTCATCTGAATCCCCATCTAGACGTGCCCTACCCTTGCAGTTTCACTCAGCTGTGTTATGCTTGTCCTAAAATCTCTTGCTGCTGTGTTACACAGTGCTCATGCTTTCTTAAAGGATGTCTACCCCAGGAAGGTGCACACTTTGCCTACGAGAGTCTGGCACATAGATACATGTTTAGCTCACAAATCCAGTGTTTCAAAAAAGGGAAATCTTAGAGGTGAGGAAACCAAGAACAGAGTGGTTCACAGAAACACAAAGTCTGATTTTCACACTTCTCAGCAGCAGCACAGAGAAAGTTAAAGCATGGTGCTGCCTTATTATTTTTAATTAGTATTGCATCCCCAACACACTATGACCTGCTTTTTGCTTTGCCACATATGTGTTGCATGATGTGTAACCTCTTAGTGTCAGCTTCTGTCTAATTAATCCAGGTTTGACTGCTACAACCTATGAGTTGTCCACCAGCTTTGTACGTGATATAACTCTTGGAGTTATATCTTTTGGGTATCTAGATCCAATTGCTAAGACAAGATTGAAATTCTGTTTTGTTTTTGGTTGTTGGCTTGGTTTTTTTTTAAATTGCTTAATGTGCTTGGGCAAATGAAGAACAGATTTTTGGGTGCCTTTCTGGTTATAAATTGTAATTAGGAAAACCTTTGCTATCTCCCAGAAGCAGCCTGCTAGTTACTGCTATTGGAGTGTGTGGCATTTGTACTCTGATTTAATGAGAAGGCACGTGCCAAATTCTGTACTAGTTACTTGGTTTGAACTTGCATAACTGAAGTTTTGTGAAGCATTTCCCATTCCAAGGGGAAATGATACCACAATGGGACTTAATGAATTGTGTACCTACGAGAGCAATATAGCTCCCAAAATGCTGGGTCAACTGAACTGCTTGTGCTGTAAACGCAGCAATAAAAGCTCTGCTGCTCCTCCTTTCCTAAGCATGGCCAGAACCTGCAAAAATCAGTTTTCACAGTGAAAAGGTGACATCAGACATAAATGGGAAACACGTGCAATTGTGTTGGATTGCAATTTTGGAATGCCTAGTTGTGATCCCATGGCTTTTGCATTAGTTCTGTTCATTTGAATGCTATCAGTGACTTCTCTGGTACAGGATCAGACCCTAATTACTAAAACAGTGAGCTTAGCATGGCTCTTGGAAATATGCTTCCATTGCTGAGGAAAGAACCTTGTCTGCTGTTTGATTTGAAATTCTTCTGGGCAGTAAGATTAGCTCTTGATGTTAAGCTAACTAAGTGGTTCATTCATCATTTATTTATATCTGTGTTCATAGCTTGAATCTGGGTTTTTGGGGCTTGTACTGCAGATTCTGTCTCATTCCAGGAGCTTTCCAACCATCTGCATCTGGCACTTAGGGCTGGGGAGCAAAGCAGAGGGTGGTGGTGGTGATGATGTGTCCCAGCAGTGCTGCTCTGTGCTCTGGTGCTGTTCTGTGAATGCTCCTTCCACACCAGGGGAAAAAACACATGGAACCTCGTGCACTGGACAAATAAAACCACCAGAGATGAATTCGAGGGAAGAACTGCTAATATGGATGATCTTGTGGAACTTCCCATGTACCCCAGGAAAAAACGGAGCCCTTTTTTTGAGATGATCTGCAGAATAAACATTGAGATTTCTTGTGTCCGTAAGAAAGTAACAGCAGTGTCAAAGCACAGCTAATAAGAGGGACAAAATGAGATAAGGAAAGGTGAAGTAGTGAGACAGGAAAAAAAAAAATTGAAAGACAAAAGGTGAAAAGGGAGAGAAAGGTATCAGATTTCTTTTGGCATTCATCTGCTCTGTATATAGAGTTTGAATATATTTTCCAGAAGAGGATTTCCCCTTGCATTTGCAATTCAAAGCTTCTAGCAAATTCCACCGTTTCCCTTGGCACTTCTTCAGCCTCTGTGGATTTTCCAGTTCTGCTTTTTAGATGCAGTGCAATTGTCAAATTGTGCAGCTTTATTTTTTTTTTCTGCCCTGAAGTAATGTGACTTAAGGTGTATTGTGGCATTCCTTAAGTTTTCGGTTCAAAAAGTGAAAAAGTGCAGGGAAATTGTTCCCTTGTTCCCTTGTTCCCATCTCTTTAGAAATTAATTCATGTATGGTCTTTAGGACTACTTGGATATTTGACAGTGTTTCCTGTCTTTCTTCACTTTATTCCCTTGCATGAATTAGTGGATAAAAAGATTTGGGATTTTCCATAGTATGGGTAGATGCTGATATGAAGCTATTATGTTGGACGAAAATACCAGTAATGGGGTGGCTGGGGCATGCTCATAAAAATAAATATTATCAAAGGGGGTGATGTACTTGGGATCACATGTAGAGAAATAGAAACCTGCTGTATTGCTGTCTTGGGACCAAAAGACTTCTATCCCACATTGCAGCTAATTCCATCTGTCCTGTATGCCTATCCAAAATATTGGTTTTAGCCAGTCAGTCTGAGATCACATCAATAAGAGGATAACAAATGTTGCCTGACAGTGAAGAGTACAGATGGTTGTTTGCTTTATTTTTACTTTTCCTAGTGCATAAAATTAATAATTTTTAACAGAGCTTTGCCTTACATGCATGCTGTTAACAAGCTGAAAACATTTCATATTTGTCAAAGCAGGACTGCAAAATAAAACTCTGATCACTAAAGCATGGATGTCTGGAGAGAATCTTTATGGTGGAGAGCAGAGAAGTAACTACCATGTGGCTCTTCAAAAGGCCACATGCAGTGAAGATGTGTTAAGAAAGTGAAAATTGTTTCAACTTGTTCTCAGGTGAAGGAGGATGCTGCTAATGGATCCATTACACACATGCAATAAGGGTTTCCCTAATCACTGCTGTGATGGGCTGGTGAAAGTATTTGGGATAAGCTGCAGTAATAGCTAATTGTATTTAGAGGCCCAGCAGCTCCACCAGGCAAAGGGTTTCAAAGGACTGCATGGGAGAATTCACTTCACAAGAGGCCCCTTTCAGACACTCTCCAGGTTTGGAGCTCCTTTCCTTTTAGTACACATTCTGGGAAAGCACTTTTATAATCCTGCTTTAGAGTTATTGCGAGCGAATGCGGTGATGGTTCAATGAAAAAGCATGAAAACAGTAATGGAATTTCTTTTCTTTTTTTCTTCTTTCTTTCCTAATAGGCCCTTTAGAAAGTCAGACCATATGTGTAGAAGCCTTATTAACTGGAGGCCAGGTTTAGAAAGAACTGTGGTAAATTACCAAGATGAATTTGAAAATAAACCTAGAAAACACAGATTTGAGTTCTAAATTAGTACTTTAAAAAAATAATCCGACCTATAATTGCTTGGTGTCTTATGACATTTTAAATAACGTGTGGTATATTTCTTGTAAGACTGAAACTCATTAGGCAGAAAAAAAAAAAGTAAGGAAATTATTAGAATGCTGCATATTTCACTTTGAAATTGCTTTCTTAGGAGAAACTGCAGTTTTACATTCTCTGTATTTTAATACATTTGTTGCAGAAAATGATCTTTGGTAGACTGTGTGTTTTGGATGATCTACATGTGAAATACATGAAAGCATTAAACTGTTTTACGTAGCTGAAACTTAGAGGAAGCTGGGGTGGAGGAAGGAGGTATTACTTCTCCCTCAATGCAGAAGGACTTAAAAAAAGTAATTCTAAAATATACTTGGTTTGCAAAATTTTCTGTTTATACTTGTTCCTAACTTGTTACAGGCATGTGCATTGTAGGGCTGTATTTTTGCTTGATTATTTTTTCCTGACAAGTAGAAAGGATGAATAACTCAGAGAAACAGTGGAAAAATCTTATGAAGAGTTTTATTCCCAGTTCAAATAAAGGACTCTGTTTAGATATGATCTTAATTTCCTTTGGATTAAATGACTTTTGTTCAAAGGTCTCCAAAACCTATAATTTTCACCTTCTCATTCATCAGCTGGTCCCTCTGTGGAAGAGGGAAGAGAAGAGCTGTTAATTCCCTATTTAGATCACATGGATGATTATATCATAATCTTGGGTGTATTTCAGAACAAGTGTGCACTGCATGTCTAGTGTGGCTGTGTCCTTAGGAAAGATCATATTTATTGTTTTCCTCCCCACACTGATGTTAGTTATAACATAGTGCAGTTTTTATTTTCCTTTAATAACCTTTTCAGATTTGCCCATGAACCTGAAAACTCTTTTGGTGGAAAACCTGCATAACAAAGTTTGCAGAACTGAAGTGTATCTTTAAAAAAAAACTTGGGTTTTAAAATTCATTTGAATTAAACATTGCTGTTATTGCTGACATATCTTGGAAATTGCCAAATGGACCATGTTTATGGAAAGTAATTTGAGAATTATCAGGAAGGATAGGAGAATTTTACATATTATACAATTTCTCTTAGATATTATAAAATACACCTTAGTCTTCTAGGTTATAAAATCCTTATATTTTCCATTTTTAAAAATTCTGATTTATTTTGTTATAATTTTTACCTGGCTGCAGAAGGATGATGTTGGCTCTTACATTTACATGTAATGTGTAAATTACATGTACACATATCCCAGTAGGCTAGTGTGGAAGAACTTTGTCCTGTTGTGTGTACTTTGCCTTCAGGACTTAGATTTTCTGAATGTTCCTGCAGATAATGATTAAGAATTTGAAATGTTTTTGCACATAAGGATTTGGGTGGAAAAAAAAAAGACATAAATTGATAAACATGTCTAAGATGGCAAGGAATATCTGCTTTATTTATTTCCTTTTTTTGGGAGTGCCCCTTAAAGCTTGGACTGGCAGCCTTTCAGGCTGAGAGGGACTCTGCCACTGTTTCACTCCATGTGAAACAGCAGCCTTGTAGCAATAAAGGATTCTTCTTTAGCATCCTTATCTTGGAATGCATCTGAGTCCAAATATGCTAAATTACAGAAAATGACAGCCTTTTAGTGGATAAATTAAATTTAGGCGTGTATTTTTGCTGTAATAAAAGGCAATGTTTATATAGAAATGTATTTTTCCCTTATCTTGATGATTTACTGGCCATGCTAATTGAGCACAGCTCTGTTTCTTGTGGCATCACACAAATTAGTTAGAAATTCTACTGTGAATTAACACAGATTTGGCTACAGATGGAGCGGCAGGCAAGCCATCATCATTATTGTTTAAACCTATTAATGTTTACAACTGTTGTTTTAAATCAGATTTGTTTTTAAATAGCATGATTGCAAGAATCCTTTTGTGTTTCAAAGATGAAAGAAAATGAGCAAAGAGTGAGTTGTGGCATGATTTTAAAAAAATAATAACAATGAAAGATTGTCATATAGAATCTCTGCTCTAAGATTTCAGTGATGTTTGTGGAAAAAAAGATTGTTTCTGTGATTACTTTTTGTAGAATTATTAGTGAAAATCCCAGTAGAGCTTATTGCCTGAGCTGCTGGAAAAATGGATGGCTTGAGTTGTTTGTTAGGTGTGGAATATAGTAAACTCATGGTGTAAAAGTCTTTTGCTTATCTCAATTACTTGCTTATCTCAATCAGGACACTGATTATTGAGCTCCCAATTTAGTCTGAATATCTACTTTTTCCTCTCTCCTAGATGTGACTGAATCCTGTTGTATCAGTTTATTTTCTTCAAGAAAATTCTGATTATAAATGTGGGCTAAGGAGCACGTTTAAAGGCCTGGGCAGGCATTGGAAACTGGGGCTTTTGGAGTCCCGTGGGTTTTGCTGCTGGTGAGATAATGTCATGTTTGGCAAACAGCTGAACACAGCAGGAAGTGAGGTTTGGCCTTGGCACAGAGATCAGATGATGGAACTGTGTAAAGCCCCACCATTCTGAGCATTAACATGTACCTTAACTTCTGCACTTGATATTTTTTCATGGACTCAACAGAAATTCTCATCTGTGCTGGTCTTGTTTGTATTTTACAAGAAGCAGATAAATGATGGTTGAAAAAAATAAACAAAAAAAATCCCCCAAGCTACAGCTCCCCAAGAGATTCTTCTTTTCTGAAGGGGGGTTTAATGAAGGGTAGTACTTTGTGTATGAAATGTATTTTTGCTTTCTAATTAGGGTTCCAGTTAAGTGGCAGAATTGTAATTTTTTGCCTACTGGGCAGAGCTTTGCTTATATGTTGGACACATAAGTTATTTTCCTTTTTTCAACTATGAAATTCCATCCTCTGAAGTAGAATATTGATAAAGTGAGAGGGGTTACTCACAGATCAAGTGCATCTCAGCAGGCTGTCCGTGCTTTCTATAAGCTTTGATTTGGGAGTGATTAGTGCCATGTCTGGCAAACTAATGCTAATTTAAAACCCCTTCTGTTCTTGACCCCAATTCTTAAGAGTTCATGGAAGGTACCTGTTGCAACAACTGTGTTTGTAGTGCAGGCACACACACATTTAGAAAAAATTCTGAGCACCAATCAGCAAGTAAACAACTTCTGGTCTTGTCTGATTGTTGCCCATAAAGAGGTTTATAAAGAAGAAAGAAATGAGGCTTCTGAGGAGCCTTGGTTGATTAAGAGCTCTGTTCTTTGTATAATAGCAATAAATACAGGACAGCCTAAAATTAGTCACTTAACTAGTCATAGTGTTGGCATTTGAAACTTTAGGATACTTTGAGGTCAGGCTTCAAAAGTGAAGCATTTGGTAAATATAACTGCTGTTCAGTATTGAAATGTCAGAAATGTGATAATGAAACAACAGGACAGGGTACCCTGGACTTGATGGGATTAGCTACTACATACAGGTTCCATGTGAATCCCTTCCTTTTATTATTTTAGGGAGTAAAGTCCTGTTTGACAGTTTTGCTTCTGGAGGGTTTTTTTCATGACCAATCTCTAACATCTGCCATTCAACTTTTTTCTGCCTAGCCAAGAAATTGCTAGGAATTTTGCTATGTTAGACTAGTTACATCACTGCAGAGAGAAGATTGCTGAACTTGCAAGCTGCCTGTTTCTGCTGCGCAAGCATTCAATATTTTGCATGATAACTTAATAAATTTTGTTTCTGTTTAGAGAGATGAGCCTAATAACGAAACAGATATTTAAAAGTTATTTTTAGTGAACATTTAATATGACAAGGGCAAGTTTCAGGCAGGTTAGTAGGAGGTGAGAAGTTTGCAATATCCTGAGGCATCCATTTCTACTGATCTTTCATATGTGATTAAATTGCTGTTTCTAGATGTAAATCTTGCCAAATAGCTGCTGGCTTTTAATATAAATTACACAGATGTAACAGGGCAGAATAAACCTGATAAGCTGTATGAAGGCATAGTGCAAGTTGCTTATGCTCTTCTCTTGGCTAATTGCTTCTATTCACTGCTTAGCAAGAGCTGTCTCCTGGCTTTTTACTGCTGTGAATTGCTTTGCACATAAGCAGCTAGAGCTTAAAGGATATTTTTGCAAGAAGATGCAGCAAAACACTTTTGCTTCTATTCTTTGTCCTGTTTTTATTTATTTTTAAATGCAAGACAGAATTTCATCCTGTTCCTTAACCATGGGGCTCCTTTTCTGCTAGGCAGTCTTGGCTAATGTGCGGATTCATGTTCTCACTTGTGAGACTGGAATAGGAAAAAGCAGAGTAGCAGGTAGCAATGTCAAATGACAAGCAGTTTAAGCAGGAGGGTCAGAAAAGCTGGAGAAGAAATGGAGCTGCTGTGCTGCATCCTGCTGTGTAGGAAATGTGGTGACACAGGAGTGAGTGGACAAGTAAAACACCTTGCTGCAGAATCTTGCTGTGTGAGTGCTTTTGCCTGTGACCTTCTCCCTGCCATTTCTTTGGAGGGGTACAGTGGGGATGGGGCAGAAAGAAAGAGCTATTCTCTCTGGTATGGAAGTCTGTAATTATTTCCTTCCCCATGATGATGTTGTATTTTTAAAGGTAGCTTCTCCCCTCTGGGAAACAGAATTAAGTGCCCAGCTTGGTCATTTTTTGGAGGTGATCTTGGAATGTATGGCAGCTCTGAGACCAGGCATTGTGTGCTGAAGCTGTTTAGTCATTTTGTCCTGTAATCAGAGGTAATTGCCTTGGGTGCTGTAGTAGGGCCATGTGAAACTGGGTAAACACAAACCAGCCTAATAGGACTTAAGTTAGTATGAATAATTAAAACATAAGGAGAATGCATTCATGGCAACTTTCTAATTTGTCCACTCTGCCTTTTTACCTCTGTCTTGCTGCTCTGTGCTCTCAGGAGGGTGTCCCTGGCAGCCCCCTTGTCCTGTTTGCCTTCCCCCTTCCTTGTGAGGTCAGGGGGAAATGGCAGCTCTTCTTCCTCTTGGGGCTCCCAAAATGTAATGGGGGTGAATTCTGCCAATCCTCTCAGGAGGTGATTCTGAGAGCAGACTTGTACAGGGGACAAGCTATGGCTCTTTTCCATACCTAGGCAACTGTACACAAATTTCCTGCTGTTTTCAGGCTTATTCAGCAGCAATGTGGGCAGGGGGACTGTGGCAGCACTTGTGGCCACTGAGCAGCTGGCTTGGGACTGCAGTTTGCAGGAGTTTGCATGAGAACTTGACCCTTAACAGTCCCTCAAGACCAAAATGACAAGTTTGAGTCTACAGACAGCAGTGAGGCTTTGCTTTGCTCCTCCCTCCTTTAGTACAACCTCTTACCTGTATCCTCTCTGGGACATGGCTATCAGTACCAATTTTGAAACATTTTGAATTGTCAAAACAGGTCTTGCTGTTTGTATTTTGATTTTTTTAATTCTTTGGTGTCTTTGTATTACACAGTATTTGTTTTGATGAGGATTCATGTCATTTGGGTCTGAAAACGAGTCTGCAAGTAATTCTAGTCTGTGCCAGTTTGGTGTGTGTGTCTCACTGCTCTGTACCCAGCACAGCTGTCCCAGGGACATCTCTTATTTCTCTCCAGCTTTTGCTGGCTCTCTCTGAAACAGGGCACTTTTTAAAGGCACATCCCCCACGAGTCCCCCACACTTTCCAAGCTAATCTTCCTGCTCCATACTGCAGTTCTGGTTGGAAAGAGGAGTTGGACTTGGCTGGTGTTGTATGTTGGTGACATGAACAGGCAGCAAGCTCAGGTCCAGGCTCTGAGCTCTTTACAGCCCCAGCACATGGAACAGCACAGGCAGGAGGGTCAGCCCAGAGTGAGGACTGACAGAACTGAGAGGTTGGTGTGGAGAAACATGGAGCTTCAAACATGGAGCATGCATGTCTCTGCACAGAGCCTGAACTGTGTTTTCCTGCTGAAACGTGTCTGGGGATTGGAATGTGTGTGTGAATAAACACTCTGGCCTATGTTATTTCTTTTTAATGTGAGCCACTTCTTAGAGTGATCTGGGAGGCAAACACACCCTTACAGAGGTGCTCTCTGCTGTACCTTTTGAAGAAAAAGTTTCCATGTCCTGCCCTTCTTTATCCCCAACAACAAACTAAGGTGAAAAAAAATCTTTAGTTGCTATAAAGGCCTATCACAACCTTGTAAAACAAAACCCTAAGGCCCTTCTGTTATCATCTCATTAGAGGCTTAAGTGGAAGGAAATTGAGAGTTAAGGTTGTATCTGGCTGAGTCATTGTCTCAGACTTATATACATGCAAGCAAATGTGGAATACTATGTGTTTAAGGTTCAAATGCTCTGAGCAATTTAACTACTCAGTTCTTAAAGGCATATAGGAAATACAATAATAAATATTGGCCATGGTGTAACATAGCCCTGTGGTGGAGGTGCCAATAGCCCTGTATTTGTCCTCTTGCCAATGTAGTTTCTAATGCAATAACTATCACAGGAGCTCTAACTATTCAATATTCCTATTGAAATAAGTTCTGTTTAATTCTAGCTAAATTCTGGTCTCAGTTTCATGAGTGTTCATGTTTTCTGGAGTGTGGATTTCAGTTACATTCTCTCACCAAAGATATTAAATAAGTATTTAAAACAGGACTTCCTCTGGCTGTGGTGTAAGATGAGTCTCCAAGTGAAACGTAATAAAAGAATTAATGGAGAAGACAAAACCCCACAACCTTCTTTCTGGTATAGAGAGAGGTAAGGCTTTCGCTGAGCCTCCTTTTATTCTGCCAGTGTGGGTTAAGAGAATTTGAAACCCCTGACTTTTAATCTGGTTGACTCTGTACACCTCAGAGGTGACAGTCTGAAAGTGTCTGATGTGCTTTTGGCTGTGTTTATTTTAAGGAAAATGTGCCTTTTACTTGGGCTACACTCACACACTGATTGTGTGTGGCAATTTCAGTTTAAAAGATTGAATTTATGCAAAATCAGCCCCTCTTTTACAGCCTAATTGAGTTGCATGAGGTTCCTTGACAGAAAAACTGAGAGTTGCCAGTGTTCTGCTTTTCATTGCTGTTGGCCTGTACTTGGGGAATAATATGTTCATGAAAACTAGAAAGAAAAGAGGCATCCCACACAATCATCACATCTCAAAAACTGATCCTCCTGCAGTTTCCCATTATCTTCATGCACCCAGTTCTTCCATTAAAAGCAGACAGATGCTGCTGAGGAAGGGTGAAAAAACCTGGAAACCACAAGGATGCCAACACCTGGAAGCTAAGAGAGGCAAGTTCAGGTTTGGCAGCCTGGTGTTTTAGGATACTGTGCTGTGTGATACCTTTTCCCATTTCTGTGTTCCTATTCCCATTTCTGAGCTCCTGCAAAAGATGGGTTTGGGATTCCTGCTCCCCCTCCAAACTCCCCCAAGGAAAATGCCTGTCCCCATTCCCAGAACCTGCACAGGAGGTGGGAAGCTGATGGCAATTTTTGTGTGCACTGCAGAGTGTCTGTGCTTCTATTTCTGATTGGCATCCCAGATGAATTATTAGAATTTGTTGTGTAAGAAAGTGCAGATTACTTTGTGTGCAAATGAGACATGAACTGCCTTAATTAAATCCCAAGAACTGATTTATTTAAAAGAAACCCCCAAAATGCTGAAATTTGCAGGGTCATAGTCATAAGGAAAAAATGTGTGATTTGTTTAAAAAAATACACCAAACAAAACCCCAATTGTTTTTCCTAAATTGATTGCAAATGTGCAAGTATAAGTAACATTTGGGTTTCTTTAACAAACTCCCAAGTGATTCAGCAGTTGCCAAGGTAACAGTGCTACTTTTAATAACAATAAAGATAGCATATAAAACTTCCACACTTTTCATTGTCTAAGATAATGCTGCACCGATGCTCAAATAACATTATTAGCATGTACTTTCTTTTACTCATTGAGAAGCATGTCTGGTTCATAAATTGGCTGTTCAGTAGCACCTACCACAGTGGGGTCTGGGTTCCTGGATACTGCAGTGATGTGAAGAAATTGAAAATTATTTTGTTGCTCCAAATCGATTTTTTTAGAATGACCTTGTTGATTTTTGCTTTTTGAGGCTGTCATTGTAGCTTGTAGGTGTCCTTTATTAGTTATCTGAATATTACTGATCTCTTTAATGCAAAAGTATCAGTGTAAGCAGGTCCTGCAGATAGCCTTCAAGACTAAGCTATAGCTCATAAAACATTGAGGATACTTTTCTATTATTCATGGGAAGATGTGTATTTCTAAAGAAAATTCAGGTTTTAGTACTAAAATTTTGTTGTTCTTGCATGCTTTAGAACTGCCCTGTTCGAGTCTAAACGGATGTCCTCTGTTTTTTGGTTGGTTTTGTTTTTTTTTTTTGTTCCCCCCCACCCCCCTTTGAAATTTGAGCTTCTAGAGAACTTTGGCAGAGAGCTCAGTGTGGTTACTCTGGATATAAACTCCTAGGTCTGGGTGGATTATTTGCATTCTGAATACTTGACCTCATGTTTCATTCTCACTGAGTTTTACACCTCTCTATCTAGACTTTGGCACTTCACAAATGAGTGAAACCTGTTTCCCTGCTTATTTCTGCAGTCAGATCTGTGATTTTTGAAGATAACTTTTCTTCTGGTCTCTGTAGGGGTGGCAATGAATCTTTTAATAAAAAGGCAGAAAAAAAGATTCAAGTGCCCTTTACGGCACTTGTAGACTATATTATTTTCTTTTTAAAAAACAACCCTCTTACAGCATTTTAATATTTTAGTTTTGAGGAAATTGCATGAGTAGTTATAAGCAACTGTGTGCCTTCATCTGGGTTTCTGGTTGCACTGGAGATACTGAAGGTTAAAGCCTGTTAATTTTATGTTAATCTAAAGGCAGGTTATTCTAAATTTAAAAAAACAAATAAGCCTCCTTCATGGGCTGAAGACATGAAATGTGGAAGGAGGAATCACTTGCCTGTTTATCATCTTTGCCAGTACTGACTCCCTTGGTTGGTCATCTCTCACCACCACTTAATGACCTCAGGGGAGGTTCATTGAAGGATTAAATGGCAGTTTCTGTCATCTACAGAAGTGTCAAGTTCAGTGCAATAATAGATCTTTGAATCTAACAGTGAGAATTGTGGAGTGCTCCCAGTAAATGTTACTCCATTCTTGACAAGGAATGCAGTTATTTCCAGGACATCTGCCTTAGCTGCTGACTGAGGCCTCCAAACCAACCCTGACGTGGACACAGGGCTCTGGACCAGTGTCCCTTGCTCAGCTGGGGACATTCTGAAGGTCTTGAATAGATCTTGGAGCTCCCAGGGCCCAGAGGAGGGCATGGCTTTTGATGCACATCCTGAAATATCCCCTGAGAACACCTTATAGAGCTGGACATGATGTCCAGGGACATCTTTGTCCTAATCAATGCTGCTGGCAGCACTGGGACCCCTCTGTTTTGCTGCAGATGTGAGATCATTAGTATCAACTCTCTCCGATTTTCTTGTGCAACATTAAGTGCTGTCTGTAATGGAAAGATAGGATACTTCAGCAATAAAGCTGTGTGTTTAAATTGGTATTTTTAACTTTGTCTAATTTCATGTTCATTGCATGAGATGAGAGGTTGCTTTATCTGATGTAATTTTATGAGCATATTTTATCCACGACAGCATCCATTATTCAACATTTACCTTAGATTAGCTATGTTAGAGAGAAATTTAACAGAGCAGAGAGTTTGCTGGAGACCTTTTGACCCAGTGAAATCTTCCTTTTATTTGGCCAGTATGCAGGAGTCTGTTCCAACTTGATTTTGTCAGTCAGATTCTTTTTTTGCTTACAGGAAGGTACTTTGGGGCAGGGATTGTCTTTTCTGGTTTGCTTGCACAGTACTTAGGACAGTGTGGATCTTGTCCCTTGTGGGGCCATCTAAGCCATGTTGTAAAGCAGCCAATGGGTTACTGCAATTGAGAAGCGTATCTCAAGAGCTTATTTACTTATTTTTAAAGAATTTATATTTCCAGGCAGGTATAGGAAGAGCAGAGCAGTGGTGACCATTAATCATTATTATTTTGTCCATGCTGCTCCAGTCTACTATAAGAACAGGCTGAAGCAGAGGCTGTAACTGACACAATTTACTGACTGAAATACAACAATAGCAATTTAATCTCTGGACAAGATAGAGTTTATTAAACTTTTCACCTTTGTTCTGTCAAAACTTATTTTTAGGATAAGTATCTGGTGGGCTGTATTTTAAGAAGTGCAGAACAATTTTTTCTTCATAACAGGCTCCATTCCTTAGGATTACAGTAGAGAGTACTTGTGCTTTAAAAAAAATCCTCAACAAAACACTCTCTAAAACAAAACTATATCACATTCTGCCTCTCTGTCCAGGCATGCATACACCAATAGTGAAAATCTGCCATTTCCAGATAAATTGGTTGTTAGTGGCCAAAGACTGATGTAATAACAGACTGATGAATTCAAGATGTAATTTTCCCTGTCTTTATGACTTTCATGTTTGGCTGGCATTCCTCCTCCTGTTATGTGGTTTTACCTCAGTGCAAATATTGATAATATTCCTTGTATAAGATAGTCAGTCTGTGGTCTTCTATTCTTCCTTTATTTCACTGCAGTTTTCTGTTGGGTAAGTTTGTTAACACAATAAAGTCTGTGGCTTGGTCCTAGCCTGCAGCAAAAAAGTGTGTTAGCTTATTTTTTCCTTTGGCATTTGTTGGTAAGGAAACAAGTATTTTAAGGTATTTTGAATTGTCTGATTCTCCTTTGTCAATTTGCAATGTGCAATTCCTGTGCTCAGCACTCACCTTCTGAGCAATGGCCTCGTTCTTTCCTGTTCTTTGCTGAACACATCTGGGAGCTGATCTGCTGAGGAGGTGTCACTGGGTATTTTATCTCCTAATGTTTATGCTGGTGATCAGTGCCCTGTCTGCCCCGGGCAGACACTCCACATCTCACTTTGAAATGCAATGAAATGTCTGGACCCAATCAAGTGATGCTGGAAAGAAACACTCAAACAAGGTCTTGGAGAAAAAGGGGCTTGGAGGGCAAAGCAGGAAAGGTTTAAATCGATGTCAAATGAGTTTTACTGAGTTTTACTTGGATTGATGGGCTTCTGCAGATTCATTAGTGGGTCTGCCAATTAGATGCTGCTACATTAAAACACAGGCCTGCCCAGCCTAGGATGGAAAAGCACGAAGAAGCCTAAATCCAGTTAAGGACTGAGTTATCACAAACTTTTGTCTTTGCCTAATTAGGAGTAGCACTGGAGTAGTGGCCTGGAATATACAGGCTAAGGATGTGTTTAAGCCTTTCTTGTAAAACTGTATGCTCGGCAGGAAAAAATACTGGGCATTACTTTTATTTTGAATTATAGTTGGCTGTGAATGGAGCACTGATACTATTTAGATGTTTTATTACGCAAGATGTAGTAACAAACTTGAGTTCAAGAGAAGCTTAGGTGACATTTTGATTGAGTTTCAATCAAAGATGATACTGTTTGGGAGCAGAACTGGAAAACAGTCCTTTTATTTTTCAATTGCAAGTAAATTTGCTACTCTCATAGCTGCTGTTGACTGCTTTAGTCACAAGCACATTTTGTTTATTTTCAACATGAACTACTGCTAATTTTTCTCTTCTGCTTTCCACCCTTTATAGTGGATGCTTTTTCACATGGCCCACAGCTTATGGCTTTTTAAACAATTTTAAGTTAACTTTTTTCAAGCCATTTTAACTTTAAATAAATGCTGCATCTTGTGGTATACTGATATCTGTAGAACTTTTCTGGTTTGGAAATCCTTCAAATACCTCATCACCACCTTACCAATGAGTAAAAAAGAGCAGCACAAGCCAATGCTTGTATCAGTGAAAGCACTTGCTAACAATTGATTCTAGAGTTTGATCAGCTCCATCAAGCAAATAAAATTTGCACAGATCAGTGGATGATAGTTGTTTTTATTAAAAATATTCAATTGACTCTTAACCAGTCTAAGCTGCTGTGTGCTGAAGAGATTTAAAGTCTCATCATGAAAGCTTGAAAGGGCTGATTAGGACAGCAGCAACCCCTTGTACCTGAAAAGTTCATTAGAAGACAGGATGAACTGGTCACAGGGTCTAGACCTGTGCTGGGGCAGGAAGTTGATGTAATTCAGCTTTCATGGTGTTGGAATATGGAAAGAAGATGGTGCTGAGAGGTGCTTAGTATGTGTAGACAACAAACTACTTAAGGCTGCAAAGTGTTCAGGGGCAAAGATAGGGTTGAAAAAAACTGTCTAGCAAGTTGAGACGTCTGAGGTTCATTATTGCTGTCACTGAGTGGTTTAGTCCCATTTTTCAAGGTTTCTTAGAAAATATTTTCTATGGCATGGTCGTGCCAATTGCCTTAGAGACTGTGACTGGAATATGTGGAGTTGTGAATTTTGTCTGATCATAAATCACTTCACTAAACATGGTGTGGCAGTTACTGATGAAGATCAAAGATCTTTGGCAACTGTGTGTTGTTTCTGCCAGTAGGTTTTTTTAGTAAAGTTATAAATTACCTTTTGAAAAAATTGAAAAGGAATTAAGAATAACCATTCCCAGTGATTCTCAGAACACCATTTTCTCTTTAACTTGGTAATAATTTAAAAACCATTGTACAGGCATTTAAGAATGCAACTTATTCAAGGAAATTGTTCAGAAAAACATTCATTTTAATTATTTGAATATGATAAAACTAGGTAAATAGAGATTTTTGTTTGAAAAGTGGTCATGATTGTGGTAATACTGTTGCTACTATTTATTGTTAATGGTTGAAAAGGCAGCTTTGAAACATTAAACTTTGGGAGCAAACAGATTAATTCAAAAGAAGTCTGAGATTTAGAATGGAGATGAAAATCTGGCTTGATTTATAAATCTTACTCAAGAAATGGGAACTATATGACATTAGTATGTGCCATGCAAATAACCACATTTTCTGAAAAATAAGGTAATGCAGAAACGACATCTGTGGTCAGACTCTTTATTTGACCTGTTATGGTGTCCCTTGCATTAGAGGTAAAGAATTTGAATGCCAGTGCTGAACTTCAAGTAAATTTAAAAAATGACAACCCCTTGGGTAAGTGGAAGGCTGTCTTTTTTCTAGTGGTCTCTCTGAGACCACAGAAGGCAGGAGGTCAAGGTACAGTTCTGATTTGAAGGTGCCTTTTCTAGCTGTGATGGACAGCTACTTGACTTTGGCTTGGGATGTTTTCTCTAAGGAATGAATGGACAGATAATCTGGAAGGAGGGGGAAAAGTGATCTGCTGAGTGCAGTCACAGGAGAGGCTCTTGGACTGTGGTACCTGGTGGGTAAGGAGTGGCAGAAGAGGGAATTTAAGAGTGCATAGGGCAGGGATCCCTCAGCCAAGCCTCGAGCATAAGAAGTAAGGCTTTTGAAGGATTAGAGTGTGCTGGGGAGAACTTGGTGTAACTCAGATTCTGTTGCTCTCTTTGAAATGTAGGAAACAGCCAGAAAACTTTTTTTTAATATTGTCACTTTAAAATTCAGTCTTCCTTTTGGTGGAGTTTCATGCTGATAACATGGAAAAATGTTGCATTGCCTGTTCTTGCTTTGTGTGACCCTTTGTGAAATGCGTCCATGTTTTTTTCTTTAAGTGTTATCTTTTGCAAGCAGTGTTGTCAAGCCAGCTTGTCATGTTGTTAGGGAATTTTGGACTGGATGGTGGATCATACTGGTAATACTTCTGGCTTAAAACCCTTGGGATCTGACAGAACTGAAATATGTCCCTCTCCATTTTGCTGCTCGCTCTACAATTATTTGTGTGCTTTGACTTATTTCTTTGTGTTTGTGTGTGTTTTGACTTTTTTTTTTTTTTTTTTTTTTTTTGTTTTGCTCAGGAGCCCCCTGGGTACAAAACAGATTGCCACAGACACAAAGTGTGCTCTATGGCTGTCTTCAGCCAGTAGTGTCCCTGCATTGCACTTATGCAAGGCTGTGTCTTGCTGGCATTTCACAGATGAAAAACCATGTTTTGTCCCTTATTCTGAACTCAAGAGGCTTAGTTTGGCATTTTTTTCCCTTTAAGAGGAGAGTTGAGCAAGCCCTCAATGTACCTGAACTCCAAGATGGTGATAATTTTCCTTCATAGGTCTGGTTGAATAAGGCATTCAGATTTTTTCTCCAATATTAATTCCCCAACAGAGTAAGGTACTTGCTCTAAAAAGGCTGCATATTCCATTGGAGAGCTGGTCTCTTCTAGGCCAAGAGTGAAATGGAATTTGTACAGAAAACCAGTAAAGAGCTTTGAAGTGTGTATAATGGAGTGTGTCAAAGATATGTTTTTACTTACACTTTAAGTAAGCCAGATTTAAACTTTAACTTTCTGCTTTTTCTTTATGACATTCAGATCAGAAGGACAGTGAGATTACACCAAAATACTTTTGTGTATTTGTTATTCCAATGTTTCTTGAAAGACTTGTACTGTCAAGTGTATTTGTCTGTGAACAGTTTTGCTTTTCTTTCTCTTGAATGGAGGCTTTTGTTTCAAAGGCCAGCACAAGCAGGATTTGGGTATCTTTTGGTGAAGCATTATTGAAATTTTTTTTTTTTTAGGTAACAGCGTGTCTTACTTTCATTTTCTGTAAATAAAATTGCTGGGCTATAGGAAGAAAAATTTGGGCTTTCAGTTTAAAGAGATCTTTATTGCCATAAAATTGTACACCTATAATTATCAACCAGTGTTGTAGCTGTTCAGGCTTTTATGACTAAAACGTTCGTGCCTTGATTATCTGACTTACAGTTGCAGAACAGGCTATTTAAATCATTGTGATAAAATGAATTGAGCATCGTGGCACTTAAACCTCTCAAACGCTAACGGATTTAAAGCACAGGCTTTTTGAAGTGGTGCCCACTCATCCTCGTGCTATTCATCATGCTTCTCTGGCTCCTTCTCCTCTAACCACTGATAGTAGTGCTCAAACATCTGGTCATTGAGAAAACAGGAGTGCAAACACAAGTATTTGATTTAAGTGATGTGTGCAGTGTTCTCTGGGATGAGAGGAATGCCAGGAGGATGTAGTACAGTGTTATTTGCTCGAGGTACTTAAGGCTCTCCTGGAAAATTAATTTAGTAGCCAGTTTTGAGGAGAGGTGTGTTTTAAAGGAGGCTGAGCAGTGGTAGGGGTTTTATTTGCCATCCTTTGAAAATCTTTAGCTGCTGATAAATGTAAGGCTGTTGATCTCTGTGAGGTTTACAGTCTGCTGCTGCTTTGCCATACTCAGCTCTCCACTGCCACTCTGCTCATGCCTGGGAGCAGATTGCATTTGAATCTTCAGAAAAATTGCATTGTATTGGTAGGATGGGCACAGCTGCTGCTTAGACTTCAGCAATTCTCCAGAGTAACGCTTGGTTTGCAGGGAGTTATCTGCAAATTTAAGGATGAAAATATAACCACATACACCTTCTAATAATATGAGTGACTCAAGTATCTTCATTGTTTGAGATGATTACTGTAAATAGGACTAGAAACCAATATTTACTTTTGCTTTAATCTCTTCCTCATGATTCATAGGAGCTGGCAAAATTAGGGAATAATTAGAATCTTATTCCAGTATAAGGAAAATTCTATTACTTTGCATGTGGTGTTTCTCTGGTTAGCAGGAGGAATCTGGTTTAAGAAAATGCTTTATCCTTACCTCTTGGTGAAAATGAAATATTACTTCTGACTTTGGTGTGGCTACATCTGCTGGAGAGTGTGTATGAATAGGTAAATTATGCTGGATGCATGGCCTATAAAGTGGTTTAGGGATCACAGGATAAAAGTTGCTGTATGAATGTGAATTAAGTTATCTGATAAACCACAGCTCTAGGGCAGGGATGAGGGTTTTGGGCTAAGGCAGCTTATTACACCCCTTCTGTAGGCACTAGAGCACTGTGAATCCAGTTCTTCCTTGCTGATTAACTGACCTGGGTGATCTTTGTGCTTTGTCCTGGTGTGTGACAGGCACTTCTTTGGGCACATGTCACTGTGATAGCTCAAAGGATACCCTTTCAGTGACAGCTAGTAGGTTTAGATTTTGTGAGAATGAGTATTGTGGTCTTGACTAAAAAAGACTAAATGATAAATAAAATGGGGTGAAATGTTCAAAACCCTTCCAAACCCCTGATTCCAAGAGTGCTCTTGCAGAGTGGCTCAGAGGTAGGAAGGTGCAGAGGCAGAATCAAATATGCTGAATGATGGAGCCACAGCACCTTTTCTCATGTGGAAACCCTCTTTCACTTACTCCTATGATGCAGGGTTTCTCCAGGGTGTTGATTTCTGTACTAATGCTTTCTTATTTTCTGTCTAGTCTCTGTAGCATTGCTACTCTTCCTCATTTTAATCTCCCCTCTAAGAATTTAGTCATTTCTCCTTTGGAACCTGAATCTCAATTTTTCTCTCTTCTCCTTTATCTCTTGTTTTCCTCTAAATATCTTCATTTCAATCCTTTAGCCTTCCCTTGCCCTTAAAGGTCCTATGACAACAAGTTTCATGGAAAATCTGGATTCCAACTCGTCATCTGGGCATACTCAGGAAAGAGGAGCTGCATTTGTAACTGGAAGCTCTCTGTGTGCTGTGCTCTGGGGAGATGATACACATGAAAAGCATGCCAAGAAAAGATTAGTCAAGGTCAGGGGCAACCTAGCCTGGACTTGCCTGGGTCAGAACATGAGTCTTATTGCTAAGTGCAAGCAAAATATCAGTTTGTAATGTTTTTCTAAGGCAAGGACATTTTGCTTTGCATTGTTGCAAAGCTTTTTTTGGCCATGGGTAGAGGTAGACTCCTCTAAATAGATTCTGCTCCATAGAGATGGCAGATAGGTATCTCTTGGGTGATGCAATTAAAATACACCCCAGTCTCTCTCCTGTATCCACCAGCAAGCCAGTGGCATCACGAGCAGCTGATTCTTGAAGACTGTGTGATGAGTAACCCTTGTGATTGATTTCCTTCTATTTTTGTGGAAGGCTGATGTATGAAATTTGTCAGTTTGGGATCCCTGGAGCTATGAACGTGTTTGATCACATCTGCTGGCAAGCAGAGGCCAGTGGGGTGTGTAAGTGAGAGTCTGGCCATGGGTTCAGGTGACTGCTTCCCTCAGTTATTTTCTCTGGCACTGCCTGAGATGAGAAAGTGGGGAATTTCTGAAAACCTGTTTTTCCCTCCCACTCTTCCTTTCCTTCCTCTGACAGTCCTCACCTTCTCTGTCTTGCCTTAGGGCTGAGAGGGGTCTGGAGAAGAGAAAACTAAGCACCAGAAGAGGAGGGAAGCTGTATGTGGAGTTAGACAGGAGTTAAAACAGGATTATCTGGAGGGTGGAAAGAGCAAAACTGTTCTCGTTACCCCAGTTTTTGTGATATTATTAACTCCATCTATACACTCAAAAAGCAGGAACCCTGCAAATCTTTGAGCACCCGTGCTGTTCAATGGGTCACTGATGGCCTGTGAAGGTTTGTTAGTCAAGGCTCTTGTCTACTTGGAACAGCATGAAGATATTTTAAAAAATCTATTGTTGGTCAGTTTTCCTTTGCAACCTGGGCCCTCTCCTGGGTGTCTGAACATGGAACCTGTTACAACTGCAGAGATCCAGCACTGTGGTTCAAGGAGTAACAGCCAATTTAGATAAAATTATTAACATCCAAAGAAGCATAAGGAGGAAATAATTTATTTACAGACTTTTAGTCTTTTCTTGTTGATGACTGCAGGTAACTTGCAATTTGTTTGATGATAAATAAAATCCATAGAGACTTGTAGGCCTCTCTTGTTTGGACAGGTATATACACAATCAGTTGGTCATTGAAACCATAATATTCAATGGTATATTATGGTTTCATGTTATAAGACATAAAAATCATGGGGTTTTTTTGGTGTTCTGATCTGATAATGTTTCCACCATTAAACTCATCAACTGGATTATTCCTGGAAGATGAACAAAATAGTTTATAAAATCTTTATGTAAATCACTTCCTTTAATTTGAGCGGTTTTGCATGAAACAATTTTTTTTTGGGGGTGGTATTTTAACCAAAAATTAGCTGCTTGCCAAACTCCACCTTGACCTCTGTTTACCTTTGAGGGCAGCCAGCTTCTCTATTCATCATTTTATGCATTGAAATTAATGGGTTCTGGCTGGTCCAGCAGAAAATGTCTACTTTCCTGAAAAGCACCTGAAAGGTTGCTTTTACAGTGCCCTTTGTGCTTGAGCAGACCTGGTAAGTACTAGAAAGCTGTTCCCTTGGGACTTCCAGCTCTGCTTTGCAGACAAATGAATTTTCTGAACTTTTGGGTTCCTATCCTCACTGAATCTCTGAACCTCTTTTGAAGCCTGCCTTGTTCTTACAAGAAACCTTAGTAAAGAGGAGGTTTGTTTATGAAAGGATATATTAGACTCCTTCATTTGAAGCCAACAAAAGCAGCTCTCTTTTCCTGGCTGTTCTAATTGATTTTTATTTTTTATTTATTGTTTTGAAGTTAAACAAGTCATAGATTAAAACCCCTTCAACCTACGCCTCTGGATATTTTTACCACGCAGTAAAAATGCAAGCACCAGTGCAAAGAGAAAGCAAACCACTGAAGCTTGGAGTGCAATGCTCCTGCAGATGCTGAATCTGTGCCCACTTAAATTGTTCATGACTGCAGCTCCTCGTGGGCTCTGCTGCCACTGCCCTGGGTTTGGGGTGTTGGAACCAGCAGTGGCAGCCTCAGCTCACATGTAAGTGGGAGCCATGTGAGAAATGTGAAACTTGTGTTGGTGCAGGGATGAGTATCTGATTGAATATATAAAACCCAAAAGATTATTTTTCAATGGACTTCATCTAGCATTCCACACGAGGAGTTCAAGCAAGAATACACTGTCATGGCTCAGAACAACCAGACAACTCCACTTTTGACCCCAATTCCTAAACCTAGAGAAAAATGACATAAACCCTATTAAAAACCTCAAGCTTTGAATTTCCTTCTAAGCATCAGCACAAGCTAATCCTTGTAGTGCTTTCAGTTTGGTCATGCCTTAGTTAGTTGTTGGTCTTTTCTTTGTCTTGCTACTTCACAGCTGCTGTTAGCGTTTAATGAATTTTTAAATTATTAGGTCAGGTCACTTAAGAGAATATGAAATGTCTTGATTAGAGAAGAAGCTTTTTCTACAGTCACATTGAAGCCACCAGAAAAAAGTGACTTATTTTGTAATTTATTTTGGGTTGCAATGCTCTTGCAGAAGATAACTAAGTTTGAATCTGTAGCAAATACACAGTTTGATCTGTGTACATTTACAGGCCTCTTCACTCATGTGCCAGGTTCCAGATTTTGTTCAGAAAAGCAGTGAAGAGAGTGATCTTGTGTGAGCAGAGTGATAAGGGCTGGTTCCTGAGAAGGTTCTTGTGTCCCTCTGGCCAGCCCAGTCCTGGCACTGGGTCTCCCTTCCTCATAACCTTCATTTAAAGGTCATCACTCATCTCCTGACTGCCTTCCCCCAGTGCAGGGGGAATAGAGCTGCTGCATGTGTCCATCTGCTTGGAATTCTTCAGAAATATCAATGGCCAGAGCCAAAGCTAGGTGAACCCACTGACATTGGGTCCATATTTATTCCTTATTTGTAAAAGAAAGCTACATTTAGGAACCAAAGGTGGGAAGAAGCTGTAGATCTTCATGAGGAGACTGGAACAAAAGGCTGATCATGAAAATGAAGGAGTTATTGTGTGCAGAGACTTCTTTCTGAACAGATAACAGTTTCTTAATTTCTTGGAGCCCATAAATTTATGCATAATCTTGGCACAGAGAAATAACTTTTTTTTTGTTTCACAATGAAAGTTGTTTAATTTATTAGCAAGGAGATAACTTTTGTTTATATGCCAAGAAGCTGTCTTTGGAAATTATACAGTTGTCTGCATTTGGTGTTGCTAGATAATGGGATTATATGAAATTTAAAATATACCCTTCACTACTGAATATGAGTGATGAGTGCATATACAGTGAGATTTATGGGGTATACTACAGTTTGTGTAGTATCATGACCATTTCTGTGGTATTTAACTAGCAGTTGCTTGGCTGAGTATTTTAAAAAGCATAAAGTTGGTGTGTTGGGGAGAAGTTGCTCTACCTGAATGTTATTTGGATTTCCTAACACCTAATGCTTTAAGGAGGTCTTATATCCCACACACACACACCTTGGTAACATGTGAGGAATATCCTCTTACAGGAATCTGGTAAATGGCTACACTTTCTGAAGGAACTCATGAGATCATGTGAATTAAAATTGATAAGAAGTGTAATCTGAGTTAGTTCTGCTGTAAAAACTGAATCAGTCATTAGCTGTGAGGACAGAGCACTTCGAAACAGTCCATTAAGGCAAGAGATTGCCCAATTAGATATTCACGTGGCAGTTAAAATTGCATCAGAATGTTAACCACTTCCAATTTTTAGTCAAATGCCTTTTTAAACTTTGACTGAAATGCTTAGTTCTTGCTGCATGGCAAGAGTGAAAAAAGTGCTTGAAATACTTGTTAAAAATAACCAAAGCCCCACATCCACATTAATTTCATGCCAAGTTGTTCTTTATGTAATTTGAAAGGGTTTTGATATTCAGCTTCAAGTATTGAGAAACTTAAAGGGAATATTAATATGCCCTTATAATATTCCCATATGAGGAAAAATGATGCAAAGATTTCCCTTGTAACCTGAGCTATGAACAAATGTGTTGAACAAACCAATCTTCAAAATTTTTGATGCTTTTCAAAGTTTGGGGTATTTTTTTTTTTTTACTCCTAAGGCAAGGGAAAGAAACTCTAGTTAGGCATTCCAGTTTAATTAACCTTATTTTAAATAAATTTAAATGCTATTTGTAATTCTCTTGAAGAAATTACAGCAATCACTTGAGGGGGGTGGGTCTTCACATTATGGTATACAAATGCTGTTAAATTCAGTCTCCTGAGAACTCTTGCATTTGTCTGTGTTTTGGTTTTCTTTTTTTTTTCCTGTCTTCTGGTTGTTTTTTCCTGTTTTAAGTATTGCTTCAGTAAACAGACAACTGAAAAGTACCTTGGGCAACTGGATTCTCCAGGGGGACACATCAGTAGAGTAGTAGTTTTCAGTAAGGTTAATAAGAATAATTAGACATTATAATTCTAGAGCCAGATATTTGCAATTGTCTAGTGAAAACAAGACAATAAAGGTGCAAGTGAAATTTCCTGGAAGTCTGCATTTGTGCTCTGTGCTTCTGTATCTGCCACACAAACACAGTGTCAAGGATATTAGAGCAATTCCTTCAGGAATGACAAGAAAAGCTGTAATTCAGAGTCTGTGTTAAGAGACGAATGCTTGCAGGAAAAGCTGTTTTATTTTAACAAAAATGCCAGAGCTGTTGGTTTTAGGATCTGATCAGCATCTATGTAAACTCTTAGAATTATATAATCCCAGCATTGCTGTCAGGACTGTGTTTAGAAAGGTTGTCTCTAAATGTTAACTAATTCTGAGTATTGCTATTAATATGAACTGTTTGAAAGTTTTATTCGGCAAAGGATCAATCTGAGAATAGCCTTACCCCAAATGTGGGGTATTTTTGGGTGGGGGTTGACACGAAAGTGGAGGGAGCTCCTTTTTGCAGGCAGTCAATATGTTGATATTGACTGATTGTGTAACATTTAATGATGTTTAGACACAGATGCTTGCTGGGGTAAGGCAGGTCTTCAATGACTGACATTGTGGAACGAGCATATTTTATTTGGGTTTGGCCTTTGTGTCAGAATTTAATAAGAAAAAATGAACAAAATAGGCTGTAACAACACTCTTTGTGCTTATTCTGGCAAATGAGGTTACTGTTCTTGCTTGAAAAGTCATAAGGAGAATTGGGTGGGAAAGAACTGGGGATAACTGTTGTCGTTATTTTATGTCTAGTAGAAACAAAACTGATTTGTCCCTTTGCTGACTCTGACATGAGTGCTCTGATCTAGTGCTCTGTTTGCAAGTGTACAGAGAATTATTCCTTTCTAGGGTACTGTGGCACAACCCAGCCAGTATCTGTAGGTCTGTGTTGTGTTGAAAAACATAGGAATTAATAGAGAATGTGGTCAGTAGTTCAGCCCTTCTGTCCCACACCTTCATCCCCAAGCAAAACTGTGTAAATTACCCCTCTGTGTCCTGCTCTTAACAAAACTGAAAATGGAGAATCTGTCAATGCTTGACTTCATCTATTCTTTTATCAACCTCATCTAATGCCATGTATCTGTGTTATTCTCTCACTTGAGCAGAGAACTTAAAAATCAGCCTCTCATAATTTAAACCCTCTGTTTTAAAAAGTGGGCAATGCTCCCTTTGCCAAAGAGATCCAAAGAAAGTGCAGCTCAGTGGAAAATGGCAAGTGTAGTGTTACTTTATTGTACTTTTCAGTAAAAAACTGGAATGCTATTGAGCTCTTTCTCATTTGCATGTGATATGTATTAAAGGCCAAATTGTTGGGGTGAGCAGAGGTTTGATGATATTTCAAGTTTATGTCTGTGACAGCATGAATGGAAGCATTAGACTGAACATCATAGAAGAAAAGTAGTGCAACAAGCTAGGATCTGTAAAAGTAAATATCCATAAGCTCTTGTGATGTCTGACTTTAAATATTTTACTTTTTTCAACTTTATAAAATAAACAAAACTTAGGGAAAATTTTTCCTATAACAGAGCTGAAAAAAGCATTCAGTATATGATTTCAATCTAATCACTGCTAAAACAATCTAATATAAGCTGTGAATATAAGATTGAGGCACTAAGGCAGCCCTTCACTGGGCCATCTATGGAAGTCAAATAACTTTCTGGTTACTTTGGATTTAAAAATCCCAACTGTAGTGCAAGGTACTCTAGTAGCTCCTTCAGTGAGAAAACAATGTTTGAAAAGTATGGGAAAATCATTCAGACTTATGATGAAAGATTTTCAGGTGCAGTGATTGTATGCTAGAAGTGCAAAGATAGTTTTTAGTCATCATACAGAGATGTTTCTACCAGAAAAGCAACACAAGAATTGTTTTAAGATAATAGAAATGGTAAGTAGTATGTGGCAAACATAACTTGTATCTACCAGTATTGGACGGGGAAATGGAGATTAAAAGCTTTAAGCAGACTTTAAAACAAATAAATAAAACGTTGAAGTTTAAGAGATTCCTGAGGTGTAGAATATGACTAACATATAATGCCTGCATTTGAGGGGTCAAGTAACATTCTGGAAAACTTTAGACTGCACTGTTTGATGTCATTCAAGTGGAAAGTCTTAGAAGCTGTTTTAAAGTTTAAATGAATTTTAATGGCCCAAATGAGAAAACACTTGGAAAAAAATGTCATATGATTAACTCTTTACCTCATGAATTCCAAACCAGTCCCATTGGCAGGATGCAAACCAATATGAAAAGCCAAGGAGATCCTTCCAGAATTGTGAAATCTCTGAGGAAAGTTGTGTAGAGATGATGCTGGGCATTACAAAGTGCTGCCAGCTCTTCTGTTATCAGTGTCTTGCTGATCTCAGTAGAAGCCAGATGATAAAAATTCTATATAGAACTTGCCTAAAGTCTTTAAAGATATTAAGAAAATGGGGTATTGGTTTAATTAAAAAAAAAAAATTCCTCCACAAACTGAAAAACTCAATATTCCTGGTGGGAAGGGGAGGAGGGAAAGGACTTGGGGCCGGCTTCAGAAAGGAAATTGGAACCATCAGTAAGCCTTACAGGTTCTGAAGGGTCTCTGTAGTGTGAGATTTTAGGATCTATGGTGGAATCCAGGCTTTACACGTGTACCATAATTGCCTCTGACAATGCTGTACAGAGCGAGGATTTTGAGGCTAGAAATCAATGAAAAGGCACAACAAATGCTGTGGCCTCCCTTGCTGCAATTAGGTACAGGAGATTCAGATAATCTAAGTTTCTGCTCATAAATTGCAGAACAGTCAGTTAGGAAGCTATAAAAGGTGGGAGCCAGTTTAAAGTGTTGTATATAATGGGTGAGATTCCAGAGCATGCTGCCCAGGAAAGACACTTTCAAGTGAACATAAAAATCCTTGAAGTGCTGATCCCAACGTGCACAGCTGCAGCAGAGAAGGCAAACAGTGCTCCTGCCCCAGGACTGCAGGGTAAATAAGGAGCTGCCATTCTCGTTATCTGCGGGTTAGAGCACGAGCACAGGGTCTGCTCAGTGTATCTTTGACAGGAAATAGCCACTCTTAATGGGATATGAGGGAGATGAATCCAACTGGCACCATAAATCTGGGAGGTGTTAGTAAGTGTAAGGCAATTAGGATCCTTTTCAATGCAGAAAGGAGACAGTTTTATTACTTCTTTTAAAGTGTATTTCTTTCCTAAGTGATATAGGTGCCTGTTTTGAAACCGTTTCATTTAAATACAAGAATGAGTGAGGGAATGTAATATGAACAGGATAAGCAATCTGAGGTTTTGAGTCAGCTATTTTACACAAACATGATCCAAGCCAGCTGCATGATAGTTTTAAATAATTTAGAGTTTGGTGTGTTCACCCCTAGTGCAGAGTGCAAATTCAGGCTTCAGTGGCAAAAGATTTTCTTGGTAGATGACAATTAACAGCTCCAAACAGTCCTCCCCTCCTCCCCTGCTAATCTTGGCCTCCAGCATATCTCACTTGCCAAATCCAGTGATAATCTTTTGGATGCAAATGGCATCTCTTGGATTAAGTGCTCCATGGCTCTCCAGGCATCACAGAATGGTGGTGGAAGGGGAAGGATATGTACATCAGCTTTTGAAAAGACTGGCAGAGCTCACATCTGCATTTAGCTCAGAAGAACTTGGTTTCCAAGCTTCAAACTCCTCTCCCCCCACCTCTGCTGGCCCAAGATCTGATGAAATGGCCAAAGGCAAGCTGAAAGCTCTAATTAACAAGGTAGATAAGGTGCTCTGAAGGACTGAGCTGGGCACCTTCTGTGCCAAATGATACCTTTTGGGGGGCTGTGTTGGTATTTTTTGGTTGTTTTTCTTTTTTTAAACAAGCTAGGTCCAGGCCCATTTGATGGACAGTTCTGCTAGAACCCTTTACTCTATAAGCTGGTACTCATTCTTTGTTTTATAACGTGCTCATCAGCATGATTGCTGACAACTTTGTTCTGTGATGCTAACTTAGGAGTGTCTGTTAATGCACACAATCATAGATTTTTCCATGACTTTTCCCAAAAGGCCATTACCTATTTTCCTGCACCAGCTGTGGACTTCACGAAAGACAATTCCCACCCCCTGCCCTATACCCCAGCTGGAGGAGATAGTTTATTCAGTTTTCTCTCTTTCAGAACTGTGCAAATTCCTCAATAAATGGGCTGTCACACATACAACAAAGTGTTTTTTTGTTCATGTATCCAGGCTACAAACATATCACTATCTGCAAATTGTTTAAATTCTTCATGCCCTGCCTTTGGAAAGTCTATTTTAAGACTGTTTTATATGAAGTCTGTGCTATGGGTCTTAGTTTTTTCCCACCCTCTGTATTATAGCTTTACATGCAACCCAGATGCTGAACTGTTATGGATATTTAGTCATATATCAGTGGAAGAGCAATTTAGTGTGGATGCTGAGGATTTTGTATTGCTGATTCTTGATCAGAGTTTTCTGAGCCTAAGAATAAAAATTATTTTTCCTACAATGCAAGAGCTTCAAAATCTGAAAACATTTATTTTCTTATTCACATTGCTAGTACTGATTTCAGTAATTCCACTCTGATCTTAACAATACTTGTTCTTACTCTGTTGCCCATGGATTTCTGACCCTTGCTGCACCATCCTAAACATTGATACAAACAATAATGAGGGAGACCTAACCCTCTGAGCATGCCTGTAGGTGTTGGAGGTGTGAGTGTTGTTAATGAGGTAGCTTGTGAAACAATTATGACAATTTCTGAGGAAAAAGTAGTTTCTTATATGCACAGGACTGTACTGTGTAAATCAGCTATTTTCATTGCTGAAGTTGCATGGAATGATCACACTGAGAGCTCATTTGCCTGGTCTCTAGCCCTGATTCCTCACAGGATCTTGTAGCTTGTGGTCAGTGAACAGAGCTCTGAGCTGCTCTGTGCACCCTTCCTCACATCTGATTAGGCTCTCTCCCTGAGAAAACCAGGGCTATAAAACTCTTGGTTAAGCAAGAGTTTTACAAACCAGAAATGGAGAAAACTGAGTAATGGAAGACTGATACCAAATTCCCCTATAACTTCAGGGAATCTCTGAGTGAAAAAATTCCAGAAGCCAGGGGTATCTGGCTTATGGTATTTTTTTTTAGAAGAAGAAATGAAATGTTGCACTTAGGAAATGGAAGATTCAGAATACAGTAATACAGACTTTGGGAAATGATCAAATGGAAACTTGTCTGCAACAAATTGCTTTAATGATCAGCATAAATGTGTTTTAATTTGGATTAATTACAGCCTGGGAAGACTTTGCTCCTAAATAAACTTCAGGAAAATGTCATCCATAATGAATATACTAAATAAACTTCAGTATAAATAAATGGGTCATGGCTCTCCTACCCACTGAAGACTTGCTGTGTTTATAAAATGTACACAAAGCCCTGCATATATACTGTACCTTAAGGTATTTACGTAATGACAAAAGATCACTTTTTCATTTTCCAACCATCACCAAGGGATTGCAAAGCAATCAAACTTTAACAGCCAATTAATCTCTCTAGATGATGTTTGTGTAGCACTTAACCAGTTTCAGTAAATTAGATCCCTGTGGGCTGGGCTGTTACATTGATAGAAATGTTACTGCTAGCTGGAGGCATTCATTTACTACTTTGTAAGAACAGCAATATTGAGAAATCCTGAGCATATGGAAACAAACTCTCTGCACCTTTTAAAAAGAAATGCTGTTTGTAAGGAATGGGAGGTTCTGGGACTCGCCCAGCATGGAGCCTCACTAAACTAAAGCAGTTTGTCAGTTCTGTTGGATTGGAGAGACTGCTGTTAAATTCCCTGTAAGAAACAGAGGAAATCCATTGGGAGGCAGCTGTGGCTAAAGAAAGATAATTCATTGCAATAGCATCCACTTAAGCAAACAGTTAAAGGAGCAGGTTTGTTTAAAGTATTTCTCCTGTGCATGTAGGCAAAATTATACGGAAACAGTTTTTGGAAAAAAAAAAACTCCAGGAGTGCAAATTTTTGGTATATGTTAAGATAAAAATCTATTGGAAAAATGTCATCTTGAAATTAAGCTGGAAACTTTTTCCATGTGTTGGTTCAAGGCATCTGCAGCAGCTCTCAGGCTCCCTGTGTGCCAGTTGAAGCCCACAAAGTACAGCTGCAAATTTCCAAGGGGAGAGCTGCATGGCTGATGTCTGTGTACCCATGGCAATGCAGCTGCAGTTGGGGGGTACTGGCTCGCATGTAGGCAAAATTACACGGAAACAGTTTTTGGAAAAAAAAAACCTCCAGGAGTGCAAATTTTTGGTATATGTTAAGATAAAAATCTATTGGAAAAATGTCATCTTGAAATTAAGCTGGAAACTTTTTCCATGTGTTGGTTCAAGGCATCTGCAGCAGCTCTCAGGCTCCCTGTGTGCCAGTTGAAGCCCACAAAGTACAGCTGCAAATTTCCAAGGGGAGAGCTGCATGGCTGATGTCTGTGTACCCATGGCAATACAGCTGCAGTTGAGGGGTACTGGCTTCTCTGTGTCTTCCTCAGGGATTTAATTACCTCAGGACTGCTGCACTAGGTTAATGCTGGAGTTCCCTTGTCCATTATGGCTCCAGAGAAGGGTTCTGGGGACTGATGGGTGAGTTCAGCTCTGCTCCTTGCTGTAGACAAATCCAGCTGGAAGCAAGGCAGTTCTTGCTTGCAGCTGCACTGGTGTTGCATTAGGATGCAAACGGGGAGAAAGGACATGACTGCAAGTGTTTAATTAACAGTTCCTGATCCACAGAAATGTCAGGAGGGCTTGAGGGAGAAATTAATTCCTGGCAGGATGAATGCATTTGGTAAAAGTCACAGTCTAGCTTGTTACCCTTGAAGCAGGTGTGTGGAGTCGGTGACATATGGCTGGCATCACCTGCTGAAGTCAGCACTGGGGATGTGGAAATTCTGTGTGTGGTTGGCTTTCACTGATAAGGGCCAGGAAACCTGTGATAAAATCTTTGTGTTACCTGGGAGATGTCAGCCCAGGAGTGTCATGGCCAGTGGAAGTTTGTTTATATATATTTTAACGACTCGTGAATGTGCTCAGTGTAACTGGATGCTTGCCTTGGAAAGGACAGGCTGGCCAAGTCCTACTCAAGCCTGCAGTGGTACTTTGGTTCCCAAAATTCATTTGCTACAAGGTGTGTGTGGGTATTTGAAGTCTATAAAAGCTGATAACCACTCTATAGGTATTTGCTGAGGAAAATCAAGGCTAAGAGCACCTGCTGAGAAAGGCAGCAAATAGGAGCTGACCGTTTGGACATGACCTTCTGCTTTCTTCCTTCTGATAACTTCCATTGCCATGCAATGGCTCATGATGTGGCCTGATCATATGGTGTTTAGCAGGAAAAGATTTAATTAGATTGCAACTACATTTACACGCTGTCTAACAAAGTGATGATAAAGGAGGTCTGATCCTGTATCAGCAATGTTGCCACTGCTGAATTTGCTAATAATGGCCTGGAAACTGAGGAATGGTTCAGGTACCTTCAGTGGTCATCTGGCTCAAGCCCTTTTTGCTCTTATTTATAATTGACCCTTATTCTACTGACCTCTTGTAGGTGTTACTGTTCTGGTGCCTTTTGAGCATTGCTCAGGACATCTAATGAATACAGGGACATGATAAGTTTTATCTACAGTTTTAGGTTTTTCCTTTGGCAGCTGAAGGATTCTGGGGAAACACCAGGCATTGGTCAGCTTAGCACAGCAGCTTTCATAGCAGAAATGAGAGGGCTGTTAACCAGCAGAGTGGAAAGCAACACAGACCATGTGGACATAGTAAGCAAATGTATAGGCTCTGTCTTCCAGCTTTTTAGCAGGACTTGTGCTGCAAATGCTTAGAAATTTCAGTTGAAAGCGAAACAGGAATTTCACTCCACACTGTAACAATTGTGGGATATGCAAGAGTGGACAGGAAGGCTTTTGAGTGTGGGTATAGTGGTCAAAACATAGTTTAGAACATAAGGAAGCCTGTAGTATAAATGTGCTATTCATTACAATTTTTCAACAAAGATGTGGTCTGAATGGCTGGTAATGAAGTGCTTTCTTAATGCAATGATTTTCCTTACTGTTTAGATGCACAATGCAGAAGTTTGGATAGAGGCTCTTTTTTGTGAACAGAGAAATGACTTTGTGTATATTGAGTAAAATGACAACTTCCTAAAATGACATGCTGAGAAAATAAATATATCTAAGTGATACTTGGCTCTAGGGGTGAAATGAAAGAACAAAACTACAAGACTTTCTCCAGCCAAGTGAAGTTCTGACAAGGTCATATAACAAAAGCATAATAATATCACTCTGGGTTTCTAGTTATCATTTCAGTATGTGCTCTGACCACTGAAAGCATTGCTAATTTTGTTTTCCACAGCTGTCCTCCATGTCATGAGTTTGTATTTCTGTATTGTTGGATCTTGCTCTCTTCCAGATATGCCGGTTTTTGGTTTCTTCCACAGTAATGACTAGTTTTGAGACTGTTAAAATAATTCTGTGTGTTTCTGCTAGAAGCAGTCAACAGAATCTTCGCAATTTAATATTTGGATATAACTTCAAAAGATTATACCATGTATCTGCTAAATATCTTCACTCTGCAATGCAGGCAGGCAAATACATTTGATTTTTTTACACCATAGCGTATAATCAAGCACTGTCAAAACAGTAGTGAGCGGTGTAAAGATTCAAGAGGTGATGCTTCCTCCTGTGCAGACAGTAGACTTTGCTGGCCATGTTAATGGGGTGTGAAACTGCAGAGGGAAAACCCTGTGACAGACACCTCACTGGCTCCTTGGGAGGTCGGTGGCTTGGGAGGCTGCCAGCCAGGAGAGTAAAGCTGACCCAGCTATGAGCCTCTTCCCTCTGTTCCCCTCATCTTCATCCCTGCAATTCCCCCCCCAACACAAACTTCAAATTTATTGAATGTCATGGCTTGTGGAAACCTTTAATAGCCTATTGTTATCCAAGGGAGGGCAGCTGGAAGAGGTCAGATACACAAAATCCAGATATATGGTGCAGGATGCCTTAGGGACAACTCAACTTATGCTGAAGTTTGATCTGCAGTCCTGGAGCAATGGGCTGGTAATGTCAAACAACCTTTAGGCTATCCTCCTCAGTGCCTGAATTAGAAAATAAATGGTGTGCCAATATTTGAAGCATTTCCTTTCCATTTTCTTCTGATTGTGTATTGCAACACAGAGTCTTAGAGCTGATTCTCCCCTGAACTGGATCTCAGACACCAATTGCCATGCTCACACTGATGCTGTTTAGGTTTTGCCTTTTTTCCTATGTTCTCTGTATTCTTCACACATATATTCTCTGCAGTCTATTGTATTAGTTACTAGTTTACCCAGTACTTTTCCATGGCCTTTCCTTAAGCAGAAAGACAAAACAAATTCCAGAGCTCCAAGCCCCAGGAGGTACAAGCTCTGTGCAGTCCTGGCTCTCCCTGGGAACCAAGGCTGAGAACAACTCTTCCAGATACATTCTCATGGACAAAGTACAGCCAGAGCCAAGGGGAGGGAATCCAGAGAAGGGGTTTGCCCTGGGGGAAAATTGCACCACCACTTGTCCCCCAAATTGGTGCTTTTTATTAATTATGCTAATTTCCTAAATCCTATAAAAATGGTTTTGCCTGGGGGTGGGCTTTGCCTGGGTAGGCCTTTGTGGACACCTTTCCATTATTGCCTCCTGAAGGCCTCCAAATTAAAATCTCCCTTAATATATTACTTCCTTACTAAAATTACCTTGAGTTTCATTTCCAGGCTGGGATAAAGGCGACAACAGACTGTGCTCCTTTGCTTTACAACAGAGCAGAGCATTCAATTCAGTATCAGTTTAGCTCTGGTGGGGTGTGTGCTTCCTTCATGGTCAAGGCTCTTATAGCAGTGTACACAGGCTTTGGTCCCTGTCTACAATAATTTTAATACAAAGGCCTGGAGAATGGGCATGGTGAACACAGCCCAAGATAGTCACACAGAAAAGTGCTGGATTAAACCCAAATGTTTGGTGCTGTACTGGAGCTGTGGAGGGGAGAGCACAGCTGCTTGTGTCAGGAGCTTGTGGGGTTGGGCGGCCAAGTCTCCTTTTTGGTGAAAAATATTAGACAGTTTCTGGCAGAAATTCTTGGTTTTAAATTTCAAAGACTGAGGAGGCTATTTGAATGAATTTTCCTATCTGAACAGCCTTCCACAATGGGTTAGGCCATATTATAGGGAAATATTGATTGTGTTACTTCTGGGCTGCATTTGTAAGACTGGTCTTGATAAGACTTGCTTGAAAGTATGAAAACACATGTTCATCTCAGGTTGAACCTTCTGCCTAAGGCAGTGGAAGGAGTTAAATTCATTAAAAAGAGTTTAGATTTTTCTCATTCTCTTCTCCTCAGACTACATGGCATCTACAAAGGGGGGTAGTGAGAAAATACCCAACAGCCCTATGTTTCTAGAATAAGAATTCTGCACTAGGCAAAAACACATTCAGTCTCTTGTGCATGTATGTGTGAACAAGCAGCAGAATTCCATGCCCCTGGGACTGGCTCCCATCCAGGGGCTTGCTTACACTGCAAGGGGGAGCAGGTGGTGCCTTAGCACCATCTCCCATTTCAGATTGCAGGTTATCTTGGGGGCAGCTTTAGCTTCTAGCCGGTGCTCTGTGGGAGCCTCTTGGCACACACCATCTGGTAGGAGCACGGAATCAGCCTGGGCTGCTCCTGTCCTCTGGCTGAGGTGGTGGTGGTGAAAATGCTGTACAAATCTTTTCTCTACTGCTGTGTGCCACTTCAAATGACCTTCTGGCCCTGAGGGATTTGCCCATAGCAATATGGATCTGAATTTGGGTCTGCAGAGCTGTGCTTTGAAGATGTGTTCTAACACAGAGAAGTGTTTTGAAATCCAAAACTGTGCTGTGATAGTTTATTCTCATCTAAATCCTTTTTTTTTTCCAGTCTGAAAGAGTATCATAGTTCTAGTCTCTTTTAGTGTTGATGACATTTTCTATCCATAATTATATTTATTTCTAGAATGTTCTTGTCCCCAGTGTTTTTTTGGGATTAGAAGCAAGCTGAATACAGTTTAAAAAAGTGAAACAAAACGAATTCCACCATCCAAGTTTGTGGCGACAGACACGAAGGTGTGTTAGATTTCATTCTCTGTTCCTTGGAGGATTGTTCCTCTGACTCATTTTTTCCTTTGTTGATGAACACTGAGCTGACACTTCCACAGGGTTCACAGGTTTCTTTTCTGAGTGGCAATAGCTGATCTAATAACTGTGTATCACAGCTGGATTGATTTCCCCACCATGCCTGCAGAGCATGACTTTGAAGTTACTGATGTTGAATTCCATCAGATAAGGCCTCCTGGTCTCAGGAAGAACCTTTGAGGACTGGCCAAGGAAACTTAGAAGTCACAAGTCAGGGAATAGAGTTATTTAGTATTTTGAGTTGTTGGCTTTTGCTGTATTGCTTTCATCTCTTCACACCTTTGGGTTATTAAAGGACTTGTTGAGAAGGAGTTGGGGGGGCAGACTAGATTAAACAGTGTTAGCTGTTCACTCCTCAGGGCCTCTAGGTGTGACTGTATTGGTGAAAAATGATAATTTTAGCTCCTAAACTCAGAGGAGGTCTGAGGATGTTGTAGTTTAGGGTAGTGTTCCACCCCAGTGTGATACAGGGCTTAGGGGAGAGCAAATGGTCTTCCAGGTGGGAAGATGATGGGACAAATACCAGTATCTTGGCACTGACCCTCTTAGAAAAGCCTGACTTGCTCTACACAAGTGAAGAAAATAAAATCATTGTATAAGTCTAATGAATTGACTAGGTCTAACTGAAAATATAAGACAAAACAGCAAGAAGCTAAAAATTGCCATTACTGCTGATATATTTTTAGAAGTTCTTAAATTTGTTGTGCTTTCTCATTGTGTGTGGTACCTTGCCAACCCAGTGCCACAGGCTAAGATCGTCATTAGTATTCCTATTTATCTTCAGTAAAAATTAGTTACATTTGACAAAGCATGTGCACAGGATACATATAAACTGTGTCCTGGTGTTGGCAATTCTGTTGTTCATGCTTATTAACTTCACTGTAGCCTTAGGGCTCTCATGCTGACTCTGTTAAGGATAAAGCACTGTAACTCAGAGTATTGTTTATGTGTTAGGCCTTTAAACTTATCTTCACAAATGTTTCTACTAGTCATACTGTGTTCCCTACCTTGCAGTTCTAAGTGTTCAACTATGTAACTAACACTCCCTCATTTCCTCCTTTTTCCCAGTCTTCCTCCATTTCTTAAATTTTAGTAAAGCAATGAGAAACAGATGAAAAAGGAAGAGGAAAAGACCTCTTGTATAACAGGTCTTCACCAGCCAGTGAGGTTGGTAATGCCCATGTGTAAACTGTTTCTGCAGTTCAGTCTAGGAGTGGGGAGGGAGACAAGTATTAGAAATAGGACAAATCTGCTATGGTTGTTATCACCGGTCCAGGAGATAAACTGGATCTGCTTCAGCTTCATTTTAGTAATGCTGGTCTTGGGAGAAAATCCAAACTCAGCCTCTGTTAAACGTATTTAGACAATTTGTGTCAGTTTGAAAATGAAAGTGCAACAGTAACAGAAGTCTAACTCGTGCTTACTTGGGTCAGCTGTGAAGTGGAGAGTTCCAGCCCAACTCGTGTCCTTCCATGCAGCCTGGGAGCTGTGCATCCAAGGGCTCAGTAAACATAAAAGCATCTTGCTGTGGTCGTTGTGGCTCAGCTCTTGCAGGATATTTCCATTGTGCTGCTGTTGCACACACTGCTGCTGCTTGCTGTGCATCACAGTGCTGGGATCTGCAGCCAGGGCAGAGGGCAAGGAAGGAGCATGGATGGGCAGCAAGTGAAAGACTTGTGGTGGGCTGGGAGAATAAACCTGTGATGTTAGGAACAGAGGAAAAGGGATGTGGTGTTGGGGCCCTGGTTGGGGAAGGTGAGATATGCCATCTGGGAAAGGAAGAGGCTGGAGCTCAAGTTTGAGGATGAGGTTTGGGCAGACAGACCTGGAGCTGAATAGAAATAGCAGAGAAACAGAGGGCACTTCTGCTTCTCTGCTCGATTTATGGCCATTAATCTAAGACCAGTTCTGTTTCCAGATCTATCACACTGATCTCCAGACAACAACAGAAATAAAATATCACTGCAGCTGATGGACTTCATTTCCCACTGTTTGTATACTCATCAGAAAGTTTTAGGGAGTCTTTTATGGCCTATTACTTTAAAATCTACCTAAGTTTGCAGCGCCCTGTGTTATACTGCATCTTATGGAAGCTGATGTCAGAATGTCTTAGTGAACAGATTTTGTGATACTCTGTGGGTGTGCAGGTTTTGCTACTGCTACACTTCAGGACATTCAGCAACAGTGACTGAGGTGGAAACCTTTGTTACTTGAATATTCAACTTTGACTTGGCTAACAGTTGTGATTTGAAGGATTAATAATAATAATAATAATAAAAAATTTAAAAATCACCATCAACCCCACTTTTCCTCTTCCCCTGCCTTAAAAGGAATAATGCTTGGTAAGCCACCTTTGGAGGGACAGACAGTGACTGGGACTCATGTCATCAGCTGATTTTTGAAAGCCCTGATTCCTAGTTCCTAAACTGACAGGATACTGAGTAAGTAAAATGCCAAATAAAAATGAAAATGTCTGTCAGAAATATTGCAGCTTCCCCCTGTAGGAGGATGTTTTAAATGTGAAACTTCTCCTTTAAACATTCTGTTGAAAGCTGCTTAAAAAAGAAAATGTTGAGGTAATATTGCTGTCTATTTTGAACATTTTTTAACCTTTCAGCTCTTGGTATGCTGTTATCTGTGTGTGAGATCTGCACTGTCTCAGAGAATGAAGGTGGAAGGCTGAACATGTGTCCATTTCTATGCATCTAAGGATTTAGTCACATGCAGCATAGACAGTTATGTAAAATATATCCTTAGGAAAGGTACTATGGTGTAACTCATCTCATGATGAAATTCTTTAAATAAAAATTTAAACTGTTTAGTTGAATCTTTCTGGTGATACCGAGCTCTGCACCTCTTTCCATGAACTCCAGAATCCTTTAATCTTTTGCATTTGCTGCATTTGCACCTACTTCAAAGCATTGCTGCAGGCGTTGGAAAGGATCCTGGCACTCGGTGGGAATAGGGCGGGGATGTGAAATTCTGTCATCACTTGGAAACTGCAGCCATTTCTAAAGTGCCACTGTGATCTATCTTTACAAAAGGGCAGCAGCATTATGCAACTAATTTGGGAATATAAGGAAACGTGTCAGTATTGGCTGTAGTTTCAGAATGTTTTTTTAAAAAATAACTCAAGTCTTTGTACCAAGCAGAACTTGCCAATATAAGGAGAGAGCTGAATATAGTATGGTAATGGTTGCTGGGGATCTGTAAGGGTAAATGCTAATTTACCTTGTGGTTTTGAATCCAGCTGTAAGATGATAAACCCTGGAGGCAATCCAGCCATTGATGTGAGTGGTGGCACTGGAATACAACAGAGGGTACAGGAGATGAGCTGGAGAAGAGGGGGTGAAAGTGTTAATTTGAAGAGACGGGGCTGTGTTATTTTTAATAAAGAAGGTAGTCTGAGTTTTAGCTGTTATCACTTGTCTCTCAACTGGTATTTTAAGAAATAAAATCTACTTTAGGACATGTTGCTTTAGGTGGGCTGACTTAGCATGGTGGAAGCTGAGGGTGGTGATGCTTTACAAGAACCAGCATTATGCTTCTGACACCTGTACCCCAAACTGTACCCCAAACCTCCTGCTGACTGCTGTGGGAATGATCCAACTTGTAATGAAAACATTTATCCTGTTTCAAGACTGATATATCTGTATGAATACCCTCAAAAAGCATGTAATTCACAGATATCTTGGTTTCATATTGCTTTATGTTTGGAAAAAAAGTTCAGTCATAAGTCTCAATCATTAATGGCATCTGCTTACTCTGAGTTGTGCTTTAGCATATACATCTGCTGCTTTGACTTGCAAAACTGCAAGTCATTTCATTCAAAGAATTTAATTGTGTAAGAAGCTGCAAGGCTTTTATGGTACTCAGATTATGTTTTATTTTAAAGGCCATATTAAGAGCATTCTACAATTAAGTTTCAAAAAGATTAGACACTATAATGCTTTTGAAGCTGCTGCTATGCTAAAGAATTGCAGTTTTTGGGTTATAAAAGGTGACTAAACTGCTCCTAAAAGCGAAATCCAAGAGCAGTATATCTTTTTGTTTTGCGGTGCACTTAAGTGATGAATTCACATGATACTGGGAACAGAAGGCAATCTCCAAGGCTGGAGAAATAGATTTGGTTTTTTATACTCAATGAGTTTTCAAATAACCTGTACCACCAATCTCTCAGTACAGCTGAATCAGTTGGAAGAATGCGTTTTGAGGAGAAAATGCATTTTAAAATGATTGAACCTCTAAGTTTTTACTGTATTACCACAGTAGTTCTGTTAGCTCTTAACATGGTGCTACATGTCCACTCTCCCAATTAACAAACACTCTAATGTCAGAGGAGGAATAGGAATCTCCAAGTAAGAGCTGGGAGAAATATAGGTCATAATGTCCTGGAGTTGTGTTTTTAAATTGGAATGGCACATGCAATGATTGCAAAAATAACCTATATATCTCAAAATAGTTTTCTCTAGAAATTTACCTCCAGTCTTTAATTGCTGTTGGAAAAGGAAGAACTAGGCTGCACTTTGATCTGTAGTTAATAAACTTGATCTTGGTTTACACTTCCTCCAGTTATGGAAGATCAAAGGACAGTTGAAGCTGAGACCTTGGATTCTGCATGTGTAATGTGATGTTATTTTGTGTTTGGTGTTGGAGGCAGCGCCGTTTCCTCAAGGCGATAAGCTGGGTAGAGGTGGCTGCTGTGGAGTCTTTGTGATAACCATTCTGTTCATGTTAGAGATGCCCAAACAGAGTATAATGTATTCATACCTTATGAATTCTCTTATCCCAGTTAGTTGGCAAAGATCAAACAAAAAAGCAACAAAAAACCTAGTAGAAAACCAACTTATATATTGCCCAATGTTTTATTTTTATAAAATCTCTCTACAGCTCTTGTAAAATCAACAATGTACAATAGTTGCAGTCAAAAAATTGTACCTCCTTTTTCAAAAAGAAAGGAAAAATCATGATAAAACATGGCCCATGCTGACATGAATTAATTTGCATATAGTACTAGACATGGCATCATTCATGAGGAACACGTGTTCCTTCTAATTAATCTTGACTGTTGCACACACTCTGACTTGCCCAGGCAAGAACAGATTGAGAATTATTGTGCATTTGTACAGTGGGAGATCAGAATACTATATTCATTCTAGTCTTCTGGCTTTCTGCACAGATGCATTTTAAAAGTATTGTAATTGCAATATTACTGTAGACTTTTTAATTGCATGATTAAAATAGGATTTTAATGAGAACTTTATTCCACAGACATTCTGCTGGGTGACTATATACAACATAACCATGTTTTCGTTGCATGGCTGTACAAAACATAGAATTAGTGAAGGATTCTATAAGCAACAATAAGGACATGGGGAATCAGTGCATGCAAAAATGAAATTGAGTTCCTAGATGATTGATAGATATATATATGCACACACATATAAATATATCTATCATGCTCTAGTTTTTAACTCTATTTAGTACATGCACATCGTCCTCAATTATTTTGGCTCTGCACACCCATAGTTTAGGATTTTTTTTAGCATCCATTTGTTTCTTTAATATTTAACATTTCCTGCACATATCACTTTGTCTGGTATGATGAGTTGGAGATGGCTGCTGTACTGCATTATTAGAGGAGAAGATTGGAAATACAATTTTACCACCCATTCATATCTGGTTTTTCCTTTTCTTTTTTAATTTCCCAGATTGCTGTGCTTTGGTAAGAATTGCTTGCTTTCTTTCCTGCAAGCTGCAAAAGCTGATCTTGTTGGACTGTAAGCAGAGCATTGGAAGAATCCAAGAAACAGTAGGATTTTCTGGTTTTACACTGTGACAGCAGAACATGGCTTGTGGTGGGCTCAGCATCCCCAAAGTAGGAAAGGTTTGGCTGTGAGACCCCCTGGGAATCCTGGGCACTGTAGGCACAAACCAAGGGGCCAAGATCAAACCCTTGGCAAATATTCCTCCACAGATGCACAGAAAGGCTTCTTTTAGTGCCACTGTTGAGCTGGCAGAGGGGAGTGACCCCCAAAAATCAGCACTTGCTGCAGTGAGAGCTTTCTGTAGATCTGTGCTGAGCACATCCAGGTAGCAGTATTTGTGTGGCCTCTTGTGGCTAATGACTCCATGTATTATCTGTCCATAAAAGTAAAAAATATTTCGAGGAAAGTAAAAAAATTCCCATATTTCTTTGTCTCATGGGGCAAGGTAGGAACAGCTGCTACAAGGACATGGGGAAATGTGGATCCTCTGGCTGAGAATAAAAGACTGGAACTTTGGGTTTTGCCAGTTCCAGCTTAATGAGTGGTTTTGAAGCAGAATTGTTCTGGGGAAGGGCTGGTAATATAAAAATATGTCTGGTAGGTTGCTTTGTTTTTGCTGTAAATTTGTAGTAGGAAAAAAGGAAAAAGAAATGTTAGCACAGTGGGACTTCTGGGAGTCAAATTTTCTGTCTCTTGACTATCTTAGCAATTTGAACAAATACTCTCTTCTGAATGTCTGGCATTCCTAATTATTGCTGTAGCTAATTTGTCTTGTCTTTTTCATATTATTTTATTACTTTGTCTGATAAAGTGTATTCTTGTATTTGAAAGTAGTGATATGTAGCTTTTTATAATTTACTTTTTAATGACATTTTTTTTCAGATTTACCTGGTGATTAGTGCCAAGAAAAATAATTTTTCTCAGCTATTTTCCTACAGCTGGGTGGTATCTCTCCTCTCTGGGTACTTTATGAGCTCAGGAGATCTTTATTGTTGTCTCAGAAGGTCTGGAAGGCAAAGATTAAATTTCACTGAGGTCTAATCAGATTTTCATAAAGTTGAGCCAGAAAATGAGGTTGCTTGTGTCTCCATTTTTGACTGGTTTGCTCTTTATTTTTTTTTTAAATTGCATCTCTGACTCCCTGCTCTGGTGATCACACACCAGGGTCACAACATTGCCTGCTCAAGAGAGAGGAAAGCTGCAGGGAGCACAGCTGGGGAGCTCCATGCTCTGGGAGAGTTCTTGCTCCTGCTCCAATATATTCGTGGCACCTTGTGTTGGAAAGGGAAGAGCAAGGAATAGGAATTCTTGCCTGCTGTTGCTGATTTTCTTGGTAGAACTTTGGCAATGCCCTGTGAGCATCTCTGAAGAAAACTGGTGTCAGAGCAGGAAAGGAGAGTGAGCAGAGCTGTGCATGGTGCCCTCTCACTGATCAAGGCATGCAGAACATTGCTGGGTGTTCTGCAGCCCTGCACCATGAAATGCAGCTGCTCTGGAAGAGCTCTGAGTGTAAGTCCAAAGCACAAGGCTTCCCTGCACTGGTCAGAAGCTGCTGCTCTGCAGCTGGCACTCACCTGACTGTGTGGGGAACTCATTTGCTGATTGCCCACTAGAAATGCTTTAGGTTTTCCAGTTTGCTTCAGTCCTACTCTTTGGAGCTGAGATAGCAGATAAGAAGTGTGAGGTGCTGCTTTTCTGGTATCCATGGCACAACTCCTACCTCCTTGCACAGAGCTAAGTTCTCTCTCTTCCCTGTCCTTCTGTTTTTCCACTTGTTTTTCTTGGGTTTCTCCCCTGCTTTTTGCTGAAGAATTTTTCCAATCCAGGCAGAAAAGGGCTGGTGGTTGTGTGTTTTCTCAGGGTATTTATTAGGTGCAACAATGATGAATAAAATGGTCATAGGAGCCAAATATGTAATAAATAATTTTATTACCATTTTGACCAGCTGTTTAGCTACGTGGGATTTTGGGTGGACAGATAAAAGGGATATGCAACAAGAGCAGAGAGTGGAGGTGGGAGAAGAAACCAATTTTTTTTTTTTTCAAACACTATTCTTGCCCTGATGACTTATGGAAAAGCAAATCAATAGAATAAATTTGTCACTAGGTCTACAAATGTCCTTAAAGACAATGATATCTAACCATAAGGAGGAAGAATTTAAAGATGTATCTTGCAATGCTGAGGTCAGAAGTCCACCTGTATGCTATGGGCTAGTGCTCAGTACTGAATTATTTGTCCCCTTGGTATATGAGGGTCAATTTTTCTTTATAGATTTTACCCATTCAAGCCCAAGAACCATTAGCTTATTCTGGGCTGAGTTGTCACATCTGTGCACTCGGGTGACAAGTGTGTCACCCAGCAGGCTGCTTGTGATAGCTGTCCAGGCCAGGAGAGCTGTGTGATGCCCTGCAGCAGGCAGGCAGCACTGCAGGGACACAGCTGCTGTGGTGTGAGATCCTGTGTGCTCCTAACACCCCTCCTGCTTTCACTGAGTGCATCCCTGGGAGCAGCTTGTGTGCATAACTGACCTGCATCTTCCTGTTTGTTTCCATCCTCTCTCTTCAAACGCTGCAAAATTAAAATTATGAACAAACCCGCCTGGCAAACTTGGCAGATTCTCACTTTATTCATGAAGGCAGATCTAATGTTCCCTGACAAATTGTTCCAGAGAAACTGTCTTGTAAAATACAGGATCTGCCAGTTCCTTCATACCAAACCATATTTCTATTAGGACACAGTGTTAATGGTTCACTGGGAAGTACAATGCTTGGTGTAGAGTGAATCTGAAATCATTTAGCATACTTGATTGTTAACTGAGCTAACTATCCTGTGAGTGCACGGGCTGCCATCTGTCCATTGACTTGACAGCCTTGGAGGGGGGATAATCTGAGAGCTGGCACCGCTCCAGTTTGCTGCAGGTCTGCTTTCTAGTGTTTTTGTAGCAGATGTTGTGCCACATGCCCAAAGCTGCTGCCTGTAAGCTGCTGTGTGCTCAAATTTTTAATTTTTGGGGGGGTGTCTGACTGTCTTTGACACAAGATTTGCATTTATCTTAGCAGCTCCTTATGGAGTGCCTTTGTTATAAATGATAATCTGAAGAAAGAGCCAAAGCCAGAACCTTGAGGCCTCTGTCACAGGATTTTTGGTGGTTCCAATGGACACTGGATTGGACCCTGACTTGCTCATTGCTAATGTATTTTTTATCCTTTTAATGGTGTGTATTTGATAGTGTGGCACTTAAAAAAAATTTAGTATGGAATTAGGAAACCCTCAAGTTTGTACTGTGCTTTTAAGGAATTCAATAGTCCTTCCTTATCTAAGATGTTCCAAAACTGTTTATATACTCAGTTCCTTGCATGTTATGCACAGGGAAACTTGACGTTCCACCAAATTTTTCCTCCTCTGTTATCTTGCATAGATAACATTATTCCTCTGAAAGCCAGTTGATCCTAAATTAATGTAAATCAGCCAAGGTAAGGTGAAGATTTAGGAACTGCTGCATTTTCAATCCTGTGATTAAAATGCTTTGCTCTTCCTGTGCAGCTTGGTGCTTGTCAGCAGAGCAGCAGGAGGGAATTATCATCTTGCTGCAGCAACCCCTGCTGCTGCTGATAGGGAAGATTTCTTCTTCTCTCATTCCTTGCTTTTCATTAAGAAAAAGCAAAAGGGGAAAAAAGTCAATTAGGCAATGCAACATGATGGATCTCAGTGCATTTTCCACATGTCATCCATTTCAAGAGGTTTGCTATATGAAACTTGTAGCTGCTGGGCTATCCAAAGCATCTTTCTTCCACCCTGGTCTATATTTCCACTTGATGACTTTGTTTTGGACTGCCTGGATGAGCTCTTGGAGGATGACAAATATGTGACTGTGCATGTTCAGCTCTAAAGCAACTGCCCATAGTTGCTTCTGACTGTATATGTAAATAAAATACAGTATAAGAGGTGACCTATTTTATGTGTTATGCATCGGAAACTTCCCAATCTCAGTAATTAATTTATCACCCTTCAGAGGAAAACTTGTAGGTTGTTTTTTCAGCATGTGGCTTAATTTGCCTTTGTGCAGCGTCCACACCTCTTTGAGCTTAAAATGTTTGGTTCAGAGTCTCTGCTTCTGAAAACATTCAAGGTGCATAAAATCAAAATGTGATTACAACACTCAATCTTCTTAATTAGTTTCTATTGTTTAGTCTGTTAAATGCCATTTTCCTGTCAGGGAAATGCATCCCATGTGCAGGGAGCACTGCTGGAGTGCTGCAGAAGTGATAGGTTTTGAATATCTTCAGTTTTGGGAAAGGCCTTCATAATATCTCTAACTAGAATACTGACTAGGTAGTTAATCATAATCTAGGATCTCAGGCTGAGAAATGCTCCTGGTTCATGCTGTGTGTGCAGACATCTGTTACTCAGCAACAAATGTCACTCTCTTTCCAGATGAGTTATTAGTAAATGTTAAAAAGACAGGTATACAGTAAAAGTTTAATGCCTATGAAATGACCTGTGAGGCTGCAAATGCCTTAGCATATGGAATATAATGCTGAGTAATAAAGAGATGAGCATTCTGGAGTATTTATGATGATTAAAAAAAAAAAAATAAGAAGAATACTGCTGCCATGTAAAAATGAATCAAAGAATTCAATTTACTGTTCCAACAATGCATGCTTTATAAATGTACATGCTGTAGTTTATGGAGGCATTTAGCTGAACAAGACAACAAATGTTTTTTGGGAAATAATATGAGGCAGTGTATTTGTCTACAGCTGAAAATGTGTAGTTGCTTTCCTAAGGGTTGGAAGCAATCTTGCTAAAGCAGTACAAGAAACTTTTATAATATCAAGATGCCAGTAGAGAGTGGACAGAAAAACTTCATTTAAGTAAGGTGACATTTATTGATCTTATAAGATAAAATACTTCACTTTTCTGTGACTATCAGCACAAGAATAGAGTTAGAGCAAGCTCTAGCCATCACAAGTATTTTATTTCCCATACACTGCATAGTTTAAGTTACAAAAAACCAAGTATCTGCAGTATTTCTTTAAAACATAGACATTAAATTCTGTAGTATTTGCATCAGGAAAGCTTCTCCTGCTCTTACCTGTTAAATCCAGAGACAGATGTTGGCAGTTCTGCTGCTCAAATGCTTGTGCCCGTGCTCCAGGATGCAGCACCTCTCTTTGTGCTGGGTGTGCATTGGGGTAGATAATGAATGAGACCTGATTAATCATGGTACAAGTAGTTTGGAAGACAGGCAATAAAAACAAAGGACTGGAAAGTTTTTACAAATAAAGCTATACAGAAGCCTTACTTTATCTTCTATCCATCCTCCTAATCCTAAAGTCAGGCACCCTCCCTTTCCCTCATCTTTTCTCCATTGCTTAGCAACACTCATGGGTGAACTTAGTTAAAGCAGAGCTTTGTTCCCAGATGTGATTTCAGTAATATTTGCAGGCTTAGCAGTTCTGAGATGTGAGAATCAGCCCCCTTCCTCCCCAACACCATTAGCCTGCTCCACTAAATAGTCTGTCTTGTTCTCTCCTGCACCCCAGGCATGTTTCAGTTTTTGTCTCTACTGTTTTGATCTAACCAAGAGAGTTGTGGAAAGAGGGGGGAGGTTCAAATAAAGCTTTAATTATGGAGGACACACATACAATGTGCACAGAGAAGCTGCGTGTTGGGAATAGAATTGAAGTGTAAATGCAGAACGGTCAAGAAAAGAACTGTTATTTCTCTCGACTCAATTTGATTTTTTTTGAAGTTGAGATTGAATAAATGGCATTTTTCATGCCAGCATTTGCATGTTGAATTGGTATGACCAACCACATATTACAATATAGCCTTGAACAATCATTTTAAGTAGGGAGTAGCTACAGTAGCTAATTGCTTCCCACACAGTTTTTCTAATTTTGGCAATACAGTGACATATCAGCACTTCCTAGAAATGCTCAGTTTGCCAGGCTAATCTGCATCTGTATTTAGTCCTGTTTCTGGAGGATGATCTGGTTTATCCATTCTGTTTCCTCTTGTTTTCCCTGGCTGCTTCTCTGTAGCTCACTCCACTTTGAGTTATGGGTGGGTTCTGTGTGCTTTCCTCTGCAAGCCAGAAGATGTTAATGCACATCTCTTTGATCTTCGAGACAAGCTAGATCACTCACCAAGGAGACTTGTGTTGAAATGCAAACGTTTCCATTGAAGTCTCTCAATTTATGTGCAGAACACTCTATGTAAAAGCTGGTGATGAGCCTTCAAGGGTTCTATTGCTTCACCAGTGCTTCACCACCTTGCTGATATTCCACTGAAAAGTGTTTTGAAATGGAAGACTTCCCAGGCATGGAAAACCTTGGAGCTTTTGCCAGGCAGAATGATCTTTGTCAAGTCCTTTATGTTTAGGCCTCTCTCATGGATTTTGAGGTTGACACTCCAGCTGAATTACCAGCCTTGTGAAATCAATAATTTTGGAGGGGCTGTTGCCCAGAGGGGATGAAGTGCACACTCATGTGGTCCCTCAGCTCTAAGACAGCTAATGAAATAAGCCACTTAAAAAACCGTGTAAACTGCAGTGGCAAATCCTCTGGCATTTTTTAAAGATAGTCACAAAGCAGATTCTGGGAAAAGGCTACAGGATTTTTCTTTGACTTAGAGAATTGTAATTAATCTCTAATCTTCTTGATTCAATTTGTTTGGATAGAAATCAAATGAAATTCTGAATTACTGTGCATTCTCTGTGTCTTGTGTCACAGAGCTTTGCTGTAGGACCCTGTCCTTTCAACAGGAAGATGAATTAATAAAGGCCTATGGTATCTCTACGTGAAGTATTTATAAAATAAGAGGATGTCTGAAAGCATTTATGACAGGAGTACTGAAGAACTTTGTAATTCTTTATTCTGGCTCCTGCGTGCTAGCTAGTCTGCTCCTACTGCTGCACCTTGTTTCTCCAAGGAAAGTGTGCTTTTCCCTTTATTATCTTTCATGGTAACTCCGTGTTTTTTTATTTAAGTGTTGGTTTTTATGAGGAAAAGTGAAAGAAAAGGAAAATAAAAAGGATTGAGAAGGTGACTTGATTCTTTTGTCTGAGAAAAGCAAGAAAGCAAGTCAGACCTGACTCATTCTTAACAAGTCAATTTGATAAAAATATGTTTTGATTGATATGTTAGTTGTTTAAATGGGTGCCTAGGAGTTGTTCCAGACTGTGAGGTTCTTCAGGTGTGCTGTCCCTGTTACCACAGGTGATGGTTCAAACATTTGCCAGGTGTTGTTTGCACAGGATGTCTGCTGTGGGGGTACCCTGGCAGTTCCAGTCTCTTTCCCTGTTTGCTTTTATATCCCCAAGTTTAGAATATTGTTTTTCTTAGTGCAGTTCTCTATACTGCATGCTTAAAGCAAGGTATCCTTCTCCCCCAAATCATTACCAACATCTCCCCATGCTCACCCATCAAAAAGAAAGGCACAAAAATCACCAAAGCTTGATGGATGTATTTTTAAACAGCATAAAAAACCAGCAGGCCCATTTCTTGGTGTAATATGAGATGAGTGTGATGGTCACCAATGCAAAATGCTCACTTCCTAAGAAAGTGCAGAAAGGTGCATAGCCCTGGCAGTTCTGTGTGCTGTACTTGTCTTGAGTATTGGGGCATTTTGGTGCACTGCAGAACTGAGTTGAGTTTTCATATAATTTTATCTTGGAGCATGTAGTTAGAAGCCAGAGGTGATAGCCTCTTAATGAAGAAAAATAATGCATTTTTTAAAAACAGTATAATTGTACCATGTTTCCTGATCAATGAATGTGCAGTTGGACACAGAATATCTGAATCTTTCTCTCCTGTCATCCCTTTAAGTGAACTCTGCTTTTTCAAGAAGTAATTGAAGACTGAAGATACCACTTGTTATGTATTTGTACTGTTGTCCAAATTTGGTTTAACAGTGATGGATAAGTAAAATAGTTTCTCTGTGTTGTTCTCACACTCTTTTGGTAGAAATAATTTTCAAAGGGAGGTGTTAAACAGTCTTTGGATTGCAGTGTCCTCTAATCTACCTGAACTGCTGTAGAAGTTACAGTGTTTGTATATGAAAGATAAGGCCAAAGGAACCTGTTAATTGCCTGGGTGCCATCACAGCTGCTGATGCTTTGAAAAGCAAAATCACTATTACTGTTAATAGTTTTTAAAATGTTCTTTTCATTAGATACTGATTTAACTTTTAGCCAGAATACATTAGGAGTTGCACAGCTGGGCTGATGTGAATGAAGAGTAGAATGTTTTTACAAATATCTACTCAGCAATCAATTGTTACTTGCTTGAAAGCAGATAAAGGGGTTGGGAAGCAGTTCTCCCTTGTCACAGCCCAGTGGCACAGCAGAAGTTCACCAGCTGCCTTGCACCGTTAGGTGGATGAGGCACAGTGGTGGTGATGAGGCTGAAGATAAAACAATTAAGTTATGCTTTTCATGTTCAAAGCACTTTAAAGACAGTATAAAATTAATCTGTACCACAGCCTGATTAAATATTCCAAGTGGTTCTCCAGCTTGGTTGCTGTCATTATCAGCACTTCCCAGGTAATGGGATACTTTGCCTTTACTCTTTAAATTCCTGCTGCACTTTGTCAAAATCCTGCTGACTTTGCCATTCTGGCAGAAAACCTAAAAAACACCTCTTATCTGGAATAAAAGCCAATATGCTTGGCTTTGAGCATGTGTAGAAAACCAGGGCTGGAAAAGCGGGGAAACTTGAATACTGTTGTCCGAGTGAAACTGAGGATTGCAGTGGAGTATCCCTTGAATCCCTTTTGTTCTTTGTAGCAAGGGTCTGGATTAAGTTGATGGTAATTTTAAACCAAGATTATTCAGCTTTTTGGGGAAGGATCCTAAACACCTGAACTGTAAACTGTGGTTGTCATACCAGGTGTTTCCAAAATGTGTGTGTGTGTCCCCATAATCTTATCCCTGTGCCCTATTATTTTTTTTTTGTATGAAAAATTATTGTGTAAATTTGCAGATTGGTTTGAAAAGTCAAAGACATGGGCTTGGTTTGTTTGGTTTATTTTCTTTTCCTCCAGAGAAGGCATTATGCATCTGGAATACTTTGCTGCACATGGCGCTGTCATGTTGTTAACTTTCCAGCTCTCTGACCCTCGTGACTTCAGTATGTTTCATATCTTGCCTTATCTCTGTTGTTGGACTTTATGGGAGAAAAGTGTGTGATGTTTATGTGCAGCTGAGGACAGAGGGTGAACTTGGACTGAGTGCAGACTTAAATGCTGTTCAGTTATAAACAATGTGTAATAATTGCAAAGCAGAATTGCTCTTAGACATCAGCCTTGGTGCTGCACTCAGAAAGTCTCCTGGATGACATCTAGAAGGGAAATGTCACCTTGCTTTTGTGGGTAGTTATAGGTAAAGGCAGCAAGGACACTGATCTTTGCTCTGTTTAAAAACTGAAGAACCAGTTAGTGTGACATGTGAAATACTTCAATAAGTTGCTTCTGTGATTCACTGTAGTGAAAACTTTTAAACCTTTTCTCAGTGGAGCTTTTGTGTTTTTGAACCCCCTTGCTGAGGTGGCTGTGTCCTTTCCAGCCAGAGCCAGCCCTGTTTGGGCTGGGCTGGAGCAGCCCTCCTCTGGCTCTCTGGGTGGGTGCACCTTCCAGGAACCTGCTGCCAGTGCTGGGTGGGATCCTGCTGATCTTGCTGAGATCACACCCACAACCCCCAGTTATAAAGGTGTTGCACAGTTTGGATCATTTCCCTGGTAGGAAGTTAGTGTCCTAACTAATTCTGCACCTTTGTGTGGGCTTTGCTTCTGTTACACTTAACCTACTCCTTGTAGCTGTAAGAATGCAGGTAGAGAAAAGTGACACTAAAAACCCAACCAACAACTTGGGTTCCCATCCTATAAGCTCTTAGGAACTTGCCAAACTTTATTTGCAGACAGTTGTGTTTATCCTATTCTGCAAACTAGATTTTGTAGCTAAGAATTCCTAAAAATTGGGGCTTGAAGGGATATTGTTCTACTATAATAGATGCTTTTGTCAGTCTTCAGTGGGAACAAGAGTTAAATTTAAACAGGTGAGAGATTTTTTTTTCCTAAAATTGTTGCTTTAGTAAGGACATATTGTCTCATCAATTTTTAAGCTAAACTCCCTATAGAAATCAAAGAAGTTTTCTGGAAAATCAATTGTACAGTCTGACCCATGGTTACTGCCTGTCAAATGAGACTGAACTGTTCTCTTTGTAATATGGCCTCCATCAGCCTCTTTTTCTAAATTATTTTTTATATGAGAGCAAAGCCTGTGAATCTCTTTGGAACGTGCACTGAGGTAAAGCTATCTGATGGCTGAAACTGCTTAATTTCCTTTGGCTGTGGAGGATAAGTTAGCTCCCTGTGAAGCTTTACCTCCTGCAGACATCAGAATAGTATGTGAAATATTTAACATTTTAATTGTGTGAGGCTTCATTGAAAACCTTATTTTCCTTGCTATGTGTCATTTAGGGAGGCAGTGCTGAACCACTGCTGAAAATGGAAGCCCTGACAGACAAGGGAGTATGGTGCTTGTTTAACAAAGAACAGCATGCAGACTCCATAATGCTTAAGGCTATATAATTCCATTTTCTTCTGTAGATTCTTTTTCATTGCTTTAGTGTCTGTAACACACAAGACTTTAGTATTCAAGAAAAAAAATTCACAGCCTGCCTAGTGCTATGTCATGTGCAGAATAACTTAGGTTTTGTGTAATAGATGTTTATTTTTTTTGATATAAATGTGATCTACAAAGCATATAGAACTCAACTCCCCTCAAACCCTGAAATACTAAATCCCTTCAGTTTTCATGTTTTATGTTATTACCATTTGTATAAAAAAGTATGTATTCAAGGGTTTGATAGTGGGGTTTTTGATAATTTCTAATCCAGAGAAAAATTATCTATCCACACAAAACCTGCTGTAAGTTCAATAGCAGATTTTTTAAATGGTAGAGTGAAAATAATGCATCTTCCAGGCAAAATAATTCATTTTTTCTTAATCACCATATTGGAAAAATCTGACTCTTTCACATGGGTGAAAAATGACTTTTCATGGCAAATGTCCTTCTTGTACTCCACCCTCTATTTTAGTCACAAAAAATTGTTAGAAAAAGATCTTTACTCTTTGTGTAAATTAAATTTTGCATTGCTCCAGCTAATAACTCATATCAGGTGTCCCAAGAGCAGTCATCCATATGAAAATCTACAACAGCTTAATTATCCAAAAATGTGGATTTGTGGGATATTTTGCCTCGTAATTTACTCTCCATGCCAACCCTCCAGCCCTTTGAGTCCCCCAGTCTATGGCTGGGTTCTCATTCCTTGCAGGGACCATTGCATACTACAGTTATGTGTTTTAGGTAAATAAACCCTGGTATGTTGAGCGTGAAATTAGCACATGGCTTCTGTATCCCTAATCCAGAATGTTTCTGTAACTTTCCTTATTTTTTCCCCTGGGTCTTACACTGCAGTTTCCAGCTTCAGCAGTGATTAGAAAAAGAAACATCAAAAATCTAAATAAGATTCCTGGTATTTCTCACCTGGATGGGATGCTAAGAGTAAGGTTGAGACTGACAGATGGTATTTCTATGTTCACCCCAATTTCAGATTCATGTGGTTTTGTATAAAGCTCAAATAAGGCCCTTTGTGAATTTAACTTGAAGCTCTTCTGAGATTCAGCCATCATCACTAATTCCTTTTCATACTTTGACATGCTTATAATTAATTTTGTATCATGTACACTTCATGAGTGCAAGCCTCTTAACTCATTCTGACTAGGTAGAAATTACAGGGTAAAAATAAACTTTACCTGTGTAAGAATAATAACACAGCATTTATGAATGAGAATGTCAGCATATTTCCATTACTAATAGGAATTTTTTCCAGTGATGACATGTGCATAGCTGTAAACAATACAAAAAATACATGTAAGGTCCACAGCTAAGGTAGAATGTGTTAGAAAATACTCCAAGTTCAAAATTGCTTTGTATAGTGTTTTGGAATAGAGTGGGCCAACTTGTTTAGTGTGAGCACTTCAAAAAATTTTTTTTACGCCTTTCCTGGGGAAGTTGGGATGTCAATAACTATGTATGTTCCTTTCTAGTCAAATAACCCAAATCATACTTTTCTTCCCCTGCTATAAATAATCTTTGAGGCTGACTACAGGTAAACTCAGTGGCATGGGGAAAAGAATTCTGTGTCTATAAATATCCAGTTATATTCCTTCTGACTCTGGTTAAACTAAGAGGAATCAAGTATCCAAGTAAATTGGAATGTTAAAGTGGTCCATGAGGTGTGCGAAATGCAGATCTCTGTTTAAAAGAATAGGTAAATATCTACAGGTGAGGGTGGCGGGGTTTTTTGGGCTTGTTTTTTTGTTTTGGTGGTCTTTAAAGGAAAAGGAATATTCAGAAAGCACCAAGAAATGTGTTAATGTTCCCTGAAAAGGAAATACCTCAGGTGCAGTCCAAGCAACAAAATTCTTGTCAGTGTAGTCAAAACACACCAGAATACTCCTGTTATAGACTCCTACACTGTTCATGAGAGCTCTGTTCCCCATCAGTGCACCTGCCTTCCCCTGGAACTGGACAGAACTTGCACAAACAGTCACGTCCATGTGTGCTGGGGGAATTAATCATCAGAGCTGTGGCCATGGGTGGGAATCTGAAGACACTGCTCCTGTTCATGCTGATGGTTTTTTCAAGCTCAGCATATTCTGTGATTTCTATCTTTTCACTTTCTGACCATCAGTAGTTCAGTAACTTATTTTCACCCTGTTCAGAGTGTGTATTTTGGTCTTGGCCTTGCAAATGTTCCTGGGGTTATTGCTACTTTTCTTAATCTCTTCTACCGTGAAACTGGTGATCTTCTGTTGATAAAATACTTTTGTAGTCCCAGATGACTGATGTGATCCAGCTTGCATTTTGCTTGAGTACTTGAATCTAGAGTCTGGTTTCAGCAGCTGGAAGGGCAGAATGTACATTGCAGTCAAGAGAGGCTGATGGGCTTGGGATTTCTGAAAATTAGGCAGCTCCTTTTCTTTTTACATCTCTACTTTAGTAACTTGTCAGATGTGCTCAGGGTTTAAGAAGTGTTGGTTGAACTTTTTCAAACAAGTTATCTCTGTGTGAAGAGATCTCAAGGACTTAAGGAAATGGGATGCAGTAATCCCATGAATGGAGATATTACTGTTACTAATAAACAAATACATTAACAAAGCACCTTTGGGTAGAGAAAAGTTGGCAGGACTGAAGTAGATGTAAAGATTAGTCTTTTGCACAGTGTGGTTAGAGGTGAAATGCCTGTAGAAGCATATCAGGGTAACAAAGCAATGATTATAACCTGGAGAGAACACAGCATTTTATAGGGAAACCATCTTCCTGGTTTGGAGGACAAGGAAGGAGAAAGAACAGGAGAGGAAGTGAGGCTCAAAAGGAAAAAACCAAAATCTGTGGAACTGAAAGAAATTAATCCAAAGAGTTTAAATTTTTGATTAAAAAAACCCCACTGCTTAGTAGTTTTCTGCTTTGTTTAAAATGGTCTCTGTGATAGTATCTTTGAATACCATGAAAGGTTTGTGTGTAGTAACCAGCCAGCTTCTGGGATTCCCAGGATGACTGGAAGTAATCTTCCAGCGGTGGCATAAATATCCATGTTATATGAGGTGCCTTATCAGCTAACAAGGGTGAGGAGGTTCACACTGTGCAGCCCACAGGAACGAACACTAATGCCTTGCCTTGCCAGAGCCTTCTGGGGCGTGAACTGTGTAGCTGTGAATCAATAACTGTGCAGCATCCCCACCTTCCAGTGAGATGATTTGATTTGTGATTGACACGAGTTGTAACAGCGATAACTGGAACAGGAGCTCAGAAGAGTTTATGCATATATGTATACACTTCAAACATGCAAATCAAAGAATAATTACCCTAACACTTTGGAAACAGAAGAGAGAGCTCCATACAACACACTAATGCACATGTTTCAGCAAGATGTGTAAAACATCTGCAATTATGAATGAATGGACTCGTTATTCTACCATGTGCTCACTGCGCTGTACAGAAAGTAAAAATAAATCTTTCAGACACTGCTATCATTTCCTTTCTCGTCAAGAATTTACATCTGGAATCCTCATGGGATCTTTCAGAATACCCAGAGATGTAAAATGATCTGCCTGACTAATACCACTATTACATTACACTGGTCATGGCTTTCTTATGGTTTAATTGTTGTAGCCTCTGAAACTTTAGCCCCTGGAATGGGGAGATACTGATCTCTGTCAGGTGACAGATATTAACCTTATGTTAACCTGGATCCTTGTCTTCTGAAGAAAGTCCTTTGTTTTAAAGAAATGAGGCTTCTGTTACCAAAGATCTCAAATTGATGTCTTTTTGCCTTTTTGTTTTTTAGCTAACAAATTATACGGATTTATGGTTTTGCATATTAAATGCTCCTGAAAAAACATAAAGGTGTTATTTTACAGATCTGCTACATTTTCATCTTGAAATCCTGTTTAACTTTGAGCCACATGGATAATCCTGAAATAGCTTTCTTTGCTTCCTGTCAGACACATGCTTTCATTCTGCAGAAAGCAGCAGGAGGCCTTTTGCTTGTTTTGAGTAGTGCTCATAAATATAAAATTGAACTGTACACTGGAGTTTCAGAACGAAGGATGAATGTTAATAGATCACACACAAATTGGTCTCTGGAAGCAACAGAGTCCATAGCATGAGGTCTGCCAATTGCCAGGCAAAAAGCTTTACCATGCTGCAAGGCTTGTTTTGTCAATGTAGATGTTTCACACAAGTGTAATACTAGAAAAAAGTTTCCAAAGTGCTTGATGACAAATTGGTGGGTAGGTTCTTCCATGGAATGGAGGGGTTATCTTGAGATTTAAGACTGTAGTGCTTCTTTGTTCAGTACTTTGTATTGAGATCTCAGCAAGGGTTTGAATAATTCCTTCATGTTACTCAATCTGGTAGGTCTGAGAGAAAAAATACATTTCTCTCAGTATTGAGACTTGTGATATGGAGGCTTACCAGGGCTTGAGCTGTAAGTACTGATTTAAACTTGTGTTTCGAAAATCAAGATAAAGTTCATGTATTGAAGGCAAATTACATCTTTTGCTGTTTCTCAGTTTGAAGAGCTGTGTATGTTGAACATTGTGGCAGAGACGCTATGAAATCTACCAGATGACTGTTAGTGCTCATAAAAAACACATTAGATGTTTCCTTCATTTTTTCAACCTGAAAACTTCCTTGTCTAAATAGCCAAAAGTCTGGTGTGAGAGTAGTAACATGAACAAGTGTATGTGAAAAACTTCTATGGGACACAGCAATTGTAAAGAAGGAAGAGGTATGCAAGGGGGAAAAAAACTTTAAATGCTAAAGATTTGAAAAGAAGAAAGGAAGCTGTTGGAATGATGGTATTTCATAGCTGGCCTACCTGTTTGATTGTGGCTAAGGAATAGCCTTAGACCAAGATCAATTCAAGAGGATGGCAAATCAAACTGTACATATTAACAGAGCCTCTCTGGTGGAAACAAATCTCCAGAGGAAAGCACTACTTGGAAAATTTTCACCCTTTAACAAGATAAAAAGATAATTAGGAAGCGTTTCAAGCTGAAATAAGATGACATATGGAACAGTGGTCATGCAGTGAGAAATTAAAGCCCTGTGAGAGAATTGTGCCCAAAGTCCACATTTTAATGAGAATTTTTCTGGCACTTGGGAAGACATTCCCTACTTTCAGATTCCATGAAAGAGTTCTGATCAAACAGGACTCAGATGGGGTCTGTCCTGAAGAACAGCACATGTAGATCAGAGTAGGCTGCTTCTTCGAAGAGATCTGGAGTTATCTTAATATGCATCAGGTCTTTGCAAAGCCTTTATAATTTAGGTGGGAGGCCCTTATTAAGAGTAATATACCTAAGGAATGGTGCAATAAACATGTTGATGTCAAATAGAAATTCATCATAAACACAGATGAATAGTTACCTTGTTTTCTTAAGGAAGGTATCATTTAACCAGTTTATGCCTATGTAAAACTGTGTGGAGAGTCTTTAGAAAACAAAACATGATTGGAATTGCTTTGCTGTGTGGTTTGTGTATGTCTGAGGTCTGATTTGCTCTGAGTTCAAGATACACCCACACTGCTTTTCCTGAGTTTACTTCTGATGTGTGCTTTTAATCCTGTTGTTCCTGGCTATTCAGGGGGCCTAATGGATGAGCGGCATTCCTTACTATTTTGAAGTAATTATTTTAATCTCAAGAACAGCTTTCCTTTACAACTGCAATATACAACATCAAAGATGCTGTGGTTTAGAATGTGAAAACACTTATGCATATTGTCACTATTCATTGAAGTGTCTTATGTCCTTCCACTGTCTTTTTGCATATCATTTCACTAGGATGTGAGGACTTTAAGCTTTTTAACAATATAAATATTTTCGTGAGCTTGTCTTTGTGGCAAATGTTTAATAAGTTGGATATGAAGAAGGATTCTTCCAAAAATGTGGCAGGAGTTAAAAAAATGAATAGTTCTATGAATGAAAGATTGGTTGGGATAATTGAATTTTGTGGTAGTTTAAAATAAACTCTGCAGTAATCTGTAGAGAAAGAAGAGAACTCTTCATGCAGGTCCATCTGAAGGAACAGTAGGAGCAGCAAGACCTGTAAGTCTGAGCTCCCTGAATCTCAGCAGAAAAAAGCATTCAGCAAAGGCCTGACCTAAAGTCTGCTAATTCAGTTAAAAGGTTCCTGATAATTAAAATGTGTAACAGATGGTGGATACTGAGGAGAGGTGAAGGAAGCAAATATGAGTGCAAGCTAGATTTGTGGTCCAAATGCTGAAACTGAGGATTGATCCAGCCTGTTTGCTGACACAGGATGGATGTGTCTGACTGTGCTATGTGAACAGCTGTCTCTGACCACAACAGACACAGAAGACATGGATTTTGGGGGAATTTTTTGGCTTAGTTTGGAGCCTTTGTCTTGAGCAGGGTAGAGAAAGAAGAAACAAAGCTGAAATCATAAAGGTTGTGTTAGAGAAGCAATGTGCTTTGTTAGAAGGAAGATTTAACTCTGTTTGGTTAAATGTGCTTGTTAGATTAAATGAAAAACCTTTTCCAGTCTCTTAGATAATTGTGCATACCTTTATGATAGACCTAACAGGACAATTATCTTTTTCCAGCAATTAAGTACCAACTGAAATACAGATCTAAGTTGTAGCTCAAAAATCTGCAGAGTTGTGTCTTATGGGCCACTTTATTCACCTCAATTTCACCAAAATCCCTATGTTCTCTCTCGTATTTCCTATGATGAGGTAAGGAGGAGAGACTGGGGTGAAATCTGGGCTCAGTGGGCCTGAGCCTAAGCAAAACCAGGAAACTGTGTTCCCAAAAGAGTCTGGCTTGCATGGTGCTAGGACTGTGGCTAAAATTTCTCAAGTGGTTACAGCACTTGAGAGGAGGGTAAAGACTGGCAGAGGAAAATGCCCTGTCAGTACCTGTGTCCTCAGCAGTGGTTGGTTCATCCCTGAATGAGGTTCCTAAATGCAACAGCTGGCCTTGGTTCTAATGTTACTTTCTAATGTAGCTTCTCAGTTGGAAAGGGTGACTCTTGAAGTACTTCATGAAATAAACTATACTTAATGTATGTACAAACCAGTCAAAAATCTCCCATGAGAATACCACCTAATGTCTTAAGCACAGGAATTCAACTGGAAAACATTTGCTCTGAAACAAAACAAGCCAAGTCTGTGTTGTCCTCTTTATGTGTATTTATAGCAGGTACACTATGAAAGATTTCCTTGTGAATTTATTTTCCCTTTGGTTCTGTTAATTTTTGTGTTGTGGCATGAGAGCTGAACAGGTAATTTTAGTGTTGTGCTGTCTATGGATGAGATGGGCATTTATTTTGATTTCAGTGAGCCAGAAAAGGTGCTGTATTTGTTGGCAAATAAGCAATGTTTTTGCATCCCTGTCACCCTTCAGACCAGGAAAAATGATGAAGTATGACTAACTGAAGAGCAGGTCATATTCAGTGATTCTGTACCAGGGTAGTTTGTGACTGTCACAGTCTCCCAGTTTTAGTTCTTTACATGTGACTGAAGACTTTTTCTCCTGATTAATGAATCCCCATTATACTTCAAGCATTTGCCAGTGCTCCTGGGGAAGCTTTGTAATGTGTCTGGGAGCTCTTTCTTCTTCTCTGGACACAAGGAACAGGTAACTTGCCTGGCACTAAAAATTAATCCCCACTTGTGTTATTCCTTGGGCAAGGAGAGCAATGCAGGGGAAGAAGAAAAGGGGATGGATAAATGTAGCTTTATATCTTCATGTGCTTCCAGTGCATTCATGAGAGAGAAACAGGAAAATCCAGTTTACTGAGCTGGTGTTTAATCAAGGCCAAGCTCCCTTCCTGTGCTTCACTCTTCATGAAGGTACAAATTATCCTGTGAAAAAGTCAGGTCAGAAATTGAATGGTTTAGCTTTAAAATGTTAAATAATAGTATTGAATTTTACTGTCTGCTTCTTCCTCACAAAAGTGAAAATGAAGTAGGATACTGGCCTGAATTTATGTACAATACTAGACTAGACTGGAAAAAGGAGACCAATCAGGCTGAATTTGAGTCTGTCCTGTGATTTATTATTTTTTTTCCCTTTTTTCTGGGGGAGTTTTTTTCTTCTTGTTGCAGAGGGATCCCAAAACAGTGTCTTCTTTCACTGCACTTTTTTCACAAGTGCATATCTGCCATTTTCCACTCTGTGAAATAATGTGTAGGAGAAAAAATGGATCCTTGCTTTCCTTTAACTTTGGCTGTGATAAATATTAGTGTGCTATGTGCAACATTAGCAGCCTGAATGTGGAGGTGGCAGCTACCTCGAGTGGCTGTGGATCACCACTGTGTCTGTGTGGTGTAACACAAATATCCTCAGCACCAACTCTCTGAATATGATGCGGTCTCCTCCAGCAGAATGAAGGTGGGTGCAGAGAGTGAGATAATGAAAAAGAGGCAAAAAGAGTAAAGCAGAGCTGTGCTGAGCCAGCATACTAGACTAGAAATTCTAAAATGAAATCGTATTCAAGATTTTTTAACCAGGGATGACCATAAAAGACAAAATCTTTTTTAAATGGTTGTTGATGCTTAATGGGAGGATTCAATACTTAAAGGGGAGGACTCCGATAGCAGGAAAACTACTGGGGGGTCTTTCATAGTTCTTAATCTTATCAGCTTGCCCTATATTGTGAGGGAGGAATAAAACTTAGAGTTCTTTAATAAGGAAATTTTTTTTAATATCCTTTCCCAGGAAATGGCAAAAAGCTGGGAAAGGGCTTGAAAACATGAAGGAAATACAAGATACAATGCTAAGATTGAAGCGACTGAAACATACAGAAAAAATACAGGAAAATCCTTGAAATCTCACAAGTGACTTACAAGTTAGAATCAAGAAATGCTTTGGATAAGTCGATTTAGTCACACTCCCAGGAAATGTTGAATGCTTTGTCATCTTTTTATCACTGGGTTCTAGGAAACCCACTGGGTAGAATATCAAACAAAAAGAACTTGTTTGCTGTAATGTTTTTAAAATCTTCATTATAAGACTAACAAACCATAGCAAAATAATCTGTATTCCAAACATGCCCAAACAATGGTGTAGCACCCTGAATATTCAATAACTGAGTTGCTTTTTTAATAGTTATTATGCTTAGTATCAATGCCTGACAACTGCTGTTACCCCATCGAATTGTGCTAAATCCTCCTAAACAAGACACCCTTGCAATAAAGCTTGACTTGTAATCATTTTTTGGCAGGCACATCTTATAATTGTTATTATTCTAACTGCTCACACTCACATACAGCATGAGGTGCCAATGTTTTCAGCTCCAAACATTAAAGATGTGGTGATAGAGAAGGTGAGCCCTTATTAATTCTGAGAGATTTGCTTAATTGGGACACAATGTGAAGATTCTCAACAATAATAACAGATGATGGGGAATAAATAGGCATGGCAGGAGAGAGGCAGTTTCTAGTGTGAATTTCCCTTTGCTTCTGTTTAATTGCATTACATACTGTGGGAAGTATCTGGAATATGCCTCTTCTAGTTAATTTTTCTTGACTACATCCATCTAGCTACTGCTCCTGGACACTTTAATGTTTGATAATACTCTATTTGCATATGAATACACATCAATAGCTGTCATTAGAACCAATTTACATACATGATTTCCTTCTTGAAGTGTCAACGCCTGAATTTTATCTAGAGACAGGAATAGGGTCAGGAAAGTTTAATTGTTTGTATAATGCAATTGAAAAGGCTGGCAGGAATCTAGGGCAATTTTGGAACATCTGTCTTTAAGTCATCAAAAATAAAGCACATAACAGCTGTGATAACAGCAGGATTATGATTAGATATACAGCATTCTCCATCAGCCTGAACAAGGACTGGAAAACAAAAAGGAGGTAAATAAGTCAGTTTGGATAACATTACAAGAATTTTTAGTAGGCCTTTGGGTTTTTTTACTTTTAAAAGTTTATATGTAAATACACAGAAATAGGAATAAAATCTTATTTTTTCCTTACAGAAGCTTATATTTATTCTTCAAAAGTAGAACTTGAGGCACAGTAATATAGCTAAATGTTGCTTCCCACTTACTATGTTGTGTGTTATGTTAGCAAATCCTGCTTTAAAATTGCAGCTACTTGGTCTTGTTCATGATTTCTGCTTAAGGAACCATGAAGCATTTGTGACTCATTTTCTTTATAACATTAAATCATCTTTATCTGTTTCTCTATTATATCTTTGTTTATCTGTTATGGGTATAAGTATAGTCAAAACAATTTGTTTGGAAACAGTGAGCTCTATCATGCTCTTTTAAACATGGACTTCTATGTTCTTTTTAATAATTTTTAAGTTTCTATTATTTTGTCCTGCTGGATACTTGAATTTCAGCTATTTTGTATGTGAATGTTGACTGACTTGAGATGGGAATTGATTTTACTGTATGAACTACTACTTTGTTCATACTATGGACTCCTAGGAAGTACTTCAGTGAGATTTCCAAAAATCAAGTTAATTGTTTGCAATCTGAAATTGTTTCTTAATTTCAGGACTGATTGTAATACACGAAGAAGTGTTACCTATTCATGTGATGAATTACTGTGTCATTTCTAGTTAAGTTTGTAATTTCATGAAAGCTGAAAATATAAAAATATGTAGTTAGTTCACACTTAGTTCAGAATTTTGCATCTGTAACTTTTGGATGCCATTCAGTTAAACTTGACTGCATGACTTTACAGGCAGAACAGAAATACATTTTACATTTTCTAGTCACCATATGAAAGAAGAATAAATCTGAAGGAAAATGCACAGTTTCAGCATTCATTTATGTCTTCTACTTAAGCTAATTCATGAGGATTGGATACATAAGTAATGACACTTCCAAAATTAAAGCACTGGTTCGTTCTGCTGTCAGTATGAAAAGTCATTATGCTGCAGCAACACAGAGGAAAATACAGTATGCTTGTAAAAATATGCAGCCCAGATCTGCTTTCTTGTCCATAGATGATTGTTGGGTTAACAAATTCATTTCGCTATCAAACCAGAAGTCTGCCAGCAGTTGAGCTGTTGGGATGTTCTGTGGCTGTCTAACGCCACACTTGGCTTTGCAAGAGCTTTTTTTTGTTGCTGAGATGTCTCAGCAGCTGCTCCATGTGGCATAAAGCAACTTGGAGCCTTGGAATCTGTCACTTATTTGTTTCAGATACCCAAATCACTGCTTCATTTATAAGCAGGTTTTGGCATAGAAAAGCACCAACTGCAGAGAATTATGTGTTTTATGCCAACTAGTTTCTCCCCCCGTAAGTGTCAGTGCACTAGCTATCATGTCATAATCAGTGTTTAGGAGATGCACTATTGTTTTAATTCCTGCAGGCTCCATAGAGCTTTCTCTCAGATCTTTCATAGGGTTTTCATTACTGCAGCAAATGCATGTAAAATTTCTGCAAGGAAAAAAAAAGTGCTGCTTTACTGATAGCCAATAAAAGTAATTATCTAATCAGTGTTCTTCAAAAGGTACTGAGGCAGTGCAGCTCTGACTCATTGAAGGCTTTGGATTGGAAGGGCTCTAAAAGAGTATTTAATTCAACCTCCCTGCCATGGGCAGGCCCATCTTTCACTGGAGCAGGTTGCTCAAAGCTTCTGACCAAGAATGCTTCCAGGGATGGGGGCATCCCCTCAATAGACAACCAGACAATGCTGTATCATAGAAAAATGTGGCAAGGCACTCTGAGAGCCCCTCTTGGTTAGTTTTGATTGCAGTGATGAAAATCTGTAGGTTTATGACTGAACTGTCATATGCCAGCCAGGAGTTGTTTTCTAGTTTTTTTTCTCGCCTACCTTAAGACTGCTCTGATTCTGAACTACAGCAAAAAGACTAGTGAACCCCTCATTTTTGAAATGAAAATGAAACAGCATGTGGGAAGAAGTCAAGTATGCTCATGAATTTTGCCTGTAGATCTAACATCATGCCAGCCAATGCTGACATCAGCAACTTGCCTCCAAAACATAAGGATGTTGTACAAGTTTGTTTCCCTTAATGAGAATGGTTAACAGCTTGGGGAAAATGTCTGAGGGAAAGGCAATTTATTCTGACTTAGATTAGCCCTAGTTAGTTGTTGTTTTTTTTTCCCAAAGTGAACCAAAGTATTACTTAGTAAAGATGTCAACACAATTTAGATTCATGTAAGTACAGCAAATGTGCTTTCCCTGAAGTAGAAATGGTAGTGAACTTGCCAAATTAGGAAGTACCTGGGATACAAAAGTTGGGAAAAAACCTATCACAAGGTCTTAGATATAGCAGATTTTTCTCACCAGTTGCTGTCCTCAGACCTTTCTTACATGTTAAGACTTCTGTGCAGCTAAAGCCAAGGATGTCCTGCAACATGAGAGGTACAGAACAGCTGACCCAGCACATACTGCAAAGCCCGCTGTGACATGTCATGATACAAATAACGACACAGAAAGAAGAGAAGGTTTTGAAGACTGAGGTGAAAAATGTTGGGAGTTTAAAGAAATAATGCAGAAAATCACAGTGTGTACAGCTGGGGCCAAAGCATAGTTCAGCCACAGCTGGCAGAGGTGTGACTGGTGTGTCATGAGGGAAAGTGAGGATACTTTAGAGGAGACTTGGCTTCACTGGCAGTGCCTCAGCAAGGACGATGACTATTTAAGAGGAAAAGATCTGCATTTCTTGCAGATCTAGAGCAATTTAGTCACTTCATCTCCCAAGTAAGAAACTGCAGCTTCAGCTTGTTTCCCTGGTCTGTACCTCAGTATTCTGTGCCAGCTGGGATCACACAGCACTGAGGAGCTCTGTCTCAAAGCTGGTTTCCAAACTCTTCCTTCTTGCAGCGTAGCTCTGTGGAAAGTGAACACTTATGGCTGTTCCCAGGACCCAGCAGTGTTGAGGGTTCTGTTGTGTCAATGTAATTGATACCTGTTCAGTTGGAGTTAAAATTTCGGGCACTTTTTGGCAGTTTTTTCAAAATGGAACTGTTGTTGTTAGGGGTCTGCTCTATGAAGTGATCAGAGGAACTGTATCTCTCCACTTTTCCAATCTGACATTGTCTTTAGCTAGACTCAGACTTCATAAAAGAATGCCTTTATTTCTTTGTAAAGGATTTGAAAGTTAGCTCTCTTCAGCCTATCAGGCACATATGAATGGCAGATAATTAAATTATTTTGATTTTATTTTGTATGTCTTGGGAAAGGCTTGTGTAAGTCCTAAGTACCATTGACAGCTCTGTTCAAAACACAGCAGTTTTGATTCAAATCAAGCCTCATAAAAGATGGTCATGTTCTTGACACAAGGATAAGACAATAGAATGAATAATTACTTTGCTTGTGATATCTCTGGGCACATGAGACAGTTGCAATCTTTTTTTCCTTGGAGAGAGCAAGGAAAACACTTTAGGTGATACAGCTGCAGCTAGAGAGAATCTTATTGCTCAGGTGGCTGAAAGCATGGATGGGCTGTACAGGGTTTGGTTTTTTTTCTTCTTTAGTTTTTTTCCCCCCTAAGGTTTTCATCTTAGAAAGGAACTTACATCCTTTTAAAGAAGCTACTGCTTGCTGCAAAGCAGCATAGTAGCTTTACATACTCCAACTGTTAAATATAACTTATTTGGCTTCCAGAGAAAGATCAGAAGCTTTAAAATTGGCAGAGGTAACACTGTCCTGTTTTATTAAACCAGCAATGTGAGTGTGATGTTGGTGTTCTGGGGCTCCTGTTGTGCCAGCATAACTGTGAGCCTCAAGGCAATCTAATGTACAAGTTTATAGCAACACCAGAACCCAACATTGCTTTGAAACAGGCAATGTCAAGTTTTATTCTAAAATAGATATGATGGTGAGGTGACCTCAGCTGGCTGCCAGACCCAGTTGTTCTCTTGATCCACTTCCTCCATGGGTCAGGAAGATAAAAGATGGACAAAGTGAAGGGTTGAGATAAAAGCAGTCTAATGAGAAAAGTAAAGGCTGCATAGAAAACCAAAACAAAAAGAGGTTATTTATTCACTTCATTTTATACACTTCCCATCACCAGGCAAATGTCCAGTCACTTCCTGGGAAGCAGGGCCCCAGTATCTGTAAGGGATGGAGGACATGTGCCCTAGCCACAAATTTCCTTACACACCCACCCCTCAGATTTTTATTGCTATTGTAATATCCTGTGCTAAGGAATATCTCTGCTCAGTCTGGGTCAGCTGCCCAAGCTGTGTGCCTTTCCATCCTCTGGCACTGAAACTTGCTGGCCTTTGGGAAGGGGAGGTGAGGTTGGAGGGAGTGCCCTGCTGCTGTGTGAGCTGCTCAGCAGCAGCCACAGCCCTGGTGCATGATCAGTGTGAGGTTATCACAAATGCATGAGCTGCCATGAGGAGAGCTAACTCCATCCCAGCCACACCCACAGCTGGCATTGAAAGAAAACTGCTGAATCTGAATGTTCCTGCTAACCAGATTTCATTTTCTCCTCCCTTCCTTGCATCCACTGTAATGTTACTGGTTTCTTTATAAATTCATCTATGATAATGTCCTGTGGCCCTGAGGAGAAGAGGGGGCCTGGAGAAAGAGAGAGCATGTCAGGAAGAACACTCTGCCTCACTGTTCATGCTGACAGGGATGTCTGGATGTCTTGCAAGTATATGCTGGAGCAGTTCTGACAATATGGCAAATTGAGGTTGTGTGCTAAACCCAATCCACAGTGAGACTAGAAAATCCTAACATTAACTTTTCCTAGATATATTGTGCAGTACTACCTTGAAGTGAAAACACAGATACTCTGCTGGGACATGTAACTGGAAACAGAATGTGTGTGATGGTATGTTTGTATGCATGACTTTCTCATGAATACATATGATGCATATGTATGAATCTTTCCAAGTTGTTGAAAGTTTGGAAATACAGATACAAATTAAGACAGTTCAAGGTGCTGTATGGCTTGACTAGAAATTCATCCATGAATTTTGTTCACAAACTGCTGGCAAGTAGATTTATTATTCTCTTAGTGAATTTGGTAATTTTTAGCTCTGAATATTTCCTTATGCAAACTCATGCAGGTTATGCACTCTGGTTTTTTGTTGAGCTTGAAAACGCAAGGCTTCTGAAAGGATTAAAATGTTTTGGAATGAGTTTATCCAGTCACTGTAGCACTAGTCCCGAAGAGCTCTCCTGCATTTATGACGATTAAAGCATCTACTGATTAGTGCAACACTTTGGAAATTGCATAAAACTGGTTGTGAAGGACTCTTGCAATTGAGAGTCTGATCCAACAACCGCTGAATTTGATGTAAAGACGAGCGTTAGCAAATGCCACTTTTAAGTGCTTTAGCAGAGGAACAGTTCATTAAAAGCAGAGGTTTTTTTTCACAATTTTAATGCACTGAAACAGGATAATTTTGTCTGCTTTTACATAACTTTGTGTGGGGAAGAGATTTGGCAGAGAACACCCAGCAACAAGCTGCTCTCTTCTGTCCATAGCTGAAGCCAGATGTATTCCTTCTTGCCCTCTGAGGACCAAAAATCAACCCCATCTTATATTATTCTGAATGTAAGATGGTGTTGATTTTTCATAGAATGAGAAGAAGAAAATACCTGAATGGGAGTTACAATTTGAATTCCATTTTCTCCAAGTGTTACTTTGACAGGGGGCCGCTCCTAAGAAAGACACATCATCTAATATGTAGGAGTGCTACCTAATAACTAGGAGAACTTGAGTTGTGCAGTGCAGAAGATGCTTTGTTGGCTCTCACATGCGAGCTGTTCCAGTTGTCTTTTGTTGTGGTTTCCCCCCACCAGTGACTAAGCCACTACACAGCCATTCTCTCCCTCCCCCTGCCCTGGGATGGGGGAAGAAAATCATGAGTGTAAAAGTGAGAACTCGTGGGTTGAGATAAGACAGTTTAATGGGTAAAGCAAAAGCTGTGCATGGAATCAAAGCGAAGCAAGGAATTCATTCAGCACATCCTGTGGGCAGGCAGGTGTTCAGCATCTCCAGGAGAGCAGGGCTCCTTCACACCTAATGGTTGCTTGGGAAGGCAAACACAATCGCTCTGAATGCCTCCCTCTCCTTCCTTCTTCCCCCGGCTGTATGAGCTGAGCATTGTCCCATGGGCTCAGCTGGGGTCGGCTGTGTCCCCTCCCCAGGCTGGTGCAGCCCCAGTGTCCTCACAGCTGGGGTGGGTGGAGAGCAGAACAGGCCATGGCTCTGTGCAAGCTCTGCCCAGCAGCGTCAAAAACACCCCTGTGCCATCAATACTGCTATCAGCACAAATTAGCCCCATCCCAGCTACTGCGAAAAAAATTAACTCTGTCCCAGCCAAAGCCAGCACATCTTTCTATGAAATGATGCTGGGATGTCTGAAAGACAGTGGAGTAAAAGGAGCAGCTTCAGTGCTGTGTGTATGAAAGCTGGGGAGCAGCACTAGAGTCTCAGCAGACAGAGACCCTTAAATGCAGTGTTTTTCCCAGCTGGAGTGCCAAATGTCTCTTGATTACCAGGCTCTTGACAGCCTGCAGATGAGGGGCAGAATGCACTTGGCTTTTGAAAAAAAAAAAAAAAAAATGGTAGCTAAGCCACCTCTTCTCTCTTAGATGCTCTCAGACTTCATGGATGCTGTGCCTGAAATTTTGATCTTGTTTTAAAATATTTATTTCCTGAAACACAGCTTAGGCATTTATTATTTGACAACAGAGAGAGGGGTTATTTTAAAACTCCAAATTCTACAGTGTCAGGTTTTCACTCATAAAAATTCGGTCCAAATCTTAAAAAAAAAAAAAAAAGTCTGAAGATATGTAAAATGTTCAGTTTGAAAATGGGAGGGGGAGAAGAGCAATTAAAAATGTAAGAATAGAAGCTAATTATGAGCAATTCAGGCAGAGCTTTGTTTAGAAAATGTATCAGTATAAAATGGATAGGTGAATAGATTAGCGTTGATTGCAGTTTTTACATATAATAGTCTCTTTTTCATGAGTAATCATTAGCAATTATAATGTAGGCTTTAAATCAGCTTGAGATGGGACTGCACTGTAATATGAATACTAAATAATTGTATGTTCTCAGACAGAAAAAGAAAATAACTTTGTGATTTGGTGTTGAAGTCCGTAGTGCAAGTGTTTCCTTGGACTATGTGTCATTTGCTCTCTTTATTTCTGCTCCAAGTTCATTAATGTCACCATTGAACGCCAAGGTTCATGACACAAATGATTGTTACCTTGTGTTAGCTGGGAGTGGAAATTGCAATTATGCTTTTAAAGAAGTATAACTTCATGTAGTAATTACTGGCATTATTAATTGCTAAGAGGAAAAAAAAAATTATCCAGGAGATCAAGTGGCTAAAAGCAACGGTGCAGCACACCACGTGGCTGTAGCAGTGTAAATGTATCTGGAGACTGTGTGTGCCAATTGGTCAAATGGCAATTTTCTTCCTGAGCCTCAAAGTTCTGGGCATCAATAATTGTGCAGGGCTGCATGAGAAGACCTTGCTGAGGGTGCCTGCTAACACCTGGGGTATTGGTTGATAATTGGGATTTTTAGGAATGCTATGGGTAGTAAAGCACCTATCCTGATTTGCATCTGCTGTTAAGCATTCAGTCTGTTCAGGATTGTGACCCTGTTATTTTTGGTTCTTTATCCTTTCCTGAAAAGTTCACATTTCTAAAGGGTACACACCTGACTGAGAATCAGTTAAGTAGTTCAAGTAAAAGCAGCCAAGTGAGCATTACAGGCCCAGACTCTGTTTCCTGCTCTCCTGATTTTATTACAAATATTGTGGGGTATTTTTGTTTGGTTTTTTTTTAATGGAAATAACTTGGGATTCTTTTTCTGTCCAACTACTAGTTCCTTGTCCCATATCCTACCTCACTTACTGGCTAATTTTAATCAGACTGAACAGATGTGTAAAGGACATCAAGAAGAAAGGCTTCCATGAGCTTTGTGTAATGTGTGGCCAAGTAAGGAAGAAATTAGAGCAGCCTGCATCTTTATTCTCTTAGCAAAGAGTAAGAGAGAAAAATGGTGGAAGAGGAAGGAGTATTGAGCAGAAAATTGTGGGATTAGGCATCAACAACCAGAAAAAAGAACAGGCTCTGCACTGCCGTGACTGACATCCAGGCTTAAAAATGGTTTTTGACTAGGACAGGAGTCCTTGTTATATTAGTCCACTCCACTAGTGTCATGTTGATGCTGTTTTAGCACATTTCACGTTCCAAATAAGAATCAGCTTTTTATCCTGAGTTTTAAAGGGTGTCTTGGTTACAGGAAGCTGCTCAGCTTTTCTGTAGGCCCAAACAGAGTCATTAGATAGATCTAAGTACTGGAAGTAATCAGAATAGAAAATTTACATAAATCTTCAAGCTGATATCCAGAAATCGTCTAGCTGCATGGACTTTTCAGAGGTGTAGAGGTTTCAGTGCCTTGAGAAACAAGAAATCCTCTCTCAGATGAAAGCAGGGCAGGTGCAGGTTCCTTGTTGGCTGGGACAGCCATCCCTGCCCTCTCTGCTTGCAGGGCAGCATCCCAGCATCCTTGTGCTGTGTCTGCATCTGTTCTTGTTGGCAGCACTGTAAAGACAACTGAACAAAGACAGGCTGCTCTTTCTCTCTGATGCTTGGTGGAAAGGTTTGTCTTGCTGACAGAACAAAGAGAGAATTTTGAGCTTGGTCCTTCTGTGTTGAGTTGGGCTTTACAGGGTGTCAGCCACCAAAACTGCAAGCACACCCTTTTCACAAGTTTAGACCTAAAAATTTAGGTAACAGCTCTTGGGAGCATGCACATATTTTGTAGAAATGTAGCCTGGTAAGTTTTTTTCTGCCTTCAAATTATATTATGGTAAAAATGAAGTTGCAGCTTAAATAGCCATGAGAAACAATGCTAGGTACCAAAACAAATGTAACAAATGGGGAAAAAACTCCAGTGAGACAAAAACTCAAGGGTCCCACGTGTGTGTGATCTGTCCCTTCAAGCAGAGAAAGAAGGTTATTGCTTATAATACTTGCAATCAAGTGTGTGTGTGTATTTATTTCCCCTTCTGAAAGGGAAGTAGCCAGTCAGTGCCTCCATGTTTTGGTTCTTTGGAGGTATCTTTGTTATCCCTTTCCTCCCTAGGGAAGAGCTAGCCTCTAGAAATATGGGAGAGGGAGATGGTATACAGCAAAAATCTGCATTCTAATGTTGGCTCTGCCCTGAGGAAATGCCCTGCAGCTATAAAAGCACTGCACACATTATACTTGGCCAGTCCAAAATGACTACCACTTCTAACAAGGTCTCCTTTCACACAAGTCTTACAGGTTTCTATAAATAACTGTGTTTTTAATAGCCCAACCAACACTCTCAAAAAATGTTTTGGGAAATGTGAAATTAATTGCCTTCCTTCTCCTTGTTTAGAGATTTCTAGGACTGCTTTTTCCACATCCTTGTGAGAGGGACATGCAGTCATTCTTTACCCTGTAAGGGCTGATTTAGCCCCCATATTTGCATCAACTTGGCTATTAGAAATGTGCTAATATTTGACTGCAAAAAAAGTAATCTTATTTTTGATTGAGCTAAAAGCCTAAAACCATTAAACTTTAAACAACCCTTATCTGAAGGCAAATGGTTTCTTCCAGTTTTCATTAGTCCTTTTTATACTTAAAAGTAACCCTTTTCTTTTGGTGATGCCTGAAATCTTATATAATAAAGAATTGAAGTGGAGCAATTCATCCTTCCCCTGGCATTGAATATTCCTCTTGACTGCAGTGATTCAGAAAGTTGTGAATTATTCTGGTGCTTAAACTGCTGTGGCTGTAAGTAAATGTCCAAACATGTCGAGGATGAGCCCTTGAGGGAGGTGATATCAGGGTAGCCCCAGCTGCTGACTCCTCTGGAGTTTCTGTGTATTTGATTGTGCTCCTTGGTCACCTTTCTGAGCCTCTGCTGTCCCCATGGAATGAATGAACTTTTGGAGTGCTTGGCTGGCTCTGCCCTGCTCTCCCTGGCTGCTGGCAGATGTGTTCCAGGCCTGGAGAAACAGATCCAGGTGCCCTCAGCTGTGTCTGACAGCTCCCCACTCTTCAGATACCCCACGGACACCAGAACAGGACCAGAGAAGTCAGGTGAAAGCTGCTGGCTTCTGACTGCTTCCGAAAAGCCATGGTGGCTCTGAGAGCTGCATCTCTGTAATGGATGAATTGAGTCACTGTGGGATTTGCAGTTAAAATTGAGTATTTTCAATTGCTTTAAAGGAATTTGTGTCCATTCTTAATTTTGGTTTTTTTGGTTTTGGTTTTTTTCACTGTGCACAAGTGCTTCAGCACTTGAAGCAGGGACTCTATGAAGTGAAAGAAACAAACTGGTATGGAGTGAGATGGAGTAAAGAAGAGCTTCCCCCTTCCTTCCCCCAGATGCCTGCATGTGATGAGAGCAGTGCCATTCCCCACCACCCCCCAGGCAGCTCCACAGTCTGTGAGCAGCCACAGGAAGGCATTTAAGTATGAAAGAAATGATAGATCAGGTGCTGAAGGGGAGGTTAAAATGTCTGTTAGCCTCGAGTCAGATAATAGTGTATATGTTAGGGATAAACAGATGCACAGCTGTCCTTAATCTTTCATCATGCTGTTTATACACAGAAATAAATGTGCTTCCTCAAATGTAAAGTTAGTGTACTCATTTAAACAAACATTATGTGTATATGGGAAACCTCAGCCTTTATCTAGTCCATAAAGGCAACAGATATTTTATTTTCTCCTACTACAGAGGAGCTTCTGGAAGAATGATCACTTAGCCTTCCTTTAAGATTTTGTGCTGTCCCTTGAATAACCTTATGAAGAGCTGAAACAAATGGAAATTCCTGTGTGAGCAAATAGCAATATGGGGATTAAACAGAATTCATGTAATTTCCCCAGTAATAGATTGCCATTAAGGAATGTGAGTAACAAGGCAAGTTCTCTGCCTGCACCGAATAAGTTGTGCCTGCCCTGACCCTCCAATGTTTTTTCACCAGAGGGTTGAATTTCAATTTCCATACATGACTGAGGTTTTTGACAGCTGGAATTTCTGTAGAGCTGGATCTAAACACCTCTGAGAGTGCTCTAGTTTGCACCCCTGCTGTACATGCTTGCAGACAGGTTGAGGTTTTCTTGTACTTTAATTCCCCTCACCTCCACATCTGGCTTGTCTGTGTTGAGCTGATAAACTATCAGCATATCTAAGCAAGGAGCACGTGAATGATCTCTTCTTGCTCTATTCTTCCCCTCCCGTGATTTGTAAGTGTTAAAGCACTCATCTGTTCTGGCAGCTAATGTATGCAGCCTCTCAATAGCTAATATCCTGTCATAGGCAGCGCAAACCGGCTTCAGCTGGTTCCCTGCTCCAGCGAGTAGTCGAAGAGAAAATATAGGTGAAATGAAGAACTCAGCTCCTGGCTGGGAGGCAGCCCCGCTGCAGAGATTGCACACAAGATTGTGCTGCTAACAAAGAGCTGCACTTTGTTGCTCACACCAAATTGGCTGTAGCTCTTTGTCCCGCTCTGCAGCTCTGGGGTCTGCTACTTTGCTTCTGTTTGAGGATTTAAAATGCAGATGCATAAAATCTGCAATGAGTTGTAACTTGGCAGAGATGACCAATAACGGGAAGAAAAATTGATTTTTGTGTCTGCAGAATCCATCAACCTGTATTTTTGGAAGTCTGATTAGTTTGCTTTGGTAATAAAAAATAAATAAATGAGTCATTCGGGCTCCAAATGCTTTTCTGCCCTGATAGGCTGAGGAAGGAGTTAATAAAAACAATTCAAAACCCAGGCTCCCCCAGAGCTGAACAAAATCTCTTGCACCTACAGACAATCTGGCAGAATTAAGCTCTGTCATTTTACTGTCAGCTGTGCCTTTTCCTCTGCGTTCCCCTTAACGTTTTCACAACTTTCCCTCCCACATCACCCTGTGCTCTAACAATACAAAGAAGTGAGTGCAAACCCAGATGAACCTATGTTTTAAAGTTCAGAATCCCACTTTGATCTTGTCATCTCCGGGGTTTTGTTTAATGATGTGCCCTAAATTACAGAGTGTCTTATGGGTACAGTGGGAACTGGAAGCGACTGGAACTGGAAGTGACTTGTAAAGCATTTCAATGCTCCCCTGGAAAAAGCAGTGAGAAGAGTGCTTTTGGGAATCACTGCTAGATCCAGCTCTTGCTGTGCCACCCAGTGACTTTTTGGGGTAGATAAATGGTGGAAATCTGCAGAAATACTGTGCAGCAAAGCAAGAGTAAGACTCTTTACCTCTTTAGGGGGCCAGATAGGATTTTAAACCTTAGGAGATGGGGACAAGGCCAGAGGCTCAAGGGACAGTGACCTCTCTGAATAGACTTCTTCCATCAGGAGGGATTTTTGCAATATCTGGAGAAGCTCAGCATCTCAGCTGTGTGTATCTCCAGCCTTTGGAAGTCAGCATAGGAAAGCCCTGAGGCTGTGACAATGCTATTTCTTTTTTGACTTAAATTCTGTTCAGTCTCAGATGTATGATGGTAATAATGTTAACTTCCTTTCTGTTGCTTCTCTTTACACAATAAAAATGTTGGCACCAGACCTAACTGTATCTTCAGTAGCAAAAACCAGAATCTGTGACACTGCCAGAGTGTCAGAGCTGGCTGCTTGGGGATTGAATGCCTGCGGGAGCTCACAGGGATGGATGTATCACAGACCTGCCTCCTGACTCCTCACAGATCACTCTGGGGGAGGTTATTTCAGAGCTTGTCTGCCCTATAGCCATGATTCTGGAGCTTTTGATTGTTAATAATACTCTGTAGCCACCCTCTGAAAAGCAATATTGCAATATTGGTGGCTCCCAGTCTGAGTTTACTGAGGCAGTCACCCTGGCAGACCCAGGTTCTTGTACCCATGGAGACAAGCCAGGTGTTCTTGGCTGTCTCAAGGAGCTAAAGTCAGTCACCTTGCCTCCCAGTGCTTATTTAATTTTTCTATTTTTTTTTTTGTTTTCTGCGTAGGATAATAGTTCCCTGCTGCTTCCAACAGCTCTGTTGAGTTTTGTGGAATCATGGTAAATATGCAGTGTGATAGACCTTTGTTTGTAATCAGCTGCCTTTTGTTACATGGTGCCCCAGTGTGCTGAGCACACACAAGAAGGTAGGATAAAGATTATATAAGTTGATCTGAAGTTGAATTCCCCAGCTTGAATGAGTGTAATATTGCCTTGTAAGTGATATCTGACTAATGTTTTGGAGTTGAACCTACAGACAGGATTCCATTTTGTGTACTTGTGTTTTCCATAAAACTAAAATTTTTCACATTGATCTCCTTTTAATGCTCAACTCTTCCTCACTAGTGTTTTGCTTTGGGAGCATTCTCTCAGCATGAATTTCATAAAATATTGCAACTGGTCTGGCAGTCATCTGAATCTTGTTCTACAGAAGGGTTGATAAGGTCTGTAATATTTTCTGAGCTATAGGAATAGCCTAGAGATGATAAAAATGAAGATAAATCAATATAAATTACTGATCAGTAAAATAATTTCCTTGCTGGTAACTTTAATCTTGAGCAATGCTTTCAACAGGGCGGTTACTTTAAAAAATGATGCCTTGTGTAAATGAGCAGCTCTTCAGTGGAAAGCTCCCAGAGAGACATGGTTCTCAGCCTTTGAAATCTGTGCCACTTCAGTCTGCTGCAGCTCCTTTGTGTGCTTGGCCATGCTACATACCAAAGGTGCTCACACCTCTCCTGTGTAAAGGCACACCTTGCAGCTAGGGGAGGTGGCTGCTTTCAAGCTGACAGTGAGGAGCACTTTGTTCTTTATAGAAGCTCTTAGAGAAGCCTGATATGTGTTTTACTTTATATGTTTAGTCACAATATGCAATTTTAAGAACTTTTGTTATCAAAAAGGTCTCTGTAGCAGGGAGAAATGGGGATTATAGACTGCTGCTGATTTTTCTGCGTTCTGCTGCTTTTCTTGGCTCAGAGTGCAGTAAATGTAAGCTGAATTCAGCTGTCAACCCCTATCAGGTACAAATCTTCATGTGGTAACTAAGCATGAAAGCTAAACAAGGTGTTGTAGGTCACTCTTTGGTCATTTTCTGATATCACCCATCATTTTATAATTGTATTGTGATGATGGTAGAGAGGGTGAGGGGAAAACACACAGAACAATGAAGCTTCTGCTTCACTGTAATGAAAAACTTTTATATTTGCTGAATGCTTTTTTCAGTTTGCTAAATACTTGTGCTTCTTTGGTTGGCTGATATAGGACACATGGCAGGGGAGCAAAGGATGGGTTTGGTGATCTGGGTTTATGTTAACTTTTGGGGGGCTCCTGAGAGGCAGTGTGATCACAGAAAACAAACATTGCAATCAAGTGGTCACTGCTGGTGAATTTTCCTCTATGTTCTGGCCTGCAATGCAATTTCTGACCACAACTGTTTATTCTTCTCAGTCACCAAACAGCTACAGTAACTTATGCGGCTCCTTCAGCTCCTTTGACACAAATTTAGGGAATACTTATAGGCAGGCATAACCACTTTCCATTAAAGTAATTTCATTCTTGGGAAATGTAATTAAAGCAGTGTTCATAGGGTGGTGTAGCTATTTAGGGAATTTTAGACATTGGTGTTGGGTGATGACTAAGCAGACAAATGCACCCCAATTTTTTTTATCTGTCACCATCTGATTTAGAGGAGTTCTTGTTGTCTCTCAAAGGTGGAATCTTAAGTTCTGCTGATGGGATGTGTGCTGGGCACTTCTGTTTTTCACAGGCTTCCTGAGGTATGAAAAGCTGTAAAGGTTTCTCACACAGGTACTCCTTTCTGTTGATTTGTCCTGCTGCACTCAGGTGGCCACACATGGGAATATCAGCAGTGAGGAGGCAGATACTGAGGTGCTTAGAGCAGGTTGTAAAAGGAGAGTGTGGAGCAGAGCAGATGGGCACTGTTCTGTGGAACAAACACACCTTGCTCTGTAAAGTGCCCATGGCACACAGTGGGAGTGGGGAGCTCACCACTCTGCTCAGTGTGCCCATGGCTTTGTCTGCTTCCCTCTTAATATACAGGGGTTGTGCCTAGAAAGACAAATCTGTGTGCTTGGGAGGAGACTTGTAAACCCCCTCTGCTGTGATAGACAGTATTTGTGTTTTTATGACTTGAAAATTCATATTCCTTACAGAGCAAAGGAACTGGGTTGATCAGGTGGAGCTTTCTGGGAGGAATGTGCTTCTTCATGGGAGCAGTTGGGAAAGTGCAGCTTTTCAGAAGCCCTCAGGCAGGGCAGGGAATGGCAAAGACACAGCTGGAGCCAGAAGCCTGGAGTATGGTAGTGAGGGAAGAGTATGGACCAGTCAGCCAGGCTCCAGGGGATATTGCATTGTGTGTTCTGCTGCAGTTCAGTCACCAGTTTAACCAGAAACAGACCTGGAATTAAGAGCCTGCCTGGAGGAACTGAACACGTGGAGGGAGATTTGCTAAAAGTCCTTAAAATACTTCTGCTGTCCTTTGTCCAATGAAATGAGTTTAAAGGAATGCTTCTGTTCTACAAGGATGGCTGAGTGTTTTTAAAAGATTAAAATTTAAGTGTTGTCATCTTTGGAACATAGATACAACTTCTAGTTTAGTTGTCTGTATTTAAGTAGCCCACATTCATTTGCAAGGTCAGATGTTGGAGATTTCTGTTTCAGGCTAGAGCTTTTAAAACTTCTGGACTTTCATAATGTGTGTTTGTTTTTTTGTTTGTTTGTTTGTTTTCTGGGTTTGTTTTTTTTTCTTTTCAGTCTAGTGGGATTTTTTGTTTGTTTATTGTTTTCTGGATTTGTTTTTTTTTCTTTTCAGTGTGTTCTTGTTCTCTAAAATTAAATTGTACAAAGCTGGTATCTTCAGATTCACCTGAATCAGTGATATCAAGGTTTGTTTTTTTTTCTTTTCAGTGTGTGTGCTTGTTCTCTAAAATGAATTGTACAAAGCTGGTATCTTCAGATTCACCTGAATCAGTGATATCAAACTGCTGCAGTAACCCTGAAGGAGGGGAGAGAGTTTGTACTTGCATCTCTTGTTTTGTTGGGTCCTCAGAGCTGGCTGCTCTGCTCTGGGTGCAGCTGAATTTCATAACACGAGCTGAATGCAAAGGCCAATGTTACGGTCCACAAACAAAACAAGAAGCAGAATGTGGAATTTGTTTGCAGGAATTTTAAAGAGTCAATGAATGAGACTTAATGGAAGCAATTTTTTCCAGTCCTTTCTATGTGCAAATGCTTTTGTTGGATTCCTGCAGAGCACTTACATATGTCATAGCTTGTGACCCTGTGATGTAAAGCACTTTGATTCCCTCCAGAGGAAGTGGTCTCGTTAGGAGTCGGACCAAGCATAGATGAAAACACAATAATTCCCAGAGTCTGACTCCAGCTGTTGCTTAGTTAAAAGCTACTTTTCTGGCATTATAAATGCAACAAAGCAAGACAAAGAAAAAGAAAAATCTAGGACATTCAAATATGACTGAGTTACTCTTTCATTTGAAAAAAGTATTTTCTTAATCAAATGTGAATGTTTGTAACTTTTAAAATACATTTTTCATTAAGTTGTTTTTTTTTTCCTGTAAGAGAAAAATCTCATTTCCCATTTCAGCCTGACAGATTTGAAATGTGATTTCCTGGTCAAATCACCTCTCCCCCAACCCCCCTGAAATAATTGGTAATTTTTCTTGGTAGCTACAGAATTTATCGCAAAAAACATATTCATTGTTTAAGGCTTAAATGCTGGTGGTGTTTAGAAAAGCAGTGTTTGGGTTTTGTGGAAGTGAGGTCTTAAAAATCAGCCCGTGAGACTTTTTATAATTACTGTTGGGTGAAGTAGTTTGACAGGACAGAGGGGGTGCTCTCACCCTGCAGGGAGGCTCCTGCATCTCTCCTCTTGTGCTCTGAAATCTCTGGGTGTCTGAGCAAAAGACAAATCTCCTGCGTTTATTTAAAGTTCATCTTGGACATCCTAAACATCCCTTCCTGGACTTTTAAGCTGTAAAAATAGACATCAAGGCAAAACAGGAGCATATTTGAAATGAAGCAAAGATTTTAAGCTGTTTTTTAGATGTTGGACTAAGTTGGTTCTTGATGATTTAACAATCTCATCTGTGTTAGTGCTGTGCCTTGCCGGAGACCCAGAGGAACAGTGAGGGAGCCTTCAGCCTGTAGTGAAACTCATTATGTGTGATTATCTCTGCTCCTTGCTTTGCAAAAAGCCTTCCCCAGGTGATGTGATGGAGTGGGAGGAAATTTCAGTTTTAACTGAGGCCACTGCCTGAGCTTTTTGTGCTGATGTGACTCCTCATGTTCCCATGGTTTGCAGAACTGGGTCCCACCAGCTCTCAGGCACCTGCTGAAATGTCTGCACTGTTGCCTGCCCTTCAGACACACAACCAGAATGTCCTTTCTTCACAGGTGTTCTTCTGAGCAAATTGAAAGAAGGAATCATTATCACACAACCCCAGGAATATTTGAGGCAGAGAATTGTAGATTGAATTCCTTAGAAACATAGATGGTGTGAAAAAGAAGAAACCAAATCAATTTTGGTTTTTGTTTTTTTTTTTTTTTTTTCCTTCGGTTGGGTATTTCCAAAACGAAACCAAATCAATTTTGTTTTGTTTTTTTTTTCCTTCGGTTGGGTATTTCCAAAACACTGTCTCCATTTTTTCAGCAGTTTAAGAGGGTGGTCAGCCCCTGTGTCTTCAGGTGAGGGATGCACATTGCTGCATTGCCTCCTGATGGTGGGGCACATAGAGAGTGCCTGAGGCTGTGTTATGGCAGTGGCAGGAGGGAATGGAACAAAAATGGCCAGAAAAGCACTTGTCACCTGTGGCTGGGTCATAAATATTAAAGTAGGTGCTTCCTACTTTTGGAAGGCACTTGCTGGTCTTCCAAAATCAATACCAGAGGGAATGAGATGGTCATCATTGATCATCCACTTGAGTGTTTTAATTTGAACTCTTTAAAACTCCTGGGTTTGAATTTCATGCAGAGCAACTGATTTTGGAACAGCTGACTTGAGGGAATCAGTGCATCCTTCATCTCTAAATGCCTGGCTGGGATACCTCCAACTTCATGTTTTCTGTAAAAATGCAGTCACAAGAGTATAGCATAATAGGCTAAGATATTTCTAATGCTGTATTCCCATAAAAATATTTTAAAAATTATAAACTGCCCATATACTTGAAATATGTTTAGCTGAAAGGGGCATTTGCCTTAGTACTATATTTCTAAATTAAACGTGTTCTGGATTTCAAGACCTAGAATCAAACATTGAGCATCATCTACCATTGAAAGTATATTTTGACATTTCTACAGCTTACAAGCACACACACACTTCACAGGTACTGCCAAATTATGCAAATGAACAGAACACTTTGGCTGATTTTCTGCTTAAGTATTTGCTGTGAGTATCTAATATACCTGTCAGGTGCTCATGGTAATGACCATTCAGAGGTGCTGAGAGGTTTCAGTGGTAGGATTAGTGTTACCAACCCCCAAAAGTCCAAATTGTAAGATTCATTCTGAGAAGTTTTATGCTTATAAAATTCAATGTATCTTTTTTGCTTTCTGCTAATTATTTTTTGAATATTTTATCAAGCTGCTCCTGCCAGGGCTGAGGAGACAAGTCTGGGCCTGGGGCACAGGACTTTGGTGATTTACTGGAGGAAACTTCTCCTTCCCTGCTCTTTCTTGCTGTGGTGGGCAAGAAGGGTCCAAACAGAGAAGGAGAGGGGTGTATTATTCACATAGTATGTCTAAAGTTTTCATGGAATTTGTGTCCTCTGTCTCTTCCTTCTGGAGAATCAGAACAGCATCTTCACAATTAAAAGTAGTGTGGGAGAAAACCAAGTCTGCATCAGAGAGCTCTCTTGCTGAATAAACTTCTAGAAGCCTCAGCTTGCTATGGCTTAGCACAGAGCTGATTTTGTATTTTGCTAACAAAATACAGCTTCTTGTGTCCTAAGTATTCTTATCCTAATCTTGAGGGTAGTATTGTGGTGTATTTTTCTCTCTTAGATATAAACTCTACATAGTTAAATTCAGAGGATTTAGTCACAATTTTGAATGCAGTCAGGGTGTTTCCTTCTAGCTTCATTGTAGTTCTGCTATTTGAAGTGTGATATGGTGGATTCTAAGTTTGTTTTAATGTTTATATTGAGATACATTGTATGATAATTTCTTGCGTGGAAGATGTGTATATTCAAATATACTGTTGGAAGAAAAGACCATGTTTTCTGGAAGCAAAAGGCTGTGCACTGCCTCAGATTTAAGCAGCTTTTTCTCAGTTTGATAATGGGATTTCTTTTGGAGCAAAAAGACTGTTTTTGGAGGTGATACTATTCCCACTGCAAGGCAGATAAGTAAGCAAAATCCAGGGTTGTAATTCCAGAGCACTACATTGCTCAAGTTTTTGTCCAGGCAATTCAAATTTTCTTCCATGTGTTGTACATGGATCATGATTTATACAATAAAAAAAGTGTTTTCTTGCAGTTGCTTATCAGACTTGGCAGATGCTACTGCACAAAGAATGTAGTGCTATTGTTTTGCCACACAGATACTCTACTGCATGGAATTGTATTTCTTTTCTGTCTGCAGTGCATTTATTATCACCACTGAAAGATTGTTAACATAAGGTAAATACCACATTTACAGGAAGGCTATAGGCAAATTTAGATTTTATTAAAAGAAGCTTCCTTGGCTATCATCTGTGCAGTAGAGGAATTTCAATGCACAACCTGCAGGGCAGCTATCCTGCTCTAAAATAGACTTTTTCTTAATTAGATCCTGAGAAGGATCTCATTCCCAAGCAAATGGTTTATCCTTGATCATGAACCAAGGGGTATAAGTTCCATGTTTTGGCAGAATCCAGAAACAGGTTGGAAATTCCCATTTAAAACAAGAAGTCTGCTTCTGTGAGGGTTCAGAGTGTTTGTAAAGCCTTAAAGGACAGTTGGCTTGGTTGCTAGGTTTTTTAAAAATATAGCAGAGTATTTTCCCTTTCCTTAGAAGAAAAGGACCATAACAATGAAAAAGATATCGGTGGGAATTTGTTTTTCCTGGAGATGAAAAAAGAAAATGAATATTTTTCCTTACCTCCCACCGTGCCCTAACTTTTTAACCAAGGAACCCCAGAAAGGACACTTTCAAGGATCTGAAGTACAACAGCTTTGTTGCACGGAGAGGTTTTTTTTGACAGCTCTCGTGCTGTTTGAGTATGACTGGAAAATGACAAGGCAGGAAAATCCTGGCCAAGTGCCCCATCATTATCCCCAAAGTTGCTGGTGAATCCAGCTACTTTCAACTAATGCTTGAAAGGGAGTATTCGGGTATTTTTCTTAGGCAGAATGTGTCTCTGCTGTAAATTAAAGACACTCACAGGGGACTGGTGGTCTGTGTGAGCTCATGATCAGCAAGAAGTTTTGGAGATGTGGGGTTTGGAAGTGGAAAGGTGGTGGCCTGGGAAAGCAGTGCCTTGTGCACTCTAGCAGCAGCATGGTCTTAACACTGTGTAAGGTGAAAACTGCACGTGGGGATGGACAGCAATTACTGTCACAGATAAAAAATGATCCATGGAAATAAGCATGCATAAATCCACTCTGGGGAGTGAAGCCAATTATCATCTCTGAAAAGCTAAAAGCCCTGAGCACTTGAGGGAAAAGCTCTCTCCAGTAGCTGTTGCACAAGGCTCTGTATCCTTCATGAGAACTCCTAAAAGCGTGGTCTTGATGGGCCACCCAGACCTGTGTCTGTAGCTTTAATTTAACCTCACTGAGAGCTCTGTGGATGCTGGTGTGACAAAACAGCAGGTTCATTTTTGCCTTTCACTGAAAATCACACCCATGCTACAACTGGCTCAGTAATTGTGCCTGCAGAGGGTGTGGTGACAACAGAAGTGTCTGTGGTGACAACAAAAGTGTCTTCCTTTTATTAAATTATTATTTGTGCCTTTTTAGGTTTTTTTTAGTAGTCTTACATTTTATTTTTTATTTTCCTCCCTGTGGGTGGAGAAAGAAATTCCCAGGTTGCAATGGACCCAATCTTGCTCCTGTGGCCCTGCCTGAGCACTGGGAACACAAGGTGCTCCCACCACCCTCCCCAGGAAGGATGAGGTGCCCAGGGAGGGGCTGCTGGAAAATCTAGTTGGTGGAAAGGGTTGTGGTAGAGGTGTCCCCTTTGGGTTCTGCAAATGCCTTGACCAGGCCTTCCTGAGCTGGGGTGCCAAAAATGGGCAGGAGCAGCCAGTTCTGCTCTGGAAGGAACGTGCTGCTCCTTCAAACAGGTACAGGGCATTTCTGTGAGTGATGAGCTGCAAAGTTTTAACATGCCTACTGCTGCTCTTTGACAGAAGAACGACCCAGGGGATGAGGTTCAGACAATTATCTGCATTTGGAATGTTTAAAAAAGAATGAGAAGTGTGGGGTAATTTCCTTTTCAGTGAATCTAAAACTAAAATAATTTACAGCTTTTAATTTTTATTTCTTACATAGCTGCCAAAGCCTTGATGCTGTTGTGTTATACATGAAAAAAAATCTGTAGAGATTTGTGGAAATGGGCTTATTTTTCCTTTTGTTTTATTACTTGTGTTTTACACAAGGTATATATTTCCATGCATGGAAATATGCTCTTTTAATGAAACATTAGTGATTTCCCACTGTGGAAAAGGCTGGCTTATCTGAGTCTGTCACACTTGCCTGATATTAATTGATGAAATATTCATTTGCTAATTTCAAACCCTGTGGCTCTGTGAGCACACTGGGCAGCCTGCAGAGGTCACAGGCATTGCTGCTGGAGCAGGAACATCCAGGGCAGGGGGGAAAGAACTGGTGTCCATCTGGCACAAAGCCCCCCCAGAAGGACCTTTTGTGCTCCTCTGTGACATGTCCTGAGCTCTGCACTGGGGCTCCTGCCCTGCTCAGCTACAGCTGCCCTGCTCTGCAGCCTCCCCTCAGGCATCCCTCGGGAAATGGGTCCTGTTGTTCCCTGCTCCCAACTCCTTCCCAATTACGGACACTCAGTGGAGAGGGATCTCTCCATCTCCCCTGTCCCCAGCCATGGTCTCCCCGCAGGCTGCCCAGGGTCTGGCTGTGCTTTTGAACAATTGCTGCTCTGGTACCAGTTAATTCCTTGTACTGAACCGCAGTGCACATCTTTAGGAATGAGACCTGTGTGAAAAACTGGTAGCTCTGCCAGGAAAATGGGCTTGCAATTAGATTTCAGCTACACAGGGAAAGGAGACAATAGCATTTTCTTCTCTTTATTCAGCCTGATTCCTTTTTAAACCATATTAAAATGCATCAGAAGTGCCAGCCATTATAAAAATCTGAGATACCAGGCAAATGAGGTAAGTAAAATTAGTGGCAATTGTGCTCAGACTACGTTCTACTGAGAAATATTAGCAAGATGGCTCCCTGGAGACAGCCTGGCTTTTAGATGAAGCACTGAGACTGTTGTAGTGAGCTGATGAGGTCTCATGACTTAGTTATGAGACATCAGATTTTTATTTTAAGACTTACATTATCAGAATTTCAATATTTTGTGTGCCACTTCAGGTATTGTCTTAAGGCTCTACTCTTGTTGCTGATTTTTGCTCAGCCTTACTTGAAAAGCAAGCCTGAATATTTATAGACATGGTACAGAAGCATTGTTCTGCACTGGGCACTGTGAGGGAACATTGCTCTCATAATGGAACCAAACCAAAAAACTTTGTCCAAGTAGGTCCCAAAAATTGGTAAAGCAGGGCACAAATAAGCAATGCATTGAAACAAGGGAGGTTTGGTACTTTGGGGGAGTCAAGAACCATATTCAGCATCTTTCCACTGTCTAATGTAGATAAGTATTGATATTACTTGGAGAAGAGTTTGTGGGTTTTGTTTTTTGTACCTCAATTAAAATACACAAGATCTTAAAGATTACATAATGAATAACTTGTACCTGTCTGTTCTTTTCAGATTCTTGAACAAAAAGGTTATTTCAAGACAGGGATGTGCTGGTGGGTGCCAGTAAGCAAAGATTAGGCAGTGAGATCTGTGTTCTTCTTAAGGTGTCTGAGCAGTGCTGGAGGGAATCTCAGGGGTATGAAGGGTGGTGAGGGGATTGCTGACCAGGGATGGCTCTGAGGACATTGCTCCTGGACTTGGTCAGCAGTTTCTGACTGCCCTGAGCTTGGCTTTTTGTGCCTGTTCCTGCATTTTGTGGTACAGGCCCTCCAGATGCTTGTATAGGGGAGAGGTTTTTGCTGGGGAATGAGTTAAAGGACTGAAAATAAAATTATGCATATTTCTCTTGCCTCATCTCCTTTGCATAGTTTCCAATTTCTGGGAAGCTTGTAGAATTTTAATATTCTCAAAGTGCAAATAAAGCTCAAATTGGTGCTGAAAAGCTGCTGGGAAAACAGATAGCTGGACAAGCACACATGTGTAGTATGATTGCCTAAGACTTATTTCTTGTGGGGGATTAGACAGAAAAATCTGCTTTGGTCAGAAGCTTTCACATAAGGGATGCTGTGCCTGCTCATGGTGTATGCATGAAACTTCATTTAGCATTAACTAACATCAAAGGGGAAAGTAGTTTCCCATAATATTTGTTATGGGATGCAATTCTTCTTTCCAGTTTTTAAAGAAGAAAAGCATTTGTGGGAATTTCTGGGTTGTAGAAATTAAAAAAAAAAAAGAGGTGATGAATGTTGTGGAGTTCTTTTTTAGTATTTGTGCTCAGCAGTGTCTGATGGTCATTTTCACAAGGTCTGGTTATCTCTTAAAGTAATAAACTGGGCTGGACTGGTCAGGTATGAGACTGAGGGGTTTTTTATCTCCTAAGTGTGAGGTTTTATAATATGAGCTGGGCTGTGCTTGCAGAGAATTCATCAGTCTGTGGCTAAGGTCAAGAGAAACAAATGCTGAGTGACTGTATTTTCTGAGCTTGTAAGTTAACAGACACAGTGCTTTGATTGACTTCAAACTGTTCATAATATATTGTTCATGGAAGAATCCTCTGTTTGAAGAGGACTGCCAAGATCTGACTATAATATGATTTTCTCCTCCATCCTTTTTACAATGTGCAATAAATAATGGTAAAGGACATCGTGCCTTGAAAGCAGAGAGATGAGCGATTAGGGAAGGTGCTGATTTTTGAATTACAGGAACTTCAACACTGTTCACTAATGAATTGTAACAGCCAAATTTGTCCATGTTGGCACTGTTGGAACCAGAGAGTTTGTAGTAGTTACTGTGTGGGTTGCTGGTTTCAACAGAGCAGCAGCCATGAGCATTAGATAACCTCTATTGGATGATGGATTGGTGTATAACTGTAATGCCTCACTGATCAATCTCCTACTGATCCTGCCTCCCAGGATCAATGCTGTCATGAGAAAATTGAAGAGGCTGCCATTATTTATACAGCAGAATTGACCATCTCATAGAAATATTTTCACTGTTTCTTAAATGCAGAATGTTTCCATCAGTATTCCTGTAGACTTTACTAACACACAAAAAGCTTGTGTGATCTACCATCCAGTACAGGAATTGCTGCTAATCACAGCCTTTGTGCCACACCATTCTGCTGTGCCTTCACTGCCTGTGTCTTTCCTTTTGGTTGACTAGATTTAGTAAACAAACTGGAAATAATGTAATTTGAAATTAATAATGTGAGTCTTGGTAGAAGAAAAGGAGATAACTTAGTCTAAATAGATTTTATTGCGTTCACATGCTTTCTGATTACTTTGCAGAATTCTGGTATTAATTATTTGCTAAATTGATAGCTTTCTTGCAGGGACATTACTAAATTTTCTTAATGTGTCTAATCCATCCATATACATCCACTTATTAAAATGAGGGTCTTCTTTCCCCATGTGTCTGAACATGCTGTCAGCAAAATCCTGCTGGAGGGATGAATGGATTTTCAGGATTGATGTGTGTGTCAGAAGAACCTGACTTGGAAGCAACAATTCTCGGGTCAAAAGTATTCTAATGTCTTGCTGCTTTATATAAGATCAAAAATGCTCAGTGCCAGTGAAAACTGAAGGTGCCTGAGTTTCCTGTGGCCTTATGGAGCCAAATGCTCACAAATAGTCTTTTGCCCCGTGCCTGGATAACTTCCAACACTAGTATTTCTGAATACATCTTGCAAGCATCTAATACCATAGGAAAAATTAACTTTGAGAAACACAGCCATTAATTCTAGCCTATCCAATTTAAATGCCTTAAATTAAGTTCACATGCTTTCTGATTTTTTTTGCAGAATTCTGGTATTAATTATTTGCTAAATTGATAGCTTTCTTGCAGGGACATTACTAAATTTTCTTAATGTGCCTAATCCATCCATATACATCCACTTATTAAAATGAGGGTCTTCTTTCCCCATGTGTCTGAGCATGCTGTCAGCAAAATCCTACTGGAGGGATGAATGGATTTTCAGGATTGATGTGTGTGTCAGAAGAACCTGACTTGGAAGCAACAATTCTTGTGTCAAAAGTATTCTAATGTCTTGCTGCTTTATATGAGATCAAAAATGCTCAGTGCCAGTGAAAACTGAAGGTGCCTGAGTTTCCTGTGGCCTTATGGAGCCAAATGCTCACAAATAGTCTTTTGCCCCATGCCTGGATAACTTCCAACACTAGTATTTCTGAATACATCTTGCAAGCATCTAATACCATAGGAAAAATTAACTTTGAGAAACACAGCCATTAATTCTAGCCTATCCAATTTAAATGCCTTAAATTAACACAATTATTTCTTGACAAGTAATGCTCAGTTATGTGTTCTTGGGCAAACAGTGCTTCAGCCAGCTCTCTCTTCATTGCTGATTGCAAAACACAATCAACAGCACTCTTCACCAGGAGACCTTTGCTGAGACAGGAGTTTGTTTCAACCTAAAACATAGAATTACCCAATCGTTAAAAAAAATTACCCTATAAAGATTATAAGTAAATGAGATTGTTTTATTAGTTTTTAAGTTGAAACTAAGAATATTAGAAAATTTCTTTGTATTGCTGAGTGTGGCCTGTGCTATAATTGGGAAATCTGTTCGTTTGAAGGGACAAGTGCATTTTCTGGTTTTTAAATTCACTCGACTGTTTGAGCAGCAAATTGCTATTAGCAAGTTCTACATATTGGCTGTATGCAAAACATTTGCATTGGAGCAGGAAGACGGAACCTTTCCTTTGTTCACAATTAGAAAAACTTTTGAAACACATTGGTTGTTTGGCTAAAAATTGTGCTAATTTCAGAGAGATTTAGAAAAATTTATCTGCTTCCTTATCCCACCCCTCGAAAATCAAGAAATTTGTCAAGAAAAGGAATTTTCTGAGAGCATTTTTGTGCAATTCTTTATTAGGCTGCAGAAATCCATAATCTTGTTGCTATTTCAGATTTTTCTGGTAGGGTGAACAGATGGAAGAGGAGAGGTGATCCAGCCAAGTCAATAATTTTGCAACGTGCGAGTTATGGATGCGTCTAACTGAGATCATTGTTACATCACTTTGAGTCAAGATCTCTATTTCATTGCAGGTGCTCATTTAGGAGGGTTTTGTAAGGTTTTTTTGGGACCTCTGAAAGAGCCTTTGTTTAACATGTCAATTCATATATTGTTTTAGTATAAACTGCAAAATTAATTTCTCAGCCTCCTCTGGCAGCATTGTTGACTCCCAAAGCATGGATACATAGAGCAATTTGTGACTGAGACTGAACTGGTGATGGTCTATCTCACTGGCACAGTAACATTGTCCTTTTCCTCCTATGCTACTTTCTGATCTAATTAAAAGAAATTTTCTGATTAGCCCTAAATACAATATTGTTGAGGATATGTATTAATTTTTGGATATGGAGACTAATTTTTATTTTAAAGTCACATTTTACCTGTAAAAATGTGTAAAATTTCCCTGCTCTCTTTCCATTTCCTATCTGCCAGTGCTATATCAGAGGTGAGGTTTTTTAATGCACTTGTGCAGCAATCTCATGTTCTATAATTAACATCTACAAGCTATTTGATATTCATAGTGTAAAATATTTATTTATCAGTTCAGCAAATATATATTAATGAATTTTAAATCATTACCTGGAAAGTATGTCTCCATTGGTTATTGATTTAACTGGAAGTTAATCTGACAGGTCATCCAGAGTAAAACCAATTTCTTGCAGTGATAGGAAACCTATATTTATGTTTCAAATATTAGATATCTGAAAAGGCTTCTTGTGTGTTTAGCTAATAAGGTTGTGTATGAGTAGCTTGCAGTCACTGCAAGTGTGAGACACGCTGTCAGTAATTAGTATGCATTGCCAGACTTTGATTATACCAGCTCTTTGACCTATTTTTAACAGAAACTAGGGCAGTCCTTTGGATTGCCTTTCCCTGTCCCTGGACACCCTGCTGTGTTATGTGCTTCATATTTGACATTATAACATTCAACTGTGGTGCCAAGCTGCAGAATATCCCTTGAGGGTTTTCATTGAAACAGATGTAACAGATGTCTGCCCACTCTGAAGTGCACAGTGGTTTCTCATAGCAGGCACACAGCAAATGATTTTTCTGCATTGTTTAGTAAAGATTGCTTTAGTCCACAGCACCTTTTGGAGCATACTGAGTCGAAGGTTATTTAGGAAATAATTTTCAGACTGATCTGAAAGATCCTCTCTGTCCCCACCTTGCTCATTTGCATCTCAGGCTGAGGTTATGGTTAATGATTTAATAGCCATTTGGATAACTAGGAGACCACAGTATCAGCTGTTAAACTATTGGACACGTGCACACCATTGTGGACACATACTGGGAGTTAAAAAAATATCTAAAAGCTGTCAGGAAATGCAGTAATGCATGGCTTTGCTAGGAATACATTTTAAGGTGCTTTAAAACAATTGTAGCACTGCAGACTTCAAATGCTTCAGGACAAGACCAAAACTTTTTTCCTTGCTCTATTTCAAGCAGTTTCCTAATGTCTCTCTGTACCTTTGGGGAACAGGGAGTGTGTGAGTGGCAGTTTCTGCAGGAGCCAAACAGGCAGATGAACTGAACCGTGCTGAAAGAGGGGAAGCGAGAGGTTGGCTGTGGATGTGAGAGTGGGCAGAGGAAGAGGAGGAGGAAAAGCAGCAAGAGCTGAGAACTCTGCCTAAGCAGGGATGTGTGGAACAGATGCTTGGGGCTGGAGTGGGTATTTGCTTCATAAAGAGTTGTCTGGCCTGAATACTGAAATGAAGGGCAAGAGGAATGTGGGAGGAACAGAAGGCTTGGCTAGCAGAAACAAAATCACCTGTCTGCCTGCATTTCTTTGTGCTGCTCAGAAAAATCCATAGACAGTCTATACAGAGGGATTGTGCGACAGATTCTCCAATATATTGACATATTCACCTCTGTCCATCCCTAATCCTCAGGAGTTGTCCTCCTTTCCTGTTTCAGCCTTTGGGAATTGAGAGAGATGGATGCCATCCACCCCTCCTTGTGTGTGCTGCACCTGTCAGAAGCCATCACCTGCTCTGGTGGTGGAATGCTGTCCTAGATGATGCTGCTGCATCTTTCCCTTGCTTTCATCCTCCCTGTACCATCTCCTTGCAGCACTGGCATCCAGCCTTGGTGCTGGGAGTACATGGGCAGTAAATGGTACTTGGTTGCCCATGCAGAGACCAGCTAAGGTTGAAACATGGTCTTTGTAATTGGCTGAATGAGCAAAAAGACTTTTGTTCCACTCTTGGTGTGAAATCTTGGTGCTTCTCTTCAGGAAAGGAAGATGAGGGCCAAAACAGGCAGGTGTTACTGTTTCCTACACAAGCTGTGTAATTTCAGAGCCTCTTCTGAGTGTGAGGCTGTGGCTCCCTGAGAATTTGTCTTGCTCAAAGTCAAATGACTGCCTCTGAAAATCCCACTTGATTTGCTTGCCTGAGTCAGGAAAGGTTTCTTTCACTGATACACTGAAAGTGCCTGTTTGTCTCTCGTGGGTTATGATAACACACTCATTACTGAAGTATCTGATTGCTGCACAAAGACATTACTTGATTTTTAAATCAACATATTTGATTTTTTTCCTGTCATGCTTTATTAATAACATTGTATTCTAGTTGGAAAATTAATTCCAACCATCATGCACAGTGTTATCCTAGCAAGCAGGAACACTTCATGCATATGTAATACTCTTACCATGCCATAATTTTTTATATTTTGCCACTTCAATGGAGTAATGATAGAACTTGCTCTGCTTTTAGAAATGTATTTCAGTGCTCAAAGAGGTAAATCACTGCATGGTTGACTTAAGTAATCTGGGGATGATTTATAAACCTCCACAGAAAGTTCATGCTTGGATGCATTTGCTTGCTTAGATCTATGAAGTTCAGTGAAGTCCTCTTGGAGTGACTGGGGTATCCCACTCTAGTGCATGGATTCATGTGGAGCAGTTTTCAGAATGAAAATTTTGAAGGTGGTGGACAGACCAGCCAGGCTCCTTCTGAGCACTAAGGAGGTAGAGCAGGGGGCATGAAACTGAATTTTCTTCAGCTATGCCACAGAAAGTTAACCTGTCCTAAAAAAGGATTGGTGTTCTGTGATGTATCTTCCTTTTGTACAGTGGTGGCATGTGTTACCCTTCCTGCTATCACTGCTCCTTCCCTTCAGCAAAGAAAAAAGCTGCAGCAAGGCAACCTGTAGGGCTGTGTAATGATTTTGGCTGCTCTGTGGCAAAGGAGGATGTAGGAAAGGTCTGTCAGGTTAAGAAGGAAATGTACTCTAAAATCAAGCATCTGTGTGTGTCTCCTGAGTGTTATGCTCTCACTAAGGAAAGATGAATGAAGCTGGAGCCAGAGGTCAGGTTATGGATGGTTTTTGGCTGCTTAACTCTGTACAGGTGGCTTGGTGATAGTGCCAGGTGCCAGGGTTCTTGAGCACTTTTTTCTATAAGATGCTCATTTTGGTTCATAACTTCACTGACTTCTATCTTTTGGGGTGTACTTCTCCAGAACTTATGTTGAGGTATTCTTCCACTTACACTAATGTAGAAGAATAAGGGATGGAAAAGATAAAATACTTTATCCCTTTAAAACAATCATCTTCCAAGTATTTTCTTTTGCAAAGCTGACTTTCATCATGCTAATCATAGGATCTTCTTTTGAGAGTTCAGGATGTATTTCTTCCTACACAAGCCTACTCAAATCTGGCCAAACTTTGAGTGCACCTAGAAACATTAGCTTTGTTTAATTGCAAGTTGATCTTTAATTTCCTGCACCAGTAGGAATGAACAGTTTGCCTTCAAAGGCTACTTTGGCGTGATTGCTGAGTTGGCTGGTAGATGTTAATTGTTATTCCCTATAGTTACACTGGAGCTAGAACAGGAGGTTTTAATCAGATAACTAGATGAGTTTGATTCTTTACAACCCTTGCTTATATGATTTTTATATAATAACATGCTACACTGTATTTTGTAAAAAAGCCCAAAATCAGTAACTCCATTACTGCATTTTTAAACCTGCCCTTGTGAGGATTTTATATTAAGTGTATTTCTACTGGTAATCCAATAACATTTTTCATTTTTGATACAAAAATGTATTTATCAAAAAAAGAAATTGACAAGTGGAAAAATATTTTTTTAATACTTAATGGGAAAGCATCTGCTGGAATTATGCAGCGTGTGCTGAAAATAAGCAAATACCAATGTGTGTCAGAGTGTCCCAACATTGACTTAATCAAAGTGCAGACAGCATTTTTTCCTGACTCTGGTGAGCTCAGGGTCTGGCCCATTCATAAACATTCTTTGTGCTGCTTAGTAGTATTATTTCTAAGCCTTTTCCCCTTCATATGCTCCTTCTATTAACTGAAACATTTTACCATCTGTTTTTAGGTGGGGTAGGGAATTGATTACTGATTAAAATATTTCCAAACCTATCTATAATTTAAATGTAAAGTCATATCATTTCAAGTGCCATTGAGTTTAAATGGAAATTGTGACCAGATTAATAATGTGTTGAGTTTGTGTGATGGCACATCTCCAAAGCATCAGCTCAGTGCAAAGTGCTACATCTGCATTTCATGACTTTAGAGGAGTGCCAAGATATTTCCACTGGGGGCAACTGCAGAGCTCTATAACAAGGCAATGGATGCCTTCTGGTCAAACAGAATCACAGGAAATATCTGAGCTATGTGTGGCCTCGTCGTGTTTACCTCACTGGTGCTGCAGAGGTCTGTTTGGGGAATGCTTTAATACAGTTTATTTCTTTGTTTTTTAGCACAATAACATTTTAGTATAATCGAACATGCATTTGAGCGGGTAAGAGAATGAGAGGGAGAAGTTTGGAATACAGTTATTAATTTATTAATGTGAAATACTAGAGCATTGTTGTAACACATCTGTGCCTGGGATTCTGTAAATCCCAGAGTTACATGGAGAATGGGTGTTCAGTTGTCTTGATGTTGGAATGACTTAGAAGTAAAGAATAGGTAGAGCAATTGGAAAGAAGTAATGATTGATGGGGAGGGCTTCATGGTGAAGCATTAGGAAGGCCCTGTTGAAGGTGGTTCTTGTGTTCTTTGTCACACAGCCAAATCACCATTGCTATACAAATTAGCCACTGCATGAGCTTCAAACAGGAGAACTCCTCATGGGACTGCATGTGTGGATGTATGGGTTTGTACGGCTGCTATAGGGAACAGCCTTCTAAAATACAGCTTTTCTTGGGAGATCTGGACATCACTGCCTGCTTTTGCTTTGTGGGGCTGGTAGGAGGTAATGATTTTTCTACATCTATATTATTTCTGCTGAGAAAAGTGTTGGTTGAACTTCCAACTTGTCAGTTTGTATTGATGAGAAGAAAGGACGAGGCTCTGCAACCTGTTTTATTCTGCTCTAAGCATTTTAAGGCAAGTGAAAGGTCTCATCCTGTGCAAGTTAAACCAAATGCACCCTGTCCCTCTTATCCTCTAACATTTATTCACGCTATTTCTGTGCTGTTAAATTTTTGTGTTATTATCTGAAAGTATCTTAACTACTATTATGAAAATCAGGGTATGAGAGCCACAAGCTCTTCTGGATTGCACAGCCAGAGCACAAACCAGAACACCCCTTGAGCCCAGAGCCTCTCTCTGTACCCAGAAGCAGTGGACAGTCATAGGTTTCAGTTTCCAATGTGTAATAGGTTAAAGCTTCCTGAGAAAAAGTGAAGGTGACAGCTCAAAACTTGTGCTAAACCAGTGAGATGTTCAGAATAGTGGGCTGCCAGGCTCCTGTTCAGTTTCTGCAAATTAACTCATTAGCTTAACTCTCTGAAATGTGGAGTTTGAACTCATTGTTGCAATAGACCTGTAATGTGCAATCTGCTGTTAAAATCAGCTTCCAATGTGAGATAAAGTACACAATATTTCCTGCTTCAATTACTTTTAATTTTTAGGAAACAATCTGACTGATACTGAAAGACCAGGTGGACTTTCTGTAAACAGTGGCTCTTGCTGCTTTCCAAATTCCAAGGACCCACCAGATCAAAATGTTACATTACCTTTTCATACTTCCTGTCAAGCTGATGTGTGCTGAGGATCCTCCTTGGCAGTGGTAAATTTAAGTAGTTTTGATAGGAAACCTTTGTACTATGAAAACAAAAGTTAATTTCTTATCTCTTATGTCCAGGAAGCAAAAAGAGCATACAGCAAAAAGTTACCAGATACACAGAGGTTTGGAGCTTTTTCATTTAGAAAATCTTTCCTTCTGGATGAACTGTATGTTTTCCATGTTGAATTGTTCCATCTGAAATGCATTTTGTACACCGTCTTGCATCTGAAACAGGGAGAGGCAGTGTGGAGGCTGGGAGGGGACCAAACCTATGGATTTGATTAGGTGTGTTAGACAACCCAAATATGGACCAGATAACTATCTTGGCTGCTGCTCAATTGATGTTGGGATTAATTTTTTGACAGGGCTCCTTCCCTGCTGCAGGAAGGCCTGAATATAGTCAGGGGATTGATTGGAAAGAATGAAGCTTTTTTGCAAAGTCTGTGTCTAGTTTGTGTTTTCTGTTGTGTGATGGATTTTTTTTGTTCTTTGTTTTGGTTTTGTGGGTTTTTTTCGATTGCTTGCAAAAGTTCTTCCATTTTTTAGCCGCTTTGTGGAAAGCTAAGCTTGTTGGGAACCAACTGTTGTGGAACCAGTTCCCCAGTTGTTGCCATAAGGAAGCTGGACTTCTGCTGTGGTCCTTTTTTGTAATAATACTGAGGGAGCTACCCATTTCTCGAGGTAGTTAGCATCTGCCACCCAGATTTAGATTGTTTCACATTGATTTCTGATAAGCCAGAACATGATGATAGCAGCCACAGCAATCACTTGATGTGGTTTGCTCATGCTGTTGGTCTGAAATGTGTTTCCTCTCCAGGTATGTTGTGGAAATTTAAAATAGGCTTACAGGATGTTGTGACAGGCCACCTCAGTCCTACTGGGTCCATTAAGGCATGGATCCTGCATTTTGATCCTCCATTATCAATCTTTGCATGTGCTGCAATTAATGGACCTTGAAATTATCAAGAATGCAAATTCTGTCTTTTTAAAAAATACTTCTCTTTATGAAAGAGAGGTTTGCCCTCAAAAGGGCTGCCCACAGCTATCAGACAGGGAGACCCACTGGAGGATATTCCCAGTGTGTAGCTGTGCTGTTACACCCCATTTTGGTTAACATGAATTTCATTTCACTGTACTCCAAGCACATTCAGACTCGCATGACTCTTGTTTCACAATAATATCTTACTGTAGCAGATGGTGGAGGTGTCAGGGAGCTGCTGAAAACTGCCATGTTTATTAAACCTTCTCAGCACAGAGTAGCTCATCTGTTCCTGCTGGCAGTGGCTCCCAAGGGACTAGATGCCAGTCAGGATATTCAAACCACATTGTGTCCTGGCTGTGTTCTTGCCTGGATTTGCATATTCTTGCCTTTGACTGTAAGAAAAGGCTTTGTGTTGATAGCAGTACATGTTGGACAAATGTTTCAAATGTTCTCCTAGTTTAATTCATCCACAGTAAGCATGGAAGCAGGAAGAGTGCACACTGCTGGCCAACCTTGTCCAGTGCTGCCATTGTTGTCTTAAATGGTGATAGAGCAGGAAAACTTTGATAAATTCCCTGACTCCCCTGTGTACTGCCTGTAAGAGAACAGGGTTCCACAGGAGTTGCATTTCTGCAGTGTAGCACAAAGATGCTGAAAAGATGACCACTTTGGCTCAGCTATCAGCACAGGAATAGGGCTGGTGGCTGGTGTCCCAATGTTTGAGATGTATTGTTGAAACCTAGCTGGGTAAACTGCTGGTGTGAGCAGGGCTGTGTTGTATCCCTTTATGGTTAAAGTTACTAGATAAATCAAAACAGAATACTCACATGTTGGAGTTACATCATTGCTAAATGTGTGAACATAATTGCATTATTCCTTTTGTTTTCACTTCTGTGGACAGGGTTTCAGATCAGAACAGGAGTGAGGCTGCTTTTAACCATGTTTGTTTGTTTTTCCATATCAAGACAGAACTGTTAATATGCTTCCTAATCACTTCAAGGATTGGAGAACAAATGGGTGGCACATATTTAACTTAATTTGTGTTAATGTAACTTAGAGAGGAGTTCAAGAACTTAATCAAACCCAGCAACAGGGCTGAGGCTGCACCTAATGTGGAAGGAATAGTCATGAGAGTGGAGCTTTCTGCTTTAGCACCTGTGGATGCCAGTGCAGGCTCTGGGCTGTGAGTTGGGAGCTGCTGCACAGCTCCCCATGTCCAGCCCTACAGTCACTGGTGTCTGTGGCTCAGGCAGTCTCACAGCACATGGAAGTCAGTACAGGCAAGTGTGAGGTGTCTTGCATCAGAAGGAACAACCTTAATTTCACATCCAGCAACGTGTGCAAGTAATTTAACTGCTCAGGGAAAAAAAAAATCCAAACATCTTGGCATCATTATGGATACTTCATCGAGAACATCTGCTCTTTACAGAGCTCTGGGTTGAAAGAGAAAAGAAATTTCATCTCCAGCCCAAATGATCAGTGGATTCCCTGGAGCACTGGGATGGATATTGTTTGTAAGGCCAAGTTTTCATTCGAGTGTGCATCTCTGGACACAGCTCACTGACAATCCATGACATGAGCTTGCTGCTTGAAACCCAGTCACTTTTCCTGCACACTTTTTCACTTGCAGAAGTAACTCATTACTAAACTGGAAGTCTGAAGGCTTCCCTCCTGGAAATGATGATGAAGATCCAGAATGACTTAAAACTAAATAGAAAAGGATGACCTATGTTGTGAATGAGTTAGGTTGCTTAAAGGGTCATGGACAAAAGCATCAGTACGAACACATTTAATATAAAAGCAACAGCAAAAGCAAGTTCATTGGCAAGGTTCACTGTGCTACTTATTAAATGGTTAAGGCACACCAAGGAAAAGTAAACAAACTCCAGAGCCAATCAATCCAAACTGAAATAAATCCAAAACTATGCAGTGGGTGAAGCGACAAAAGCACAGAAAGGAATACGGCCTAGAGGCACAACAGCATTTAAACTTAACAGCACTTAACAACATTTAACTTCATTTATAACTAAGTTAAACAATTTAGCAAAGGATTTGTGTAGGATTTAGTATACCACAATACTAACTTACAAATACAGTGTACTTTAGAATGCAGGAGAGCAGCATTCCTGGCACATTTGCTATAGCATGTGCACACAGAGTGTGCACAAGGCGCCTGTGAAAAATTCCCCTTGAAGGTAGTGAAATACTCACTTCAGATGCCTTTGCATCTTCTCAGTGGGTGAAGGAGTCACATCTGAGCCTTGAGGAGCGGGGGGTATCAGATGAGAATAGAAAATGTGAGAGTTCTCTGGCTCTGAGAGGCCCTGCTCAGAGGGAGTTTGGTGGCTGCAGACCCTGCAGTGCTTGAGAGTTCCAAAGGTCTCATTTTGGACCACTGTTTGTAGGGCCCCAAGGGAATTGGCTTTAGTCATAGCAATGTTTAATTCCGGCTGCATTTCCCATTGGAGACTTTCTTTGAATGTTTAAGAACAAAAATATTGTCACACTTGGGTTGTCATTCAGGCAAATAAAGTGTCTATGGTGCTCAATTAAAAAAAAAAAATGCAGGATCTCTTTAGGCAGCAGAAGTTCTTGGGAGCAGCCAATGTCTCTGAAAAGCTCAAGAGGAGCTCAGCCCAGCTGCTGTTTGTCAAGGCTGAGGTCTAATGAGCATTTCTGATCAGACCTGTGGGAAGGGAAAATGCCACCACAGCCCATGGTCAGAAAAAGAGCAGCTTTTGTTCTTGGGACCAGTTTCTCTTAGGGAAACTGAGGTACTGTCAGTGGGAGTAGGCATATATAGAAAGCAGGAATAATAAGTCTTAATTTCCTTTCAGTTAGATGTGGTACAGCAAATGACACAAAGCTTTTCTTCTTCAGTCTCTCTTAAATATTTGCTTTTACTGGTGCTTTCTTTTAAGCTACAAGTATATGAAATATTTTTTGCATAGACTATTTTGAAAATAGTTTTATTTTGTCAGTATTTCAATAGACTAAGACCTGGTGTGAAATTCATTATTTGGGCCCAAGCCTTTCATGTAGGATCTTGGCACAGTATAAGGATTGGTGAACATTACAGATGAATAAAAGAATGAAAGAGTTAACATATTTTCTAATTTTGACAGCTATGGAGGGTACACAAGGGTAAAATATGATATATATTATCTCTTCCTCTGTAAAATTGCTGTCTGAGACAGGTGCATGTCTCTAGTATTTCACTGTGTGCACGGTTCTAAAAAGAAAATAGAGTGTTGTGTGATGATAAGTTTGCTACCTCTGTTAAGACAGAGATTTTAGCTGTGGGCAATGAAAATCAATCAGATGAGTTTGCCTTTCTCCTTCTGCTGATTGGCAGTAGTGATGAAAATAACTCAGACACCAAAATCAGCTTCTGATGTTGAAAGACTCTTAGTGGCAAGATGACCTGAAGCTGTTGACACAGTGTCTTTGCTTCCTTGTTGATTCCAGCACATCCTTAGCTATGAGTATAAATAAAACCCAGGAAAAACTGTGGGGGTGTCTCAGGGAATTCACTCTAGAGAAGTTATGTGAGTGCAGCATGGGACTCCACTGTTTACTTGGCTTCTTCCCGCGCTCTGTCTTCTGCCTTGTACAGAGCTGATGTGCCCTTGGAGCTATCTTAGGTTTGAGGACTTCAGAATAATCTCTCACAATTTTTATATGTAGCACAGAGTATTTTTAAATGTGTGCTGGGAGAACTTATTAGCTTCTGTGACCTCAGTATTTTTTTTCTTTACTCCTGAAATGATATTCTGGTCCATGGTGAGAATTTGACTTTAAAAATGTTGGAGAGTTTTTTTTTCTAGACCTCTAGACAAGAGGGAAAGCTGTTTGCAAAGTCCTTATTGTCTCATTAATAGAAGGCAAAGAATGTTAATTAACCCAGTAGCCACTCCTTTTGTCTTTCCTTGTGCTGTACCACTTGCCTCACAGCACTGCACCAGTGGTGCTGGCCAGAGCCCACCAGAGGTGCCCAGTGGGGCTGTCATGGGCACTGGAAGGCTCAGGCCTTTCAGAGCTTCCTAAGTGCTTCCCCTGAGGAAGAAATTCAGAACTATTTTAAAGCATCTCCCTTGATAATTTGCTTTTGTCTCCTCTCTGCCCACACTTGCTTTTTTAGCTCGGCCTTCTAAAGGGAATAGCCACCTCTTGTTTTATTTAATTTTATTTTGTTACTCTTGAGATTCTGGTAGGTTTCTTCTTGGAAATATGTGTTATCACATTTTCAGCAAATGGGCCAAGATTAGCATCTTGGTTAAGATTAATTTGAAAAATTGTGGGGATTTTCCCAGTAACACTGCTTTGCACTTCTCTGTGTGAGGAGGGGAGCATTGCCTGTGGAAAATACCCACACTTTAATTGAAATCTTGGTGGGATTAATTCCCTTTTTCTATTTAAAAAAATCCAACCCACAAACCAGTAATGTGAATTGTTGGTGGCCAACAGAGACCTGACTGCTTGCATGGTGCTGACTCCTCCTCTGTGTCTGAGTTGCTAAACCATATTGTGTTATTTCTATAATGTAGCATATTTCTTTTCTATGTAAGTAATTGCTGTGGTTACCTCATGAGCTTCAGGAAATCAGCAGTGGGTGGAGAAGTGCTAGTGAAACACATTGTATAATAAGCTGTGAATCATTCCATGAATAAGTTTGTGAGGCTTTTGCTTCAGAGCGCGAAATCAATATCTGGGCCATGCACAGGTCATCCTCTTTATGCAGTGCAAACTTGAAAAAATGCAGTAACTGAAGGACTGCTTTCAGGAAGAGGCAGCAGTGAATCTTTTGCCAATGGCTCCAGTAAAGCTCTCCTGTTCTGGTGAGTTACTGCAGAGTTGGCTGAGACAGTTTCCTAATTTCACCACTTTGCAATGAGTCAGTGTTGAGTTTGAGTTTGAAGTTGTACAATATTAGAATATGTTATGTTTGGCTAAAAAAGCAGCTCTATACTTCCAGTCTGTGCTTATTTCATATCAAAAGAATATAGGAAATAAAAATGTCTTCAGTAAAGGGATGAGGCTGAGTGTGTCTTTAGCAGACTTGTCAGCTCTGAAGGCTCTTGCAAAAATCCCATTATGTCTTGAGGTTTTTCTAAAGGCTCATGTGATTAAGTCACAGTCTAGTTCATGTAGAAGGAGGTTTCTAGGATTTTTGTGTTTAATTTTTTTTTTCCAACATAACTAAAACTCTCCCTGTTGCATCATCTAGCTGAATTGCTTGGTTTGAATTTTTTCCCTTAGATTGTCCCAGCTTAAGTGACAGGAATTGCTGCTCTTGAGATCATGCAGGGAATGCTTTCCTAACAAAAGCACAGTTCCCAGATCATAATGTGGTGGGGTTCAGGAAAGAAGGTCTGTCTGGTTCTGATATTGTGCTGCAGTTTGCACAGTGAAAAATGAGCTGTGATTACAGCTTGTCCCCACAGGCCCGTGCAGTGGAAATGCAGAAACACACACCATGAGGCTGGAGCTTTTGAACAGCCAGACTAGACCACATTCCTAGAAGAATTCCTGCCACGTGACAGGAGTATTTCCAAGAGACATCCCCACGCATTTTCTGAATCTTTAAAAGCAGATTGGATATTAGGAAACATTTTTTCACCCAAAGGGTCACCAAGCACTGGAAGGGTCTGCCCAGGGAGGTGGAGTGACCATCCCTGCAGGCACTGGGACAGGCTGCAGTGGTGGATTTGGCAGTTCTACATTAGTGGATGGATTTTAAGATAAAGGTCTTATCTAACCTAAATGATTCTGTGATTTTTGTTTGGTTGAATTCCTAGCTAAATTTATTATGAAAAAATCCACCTATGTAAAAGAAAATAAAAAATCCCCAGTTGCTTGTTATTGTTGTTTGGGTTTTTAAAAAATGTTTATCTGATTAATAGCCTAGTATCCATCTTGATTTAGCATTAGGAGAGATGGGAGGTTTGTTTTTTGTGCTGTTCTGGCCAAGTTCCTTGGTAACATCCCCAAAGGCTAAACAGAGTAATGTGCATTTGATAAGAATATGTTTGAATAGGTCAAAGGATGACTTCTTTGTGTGATAAATTCTGGTTATGCAACTAATGTAGAATGATTTAACATGATCAATTCTCTTCTGTCATTGCATACTTTGTTATATTACCTCAACTGCCACGTGCTAGAATTTGTTTTGATATAAAAGCTCATTGTCATCAACAAAAATATATTAAGTTTTCTGGATATTTTGGGCAGCCAATTTATGTAAAATGAAAGAAAAATTACCCTCTCCAGCCAACATCTACAGATAGCCAATTGCAACATGAGCTGAATCACTGAGTGCCATCATCAAATGAAATTCTCTGACACAGCTGCAAGAATATCAGCCAAAATACAAAACTCTATTTAATTCCAGTTCAAAAAGCAATGTGATCCAGTGCAGTATATTATAAATATGTCAGAACAGTGCTGTTTAGTGGTTCCTCTGATTGCTGGAAGATGTTAATGCTCCATGATTTAAGCTAAAGAGGAATGGTAAATCTTTACTTAAAACCTAAAATTAAAAAGTGCAAGGCATACTTCTGGCACTGAGAGTTTATTTGAAGACTACAAGCCAGGCTAGGTTCTGAGATAAAGTAATAGAAAAATGATATAACGAGAGAAAAGAATCCAGTTGTTTGTTAACAGCCCAAAAAACCAGAGCTACTAAAAGTGCTAATGATGCAGTTAGTAGTGTTGGTATTTAATGCTAATAGCATTCATACTGACCTGTAATTCTGAGTGCATTTGGAAAAAACCCAAAATTTGCTTGAAAATACTCTTGCTTTCTACCAGTTTTCCACTTATATACTTTTCCTGTCTCTCCAAATTAGCACTGTGGGATGCCCAAAATAACCACATAGGTAGGAGAGAAATCATCTGTCCTTCCCAACTGTGGTGACTTAGCTTTTATTTCTGACCTCCAATCAATTTGCTGTTGGCAAACAGAGAATACAGCATGGGAATAGAAAAACATTCTCACAAGTTATCTAGACTGGAAGTGCTCAGCAAAATAATAGAACTGTTTCTTTCAGGTGAGAGGATTTGAATATTTAAATCATATAATCATATCCCAAGAAGCCCTGCCAGAGAGTGTGTTTAACTACCAGCCAGCCACTTAGAGATGCTTGTAGATGTAGCTAAAAATTTGCCTTGAAACTTTTTGTGCAGCTCAGCTACAGAGATTATTTAAAGTGCAAGAGAAATCATCTTCATTTCCTTATTTTTGAAGAAGGCATGATATTCTGCATAGGTGGAGGTATTCTATACCATGAAAAACTTGCTTTGAGAGTGTAGCTCTGTTACTGGGCTGTGTCTGTGACTGCTGGGAGGGCAGGGGCAGAGCAGCTGGGTGTTCTCCTCTCCTGGAGCAGAGGCAGGGGGTGCTGGGGGCTGCCCCTGCTCAGGTCAGCGCTGGGGGTCCCTGATTTTGGGTGTCCTTGGCACTCAGCCACTGCACACAGTCCTGCAAAGGGTCTGAGCCAAGACTTTCTTTGTCAGTAGGTCTCTTCATGTAAAATTTGGAGATAAGGTGTAAAAATCCTATTCCCATTTGAGATCTCAAAAGCCTCAGCCTCAGCTGTTTATCCCTTGGAGTGTCAGGACACTGGTTTGACTCAAGCATATGACTGAGAGATTCATCAGAAATGTTCTGGTTGATTGCCTGACAGGCAAGCTCATATTTATTACAGGATCTGGTTTTAGATTTTCTGGATGTGATTCATTTCCAGCCATTAAGTCATTATGCAGTGATGCATAATGTGCATCCTAAATGAAATATTGATCCTTCTAAAATCAATTGTTTTACTCTTCATAAAAGACTTTTTCTTATGCAAAGGTTTACTTTTTGGAAGAGGACATACTAGAAAAAATAGTATTTAGCATAAGTGACCTGAATTTGAACTTTGAGTCAGTTGTTGGGTGAGTGGTTACACTCAGCTTTTTAAGCTTCCTTGTACGTTAATGTCTGTATATATAATGTTAGTGATGTTTCAATAGACAAAATAAATCTGGAAATAGGCAGTCCCAGGCACTTATTTACATGCTTTCAAAACCCAAGATAATGATTTCCACTTTTCTATCATAAAGGTGATTACTTTCTAGATGAAGCAATTGTTAACCTATGATCACAAAGCTCAGTGCAGCAGGATATTGTCACTTTCTTAGAAACTCTGGAGAGAATGTTTTGTGTAAAATCAAACCTTTGTTCTTTGATCTATACATCTTGCTTATAACATATTTTTGCATTTCTTTTAAATAAATGTATTAAATTCAGTGCTGTTATCACTGTATTGAAACAACATTGTTTTTATAGTGTATTTCATTTAATTGGGGGCTGCATAGAAGATCAAATCAAGCTCTCACTGAAGCTTTTAAATTTGGTCCTGAACAATTTTTTTTGAAGAGCCTGTACTTTTATGACAGCAATTGCAGTCCAGGTTGATAAGGAAAAATGTGAAATCAATTTAGACCTTTTCATATTTGAATTCATTAAATTGGTCTTACTTCATTAAAATAACAATTAATTTATGGCAGCCAATATTGTGCAATTGTAATGGGAGAGGAAAAAATGCAAGGTAATAATGATGATAGATTTGTCAAGTTACATGGTTGGAACTTATTACTTTGAGTGACAGTAATTTTGCATTCATTTAAAAAGATTGTACTTAATAATAATAGAGTATCTAAGGATCAGGTTTGGAACTGATAGATCCCTTTATTCACTTTAGCTCTACATATTGCAAATAAAGATTTGGCATTGATGTAGCAATGAAAAAAGTCTTAACTGAGGCTCATTTTTATTCTTCAAATAAAATTTGAATAGGTCTTTAAGTACGTTTTGTCTCCTCCTGGCACACTTTGTACTGGTACCTAAAAGCAAGCTTTAGTCAGAACTATTTATATGTAATTCTGTGGTTAATGCACCAAACATTCTTGAAAAGTATATTGCTGTCTGCAAAGTGTGTCTCTAGCTCTGTGGAAAGCAGAGCAATCAGTGCCCAAGAGATACTCACTTTAGCTTTCAGTGTTTCAGAAAGCATTTACTGTGGAAGGTTCAAGACTGGTCTTTACTGCTTCCTTCTAGACAAAAGCCTTGCTTAGTACTTGTTACATTGGTAGCCTATATATTGTGAGACACAATATACAGGATTTGAAAGGCAATTAGCACAAGCTTTTTGCAGTCTAAATCCTAGTGTGTAGGCCTACAGTGTGTTTTAAGACTTTTTGACTGACTAGGTTGATAAAAAGAGTAGTATGCCAGATTTTTCAATGGAAATGATCAGTTGAGGTACTGTAAAGGCAAAAGAATTTTAGTATTTTAGTTTTTGTTGAGACAGCTTTGAAGAAACTCAAGCAGTAGAGAGTTCTTTTGGAGTTTTTTTTGTGTAGTAAAGATAAGCACCTCTAATTCTGAGATTATTGTACTAGTTTTACTAAACAATAAGCCCTCTCAAACATGTGCCATATGTGTGAACCCAAGCAGCCCTAACTACTGCTGGTACCACTGTCATTGTAGCTGGGACACAGCATCCCATCTGACATTAGCCTCCATCACTGGGCATGACAGAGAAGGAAAAAAAAGAACAGGAAAACTTACCCCACTGCTAATTTTACTTGTATTTAAATTTACATGAAACCACATGAAAGATGCTGGATTCATTCTAATGAACTACAACTGTGTGCATGCAAAACTAGTAACAAAAATTAATCATTTTTATACATTAACCCATGGATTGAAAAATGAGATCTGCATAGCTGAGTCTGTGGTGCCAAAGGTAACTGCAGCACACACCAGCTTAGTGCACCTGCTGTGCAAGTGTCCCAGCCTGTGAGGTGAGTGGAGTATTTGTCTCCCTTGGAATGACCTGTGCTAATATAATCAATGGCTTCCACATCTCCTTACTTGCTCCTGTAAAAGTAGATGCTGCGTCCCCTACGGTTAACAAGAAATTGTTGCATCCTGATTTATGTTCCCCTTGCTGTTTCAAGACCAATTAAATATTTAGCTAGAGCAGTGGTAGACTGGTTAATCTTAAAAATTTGGTTGCAAATGAGCTAGATAAGTAGCTTTAGCTTAGCACACTTGTTTTCCAGCGCTGGCAGGACTCAAAGCTGAAAGATCCGATTTGGCTCAACAAGTGAGGCTGTGGTTTAGGGCCCCAGGGCCCTTCCGGGGCTGTGATGGTGTCTGGCTCAGCCACGATAAGGTCTGATCTGTTTTGCAGGCACTGAGAGCAGGGCCAACAACCTGTCAGAGGCCTCTGCTGGTTGCTTGTGCTCTCTGGGTATTGGGCAAAATCAAAGGCAAAAGGAATTCTGAGATGCTTGTCCCTTAGAGCAAATGCAATATGCACAGCACTGGGAGGCTCTCAGCTGAGACAGTCTCCTGGTAGTCCTGATCAGAGTTCAAAGCATATGAAAATCCTCAGTTAAAGCAATTGCTGTTTCTAATTCCTTCTTTCTCCTCCCCCTTATCGATTTATTTCGAAAGCCAGGTGGGAAAAGCCAAAGCAGAAGAGGGAGTCCTGGTCTTTGTTCTTCCAGTGGTGAGAACCACAGCCCAGCCTTACAATCCCCTGCAGATGTTGAGGGTCCCAGCTGCAGCTGTCCACAGCACCATTTCCCATGGCTGTGGATCTCAGCTGTGGGGCGACCCCACTGAGCTGAGGTGGCAGAGGCCAACCCTGAGGCAGACCTTGAAGATTAGGGCTGAAACTTTGGGTTTGACTTCTGTTGAAGAGAAATATCTCAGCATAACACCCAAGTCCTTGCATGATGGTTTGTGGTGACTCCCAGTGACTCCATGGCAATGGCATGAAAGGAGCAGAGCTTTACTAAACTGAACAACATAACTCCCCTGCTTTAAATTCAATAAGAAAAACAGATATGGAGTTAATTCAAAATCGGGAAACTGTTTATTGCCTGAAATATAAGCAGGAGAAAAGGAAAGAAAGAGGTGCAGGAGTAAGAAAGGTTTCAACTGAGAGAGTAAAAAGCAACAACAAAACAAACATTCCAAAAATGGAGAGGGGGAGAAAAATGGTGATTGACTTACAAATGCTATCTCCAGTTTGGGGTTTTTGAATTAAGGTCCCTTTCAAGTTGCTAAATACTTCCAAGATGCAGCAGAAAGGAACAGATTTTTTTATAATATGCTTTTTCTTGTTTAACTAGATTCTCAGCTAATGTTTGCGAGTCTGGGGGAATGCCTCATTATAACTGGATTGAGCTATTTTTTTATCTATGATTTACCACAATTTAGTGGGTTCTTCGGATAGTGGTGTTACAGCCCTGCCCATTTCATGTTTTATCCTCTTCAGAAGACAAGCAGAAAACCCCAAGAAAGCATTTCATGCAAATAGCCAGGGAAGTAGCTCGTTGTGAAAACAACTATTCTCCCATTATATGACTCTCCAAAAATCTTAACCAAGCTCCAGCAGATACAAACACAGTGCAGACAGTTGCAGTAATTATGCTAACCAGCAATAAAAGCTTCCATTTATGTGGCCCATCTACATCCTCAATGCAATCACTTCTAATCACAAAATGCATCTAGCAGTTGGAAACCCAGAGCATTATTAGATTGCATTGACTGTGCTCCCCACAGCTGAGGGAATGCTCTTTCCCTGCAATACATTTTCCTAACAATTTCATGACCATTGAGATACACCCTTGAGTCAATTAAAATTATCTCCACTAAACTAGACTGCAGCTTTTAAAGTGCTGGCTAATAGCTTGTGCGAGCAGCACCCATCTAGATTAGTTATGTACGACGGTTTTGTGAAACATAATTTATATTCTCAGCATGTCACGATGGAATTCAGGATAGAATTCTTATTCATTTACCATTATTTCATTTTGCTAAAAAAGCAGTGCATAAAGCCGTTTTTTTAGTACAATACAGGCTATTGTATTTGTCTTGCAAGGAAGAATGAGCAAATGTAAAACATCGTGTTTTCTCATCTGACTTTAAGTGTTGCTGCTTTTAGATACAGGGAAGGCTGCACTTGGATAATAAGAGGCAGGTGTCTAGTAAAACACAAAATGATTATGTAGTGCTTGCTGTTTCTGCAGATCCTCTTTACCTTTCTCCTGTTTGCTTTAGAGCTTTTTTGGTTCATCTTCAGGTTCACTGGAAAGCTGCTGCTAAGCCACAGCTGGACAGAAGGGTTGCAAAAGTGTTTTGGCTATAAGGACTGAACAAGGGTGGTATTAAGCTTGTAATTGGCAAAGCTGATGGCAAACAGGCCACTTCAAGGGGGAATGTAGTATTTTCCCAACACATGTCAAAAAAGAAAGTTTCAGTTCAAACTCAGGTGTAATCTTCAGTTCATGCTTTTTTTTCTTGTTTAAAGAAAGACAAGTAAAGAAAGACAAACTACTGCTGTAATTTACTTTTAGAAGTGCTATACCTGTACTATACAGAGCTGGAAGAAAATGGAATATTTTATGTTTGCAATGTGGCAGTTTGTCATTGGAAAGGTCTCAAATGATTATGAGGTGGAAATTGATGTTCTGAGCTTTTGTTTTATTTAAGTGATGCTGGTAGTTTAATTTGGTAGCAGTGGGATTTGATATGAGCAATTTTCAAAGATAGTATAATATGGGTTCTGGAAATAATTGTGTTCTTGGAGGTAGTGAGGATGATTAGATATCACTTCTGAGGGGGATGTTTTATGTACAGTCTAGAGGGCAATTTGCTTCTTGTCCTTTGATTAGAGGCTGAATGTGGGACATAAGTTGGAGTGTAGTGGTGATGTCAGATATGGGTTGAGCCTGGGGCTGCTGAAAGCATCACATTTTCCATAATGCTTTGGCCATTGCCTCGTATATGGTGACTTTTTTTTTTTTAACAAATTATTCATTAGCCATCTGTGGCTTCTAGCACACTGCCCTGCTATGGTTTGTTAATGCTGAACTTGGTGAATCTGTTCTGTAGTGCAGCCTTGAAAAGTGCCCCAGAAAAACTCTGTTAGAGAAGCAGTGGGAAATTCCCACATCCATAGTTAGGCAATGACAGATCTGCTGGATTCAGAATGAGATCACTTCCTCACGTTTCATCCTCTACACAGCTTTTGCTGTGTGGGTGAGCCAAACCCAGGACTGGTTTAATGTATGCTGAATGAAAGACTTAAGAGAGGAGGAATGTCACAGGGGGCTCTGGGAATATTTGGCAGGAGCTTTTTCAGTCCTTCAGGCCACAGGTGTCAGGAAGCAGAGTCCTGATGCTCTCTGAAGCTCTGGCCTCTTTCACTTTGTCTCTTCTAGTGCTTACAAATCTGCTTCCTTTTGAAATTTGTAGGTGTTAAAACATCAAAGTTTTAAGAAGTTTAAAGAAAGTCCTGATTTGACAGCATTCAAACTGATAGTTATTGGCATGAAATTAAAACAGACCAAATAATTAAAAACATGAAATGACTAGTAAAATTTAACATTTTTCCTGACTGTAGTATTTCAAACCACTCTCCCCAACTTCTTAGATTTTCCCCTCAATCATGGGTTTAACTGAATGGCTTTGGAAACAAAAATGAAATTTAAAATTATAGGAGTTTAGCTTTGTTAAAGACAAGTCAGACTTGTTATTTTGGCAGCTGTGGAACGAATAGTTTGTTCTTTTACCTGCTTTATCTCAGTTAAATAGGGTATACTCTGTTCAGAAACCATCCTCATCTTGTAAAACTTTTCCAGTTGCTAAGTGAAAATTTGATTCAGTTGATCTCAACACTGTTTTTCCAGTTAATTGACTATAGGCTTACTCGCCGTTTTAAATAACTTGTGCACATAAAAGTTTTAACAAATCAAGAAGTTTTAAAAGTTTTTTTTTTTCTGTCTGTGAATGGTTTGACTTCCCTAACAGAGTCAGGTAGAAGACTGAAGTGAAAACTTTTGTAAATAATGCATTGCATACAGCTATTGCCAGATTCTATAACACTTAAAACCTACTAAATATCAAGCAGGAACTATAGAAAACAGGGAAAAATAGTGAAATATCAAACCCACTTAAAATCAGTTTCAACTCAGTGCCTAGAGAAATCATGGCACATGTTGTGTAGGGAAACAACCTTCAAATGAAATACATTGCATGTTGACAACGCCCATTTAGTGAGTTACCATTAAAAATAAAAGCTTCCACATACAATGTTTAGTAGGTGAGTGAAAAGCCATGATGAGGAAGCATTTCTAGCTGGTACTTTGTGTCTCACTAATCAGTCTGGCCAAGACTGATTTTTTTTAACCTCTCTGGAAGTGGAGTAGTGAATTAGGGGTATGTGTGTGAAAGTGATGTGTGATGGATGATTTCTCAGGGAATGGAAAAATAAAAGGCAATGTAGTGAACAATGCTTATTTCTTGGTGATTAAATAAATAAAGTTTTAGAGTGGAGATGAAAGAAAAAACTTAAGGAAGGATATTTTGGAGAGTCTCTGCAAGAAGTTTTTAATTAGCTGAAGAGTTTATACCAAAGTTTGAAAGGCTGAGAAGTGGGAAATATCAAGGCTGAGAGAAGAATTTGCTATCTCCTAATGCAATGACCTTTATGGAGGTCAGAAACCTTTCAATATCCTGTTGAGGAAAATGAATGAGAAAGAAAAACTGAAAAAGGAAATTGAGGAAAGATGTTATTAGCAGCAGCTTCCTGGGAGTGGCTGCTTGTGTTTGAGTTGGCTGTGCAGGGAGGAGAGAGGCTTTCATCCACATATGGCTGAAGTGTTATCTTGATGTGGTCTGTAAGGGAATGTGCTGCTTGAGAAGATACTAAATTAATTTTAAAAACTACAGGTGAAAAAGCTGTACTGGCTTGCCAAGTCTTTCATTAAAGCAGAGCATTGGAACTGACATGCTGTGAGAGACAGAAAACAAGACCAGAAATGATTCACAAGTTGAGGAGGAAGTGCTACTCTGAAAGAGTAAAAAAACAAAATATCTTAGAATGAAGTACCAAAAAAAGTGAGGATCAGTGATCGTACAACTTGAATTCTTGCTTGAGAGCAGATTCAGTGGCTTGGGTTGGCTTTAATGAATGTAGATAACGTTTACAACCACGAACTCCTGTGTGTTTGCAGAAATGCTCCCCCGTACTGATACAGAAAACATTCCTCTTTGCCATTGTATGTTACAAGAATGATGAGAGAAACAGGTGATGGAGCACTTGGAAAGCACCCTTGAGGGTGTGTATAGCAGACTCAGAAACCAAGCATTTGTATTACAGCTTGGAGTAGAAGCTCTCTTTTGGCACTGAAGAAGAGCAGGAGATTAAAGAGGAATATGTTAACAAGTGGCTTCATTTTGTCCAGCATTGGCTCCCGTGTGGCCACTTTCTTTCTTGAATATCCTGAGGCCTTCCCAGCTGTAGGACTTTGTGCTTTTTGCTAATCCTGACAATGTCCAGCCTGTCCTAAGCAGCTTGCAGGGATAAACAACCCTGACCCCTGTTTCAGTGGTTGGCCAACACAAAAAGGGGAGAAGAGTTCCAGAAGGTCTTTAGAGCTGTGTTCTCACAGTATGGGATTTGGGTGCTTGGTGATGGCCATGGGCTTTAATAGATATTAAACCATAAATAATTGGGAAAGACATGAAAAGGATGGCTAGAGATTGGCTAATTGCTTTAAACCTGATAGAGGCCATTACTTTTGTGTCAGATTCAGCCAGCTTGGATCACAAGCTTCATTTTGTCCAGTGTGGTCACTTTCTTTCTTGAAAATCCTCAGGCCTTCCCAGCTGTAGGACTTTGTGCTTTTTGCTAATCCTGACAATGCCCAGCCTGTCCTAAGCAGCTTGCAGGGATAAACAACCCTGACCCCTGTTTCAGTGGTTGGCCAACACAAAAAGGGGAGAAGAGTTCCAGAAGGTCTTTAGAGCTGTGTTCTCACAGTATGGGATTTGGGTGCTTGGTGATGGCCATGGGCTTTAATAGATATTAAACCATAAATAATTGGGAAAGACATGAAAAGGATGGCTAGAGATTGGCTAATTGCTTTAAACCTGATCGAGGCCATTACTTTTGTGTCAGATTCAGCCAGCTTGGATCACAACTTCTAAGTTTTAATTAAAATGGGTGCTGTTGCCATTAATTGTATATTTCAGTAACTTTAAATAATGCAGATGATTTTTATTCAGTTGTCCTCTCCTGGCCGTGCCCCACTGAGATCACTGTTAATTAGATACTACATTACATCTAGCAATGTCTTTATTGCTGTTAATGTTGCTGTCTATATTATCTGGATGGCTCCAAAGTGAGAACATGCTGAGAATTTAATAAGATGGCTGGTAGTTGAGAAGCAGATATTAATGTGTTGTAAAACATCTCATATAACACATTTTCTAATAAGTGACCATGCCACTCAGAGAAGAGGATGGTGCAATTCACAGTCAGAGCAAAAAGTTAACCAATTCAGCTGCTCAGCACACTTGGTTTTCTTCAGTAGCCTTAACATAAGGAATATGACCATCAGGCACATTTCAAAATGTTTCTCCCACACATTTACCTTGTGCAGAATGTGGGTAAGAATTATTAGAAAACTATTTGTAGTTAAATTGGTTTTGATGCTGCTGAATTGCAAAAGATGAGAGATCTGTGTTCTTGTGAGGAAGAAGAGTCTGCTGGCTGTGCTACTCTTTGAGTTGGGTCCTTGATCCAGCTTGGTTGGATGCTGCCACACAGGTCCCTGACCTGCCACTTCTGGAAACAGAGAAGTAGCTCAAGGTGTTCTGTCAGACTGCACTGGAGAGAAGTGTATATATTCACATTTACACATTTTTTTTTTGTCACTCTACTACAAGAGTGTTTAAATGAGTTTCAATCAGTGTAGTTTTTGTTTTCATAGTGGAACCATTTTATTTTTTTTCTTTTTTTGAAAACGACTGTTCTCTGAAATTGCTCTAAAAACAAAGGACTTTTCTCATAAAAGCAATTTCATACAGGAGTTTTAAAGAGGGTCTAAACTTTGTTCAAATCCATCTTTTGCCTGTGTAGGATGCCTGCTATTTGTGCAAGCATCCTTGGAAGTGGGGGCTGGACCAATCCTGCAGTGTCCTCACTCCAGCACCGTCCGTGCCACGGGTGGGCTCATTGTAGATAAAGTTGGACATTCAGAAGCTGATTTCAGAGAAGCAGTGCCAGCCATTCCACTGATAAAGCTTCCTTTGAAGCTCTCGGGCTGTGTTTTCCATCCCTGTGTATTTCCAAAAAGCTCTGTGTATGCTGAAGAGGGTAAATAAATAAAGCCTTATAAAATCCTCTCTGATGAGCTGCTGTAACTGTGTGTGCAGATTAGCCCCAGCTCCCAGCGAGCTGTCCCTGGAGCCTGCAGGGCTGCTGGGGTTGTGCACTGCAGGTCTTGCCATTAGGAATTCATTCCCAATACCCAGACCAAACTTCTTTCCCCTTCATTTAATCTCCTGACTATTACTTATAGCAATTATCATTTACTGAGATTGCTGCGTATTTTAATGATATTTTAATCTTGTTATGACAATGAGAAAGAAGTTTTCACTCCTAGTTTGTGGTGCTGTGTTGAACTGGAGATGAAAATGAGCTTAAGTACTTCGTCCTTGAGTAACAGTAATAAGAAGTAAATTTGTTCCTCCAGGTCCTGTAGATATACAGGGGGAACTGCAATCTCTTTCTGTAGAAGCAGGACATATGTGGGGGTTCTCTGCATGTTGTAGATACTGAACAGTCATGTGAACCACTTTTCTTTCTCAGCAAAGAAAGCCCTTTCAGTTTATGCACTGTATCCTTTGGTGATCTGTTGCATACAGGGATTAAATTACATACTGTTTTCAGCATTGCCTATGAATTTTAAGTCTGGAAAAGAAAAAAATCCTCCTTTGGGTTATGGTTTTTGATTATATCTTTCTAATTACACACATCTAGTGAGATTACATCACATATTCCGCAGACATGACTGAAGTGCATGGCTCGAGATTTAGGAGATAAACATTAAAGTGCAAACATGTAACAGCAGAGTAATGTAAAGTCAGTTAGGAAAATTGGATTGAGGCATCCAGACAAACCACAAGCAGAGGGGGAAAATGTAATTTCTCCTTTATCTGCTGTATGTTAAGGGATTGCAATTTTACAGATGACTCTGAGGGCATTACATTGCCCTTTACCAGCATGTGCACACAGAATGATCTTGGTTAAAATCATCCTAATAGTGGGAATGACTGCAGAGAATTGTTGTGAGATTAAAAAAAAAAAAAAAGCCAACAAAACAATCAGTGACTGTGCTTTTCTTATGATTTGTAGGTGGTTCCATAATCCTGAATGAGTGCTCCTTTGCTGCCCCCCTATTGATCTGTAGGTAAAATATTTCTCCTGTTGGGCAACGGGATATTGCTGAGCACGACACATTTAGTCTTAGTTTAAACACAATTATGTGACGTTAGCTGTTGGAAGTTTGATCTGTTGTGAGATTAAAAAAAAAAAGCCAACAAAACAATCAGTGACTGTGCTTTTCTTATGATTTGTAGGTGGTTCCATAATCCTGAATGAGTGCTCCTTTGCTGCCCCCCTATTGATCTGTAGGTAAAATATTTCTCCTGTTGGGCAACGGGATATTGCTGAGCACGACACATTTAGTCTTAGTTTAAACACAATTATGTGACGTTAGCTGTTGGAAGTTTGATCTAGAACTAAACACGAGGAAAGAAAAAGAAAGGAAGGCACAGCTCTGAACTTCCCAGGAGCGTGGGCAGGATAAGGCACCACCCGTCAGATGAGCAGAGCTATCACACCTTGGTACAAGCAGTGCTCTGACTCCTGCAGAGGAAAATGCACAGTGGGAAAAGGGATCTCTGCTTCCCAAAGAAAAGAGGTGTTGCCCAGTCTGTAGCTTTTCCTGGCTGAAGTTTCCAGTTCCTGTCATTTCCTGTTGTGGTAAGGAGGGGGAAATTTGCCTGGTGTTTCAGCAAATTGGTGCACCTGCTGGAATATTGCCTCTGCAGCTCCTGCTGAGCTGTACCAGGCACTTGGAATGCTGTCATTTGTATCAGAAAGGTGGCAGAGTGGTGCTTCTGTGCTTGCAAACCTGCTGGAATGTACCACTGTACTTCAGACACTGAGAGCAAGCTGGCTCAGTAGTAAAGCCATAAAACATTGCAAATTAGGAAAAAAATACTCAGAACTGCGTATTTCCAAAAAGAACACACAGTCTTAAGCAACTACTTTCATTTGAATATTCATTTAATTATGAATGTCAAAGGTGATGAGATTTACTTTAATCATTTTGACCTCATTTTTTCAAAAATCTGAGTTCCTAAAGTTAAGTATCTAAAACTATATTTAGACATCTCAGTGAAAGTGGCCTGATCCTCAAAGGTGCTGAGCAATTACAGGGGTGGGAGATGCCTGATAGTTTTTGTCCTGGATTCTGAGGCTTAAAAATTATTACAAGAGCTTGCTGTTGGCAAGGATCAGAGTGATATTTTAAAAGGCTACAATCATATGGCATTGCATGCTAATGGCAATTTACCCTTTTTCAGTAGAAAAAATTGAGATTACTATAAATGTTCAAATTAAAACTCAAATGTCTCTGAATATTAAAAGCAAAATAAAAACTCTGAATAAATTATTTTACACCATCCTGGAAGATATGCAGCCAGGGCAACATAAAAGACCATTTTGAAGAAACCCAAGCCAGCAACAAACACACACACACAAAAAAACCTTGTTAAGCTAGATCTAATCTGAAGTATTTTGTTTTAATAGCGGTTAGAGGATGTGGAAATTAAAGCATAGATGGGAACACTGACACCACTTTAAGCTTAATGGTGTAAGGGCACTACTTAAAACATTTGGTTAATGCGGTAACCCAACAAATCTCCTTAACTGCAGGGGGGTCTCCTTATTTGGCAAACACTCCATCTTGTGAAAGATGTTTTAAATGGCTGTCTTTCCAACTCAGAAGTTACTGCTGGGTATTTTTTTCATAATGTTGACATTTTTCAATGCTCTCCGTATATGTCTGATTTATGTCAATTTTATGGCTGCAGTGGATTGCCACAAATTGGGCACAAAGGAAATAGCTTTGACCTCGCAGTACATTCAGAGGCTTGGATCTTTACTTTTAGCCTCTTGTTTTGTTTGGGTTTTGCTTCCCTGGGAGAGTGTTAAAATTCTGCAGTATAATGGGTCTATTTTTCAGGTATGCTAAAGATTTGTTTTGTTTTGGTTTTTGTTTTTTTTTTTTACTCTCTCATAATATTAACAGGCCATAAGTGGAACAGCAGCAACTCCCTGAGAATATGTTCTGTGGAAGAAGCTCCCTAGAGATTTTGGAGCCAAAACTGGAAATGGGGCATTTTTTTTTGAGAAATGCTATTTGTAGTGGCTGGGCTCTTGTTGCTCATAGGATTGAGGAGGAGGAGGCTTCTGAGCACTGTAAATAATTCAAGTTCAACATTGCATGCCCAGCTGGGGCCACAGGAAGTTTTGGAGAGCATGAGTGCATAACTCATGTCATGGTGGACAACCCCATCAATAAAGTTTGGATGAGTATTCCATACCCAATATGAGTCATGATCTCTGTCTGTAATTTCTAAGAGCACACACATTGTGTGTGTGTGTCAATAGTTTTTCAGGTATGCTGAAGATTTGTTTTGTTTTGTTTTGTTTTGTTTTGTTTTTTTACTCTCTCATAATATTAACAGGCCATAAATGGAACAGCAGCAACTCCCTGAGAATATGTTCTGTGGAAGAAGCTCCCTAGAGATTTTGGAGCCAAGACTAGAAATGGGGCATTTTTTTTTTGAGAAATGCTATTTGTAGGGGCTGGGCTCTTATTGCTCATAGGATTGAGGAGGAGGAGGCTTCTGAGCACTGTAAATAATTCAAGTTCAACATTGCATGCCCAGCTGGGGCCACAGGAAGTTTTGGAGAGCATGAGTGCATAACTCATGTCATGGTGGACAACCCCATCAATAAAGTTTGGATGAGTATTCCATACCCAATATGAGTCATGATCTCTGTCTGTAATTTCTAAGAGCACACACATTGTGTGTGTGTGTCAATAGGATCAGAGCTGTAAGAATCTTGGGAGCAAGGAGAAATTTGTACTAGAGGGAAACAGTATAAACTAGGCTTTATTATCCATTCTAATGAGTTGTGTTCCTAAGAAAAGTTGAAGTTGTGGTTACCATTAAAGTTGAACATTAGAGACCTTGCTGAAGCTATGAAATAAATGACAAAGTAATCAAATTGGAATATTTTAGTTTTTCAGAGTGTGGTTTACAGGACTGGTGGAGCATTGATGGCTGACAGTGTTGGAACACGTTGGACCATCAGGGACAGTTTGTTACAAGCCCATTTTGGAAACAGCTTGCCAGCAGCTCTGTGTTTTTCTCTCAAATGTTTGACAGCTAGAGCCTGTTGATAGACTGGTTCTGAGCAGAGAACTTGGCTGACTTGGTGGTGCATCATAGCTGCTGTACTTGTACCAGTTGTTTGTAACTCTGGGTGTAAAATATAACTTAAAAACCAGCCAACTGCTGAGCCACCCTTTGCTTAGCAGGGTCACAAACACGACCTCCACTCTCTAAAGTGGTGCCCTACTGAGGGCAGGGCTTGAGGCACAGGAATAGTAAATCACTTGTGTTGTCTCTGGTTGCATTCTCTGGACAGCAGTGAGTCATGAAAGGTTCAGCTGAGGTCAACACCCACTGAGAGGTGTGGAGAAACACTCTTTTCCTCCAGTAACTGACTTTGGGGAAGATACATATTTCATTAAAATGTTAAAGGCGATTTTTATTCCAAAAGAGAGCAGAATCCAGCATGAATGAGGTTGTGCAACTGCTGACTTGTATGAACTCCCTGGCACCTTGGGAAGGGGAGTAGCAGACCTTTGCAGCCTTCTGAAGCCTTTAAAGGATGTTGTTCAGCAGTTTGGCAAAGTTAGTGGTGTGTGCTGAACATGCAATGCCACAGTTAATGTGAGAGGAGCTTCTTTTTTTTGTTCCCCTACATGTCCTGGAGCTTGGTCAGACCAGGAAGAGTTTTAAAGAAATCAATACCCACTGCTGGTGGTGTTTTTTTGGCTGACATATCCACTCTAAAGTTAAACCAAAGAGGAAAAAGTTATTGCATTGCTTTAAGAAAGACAAGTTTGTTTAAGATGAAAAATAGAAACAAAAAAAAAAAAGAGGCAGAAACAAGAAGACTCTTTGTGCTTTGTAGCTTGTATTGTAGTCTTTAGTAAAGGATGAGTAATATTGTGGCATCAACCCTAGAATCATATAATCATTTAGGTTGGAGAAGCCCTTTAAGATCAAGTCCAGCTGTTAACTCTCTCAGTCCCCATAGAATTGTAAGTGTCTAGATGGTGTAGAAGGTCACTGAATATTTCCCTCTGGGTTGTGGGGGCTTCTTACAGCTCCCCATCCCTGTCTTCTAATTCAGGAGGCTGGGTACCTGCAGAGCAACTTGTCTTAGTTGAAAAGACTGAGGCAAAGAAGGCATTAAATACCTCAGCCTTTTCCTCTGTCAGTTCCCTCCCACATTCAATAAAGGATGGAAATTCTTCTTACCCTTCCTTTTATTGATAATGTATTTATAGAAATATTTGTATTATAATTTATAGTATTATCCAGAGCAAGTTTTACTTGGGCTTTGGCCAGTCTAATTTTCCCTTCCATAACATTACTACATCATTTTAGTCTTCCTAAGTTGCCCTATTATATAGTTCTTTTAAAGGTCATAGATTCCTTTTTTGCTGGAGTTCCTCTGTTTAGCCCTCTGGTTACGTCTTTCCTGCTGGCTCCTTATCCAGCCAGCACATGGACATGTCCTACTACTGCACCTTTCAAGACTTCCTTCTTGAAGAACATCCAGTATTTCTGCAATAATTTCTGGAATCCTTTGCCCTTTGATTCTGCCTCCCAGGAAACTCTGTCCACCAGGTTCCTAAACAGGGCAAACACCTGATTAGGCTGTGCCAGTCTGTCTTTCAAGCAATATTTCATGGCTGGAACTTGATATATTTGTTTTCCTATTTGCTGAGTTATTGCTACGGTGTCTTTAAGAACCAGGCATGCTGATGGTGCTTAGTAAAGAGGAATAATTGTTGTAGCCAGAGGGCTGGTCTGCTTCCAGCATGGAAGATGTAGTAGGATTAAGAAGTTTTAGATCCTAAAAAGTCAAAAGAACACTTTCTGGAAATTGTCTTGTATGCTTTATTGTGTTTCTAGGCCAAATGAAGGATTTAGGTCATTTCAGGGCATCTGCAGGAGAAGAAATATTCCTAAGTTTGGTTTGTTATAAGATGGAGTAAGTGCAAATGTTTTGAGATGCCAGCTGGAAAATAGGCATTTTGAACTCCATCAAGTTACAGTAATAGCACTTCTAAAACATAATACTGGAAGCCCTATGCCTGGAAATATAGCATTTCTCTAATATGTAACCAAACCACATTTTCTCTCCATTTTTCTCTGATGTATTTCATTTCAGTGTTTATATCATCACTCAATTTATAAACAATAGCTTGCTGTTTATAACATACTTCTAAGTGGATTTATGCTAAACAAGAAGCAAGATAGCAATATTGTTGCACAAGAAGGAAATCCAAGGTGCAGGTAATAAATTAAACCACTTTCTTGTGCTTACCTTCTCTCAGAGCTTGGTCAACAATCAACAGATCTGTGGTAACTACAGACATTAAAAGTAATTGTGTGAATCGGATGACAGAAACTCCTGTTTTTGTTGTTCATCTTCAAAGCAATCACTTTCAGTGACAAAATGCAGCCAGCAGTTACAAACTAGATGCTTTTAAAAGCCACCAGCTGAATTCTGCACTTCTAAGGGAGCCACCTCCTTATTTAGTTTGTTTTCCCAGCAATTCTGGGACCTTTCACTTATTAAAACAGTGATCTATGTCACCACCAGGCTAGTTTGGGCTGTCAGAAAACACAGAATTAGATCAAATTAAATCAGTGCTCCAGTATAATGTACAGCTATGCAGTATGTAATATTGGGAAATATTAAACTTGCACAGTGAGTAAAATCCTTGATCATTTCTTCTTTGAGAACTTCATAGATATGGCTGAAGGTGAAAAGCTGTTCCTGTTTTGGTTGTCTTTCTGTTGTTCTGAATTTGTTTGTGCTGGAGGGGAAAAGGTTCCCAAGTAAAGAGAGAGGTGGTAGGTCCTCTGCAAGGTCCTGTGGCTTTGCACCACCTGGAGGTTTTTGTTACTGGTGGTTCTTGGTTGTTATATCACACCTTCCTCTTTGCTCTGTGGGCTCTATAAATCTGGGTCTTGGATTTGGTCCTTTTGCATCTATAGGGGTTTATTTTTTCTTATTAAAAATACAATGTTATTGTTGGGCCAAGCAACTTAAACATAACCAGCCACAAGAATTTCTTGCATATTTAATCATTTACAAAGAGTATACACATGAAGAAAAGAGTGTTACCTTTTGTTAAAGGCTGGCAGAATTGCTTTTAATAGGTGGTGTGTTTAATTTTCTTTTTTTTTTTTTTCCAAATGCAAGAAAAATTTGAAACCTGGCAAGGAATGAACAGGAGAAATTAAAAAGCATTCCCTGTTGCTTTAAGTTTGTCAACAGATGTGGTGATGCCAGTGTCACCTCATTAATTCCTTCTCTTTCATTTTGAAAAACATTTTTGTGGGCAGAACGTCTGTTGACCAAGGTGTTTAAATTAAAAAGGAGCATTAAATTAAAAAAAAAAAAAGTTTGTTCAAAACAAATTTCTTGTTTTACCTTCCAGTTTTCTCTTCCTTTTATGAAGAGTACAAGGAAAGAAAGTGACCTGAGTGGCTCCAATGTGGCGAGTGCCAGGCTGTGTGCAGCTGTGCTCAGTTGCTGTGGTGTGGGCTCTGTGTGCTCCTCTGTGTCTCAGAGGCAGAAGATGATGTTCTGCACTGATATTGACATGTATTGAATAATAAGTGCTAATAATCACTGATAATAATCAGTGATATTAAAATGTATTAATTTGGTTTCCTGAAAGAAATTCTGGGCTTACAGAGTAGACAGACAGCTTTCACTGCTTCATTTATGCTTTCCTCTTCATGGTGTTCTCTCAAATCCAGTTGTGTGTGTTTCAGACCAGTACATTAAGAAAAAAAACCATGGGTTGTGAATACAAATATAATTTTTAACAGTGTGAACTGGAGGCTGAAAATAGTTCGTGTGTGGGAGATTAGACCTGGCTTTTTTGGTCTTTTCTGTGCTGCTGCTTTCTGTGTGGTCATTCTAGTTTGCAGACACATTTGGGTGGTCAGGGGCCCAAAGCTACAATATTGCAAATACACATGAGATTTACTTTATTTTTACAATTTACTTATTGGGATCATGTAAGGAAATTTAAAAGTCTGCTCCAGTGCTTTCTGCATTAAGGTAGGATTTGCTCGATTCCAAATGCTTTAGTGCACATTTTTGAATAAAACCAGAATTTTTTCCAGAAGTGTTTTCAGTGAACTGTTATGGACTAACTCAATATAAGGAGGATTTGTCTGGATTTCATAACAACTAAACAAAAAATAGTGAGTTATTTAAAAACCCTGTTAGTATTTTTATTTTGTTTTATGTCTTTTGTTTGAAGCAAAAGTGGAAAAGACAATTTTCAAAGGCAAATGCTAATTTGAGCAGAAAGCAGGTTACTTGAGGTTATTTTTTAAAATGTAGATTTTAATTCATCTATCTAAAAATCTTAACTGTTTTAAGCAAAAAATTATTCTAACAACCCCAGTAGCAGATAAGACGAATGTTTATAAACTACTTCACGAGATAAAATTGTTTTCATAAAAAAAGGACAATTAAAGAACTTTCCAGCTAAGGTTTTGTATTCTTGTAACTAATAATTGCAGCTTGTGTTCTACTCTTTGGAGAAGTCAAAATGAAATCTTTGCTGTTCTGTGTCAGTAGTTTGAATGAAAACTCAGAAAGGTCGGGCTCTGCTCTGGGAGCTCGGTGCTGGTGGTTGTTAAATGCTCTTGTAAATCTGTGCAGGTCTTGGTAATGCTGGTTATTGCAATTACCACTGTGCCTGGACCAGCTTTGGTCAGATTGCTCTTGCTGCCATGGTCACATGGGTGGGAAATCTTAAAAGAAAAGAAATCTTAAAAGAAAAACCCTAGTTTTCCTGGAATTAATGCAATAGAAGATTGTGTAGGAAGTAATAAAAGCGATAAAGGGTAGATCTAATTGTTCTCCCACACCACGTCAAGATTTTTCAGAAACCTTTATCCATCTTGAGGAATAACTAACAAGCAAGTAATTACATTTATTCAAGTTTGCTAGTCTACTTTCCCAGAGGCAAAGTATCATTTCCTAAATGATTTCATTCATAAATGCATAAATGAGTAATTTTACACAGATGCTGAAAGAGTCTATTGTCTTTCTTACAGTACAACTTGTCAATGAGAAAGGAGAGGGTAAAAGTTTCAAGCTGTCAAGAAGAATTGCATTCAATCTACTTCTGGGTCTGCTCCTACTCAATGAGGCAGGTTTTGCTGGTGAAATTCTTCTCCAGTCTCAAGGCAGTAACATTGTGGCTGTGAGTACCTGAGAGAAGCCCTCTGGAAAAGGTAAGGTGTGATTTTGTATGATTTGATGTTGCTGGGAGAAGCAAAGAGACTTTCTGAAACCTCTTGGTGGGACTGAATGGGAGATGCATTTCTTGGCAGTAACAGCAGTATAACTATGAATTGCTGCCTTAACCTGTGAATTGCTGCCCCAGATGCCTGTCCCTTGTGTAAAAGCCCTGCATGGGAGATCTGTGTGTGTTAGGCAGTTTGGCAGAGGTGCTTAGGCATGGCACCAATGAGAATAAATGGATGAATAGCAAGAATTTTCATATAGTCATTGAAATACAAGGATCAATCTTTTGAAAAGAAAAAGAAGTAATGTCTCTAATAAAATCAAATCCAGGTTAAGAAAAGCACTGAAGCTTGATACAGTCCCCAAGTCCTCTTCCTAATCAGTTGCTTGCTGTCTTGTGTCTTCCCTCATGCAATTTCATATATTAGTTCTCCTATTACCTTGTGATCTTCCAAGGTCAACCAGCCCTCCACAGAAATTACTCAAGCAAAAACCTGTCAAAAGCCTTTACTCCCAAGGAGTGTAATTCCCCCTTTGGCAGAAGGGTTTGCCTGGTGTTGCTGCCAGATGTGGGCAGATGTTCCTGGGCTCAGGGGTGCTGAGCACAGGCTGCTGCTGGATGCAGATTTCCTTCCTTTAGGAGCCTCCTCCTGCTGGGGCAGGGGTGGTGGCATGGCAGAGGTGGCAGCCCTCAGCCCCACAGCACAGCCCCGAGCTGCAGGAGAGGCCCAAGGGAATATCATCAGCCTGGGCTGAATATCACCTACGGTTCTGGTAGATCTCCTTAGGGCTGTTGTGATCTAATAGCAGGAAATTGGGAAGTGCTCTGGTAAGAATGAGGTGATGGAGAGCAGGATTGTGACCTGTACAGTTGTAAGTGTGCATTCTCTGTCCTATTATGAAAAAGACTTATCAATATCTCTGAGATATTGCTGTCTGAATACCTACTTAACTGCCATCAAAATATAATTGTTCAATTTCTGGGGTATATATTAGGCTTTAATCCTTGAAAGTCATAATCAATAATTTTGCCAAGAGAAGAACCTTCTGACTTGTTTATTGTTGTGAGGAGCTTTTTTAGAAGATTTCTTGAGGGAAAAGTAGCTAGGGTGAAATCTCTTGTGTTTTAAAAGTAATCCCTTAGGAGTACAAAGTACACTTAGGCAGACATGCCTGTAACAAAGATAAAGGATTCATAATAAAATCGAGCTTTATAATCCAAATTTCAATTCATTGGAGTGCAAGTCATTTTTCTAGGACAAATAATTTTTTTAATTACTTATGTGTACAGTTGTAATTTGAATCATCTACAATCTCTTGTTTGCTCAGAACATTTTTCTCTACTGAGCAGAAATATTATCTAAAGCAAGAAGCTACTTTTGTCATGGGGGTTCTTTTGATTGGATTTTTTTCAACTTTAGTCATGCTTTTATGGTAATTTAAGAGAGTTTAAGAAGCAATTGATGACTTTTAAAGGAACAACATTCCAGGGCTGTGCATTTAGTTTAAATTTTTTTACAGTAAATTTCAGTCCCAGGGTTTTCTTTGTCTCGGAGAACTTCTGTCATTGCAGCTTTCTTGTCAATGATTAGCCACAGGCCAATGTTGTAGATGAATTTCAGCCCAATATCAAAATACACTTTCAGTTCCAATAAAAGGTTGCAGAACAATGATCCTTGCACAGCTGAGTCCCATTGTCAGAGTCCAGCAGCCAACATGCAACCCAAGGCTTGAGTCTCCAAGAGCAGCCTCACAGGTGCAGATGATCTTGAAAATGTCAAGTTAGTTAAAACATATTTTGTGCCATTTAGTTGCTTTAGTAAATGAGGAAATCTGCTATTCTTTCTAGTGAAGTTGTCTTTAATTGGATTTCTCAGTGGTCTTGAGATAGCTTGTTGATCATGAGGCCTTGAAAATCTTGTCAGAAAAAGTAGCTGAGACTGGTGTCACTCAATGATTCTAGAGCAGATGATAAATATGATATGAAGGATTTCTGCAAGCTGCCAGAGAAGCACAATAAAATAATGTCAGGTATTGTGCTGGACTGTGCTGGTTTTGCTCTTGTGACTCTGTGTGTTACGACAAAAGGCAAAATTCAAAGTAGAAGCCAAGAGTGTGTGAGTTTTTTATAAGTATTTTTCTTCTGATCTGCATCCACTGATTAAATCCTTAGCAAAGGCTTGCTTTACCTCTGTGATGGAACCATGTTACTGCAGAAGTGACAAAAATTTTGCAGAACAATCCACAACAGAAAGACCTAAATGAAGAATAAGTGTAAGGAATCCACTTTGAGTTGATGATGAATATAACAGCAAAGGATGATGAAATTTGCTGTTCAGTATGCTATTATTCAGATGAAATCCCAAATATTATACCTCTCTTTGATAGTGCTGTGTTGCTGATTCATAAATTAACATGCCTCCTGCTCAGAGGCTGATTCTGTGTCACTTTCATGAAATAATCTTCATTCTGATAACTATTAAATGCTGTATAAGTTGCAGGATTGCACCTCAATTTCCAACTTATTTCCATAGTGCTTAGTTTGTTGGGTTTTGTGATTTCACATCTGAGCTCTAGCTTAAGAGGTAAATTCTCAGGGGATCATGGCATTGTGAATGCTTCAGTGTGAGATGTATGATTCAGCAGCTTAGCTAATAGTTACTTCTGTAACTCAATGCATTTTTATGGTTTACTGTAAAAACAGCTATTCCCACTGGTTGCTGCCTCCCAGGCACCTATAGGACAGTGACTCATTGAATCTCTATGGCAGTATTCAAAGAAATACTTTTCTTACTTTATTATGACTAATCTTCAGGAGAATCAGGGCAAAATTTTAAACACTTTGCCTGTCTTTCTTAGAAAGTATATGTGTATTTAAAGTGAAATGTGATCTCAGTAATGGTGGTACACACAGAGCTGTGCAATATGCACAAAATTGCATTTCTCCTGAAGGTGATGTAGCTTAGTGGTGTGGTAGGGAGGTACAGAGCTCTGAATGGAGGGTCTTCTGGACTGAAGTCCATGATTATGGAATCCAGGGGTGCAGTGAGCATAGGCTTCCCATTTTCTGCAATTCCATTTTTTTTCTAGTGAACATGAAATCTTCATTCTGATAACTATTAAATGCTGTATAAGTTGCAGGATTGCACCTCAATTTCCAACTTATTTCCATAGTGCTTAGTTTGTTGGGTTTTGTGATTTCACATCTGAGCTCTAGCTTAAGAGGTAAATTCTCAGGGGATCATGGCATTGTGAATGCTTCAGTGTGAGATGTATGATTCAGCAGCTTAGCTAATAGTTACTTCTGTAACTCAATGCATTTTTATGGTTTACTGTAAAAACAGCTATTCCCACTGGTTGCTGCCTCCCAGGCACCTATAGGACAGTGACTCATTGAATCTCTATGGCAGTATTCAAAGAAATACTTTTCTTACTTTATTATGACTAATCTTCAGGAGAATCAGGGCAAAATTTTAAACACTTTGCCTGTCTTTCTTAGAAAGTATATGTGTATTTAAAGTGAAATGTGATCTCAGTAATGGTGGTACACACAGAGCTGTGCAATATGCACAAAATTGCATTTCTCCTGAAGGTGATGTAGCTTAGTGGTGTGGTAGGGAGGTACAGAGCTCTGAATGGAGGGTCTTCTGGACTGAAGTCCATGATTATGGAATCCAGGGGTGCAGTGAGCATAGGCTTCCCATTTTCTGCAATTCCATTTTTTTTTCTAGTGATTTTTCAGGAAAACTCTGTTTCACATAAAGCGTGTCTGTAAGAGCACAGGGTTTCATGCTTTTAGTAAAGCCTGGGTGTGAGTCACCCTAAGCAATTCCCTCAGTCTTTAGAGCTGAAGACTTAGGGGAAGAGAAAAAGCTCAAAACAAACGCTTCTGAAAATGCCTTGAGGAATAGCTGAGTCTTTGTGTCTTCTGTCAGATAAAACATATGCATGGAGGCAGTGATGATGATGGTAAAATAAGATGGTCACGGGCTAATTTTGGACCCTGCTTTATGTCCTACTGACATACTTTCTCCTCCTCAGGATGCCATTCCCTCTCTTGGCAAACACAATGAGGCTCAACCCTGCAGGAGCCCATGGGCTCTCCTGTCAGCTGTGGGCATTTCAGGTGTGGGTTGTGGGAACATGAGCCACGAGCAAGGTGGGAGATGGATTTTCCTAAGTATGCAAATATCTCAGCAGAAAGATTTCTGTCCTGTAACAGACAGCCAAGCTTTTTGGTTTGTATGGTTTCCTCCCCTTGTCTGTTCAAGTGGGACTTTGGCACCCAGACTCCCTGACTTGTGCACAAGTGAGAGGCTCACCCTGGTGAGGAGAGGAGGAGGCTGAGTGCAGCAGCACAGCTCAGGTGCCCTCCCAGATGCTGCCAGCAGTGCAAGGCACACTCCTGGAGCTGGAGTGGTCTGTAGTCACCACACAGGTCTTGGCCAGGAGCAATTTCCTGTGGTAAACATGGGACTTTGAAAGGTGATTATTTGGAAGATATCCTGAGGGCTGTAAACCCTGTAAGTCACTTGGAGAGGCATATTTCATTTTCAGTTCATCATTTAAAGGCCTAAGGATTTTTTTTTCTTTATAATCCCCTCTTCCAATTTAAACTTTCTGGTATTCATCTGTAGATGAATCAGCTCCAACCTTATCTCAGTCCAGGGGAAAATCTGTAACAGATGCATCACACAGTAGCAAATAATTTTAGCTAAGCTACCTGGTACACTTTGCTCTCTCTTTAGCACAGTCATGTCCTAAAATGGCACCATGACTTTTAGAAGCTGAGAGAAAATTTATTAAACCAAGCAGGAGCTTAACACTAAAGAAGAGATATTGCAGGCAGCCAGATCCCCTCCAGAAATCCTGCTGGATAGATGTGACTTGTAAGGTGTATTAGAACCACAGCAACAAACCAAGCAAAGCTTCTATCAACAACCACCTAGTGAAATAAGGGTACCTTTCATAATTTCAAAGAGTAAGAACTGGTTTTATTTGTTATTTTACCCTCCTGAGCAGATGATAGAACCTTTAGAAACAGCTGTTTTGAATCAAGCTTTGCATTTCTAGGTGTGGTAAAGGATTTCATTCCTCAATCCTGCACTGGTGGATTGCATTTGTATGGGCTTACAGCTGAGCCATTTCCAAGAATCAGCCCTAACCAAACATTTCAAAATAAACTGAGCTGCCATTATGCTGTGCTCCTCCAGAGAGCCTGCCATTTTCCTGGAAAGCTATAATGCTATTAATTTTTCAATAGCTTATATCATCAATAAGTAAAGCCAATGTTAGTTGCTAGAGTATTACAATTAGGTCCATTTTACATCTATGTGAAAGTACAAATATGTAACCCCAAACGCAGTCAATTAAAGTTTCCATTTAATTTTCTAAGGTTTTAAACAGATATTAGTATTTTCTGTTAGCTACTTTTACCCTTCAATTGCTTTAAAATGATGTCATAAAGTTTCATTCTTGTGATTTGCTTTAAAGGGTTGAAATATGAGTCAGTCTCTTTTCAAAATATTCATATGTCTATGAAGTGATCCCAGTTTGATATCAAAGGAAAAAGGGCTGTAAATCAGTCCTTTTGTTTCAGCTTGAAACATGACTTGTACTTGTCCTACTGAGCCTGGAAAAAAACACCAATTAAATTTGCTACTCTGGAGGACTCATGCATTTATTTCTCATGTTTTCTGATGACTTCACAAAAAAAAAAAAACAAAACAAAAAAAAAAAACCAAAAAAACCCCCAAACCAACAATGAACCCAGCAGGACAGGATTTACTATGCTTTATTAAAAGTGCTTCATGAGTGATAAAGGCAAAATTTCCAGAGAGGTCTCTAGCTGCAAGAAAAGGTGTTAGTGTAAATACATCAGGCCTTATGGACCCAATGGGAGCAAAAGAAGAGTAAATGAGAATAAATTTGAGAGGTTTGAGGGTGGAGCAACTTCTACACCAAGCCTTAAGGTGTTTTCCCCAAACTAACAGAGATGATAAATTTGCTTTTGGACCAAATGATTCCTGGCTTGTATGGATTCCCTGAAAAAAGAAGCTAAAGGGTTTTCTAAATAGGTCTTTGGCAGCAGTTTTGGATACAGACAATTCATAGTTAAGGTGTTTTCCCCAAACTAACAGAAGATAAATTTGCTTTTGGACGAAATGATTCCTGGCTTGTATGGATTCCCTGAAAAAGGAAGCTAAAGGGTTTTCTAAATAGGTCTTTGGCAGCAGTTTTGGATGTTACAAAACCCAGGCAAGGCATGGGGGCCAGGCAGGGCAGTGCAGATGGGAGGTTGGTCTCCACTGGGGCTGCTGCCAGGTCTGCTGGGCAGGCAGCTGGTGGCACCTCCGTGTCCCCCTTGGCCACATGTCCCATTGAGGCAGAGCAGAAGGGAGGGGTGGCCACAGCTGCTGTCCAAGAAGTGGCACAAATGAGCTGTGCCTCCTTTTGTCCCAAGTCACTGTTTTTACACTTAAACATTGGCCCTCAAAAGCTGTGCCGGTAGGTAAATTCTGGTTTTCCTGTGTCCCTCAGAGCTGTGGTTTGTCCAGCAGAGCCCCACTGCAGATGGTCTGCCCTGTTTAGATCCTTGCCTTTAGGACAAACACCTTGCCTTTAGGATAAGCATCTTCAAGGGCATTTTGCTTGTGGGGAAGTTGTGCTGGAGCCCTTGACATGTGCTGTGTGTGCTGAAGAATGCTGTGAAGTGGCAGCAACGTGTTTCTGTAGGTGCACTTAATTCCAATGAGAAAACACGTGAAAAACACCCCAAAACCACCACAAAACACTCCTGAAAACATCCCCAAAACCACTCCAAACCATGCCCAAAACTCCCCTAAAATATCCCCAAAAACCCACCAGAAACACCCCAAAAGCACCCAAAGATACACCCCAAAAAACACCCTTGGAGGACATAAATATATCCCTTTCACTTTGTTGTGATTTGATCCTCTCCCAGTGCAGGTGCCCTTAAAATAAGAGCTAGCCTTAGATCTTATATGATCTTTTAATGTCATGACATTCATCAATAATGACGAGAAGACATGTACAGGTGTACACAGCTTTATTTTATGAGATAAAAAGGGAAAGCAAATAATAAACATGAATGTGCAATTTTACTAAATTAAGTTTTATTGTGATCAATTTGTTTTCCTTCATGCGCAGTCAGATGGCCAGTTTGTTCTCACTAATGCTGATATAAAAACTCATATTTTCCATGACAAAAAATAAATTCCTTTGTAGCAAGTAATTTTATGTTTAATTATGAAATGCCAATGTTTTCGTAAGTGATGCAGGTGCTGTTTCTGTAGGAATAAGCAGTGTCATTGTGGCAGTATGGTGTTGTCTGCTACTCGTTCTTGATAAAGGACTTTTTTAGGCAAGTTTCAGGTATCAGCTAAAGTAGATTCAGGGTTAGGAAAACAAACAAATGTCTCAAATTTTCATTTAGAGTTGATCTCTTTTATCCACAATATGATGAAAATTTCAAGCAAGTTTCCAATTTGTGGTTCTGTCCTAAATTATTTCAGTCCCATCTTCTGAAATCCTGATTTAACACAGGCCTTGCCAAAGAGATCAAGGAAAAGTATACATAAATAATTTTCCATAGTGAATATGCTCTGCAAGGTATATTTTTTTTGTTTTAATTTTAATTAACTACATCTCAGTTGCAAATATTCGCAATGAAAATCTAATAAAGCTTGCTTGGGTTTGGTTTTCATTAACATTGCAAAACTAGGAACAAATGAATAAACATGCATGAAAGGATCATGAACTGTATTGAATGTACAAGGGATTACATCCAAGGCTTTGAGCTCCATTAGATTTCTGAGCTGGCCTGCTTATGGTTTTGTAAATGCTAGAACCTGGGACACATTTAAAGACACCATCCTAGGAAGTCAAAGGGTTATAATAATAGTAGGGCAACTTTCTTAATGTTTAGAGTCTGTCCAGATTAATCTTAAAATTTTGTCACAAATGAGATCTAAACATGGAGAGAATATGGAATGAAAGTGAGAGGGGGCAAAGGCAAGGGACCTTCAGCCTGGCTGGCCTTTGTGACTCAGACAACCACCTCAAGTCTTGTTGAAAAGTGGTGGTGTAAGAATTATAAAGATGTAAGAGTCATGGTGTCCAGTGTAAATCCCAGGCTTTGCTTAAGGCTTTGTTATATATTTTTTTTTTAACTATTAGTAGGGACATGTTCCTGTTGATATTTTCTCCCCTTGTGGCTTCATCACTGTGCTGCTTGGGGAAATCTTCATATATTTTTCTCCACTTCTGTTCCTATAGAAGTATGTTGCATTTCTGTGGAAATACAGATGCTACTTGAAATCCAAGGCAGCAGCATCTTTCTTTATAGTAGCCCTGTTTAACTTTGCATCAAGAAGTCAAGTGAGAGTTTTACAGTTGACTTTGAGCCTCTTAGCTTGTGTCTTTCATACTGTTTAAAGCTTCTTGGATGTTACTACAAACCCGCTGTCCTGGGTTTAATCTTGCTGCCCTTCACAGCTGTGTTTTAACATGTTCAAGATGAGAATTTCATTATGGAACTTTGATGTTTGTGGATTCTTAACACAAATTCTAATAGTGATAGAAAATTAAAGTGTACATACCCATAGCAACAGAAATAGTACAGCCACCATGAAATGGGATGGTTGAAAGGAATAGGGTTGAGATTGTAGAAGCATTTTGAATACACACATGATTGACTTTCGAGTGACTTGATGTGGTTGTGCCTGTTTTCCCTTTACAAACCTTTATGCTTTTGAATTGGCATTAATGTTAATGGAAAGCAAATTCTGAAACCACGTGTGATTACTTACCAGAGCTGAATTTCAAATACCATACGTTCTACTTGTAGGAAAAAAGCATTGCCAAATGTCAAAAAAAATTCAGGTGCTGATAGAATTATATTCCAAGTCACAGGTCCAAAGATTTTGCTCATTTCAGCCTGCTTCTCAACACATTCTTGTGTCCTGTCCAAACAAATATACAGGTTAACACACTACAAAGAGGTTTCTATTTCATTTTGACCTCTGGAACCCCATTTGTTTATTTGCAGGGCTTCCTCTACAATAGAAACCAAGGAGCTGTTCACTCCTCCATGGCAGTCAGGTAAAGGTCAGCTAAAGTTGTGTTAATTTCTAGGGATCCATGATTTTACTTCACTCTGCATGAACCTTGAACTTACATTTCAGAGGCACTGAGCTCTTTCCAGAATTTGTTCTGATGCCATTATGCTCAATGAAAGAAATTTCTTGACTTTTTGGGCATTGACTCAATATTTTGAGCTGCTTCTGCTTCGTTCCAGTCCATTTTCTTAACCTAATTACTAAGTGGCTTCATAGCTGCATTATCATATTTGAGAAGGACACTAAATAAATGAAAATAATAACCCTGCATCTTCCCCGTTTTTTTCCAGATATGTTGATTTCAGAAGTATAATGAGATTGTAGTTAATGCCTCTCTTTAAATATGTTAATTAATATATTGTGATTGCTTTAAGGAGTGTGTGAAATACCTGTTACAAGGTTAGAATGCATTTCTTTAATCCCAGGTCCTTGGTTAAATTGTTTAACACTAATCCTCTGCAGAGGTTACATGTGGTGCTAAAATGATGAGACATCATGTTTGGGCTCACTCACCCAGCCCTCAGGGTTGGTTAAGGTGCAGTTACTGTAGCTCAAGAATCATGAAGGTTTCCCAGTGCTCAGCACACCTTGATCCCAAATTCTTCCACAGTGTAGCTGTGGAAGGCCTCCCCAGCTGGGCACTCCTAGGTCAGAACAGCAGTGGGAAAATGCCAGCATTGATCATCCACATAATGTACTTTATTAAAGGCTCTCTGCATCTTGATTTTTGCAGGCGTTTAGCCCCAAAGGAATCAATCCTGTTTTCCCATTCACTCAGATATCTGTCTACACACGACCCTGGGCTTGTATTTATTTTAAACTTTAAAAAATCTAAAAATAATGTGATGTAGAAGTGACTTCATTTGGAATAAGTCTAAATTTAAGGCATAGAGCATATGTCTGATATGCAAATGTATGAAAAATAAACAGCCCTTACCCTCACACTCTGTGGCCTGTGGAGAGGGCACCTATGCCTTCCTTTCCTGAAGGTGGCACAACTGAAACTGGAATATATTTCCACAACCCCTTCTATGTATAAGATGGACACCAGGAGCACCTCAACAGTATTATAACTTTTCAAACTTTTTTTTTTTTTAACCTCCTTGGCATACACAAAAGCTGGTTGCCTTGGCTGGCTCCAATGGTTTGAAAGCTGCTAGGATGCATTCTAGGTATCCCGGTACCCTCAGATGGGAGGATGTCTTTTTGTAACCACAGACTGCTGTAAAAGTAAATTTAATCCTGTTGCAGCTGGATCTTCAAAGGCAAACATCTTTAAAGAACCTTTGGTGTTTCACCGAGGTATTTGCAAAAAGATTTCTCAAAGCACTTTAAGGATGAGCTAAGGAGAAGTCTAACCAGTGACCCAACCATATTTATTTACATTTTAATGCTCCTAACGTGATTTGATGGCAGGATGTTTAATAAGCAGCAGCAGTTTGAATTTCCTGGCTCGGCTGCCTGAGCTGTGGATATTGGCCTGTTACACTGTGTAATGAAATGAAATGGAATGGAATGGAATGAAATGAAACCTGAGCTGAGGCATCAGTGCCGGGATCTGTCACTCCTGCTGGGGCTGGGGGAGGAGGGCACTGACTCATGATGCTGAGCAGCTCTCATATCAAATATGTGTTACAGACATTACTCAATGCTCATCAAAAAAAAAAAAAAGAGTTTTAGAAAATGATGTGGCTGATTTGTTTGTAAACCAGCCAGCAGTGCAAATCAGAGTGCTGGTGCCTTGAGAAGGCTTCGGTGATTGAGATAAAGCAATTCTGGAAGGACGGGGTAGATGTAAGGTAGCTAATTATTTGTCTGTATTAGCTCTGTCCTGTGATGATAGGATGGAATATTTTCAAAATTGTTTAGTTGTACCATTTCTTTTCTAGAGGCACAAAACATTATTTGGTGTAGCAGCTTGAGAGACGCTTTTCTTGTCTCGCCTGCTTCTCATGCTTTCAGGTGAAAGGAAGAGAGCTGTCAAATATTATCTGTAGGAACTAAAAGATGACAATTAACATTTGGATCTGGTGAAGTGCTCAGTACCTTCTTTATTGTTTATTGTGTCAGCAAGTTTGTGTATATTTGGCATCTTTTTATGACTTGAATTTGGAGCTGTGCAGTTGGCTGTGTTGAAATAACAGACATTTGAATTAAATGTGAAATAAAGAGACAGCTCAGTAAGAAATGATGAGGCCAGCTAACTCCATCAGGTTGTCTTATCTCTTGCTTGGATTTTGTTTGATTTATGAGGACTGGTCATCTTCCTACCCAGCAAATCAACACTGAATCATTGTTTCATCTACCTTTTATCTACATCCTAACATCTGTTATACCTTTTCTAGAAGTATGTTAATGGCACATATCTTTCATCCGTGGAGAGATTGAAGCCTGGGTGGGGGATCATGATCTTTGCAAAGTGATATACAAAACTAATAGCCAGATAAGATATATGATTTTCTTTCACATATTTGGTTGTTAAAACTTCAATGCTGAGGCATTTGTGGAGAGTGTTGTTGTTTTCTGTGCAAAGTATTATAAATTACATTTTTGTTACAAGATTAGCCAGAACAGCCTTGTGATTTATGCATCACATCTATGAGCCAAGTTCTGGGAAGAGTGAGGTTAAAAATAGGGCAGCAATAATGAAAAATTGGAAGTAATATGGACATGGAAAATGTTATATAAAAATTCAATGAAAGATGATAAAAGAAATTTAGAAGATGGTCAGATTTGATTTAATAACCAAGAAAAAAGGAACTTCTGAAAGAAGGCATCTCCCTTCTTGTTTGGTCATCATTCCCCTTACGCTTTTTCCATGTTGAAAGATGTCTTAGAGCATAGAGTGCCCTAACTGTGATTCATTTCACTTTGTGTGGGTATGGTTGGGGGTACCAGCCATCCCCAGCCCCTCCCTCCTTGGGCTGTTTCTTGCTGTGGATTTAACAGAATTTACCTGCTGAAAGAAGCCACGTTGAACCAAAGGGCCCTGATGTGCTGATAGAAACAGCTCAACTCTCTTTTTAGCTTCTGTGAACATATTTCCTCATGTTGTACCTTATTCTGTGGTACTTCTTTCCGGGAAAAGCCAGAAGAGAATAGGAGAGGAGCCATAGGGCTGTGGATCCCCTATTTCAGAGTGTTCATGTTGGTCTGGAGCAGTAACTTGCATTGTGTGTGCAGGTGATCCTGCCCCTCTCGGATGGGAGACACAGAAATCTGCTGTGATGATCCTCTGCAGGCAGAACTTCATGCAAAGATAACTCCTTCTGATACCAGGTGACAAGGGGAGCTGTCTTTGGGGTTTGTTTTTTACTGTTCTCAGGCTGATATAAAAGGACAAAGAGAACACCTGAAGTAAACAGATATGGGTGTGGCTATAAACAGGAGATGATGGCATTTGGCCAATCAAGAGAAGCTTTGCTTGTTGCAATTCAATGAGGAATTGTTCTCATTGGACAAGATACCTTGACAGGAAGCATATTTTTAAAAATATAAATCCAGGGCCATTCAGATCTAGACACATGGTAAGACTGCATTAAACCAGGTCCTACTCTTCCCTGAGAATTTCTGAGACCCTGCTGCATTCAGGGGGGCTGCACACAACTGTGCACCCCAGTTCCTATGGGCTGGAATGCAGAACTGATCTCTGCTGGTACATTTTGGCATTAGTACAATTAGAAACTTTTTTTGGTGCTCCTTCCATCAATTCTTTTGTATTACAATACCAGTGGGTGTGCTTATTGACTGGAGTTAGTCACTGCCTTCTCCCATGCTTTTGCTCAGCAAGGCAAGGCAGTGATGCAGCTGCTGCTGCTGTCAGAGGGGCAATTGTCAGAACCTGATTCGGTTATCTGCTCCCATCTAAACAATACTAGTATGGCTCAGGATGAATTTTCAACGACTCCACCATCTCTGCATTCTTTCTTCCTTCTTATAACTATTTGCACAGTCCCTGTTCTGTGGCAACCATCTTCAGTAACATTCCTTATGTTATTTTAATTTAGTATAAATACCTTTACAGATTTTTCTGATGCAGATCACTGCTTTTTTGATTCTGTAAGCATAAGACAAAATACAGTTATGCTGGTAGAAATATTTTTGAAGCTGAAGAACCACTTTCCCTTGTTTAAGTTAAATTGGAAAAATATTACCACCCCATCACCTTGTGTACTCTATGTGAATGCTAATAATAGAGTTCAGGTGTGTGATTGAAGAAGTTATTGTGGAAACCAGTAAACAGAGGAGCTCAGGCAGAGATTGTTGATTTTTTTGTTTTGTTTAAAGATGTACAGGAATCACAGATGCAGCCAGTGGAGTGCTAGTAGCAAAACTGTATGAGAAACAAAATATGTATTGAGAGAATGATTGCTTTTGTTTGGTAAAGTGATGGCCTAGAGTTGTGACCAAAGAATATTTCTCCTGTTGTTTCATCCCTCTTGTATCCAAAGAATTGGAGGATTTCTGGGACTTCAGTTTCCCTGAATATTGCACTGTTGTTCCAGTGCCTATTCAATAAAGTTTGATGCTTCCCAAAAGTGATGGATTATTGCACATGTGCTGTTGATTTCTGGATATAGAACAGTCCTTGGCAGAAGCATCCAATATATTGCACATGTGCCCTGTGAGGGTATGCATGTCTGTAGTCAGTCTAGGGTTTCTGCCAGGAAAAGGCTGCCTCATGTCTGGAAACCCCAGACAAATTCCTTACAATTCATCCAGATGAGATTAGAAATGGGGGAAAAATAATATTGTAAACTCTTAGAAAAATAAGACCACAGGAGACCCAAAGATGTTACCTGTTGTGCCTCCTTGATGGAAAATGAGGTCAGTTATGCCTATGACATTCCTAATTACAATTTTGTAAGCTGTCCTAAAAGACCTCCAGGAAAAGTTTCTCTAGCTAGAACTTCCTTGGGCAGCTCATTGCATGTTTAATTGTTCTTAGCTTAGAAAGTTTTTTCCTAAAGTTCAACCATAACTTTAGACCTGTTTTCATTGATCATATTTGATAATTATAGTGGCTTTCTCTTTGCCTGGTGCCAGTCTATCTGTCCTGTAGTCAGTCACACAAAAGAAGGGATAGGGATGGTCTTGAACTTCTGCTTTTTGCATCCATGTGCCCTGAAGCCTGTTTATGGTTTGAGTATCACAGTTGTCTTCTTGGAGTTTTTTTTACTATAGAATGACATCATTGATTCGTATGGATTTTGGGATCCCCTGTAAACACTGTGAATTTTAATCCCGTCTTCCAAAGTAGTGGCAGACTTTCCATGCCATGTTACTTGCATTTAATGACATGTGCTCTTCCACCAACAAATCAGTGATGGATTTTCAGGGCAATGGCATCCAGAGCTGTTTGTGCAGCCCTGTTTGATACTTCTCTCCACTTTGCAACATGCAGGTCAATAATCTGCAGGCAAAATTTTGTCACATGGTAGTTTGCATTGACCAAACTTCCCTTGTCTGCATATGAGGACATCAGGGCAATCAATGTTTTAAGTCAGAGTCCGTAATTTTGTTACAGAAAGAAATTAGACTGGTTTGATATAATTTGCTTTGAACAAATCCATGCTGGTTGCTCACAATCTTCTTATTTTATTCCAGATGGTTACAAATGCATTGTTTGTTCACAAATTTTTTTCCAGGAAGCTGCAGTTAAGCTGCCTAGCCTATAATTTTCTTGCTCCTCAATTTCTTCTTTTTGATAGAAGGCATTAACTCTCCTTTTCTGCTTTTCAGTGGCATTACCTGTCCCCCACGAGTTCTTGAAAATAGCTGCTTCAACTAGTTGCTCAGGTAAAAAGGGATATGTGATATCCCTAGGATTACACCAGAAAAATATCTGACTCTATAATCAAATTATCATCTTAACACAAAAAAAGCCCTGCTAAACCCTGACAATTGGCTCTGTGAGTTCAGGCAGTTTGCAATTTCTCCTTTAGCAATCTCAAAGTGGTGTGTGATGGCATAAGAAGTTGCAGGAAGAGCACAGTCTGCCTGGTGAATAAGCTGCCTCCTCCCTTTGTCTCCTGCAGGCCATCTCGTTGCCTTTAATAGCTTCCCTTATATTTCAGTCGTTTCCATGGCAGCTAATAATTTATTATTGAGCTAAGTATTAATTGCTTTATAATTATAAATCCAAGCAGCATGCTGGCACATCTATCTGAAAACTTAGGCACTAATTCCTTTCATATTGATCATCCTCCCTACTTGATCTTTTTGAATTCATGAATTGTTTTATCTCACCTCTTAACAGTCAGTAAAACTAATCTAAAGCTTTTGTGCTGTAACCCCTTTTTGAATTCTGCTCTTGCAAAGCCTCCCTGACCAGCACTAGATATAAGCCCCTTTGAATGCTTTCATATAAATCCAGCAGAAGAAGCTGCTTTGAGAATGCCCTTGCCCCTAAATTTGGGTGTTTTCTCTGCCTTTTCTTGAACAATTTCATGATAGCAATTATAAATATGTGATCACAGTAATAAATGTGCTTTTATTTACATATATTTGGTATTAACAGAAAATATGCACACAGGCAATAAGTTTATTTTCAAAATTTAAAAGAAAATTTTCAGTGGGAACTATCCCAGATACAGACAGAAAGCAGGCACTGATTTTGTTGCTGATATGCCTTTATGTTTCCTGTCTGCCTGTGCAATCTATTGCCTACTGCTCCTAGCCTAAATGTGAGTTTTTAGCAACTGTATCTTTGTTCTGGATTCATGCATTTCTTGACTCATGGCTGGGATCATTGGGTTGAGAGGCAACACAAATAATAAGAGTAATCATAAACAGAGTAGGATATTGATGTGGCTGAAAATTGAAATAATGCACTTTCTGCAAATGACAGAAATAGTTTTTCCAACAGAGTAATATTTTCAGATAGGCAAAGCTGTTGATAAATGCATATTTTCCTACCTGAGAAGTGCATATCTCATGCCAAAACTGAGAACCTTTTTTATTTAGCAACCCTCCTATGGAGCCTGTGCAAAGCCCAATGATAATGAAATAAATCAGTTTTGTTACATTGCATAGCTCTCACAAGTTAGATGACTATTTAATCTTTGCAAAATCCCTGTCTTTAAAAAAGAAAGGCAAGCAAAGCTTGCAACAGTTGTTTTGGTTTTCCTTGTAGTCAGATTTCCTGCTTGTTTACAAACCACAGCTCCTGCCACACTATTAGACCATTAGGTTTAAAATTAGAGTGTTTCTAGGTAAAAAGGCACAATATAATAGTTTCCATGACTGATGCATCTGCCTTTGGGCTTATGGCACAGACCACTGCCAAGGCAGTTTAACCCAATGTACCAACTGTATTTGAACTGTTCAAGGATGCTGAGACACTCTAGACACAGTTGTTCCTTTTCCTCACTTATTTAGAGATTAATCTTGCTTCAGGAGACCCTGTGCTCTCGCTGCTGGCAGGGTGTCAGTTCTGTGAAGGCACTGTGTGCTTAGGCTAAAATATTTAGTTAAGGAAGAAACAAAAGCAGTCTAGTCAACAGTTCAGTAGTTATAAATCTGGATGTACTGTCATAATAAAAATAAAATAAGTGAATATAGGCTTCATCTTGTTCTAAATTGATGAGGTTTTTTTTCATACCTGCATGAAAGAAAACGACACTGCTCTGCTTTTCTTGTTAAAGATCTTCACAGTAGTTTCTCCTGGAGGCATTTTAGATGGTTCCCCAGGTAAATAACATTAAACCTTTCTGAATATTTTTTTAGTGATGCTTCACAGAGAGTTCAAACAAATATTTTCAGTTAGGTAGTAATATGTAGATAGAGAAATATTTTCTAGAAGGAGGTTTTGGATTTCAAAGTATATATGATTGTTATATTACTTGCTGCATATTTGTTTTGCAAGCCACACTGGTTTTGGATGTATGCTTCTGCTTTGGTAACTTTCTCCCTGGTGTACAATTTTATGGAGACTTGTAGGTATGATGTGGGGGCAGAGAAGATTTATTGAAACTGTTTCTCTCTTGTTCTATACCTGCATGGCAGTTCACATCTCTGATCTATTGTTCTCTGCTTGTGCCAGCTCAGCTAGAACATCAAAGGGAGATTTAACATCATTTGTGTAGTTAATTGTTTAGAATTGCCCAGACTTGCTAGTCAACTCAATTCCTCACCTAACAAACAAGAAGGAAAATACATCTGGGCCTCTGACCATAAAGGGGGTGCTCAGGCAGGGTCACCACTCAGCCTTTGTGTCTGTAGCTGCTCATAACTTTCTTTTTTGATGCACAGCAAAAGCAGATGGATGGCATCACTGCTCCATCCATTAAGCTACACATATATCTTATGTATTTTCAAAGTGCTGCTTGCTTTTTTAATCATTAGCACTTATTTCCTTCTGGTGCTTTCTTCTCTATTGGCTATAAAGGATGTTTTTTCATGTTACATTTTAATTTTGCTGTTAAAAGGCCTGGCTGGAAAAAAAGCTTTTGTAACAGTGTTAAAAAAATGTGTGCAAGACAGCACAAATGACATGCAAGCTTATTCCATGAGGTTTGCTTAATTGAAGATAAATAAATTTATTATCTTGCAATTACTGTGGCTTGTATATATAAACAGCTTCCCAGCAAGTTTAGCAACTCAACTCATGCTGCTTTCCACTTGGCACCAGCTTTTACTTCACTGTATCTTAAAAGATTCTTGGAGGAGTTTCCCTCCTGGTTCTCTGGGCTCTTTGACATACAGACAAGATACCATGTCAGGATCTTACAAATTCTTCCACAGAAGACACAGATAGGAATATTGAGGCAGAATGGCAAAACAAATAAGAATGTTAGTGAACTAAAATGCAGATTAAAATGCTTTCCTTTTAAAATTCAGAGTATAATTCTATTCTGTGAGATGACTCCTAATTGATAGCACTGATTAGCTGTCTTTTATTGTTATTATTTCATAAGAGAAGAAGCACATGGAATAGAAGAAATCACTCACTTGGGATTATGGGAAGGAGCATTGTTGAAATGTGAAACTGTTGTTGGAGCTTGGCAGGCTCATTCTGCCATAATTACCCCATTGACCCACAAGTGAACTTACTTTACTTTTCAAAGAAACAATTTTGGAATGTTTCCTGGGGAACATTTTGCTGTTGATGTGTGAGCACACAGTGCAAGATGCTAAAGATATATCCAAACTTGTGGCTGAGTATTAGTGCTGCTCCCTAGTGAAGCTGCACAGCCACTTTGTGGGGCATCATCTCTTTGGTGGGAGTGCTCTGTGTCCTGAGCAAATCCTATCCATGGATTACACCTGTGCAATGCTCAAAGGTGTAATTACTTCTGGATTTTTAAGATGCAGTCTTTAGTGAGTGTGGAAACTTGGGAGCCTGATCCCAAGTGCTGTCCAAGCACTTTCCATTAAAGGGGAGACCAACACCTTATAAACAGGAACAGAGACCTTTAAAAAAACCCACTGATTTGGTGGTGTGAGGTTTTCTTTTTTTTTCTTTCTTTTTATTAGTTACATACCTGGAGACTTCTTTCTCCCATTCCCTTTTAAGGCACAGGTCCAAGTGCCTTTGCTGGCACTTGATCCTGAACTGAGCAGAGAACTGTCCTGCCTGAGTCAGTTTCTGAGCTTGTCTTTTTTAACTGTTTGAGCCACCACTAACCAGAACATGGTCACTCACTGATCTTCCAGTCTGCAGATGTATTGCAAGGATGAGCTAAAAATGCTGAAGTATGAATATTTGTTACCTAGGCCTTTCAAGAAATTCTTAATACTTCTGAAGAGTAGACTTCTTGTGGCTACTCAGATTTGCATTTTATGTTAGCAAGGAAGCCTTTCAAAACATCCATGGAAAAGGAATAATCCTGATAATTCAAAGATGAATTATATTTGATTAATTTTATAAATTAAATTATATTATAATATAATAAAAATGGGTAATGTAGTGGTAGTTCATTAAATGGAAAAATTCTGAATATGCTAATGGCTTAATTCAGGAATTAATTGCTAATCCTTCCTCTTTGTACCAATTCAAATTTCTTTCTTCCTTGACATGGTTTTGATAAGGTAGCAGTGGATATCCTTTACTGCTGCTTATGGTGACATTTTTTGTTGAACTAATTTTTAGAATTTATCATAAATATGAATGTCGGTATTAGATTCTATTCTATGGGGAAGGTAGCAAAAGGAAAAATTGTTTCTGAATTATTGAAGGTTCATCTGGAATTCACTTCCCAGCTTTCAATTTTGTTAGGGTTTTTCCCTCAGAGTCTAAAAGATAATGTTTCTACAGACAAATTCTCTGCTGCTTCAGAAAATGCAGCTCTCGTGTAACTTTCATTTCATTTCCTTGCCTGCACAATTAAAACACAAACTCGAGACCTTTTTCTGGGCACTTCCATCGTCTATTTCTCATTATGCTTCTTGATGAGATTTTTAGGCTTCACAGAACACCGTCTAGGCAGCTAATCCGATGCAGGGCTAAGATCACAGCACTTCTTGTGTAATTCTTATTAGGTTAATCAAGAAACTTACTGAAGCAGGAGGTTTTTTAAGGCCTGCCAGATTTGAAGGATAGATCAAAGTTCATAGCCCTCTGACCCTTTTGCCCTAACTTGCCTCAGCAAAGTCTCCATGAATGGCCTTATTGTGAATTTGGCAGCGTCCAGAGCCTGTACATTTGCAATTGTTTAGGCTTAGGAGGGGCATTGTGCTGCCCCTGATGAAATGCATTTTCTTTTCTCTTTCTGAAGTGTAAAGGTTTTCACCTCCATTGCCTATACAAGTGCTCTGGTCACCACAATAGCACTTAGGTGATCCTTGTTCCTGTCAGGCTGAGCACCCAGTTTTATGACAGAGTGCAATTAAATGGCTCAGAAGCCAACATTAGGAAAACAGCGGTGAAGAACAGGGGGAAAGCTTAATTTCCATATGGTCAGCCAAGCAAGAACAACACCAGCATTGTGATCTGGAGTAGATAGTTTAAGCACTATTAAAGAGACATCTATTCTTTAAGTTGTCTGCCGAATGCTGCTGCACTTCTTTGATTGTACTTCTTCATGGTCAAAACCTCTTCCTAACACAAATGCTTTTTGCATGGCACAGCTTCTTTAATGTTATTAATATAATAGCAAGGATTAGTTTGAATAATAACACTGAACTTTGGAATGGAAATCAAGTAATTTAATTAAATGAAGTCTGACCCAGACAGGCCAAGTGAAATTTGGTAAGGTTGCCTAAATTCTGATTTACTATGTTCTTTTTCAGGGGAAATTACAAAATGAGGATTGCTCTGGAGCTGGGGTAGAAATGGTAATTGTCCTTCTAAACGGGGCCTGAATTTTATTTTTTTGTAAATCAAGCTGTGATCATTTATTTTTAATTTTCAGAATTTATTTCCCCAAAAAGTAACCCTGTCACTTCCCAGAGTTAGCAATTTCCCAGCCAGAAGGGTTAAAATGTTCTTGCAGTCATGTATTCTTTGAATTGCCCACAGCAACCATTTGAGTACTCAAATGTAAAAGTTAACATCTTGGTTTCAGATGTGCATATTGTTACAGCCACTGTAAAGCTGAACTGGTCTCCCTGAGCTCCCAGAGCCAGTGGGAATTTGGCTGTTTTGAACGTGAGAGATGTTCTTTGGGATGAGTTACCAGGGTATGTGTTCTTGCATTGTCACAAGAACGCACTTAAAAGTTTACAAGTGACAATGCAGAAATAGACAAGAGAGTGTGTGAGCAACATAGGTTTATTTGGGGGTTTTTATATCTTTCTCACTGAATTGAAAGCAAGTGCTTTGAAACTACATAATTCTTATTTCAAGAGCAGTTAACTTGAAAGTCAATGAGTCAATTCTTGTATAAAGCTAAAATTATCAGATATTTCTGAGAAAACTCTTACAACCTTTACTTACAGCACATGAGCACGGTACCAGAAATTAAAGGAGTTTATTAAAATAAAGCAAGAAATGTTCAGATCACCAATTTACTAATTAGAGTGTCAATTGATTAAAGCAGGGTGCTCGTTTACAAATCAAACAAAGCAGTTCAGGCAATTATGGTTCTCTCTCTTATTGCAAGAAAACATTTGAAAATCTCACAGTCAGTTGTTTACTCAATATGAGTATTAAATTCTCTAATCTTCAAATTTACAGAAAATCACTGTATCACCTGCAGGAAGTTCTCAAGATAAATACCCAGTGGAGTATTTTGGTACAGTCAAGCTGCAGCCTGATGCCTTTCAAAGAGAAAAAGAGGAAGGCAGGAGTGATAAAAAAAAGATGTCTTTGAGGGTTCTAAATGTTTTCTGCCCAACTCTGTCTTGACTACAACTTAATTTTAAAATGCCTCCTTTTGCCTGCCACAACCAAATTGATTTCCCCCCAATGTATAAAACAGAAGTGTCAGCTTTATTCGATCCTTCTGTATGGCACATTAAGGTGTATTACTGTTCTATAAGACAAAGTTTATTCTGGTGAATTGCATTAACACAAACACTGTGACAGGTATGATACAAGCACACACTGTCAGCCTGGGAAGGAGAGCCTGTGCAGAAGAGAATATTGTCATCACTCACTGCAAAATAATGCAGAATATTACTTTATTTATGGCTTGAGAAACTGACAGAGATAGTTCAACCTTTGTGTCAGTCAAATCCTGATTTAAACAACTCCAGTTGTTGGTATTCAAGGACTCAATTATGTTATGACCTTTATTTTTTTCCTCTTTACAGCACACACAGACCTCAGGCTTCACTTAATTATTTTTTTTATTCTTTCTTTGTGCTTTTCTCTCTAAATAAAAGTAAGGAGGGGAAAACTTCAGTAACTTTATTTTTCATTTTTCTTACATCATTACCATTTTCACAGTTGTAGTTGCATGGCATTTCTTCCTGGCTTAATCTCACTTGCCTAGCCAGCAGAGCCAAATGGGATTTACCAATTTACTTCTGGAAACTAAATGGCCCTAATGTTCCTCTCTGGTTATCTACCCTTTCAGCTGGCGGGATATATGCTCTGCCTTCTGCCTGCTTAGTGCCCTGTAGATAAATTTGAGCAGAATTTCTTTAGCTGTCAGGGTGATGGATGGGCGGTACACTGAGCCTGCTCAGCCAGAGCCAGTGGCTGCCTTTGCCATCCATCACTCTTCCTGCTGTCAGCCCCTTGATCAGGGCTGCAGAGCAGCTTCAGGCTTTGTCTAGGTCACAGTGCCACAGAAAAACAATTAGTTTGTCAAGGATATACATATTTTAGCATGAGGAGATTTGACACCTGAAATACTGTTGTGTTCTCTATTTGATAAATCAGATTTTCACTTTGTTTTGAAGTAGCAGCTCTGTGCTAAGGGCAGACTGAGTGTGTTGCACTGGGTGTTCTTGTAGTTATAACTGGGTATGGTGGGAAAGAAAAGTGTGTGATATGTTAGAAAAAAAGAAAGTGGAAAAGTAGCATTTGATACCTGAGCACTGGAGGCAGATATGTGTTTTTAAATGGCTATTAAAACCATCTCTGGCCTTTTAAAGCATTTAGGATTTTTTCCTACCAGTAATTTTAGCAACTCTTATTCTTTGGGGGTTTTAGGTCATTCTCTGGCTTGATTTGTTGGCTTCTTCGACTCACCAACTATTTGTGAAATCGGAAAGTACCAGACCAAATTGAAGTATTTCTTCTTACTTGTATTGCATTTCATGAAGGACTGTGCTTCTCTGTATTTCATTACATTCCATGTGTTCAGCTGGTAACTTAAGTTTCTGCTCTTAAATTTTGGGCAGAATTTTTAATTCAGAACAGTCCTTAACTCCTGCTGATCACCTTAAATGTTTTTTCTTTGCATTTAGAAATGCTGGCAAGAAGAAAGGAGAGATACCCAACAACTCATTCAGCTGGCAGCGAACCAGGGTTAGCTGCTAGAATATTCATTGTCTCACAGTGGTTTTTAGTTTTTTGAGGGACTTTTCCACAGTTTAGCAGGAAGGGCTTGCAGATATGCCCAGGCTCTGCTGGGACAGCCCCACGGGAGTGCTGCCCACTGCTGAACCTGTGCCTTGGCTCTGGGGGCAGCTGGCTCTTGTCACCTGCTGGAGAACGCCTGAAGCCTGGGCTCATGCTGAGACGGAGAAACACTGGTGACATGAACATGACTGCATCAGCATCACAAACCTGCTTCTTGGGCATGACCCACTCCAACAAAAGGCAGAGTGGCAGAGCCTTGAGGCTGTCAGAGGGGTTAGAAATGCCTGATGTGCACTGTGGAGTCGGGGAGCAGCAGGCTGCCCCTGCTTGGCAGCCCTTTGGGACAGGCTGAGTGAGGGGAGTGTGAGCAGCACCTCTGCGCCTGCCTGAGCTGGCACAGCACTCCTGACCCAAAGCAGGACCCACAGCTTGGTTCTGTCCCCATGGCTGTCATGCAGGACTAGGAATGGTACACCCAGTGCCTGGGAAGTGAAAAATCTGCTTGTGTGCACAGGGATAAACCAGTTACCTGTGGCAGTGCTCTGATACTGAAGCATCAATGATATTTTCCAAAAGTTGGTTGTGTTTAGCATTTCAATGTCCAAAGAAGGTGTAGCAATATCTTGCAAATTAAATGGCCTTGCAACAGTTGGTTTTGTTTAGAATTTCAGTGTCCAAAGAAGGTGTAGCAATATCTTGCAAATTAAATGGCCTTGCAAATAACTACCATGTGCACTTAAGTGGGAAATATGTATAAAACCATAGTCTTCCTCCTGAGCACCTCATGTGGCACAGTGAGGCCCTGCACAGACAAAGTGCCTGTGTTCTGGATTTGCTGAGTGAGTGCAGAAATAACTGCTCCTTGTTCACTAATATTCCTGTTATCTATCACCAGCCACTCTCTGTCAGCTGCAACAATTGTGCTCACAGGATTGTTTTCTTAGAAGTCTGCTACATATTTATGTTCAAGTGAGAAGGATTTCTTCCTGGAGCTCTTACCAGTGCGATTGGTAGGGGAAAATAAATCTTTGCCAAATCTGTGTTTTCCACATTTTCAAGTGATCAGTTACATTTATCAAGTTTCTGGATAAATGCAGGTTATCTTCAGCTGAGTAAAATTGTAATGCTTCTTCTCCATAGCTAGGGTAGGAGTTATTTCTGTGTGGATGTTGTGCAGACAGCTGCCTGGATGGCTGTGAGAAAGATGGCATAGCTCAGGCCATGTTGACATATTTAGAAGGAATTAAGTTCTCTCCACACATCTGTGTTTTAATAACATTGCTTTTTCCAGTGTTTCTTTGCACAGTGGAACAAATCAGAAATAGCCACTGAAGCTGAAGGCAGCAGAGGATCTTGTTCAAGCAACAGTGTGTTTCCTAGTCCTTTTCCAAACCTCAGACAACTGCTTGTTACATTATCCTGTTCAAACCAATTATCCTGCTCTGTTTGATTTGTTGCTGTCCTGTCTCACGTGATGCATTTAAATCACAAGGTTTTCATGACATGAACTTTGGCTTGGATCCAGAAGTATAATATACAAGTATAGAACAGACATTATTTACTTTCAGGAAAGAAGAAATTTGGCAGCTGGCTAGGAAAAGATGGAATTTCTGATTATTAGAATAACAGTAAGGGCAGGTTTTCATTACTAAGAAAGCATATAGACATTTCTGTTAACATGCCCATAACAAGGTAGCTTGTCATGCTAATTTAGAACCAGGAAAGTGCCTACATTCATGTAGGTGAAAGTTGTGGAGGAATTTTAGTGGAAGAAATTTAAGCTGCTCCTGGTCTATTGAGAGAGAAAATGAGACTATAATTCCAAAATGAATTAATAAATAAAAATCCCCATTAGTGGAGAATAGTTATTTGTTTCTTGTTCCTCATAGTTAAAGGAAGTTTATATAACAGGCTGCCTGAAGGACTCTGAAGGGGGTCCAAGAGCAGTGATTTGTTTCTAACTTCCCCTCCTTTCAATAGGAGTGCAGAATCTTTTCTGGCAGAGGTAACAAGAGTATGAGGTCTGTATCTCTTACAGGAGCTGAAAGTCATGCACCAAGTTGAGAGATTTCAATGCATGCAGTAAATATTTAAATATGCTTTAAAACAAGTGCTTCTGATTTTAAAGCCTTTTACATCTTATACAATAGTTGGACTGGATAATGATTCCTGTGTGCTTTACTCATCTTGAAAAGTACTGAGTGAAAGTTCAGCTGGCTTCCATTTTATCCTGTTGTGTGTCTGTTTGGTTGCTTCACAAGTGGGTGTTAAATCAGCTTTATAGGGAAACCAGGGCTAATATCTCTGAGTTTCTGCAGCACAATGACCTGGGGCATTATGCTCACCTGGTAAGCAGGGTGATGGGTGTTCACAGGGCAGTCAGAGAATTTTCCATCTCGTTTCAGTGGTCATAAAGCCACATTAGAATAAATATAGTAACTGAGGGATAATACTGCCAAAGAAAGGGCAGTTTTAAAGAGTAGATTACAGACCATTAAACAAGGAAAAAATTTGTAAGAGGCCATAAGTATCCAATATAATAAGTGCAAGGTATGTGTTACTCAGTAGCTAAAGGCTGGACTAGTTATCTCTAACAAGCCCCTGGAATGGCACAGTTATAAGATTCAGGTGTTTGGCATGTGGAGCTGAATTTTCCACCTTAAAATCACTTCAGTGTCTTAAAGCTAGAAAAGACCTCTCCAGTCTTGTTCATGCCTATTTTAAAATCAAAGAACACTGATATATTCAGCCTAACATCTAATGTTTAACTTCATTTTCAATATCAGTTGTTCTCTATCAGTCCTTGGCCAAGCTTGATGGTTCCCAGTTCATTGTCAGGAGAGGTGAGATATAAAAGCAGTGCAACTGATGTGTCCTATATATACTGACTTTCAGTGGCTCCCCCAGTTGCTCAAAAGCTTTTCTCTCCAGAGCCCTCGTATGAACACGACCTTCTGCAATGCTAAATATTAAAACAACTGTTTTAAGCTTCATGTTTTAGTTTTAAAAGCAAAGGAACAAAGTGGCAGTGGGGGCCAGCTGGCAGACTTGCATAGCAATGTGCAAACCTTTCCCCTTTAGACACACCAGAACTGAAATTTGCACTTAAATCACGAGTCAGGAGGAATTTAAGCCTATCCAAGAACTCATTTATGCACATCACAAAACCACTGCACAAATTGGTACGGTACTTTTCATTTGGCAGTCATTCCTCCAGAGACATCCAGGACAGAAATAGCAAGGGTACTGCAGGCCAGATATTTGCTGGCAAAGCTGCCTGTGGTAGAAAACTTGTTCAGCACCTGCCTGTTTGTGCTCTGCCTGGCTGCCATAGCCTGTATTACAATATTGCAGTTATAAAGACTGGAACTGTCCATATTATTTAGAAAAAATACTGGGTTTTGTTGTTTAATCTGAGCTAAAATTTTAAGTAAAATTTAAGGTGAGTGAGAGGACAGAAAAGAACAGCAGGTCTGAGCAGAATCACTGTTTTCAAAATCTTGTAATTTCTTGGGACACAAACTTGGAATTGGTTGTGCCAAGCAAAGAACTTGTTTCTCTTTTCCAACTGAACAAATCCGACTTAAGGTTGACAGGTCACCGTGTGGGTGTGGAGATCTTGGAATTTAATAACTCATATCTTACTCAGATTTTAAAAACTGGAATATTTGTTAATCAGCCTCTTTGCTTCTGCTTGCCCAAGTTCCTGTCTGATGATAATCCAAACGACTTTCAAGTGAACTGTCTGCTGTCAGGAAGAAATGTGAATTGTCAATTAAAAGTAAAATTTGGAAAGTAGGTTAGGATGATCTTAAATCCTCTCAAGGTCACCTGGTCAGTGCTGGGAGACAGATCTTTGTAGCCTCATGAAAGAAATCTGCAGTTCCAGTTTCTTTTTGCAAGACCCTGAAGGAAGGGGCTCTCTGTGCAACATGAAGACACTGTGATATTTGTCCTTCCCCTGAAATACCTAAAATTGTGTTGTTGGTGGCAGACAAGAGAATGTAGGAAGGAATCAGGTTTTACCTACTGATTTTTTATTCCCGAGGACATTAATCTATCATTAAATATTGCCTGGATAATTGATGAGATAGCTGAGTCTCCTTTTGTACACCTCTGACACACTGGTGTGCTTCACCTTCTGGAGAGCAAGAAAAGCCCCAGGAATTCCTCTTGCTGGCATTGATGGTAACACATTCACTGGCAAAAATATTAAGCCTAGCTTTGTAGAAATGCTTTAAACAAGTGTAGAATACCTTAGAAATGGAGAAGCCTGCAGCCAATATTGATTATTGTACCAGCAGAATCTCTTACCAGCGTCTGTGTAGGATCTGTTGCATGGAAATTGCAATCCTTTAATTCTTCAAGGCTTTGCATCTCTCAGCAAATCTACTCTTGCAAAGTCTGACAAAATAGATTGGATATTATTCTTATTTTTCAGTATGTGTACAATCTGTAAGCAGTTTTAGTGTATATTAAAGAAAAGGAACAATCCATTTCAGAGAGGAAAATTTTGTTTTTTACAGCAGTCTCATTTGATACTTTATTGAAACAGAGACTTATAATTAAAGAGGCTAAGGGCTAGGGGAATCATAGAATAGAACAGAGTAATAGAATATGCTGAGTTAGAAGGGACTCATCAGGATCATTGAGTCCAACTCTGGCCTTGCACAGAACACTCCCACCACATGTCTGAGAGCATTTTCCAAACACTTCTGAACTCAGAAATTATGCGCACAAATGAAAATAATTAATATCCCAAAAATTAATATCCCTAGAACCCTCTTTTTTTTTTCACTGTGTATTATCAGAACTGCACTCTGCGCAGTCCAGAGCTCTCTTTTGATAAAAAAAAGTGAGCAGTTTTTGTGTGCTGTGCTTGATGCTGTTCCCTGGAAGTGAACCTCATGCTCCCTCTAAAAGGCCTTGCTTTCCACAGGATCAGTTTGATCCAATTGTGTTAATCTGTGTTAGTCCCTCTGCTCTAATTGGACCAGGGTTTTAAGGCTGGTGATCAGCAGAGTTACTGCTCCTTGTTGTTCTTGGGAATTACTGCAGTGTTATCCTGCTCCAGCAAGACTAGAAGGTTTTAGCTATAATTACTGCATGAGAAGCTGTAATTTGTAAAGCCATATTGTCACACAGCTGGGGGAACACTCCCCCCAGCTGGACACTCCCCAGGCTGCTCTGGTCACCTTCTGCCACAGCCCCTGGGTGTTGTGTGTGGCTCCTGCTGAGCAGCAGGAGGGAAGGCACTGCACTTTCTCTCTGTGCTCACAGCTCACAGGCTGCCTGTGCATTTACAGAAAAATCTTCTTGAGGCAGCCCTGATCTCCAGGCCCAGCCTCTGCTATCTTGGGCTGGAAAAAAATGCACTTTGTTGAGGGGAACTGTGAGTTTAAAATTCAGATTCCCTGAGTTTTTAGGGTTACAAAAAGCCAAATGCTTTCTGCGTTGGTTACACAAAAAAATGTATGTTTTAAGACAGATTAGAAAATCTGTGTGCATTTTCAAAAAATTTCTTTTTCCATTCAGGTTTTATGTCTGGGCTGCCTGCAGAACCTAGGGGTCCCTCCTCTGCCTGCATTTTCCTTTCTGTGTCATGAACTGCCTTCTAATATGCAGCTACTTTCTCAGTTTTTCCTCTGGTCTGCTCTCAGATTCTTCAGCACTTGTTTGGGGTCCTGCTTCTATGACTTTTCATTTGTTTCATTAAGTGAACTTTTGAGGCAGCAGAAGTCAATGGAAACTCTTGATGACTTCCTGGGGAGGGAGATTGCAGACTCTGTACAGACATACCTGGTGCTTTATAGAAATGTCTGTTGACTTATGAGCTACAAGTATTGTAATTTTTGTTTGTATTACTATTCCATGGACTAGACTAATGACTTTTTGTTTTATTCTCAGATTTATGAAATTGTTTATTTTCTGTAACAGAGGCTGTTTCACTAGGACTCTTGGGTAGGAACATTGTATTAGGTAACTGACTTTTTTTGTAATAGAAATTCCTTTCTCAAAAGTGGTAAAATGTCTTACAGGCTTTGCACTTAGCTGTAGTGTGATGTGATACAGATTTTATAGTAAGGCTTCAAAGGGTTTCCATATCTGAATCACATAAATGGGTATTTCAGTCAAACATTTCTCTCACATGTGAAAGCAGATGGAGAATTCTTGTTTTGTTTTGTTGGTTATAAAGGGAAATGAATTCTCTTACCAGCAAATGATTGCAAGAAGCTTATTCATGCTGTGGTTTGAGAAAGTACATGGAAAATACACCAGTGATGGGATTGAGCCTTGCTTTGAATCCTGCAGCATGGGCTAAGGGGTTCACATGTGGGATTCCAGTACAAGAGCAGAGAACATGAAAAGAGAGAGGGGAAAACAGGAGAACAGATCATCCTTGAGGATCTTGTGAAGATGTCTGCCTTGGCTGCTTCTCCCATGTCTAGGTTAAGCTGAATTTTTTCCCCTTTCTCATTTTTCCAATGAGACATTAAGTTGTCATTCCCAGATCTTATAATTTAGGAATTTCTCTCGTTGACTAGTCTACTTTCTATTTCTGTCTCAGGATAGAATGATGCAATTGTTTCCTTCCTGGTGCATGACTTAGAGCAATGTGAATTTTGTATACTCTACAGGGACATCTGTACTGACACAAAAACCTGACATAAAACACCAAGTGTGCCATGTTCCTGTTGGTACCTCTACTTTTGTGTGTCACTGCAAGCCAAGTGGAGGCTTCTCCCTGAAGTTACTGAGATAGCTTTGAAGAATGGAGTTTCTCCAATAATGTTCAGATCCAGATGTCTGTTGATTCCAGCTGAATGAATTGTTACCATACTGCTCAATAGCTCCCTTAATTTTAGTGAGTCAGGGAGGCATCCTCTTCTGTTTGCTGTCCCCTTGTTTGGAGATCTGGTCACTCTAAGTGGATGGCTACCCTGGGTCTAGCAGCTATTTTTGTTTATTTGTTTATTTTTGTAAGGAAAGATTTTGCTCTGGCATCCTTTCTTTGTTTTCCATGCAGGATTTGGAAGATTTCTCAAACTCAGCCCAAAAGTTCTGCTGTGGTTTTATAGCACATTTTAGACACCCACAGTGTCTAAATAGCACATTTGATACAGACAAATCTCTCTGTAACAGTGAAAAGGGAGAAGCACAGGACATGAAGGGTGCAAGAATGTGCAGCCTGGCATGTGATAGCTTCTCCAAAGCTTTTATTTTAGACAAAAATTTAGGGAGTAGGACAAAGATAAGGAAATATCAAGCCTTGACAGTCTAACCTCTGATGGTTTTGGAATACTATGTGAGAAGATAAAGTGGTTGGAAGTAGGAGTAGGAAACTCAAGAGTACTGCAAATGCAGGGGAGCAGATGAGGAAAACATTGGTAAGCAAAGCCTGGTGGTATCAGCTCACCAGACAGCACCTTGGGGAATTATTTAGGAATCATCCAAATGTGTGTGAGCTGGGAGAAATCATGTGTGTTAGTAAACACAGCTCCTCAGTGTGTGAGAGGATATGTGCTGTCTAAGGGCACAGGCAAAAGGTTTTATGCCCATACTGGGCGTGACTCTGTGGTTGCATAGGAGGGAGCTGCAATTGCTGAGCTCTTTTCAAGATCAGGCCTTGGGAATAGAGACATGATGGTTATTTTTGCAGAAAGTCTTGGGAATAGAGAAATTATGGTTATTTTTGCAGATTTAAAGCTTGCGGTAAGGCTATTGCCAGTGCCAGGACTAAAATGCACAAAAGGTATTAAAGAGACTTGAGTTGTATATAAATAAAAGTATGTGTGTTTAGAGTGTAGATTTCACTGCTCTCCATCATTCCTGGGGATTTCTTGTATCCTAAAACTTTGAACGTGGACAGCGTGGTCCTCGAGTTACCTGGATTGGCAGTGAGAGCAGGAATATTCTGTGAGGCTCCAATTCAGCTGCACATCCAGTCAGATTGGTTCAGCTATCTTCCAATCCTGAACTCTGTGTCAAAATGGATTCTGTGAGGAAAAAACCCACTAAGAGTGTTGTCTGTAAAGATACAAGTTTCAAAAGCATTTTGTGTGTTAAATACAGGAGAAAAGCCTCTCACTCTGCTTGGTGGATCCCTGTCCAGCCCTGAATGCTACAGAGCAAAGCAGATACACAGCAGATGGACAGGGACCAGAGGCAAGTTATAAAGATAATAAAATACAATGCCAGCTATGAAAGCACACTGGAAACGTTTGGGTTTTCTGAGCTGCAGTTGGAGAAGGTTGAGAAGGTGTATGCAAAAAGCTGCTGTTTGGAGGAAGAGAATAATCTCTTTTTTTATGTCTTCTTGGGACAGGACAAGAACTGATGAGCTTAAATGAAAGCAAGAGAGATTAGGAGTTAGATAGGAGGAGAAGCTTTGCAATTGTTCAGGGTAATTTGTCACTGGAATGGATTGCTTAGGGCTGCTGTGGAATCACTTCAGGTTGGTGAGATCAGGCTTGACAGACATCTGCCAGGAATGCCAAAGGTGCTGATGCCTGTGCCTGGGAGCAGTAAGGTGAGCTCAGGGAGTACCTGAGCACCTTCTTCTCCTAGTTTCTTTGATATGCATATCTGTATTTTCCTTCTGACACTGCTGTTGTCTGTGGCACCTTGCTCATCCAAAAAGAAATCTTGTTTAAAATGCTTGTTTGATACCCACTTCAATCAACCAGCAGGAAAATAAATATAATGTCTGGTTTCGTGACAGAGGGAAAGTTAGCCTGAGACAGATTTTGCTACAGAGACCAGCTTTAGGGCTACCACAATTTTTAAAACATCTGTTTCGCTGTGGTGTAGCAGGAAGCAGCTTCTATTACACTTTATCAGCAAAAATTCAAATCCCTAAGTGACAGGGCAAGCTTAGAAGGAAAAACAGCTGTTGCTGAGACTGTGGTGCGTGTGCTGTGGGCCTCAGCAAAATAAAACTTAATAGGAAGGGAAAGCAAAGCATCTTTTCACTCAGCTTTGAGGAAAAATGTACACGGTCCCAGATTATGGGATGGGTGTATTCAGCAGTCTGTGGGATGTGCTGCTCCCAGCAGTGCTCTGCAGGCTGCTGGCAGCTGTCAGTGACCTGTGCAGGCAGTGCAGTCCCCAGGGCTCCCAGGCAAGGCTGGCTGCAGTGCAGCAGATGTGTCAGGGGCTGAGGGAGCAGGGCAGTGATCCTGGCTGCATAATTCCTGTCTGTTGGATAAAACAGAATGGTGACTCTGGTCAGCTGTGTAATTGTAGCTGCATTGGAGCACTAGGGCTGCAAGAGGGAAAAGATGGGGAATTGTGGTGTAGTCACACTCTCTAAATTGCTGGTGATCAAATACTGAGCATTAGTTCTGTAGTACTAATTAATATTTTCCTGGTTTTCTGTATTTATATTTTGAAAGGAGTTTTTATTTGGGGTTTTTCCTGTGTTCAGATCTAGAAGGACTTGTTAAGAGGACTACTGTTTTTGGAGAAAAGACACAATAAACCATCTTACTCTTATGGTTTTCTTTTGTGTGTGTGTGAGAGAGCGATCTTGTGCTATGCATTGACTTTGAAGTGGAACATAACCAAGATTTGTTGCACTGAAAAAATGTGGTGTTAAATTGTTCCTTCCTCTTCAGTAAGTGGTGGTGGGAAAAAAAAAGTGTGATCATTATTTAAAAACAAACAAAGCTGGAATTCATGCTACAAGCAGGGCAGTGGTTTCTAGAGTGATAATAGAAAAAAGGACTGCATCATAATATGGGCTTCACTCCTTTGAGTTCCTAATTGAATCTCTGTGATTCTTTTGGGACAGTGACTGACTTAAAAAGCATAAGCATTAAATTGCAAAAAACCTCTCAAACCACCCAACTAAGTATATCAAAGAAAAAAACCCAAACCAGCCAACACCACATAACCAAATAAACAAAACATCCCAAAGTCATTAACTAATATGGCTACAAACTTGTGTTGCAAGAATGCATAAAATAGCCCAGATTTGGTGAGGTGTCTGTGTACATGGATGTTAATGAGCTAAGTGAGCTGAAAAGTAAACAGGATGTGCCTCATTTCCCCTGATGAGCTTTTCTGTACAGGATCCTGGAATTTGCCTTCAGGTGAAGTGTCAGAGTTTGTACTTTCCCTAGGGAGAGCCAATTCTAATTAAGCAGCATACAGACAAAATCATCTCTTTGTTCTGCTTTTACAGAGAAACACTTGAATACCAATTTTGGCACGACATCACTGCTGAGGACGTTGGCAGTGGCCCCTCACCTGTGCATCTCTGAGCTCTGCACTGTTACCATGGGATGTAGGAATGAGCATAAAAAAGGTTTCCACAAAATCAGCAAAGTGGAGTGAACAGTAGCTGAATCTCATTACATTGGCTCTGCTTTCAATTTAGACAAGGCACAAATAATGAGAATTTGTTAATTAAATAGTGGGCTGCTAAATTTTTTCTAACCTCATGAGGTAAATGGCACACTTAGAGTAGTGAAAGTTTTTATAATGGGCATATGGAAAATCTATCCAAACAACACAGATCTTAGTTTTTGCAACAGAAGAAATTCCTTTAATTAGATGAGAGTTGTAGCTGCTTAACCTGAATTTTATATGGAATATTTTCCTAAATATTTCAGGAGCTGATGATGCAGTGCGGTGCAGCACAGAGAAAAACCTTGTGACAGAAGGAAAGTTGTAATTTTAAAATTTGTATAATTTTGTATGTTGGTAAATGAAGTTACGACTATGCAAAGATGCAAATTTGGATTTCCTACATGTGTTTTCACATCTGGATTCCAAGAACATTCAACACAGAGTTTTTAAGTACACTAGAAAGAAAAATAAAATTAAATTTGGGAGTGTATCTGGGTTTAAATTTGTAGCTCCTTTCAATGTATTTTTTTGAGGTGAGCTTTTGTGGTAAAGCATGGGCATAGTAGCCATAACTACATTCATTAAGTGAGGCTGATCTTCTTGGAGCACATTTCTTGGGATAGGCTGGTGAGATACTGTGCAGTGAGTGTGGTTACACATAAACCTGCCTTCCCTCTAAGAACAATGTAGGAGCTGGATATAGAGCCTGGAACTGGCACTGAAGGAAGATTTACTGATTTGTGGGTTACCTTTTCTCTCTTCAATGGTATGCTTGAGGCAGTGATTCATTCTGGAAATGTTATTTTTGAGACACCTGTTTGAAACTCACCCTGCAGCTGGTGCTTAAGTGGTTTTTGCATTCCTTCAGCTTCTTATGCAAGTTCCAGCTCAAATAAATTCTCAGACACAATTCTGTAAATTATTCAGACACATTTAATTTCAGCCCTTTTTTTTCTTACTCAGTTACCTTTTTTTTTCATAAGTAGTAGAAGTGTATAGTCTGATGTGGTGCTTTAAATTTATAAGGAGGATACTCCTGATATGTTTTGATTTGAGACTTATTTTACTAATGAACATTCTGTTTACACTGTGAGGTCAATGAGATGCAATTATTTATCAGTGTGATCACAAAACTGAAAAAACATTTCAGAAAAAACTAGTAGTATTTGGTTGTCCAACTTTTGAGATAGAAATTTTGAGATTTTGATAGACTGATTTCTAAGTCAGTTGAGATTTCTTCCTGAAAATGGGATTTCTGTGGAACCTCAGATGTTCATCATTATTATTAAATGTTCACTACTAAGAAATTAATTGTTGGATTCAAATGTAAAAATGGGGAGACTGCTTCCTCTTGTAATTGATCAATAAATCATGTTCTTGATCTGAGGAAATTCTCCTTGAGTAATCCTCTTGTAATCACAACAGATGAGGCATGGTGGGTGATGGTGCATTTCTGTCTTCAGCAATCAGGTCGTGGCCATCAGAAAACACATAAAACTGCAGGTCATTATCTTGAAGTGTAAAAGATGTCAACCTTCTGCCAGGCCTGCAGCCTTCCAGATGTTCAATATCCTTGTCATTGTTCAATTTAGCAATCCAGGCAGCTTTGTTGCATGGGTTACAGTGAGATAGCATGCAAAAAGCACAGCAGCAGTGCTGTCCAACAGCCATTGTGTAAGTTGCATATATTCTTTAAAATGCCCCCAGAAATGACAGACCACTTGAAGCTGAAGCAGAGCAAGATGTTAATTTGGTGAGTATTCCTCCTTTTGGCTTGAGCAAGATGACTTGGCACACATATATCAGCTGCAGGCTTTGTTCTCTACTCCTTTTCTATTGTCAGGCATACAGTAATGCCAATGAAGAACTGAAAAGCCACTTGGAGTAATATTGGCTAATGTGATGCTGGCAGAGTGAGAAATCACCACTGTTCTGCTGGCAAAGGACATTTGTTTTGCTTCCTTTTATTACTCCTGAAGTCTCACTTTGGGAAGCAAACTGAGTTATCACTGCAGGAATCAAACGAGCTCAGTTACAGGAGAGACATCACCTCTCTGGTTCAGGCATATGTCACCTGCACACACTGGTGGAGAGCTTCATAGCTCTTTTTGTGATATTTGTGTGTTTTCCAATATGCTTCCTTTCTAAGCGTACGGAACAATTTGTAATCTATTTCTTTCCTGTATCCAGAAGACTCTTTGTGCACTTCACTGTAATTCACTGCTGCTCTGTGTTTTGGTGTAGATGTTTGGGGTTGATTTGTTTCGTTTCATTTTTCTCAAGCATGGATGTTGTTGTAAGTGCAGTTATGAGAGAGCGTTAATTAGGCTTTGTGGTGGATTGCTTTATTGATTCTACAGACCATTCACTGCAAAACTGAAAACATTCATAAGCATGATTTAGTACCATAAGGATGATTCGTAAGCATCTTGAAGAGCTATCTTTTAACCTGAAAGGTGATGTAAGTAATTCATAGACCTTAAGCCTGCAACACAGCAGAGCACCTCTCCCACCCCCCTCAAAAAAAACCCAAAAAAAACCAAAACGAAAAACCCAAACCAACCAATGAAACAAACAACAACAACAACAAAAAAAAAAAAAAAAATCCAAAAGCCCCCACATCATGAACAACAGCAACAAAATAACCACCTAAGGGACTGATGAAGAAACATTGTGAGCCTGGTGTTTAATTTTTTTAAGGTTTTTATGGTAACATTTTTTTTCTAGTGGTTGAAATTTATGGATGATATTCACGGAATATGGCTAATATAATTAAAATAAATGTAGAGGAACGAATAGTGATTACCAGCTGGCTAAAATCAGAATTAAGCTTAAGGTTGTGTTGATTACAAGAGAATGACAAGTATGCATTATCATCTTCATGTCTGAGATAAAGAGGATTTAGTTTGGATTCAAATGAATGAAGGAGATTTGGAGTTGCTCGTGTCATGGAGGAAAGTACCTGACCAGAGGCTTCTGTCTGTTGTGTATCAGAAACAAAAAGCTCGAGGTGAGTGGAAATATTGGAAATAAAGGTTCAGCCCAGGACCTTATCAGAGGTATAAGGACCATTGTGGATTTACTGCAAATCAGATAATACTCAACTTGGAGGAATGCTGGCACTTAGAGAAATTACTATATTGTAGCTGACCCTCAAAACTGATGTCAGTGGATTCAAAGGAATCTCTTCCTTATGCCACAAGTGTCTGGGCTACAGGTTCATTCTGACTACTGCAGTGAGGGAAGCAGATAATTTTGTTGATTTTGTTTAGGTGGTGCAGAAACAACAGCAAACCCCCTTATATAATTGTTCAGATAATATCGTTCATTTAAAATTCACTGCTGCTAATTAAATTGTAGGTCTAACAAGCTAGGAGGTAAATTTTGGCAACGTACTAAACCACAACAATTATTAATGTAATTAAATTTAGTTATCTGTGTAGATGAGCAGAATGGTGCATTTAGTATAGCAGGAGCACATAGCTTAAGCTGTGTGGTGTAATGGAGTATAACATAAGAAAAAGTCATCACTTTTTCCCTTGAGCAGAACAGCAGCAGGAGGAGAGGGTGCCTCAAAGGCACATTTTGCAGCATTAGAACAGAAATTACTGATTGATAACAGAGGAAACTTAATACCCTTATTCTGACTTGCTATCTTTGTAGTAAAGCCAAGCTCTTAGAAACAGTTAATTATCACTTCAATACAAATATTTAGATGACAACTGTAAGCCTTCATCATTTCTGCACATATGTTAGAGAACTCTTTTGTTGTTTCAGTTTGTGTGAAGGAGGAAGTTAAGATGAACAAGTAAGAACAGATCTGACATCCCTAAAGTTACTGTCAGCAAAAGCAGTGGAAAGACAAGACAGGTTCTTTGGTCTCAGCTGCCCCCCGAGTTGAATTGAACATGGTGTGAATTATTGGTGAATTGTTGTGCCTCAGTCAGTGCTTCTCTCACGTGCCTCAGAGCATGTGTGGGCAGGCAGTAGCTAAGACTGAAGAGAAGGGGAAAAACCTTTTTTCCCCTACCTAATAATAAAATCTGGTTTTTAATCAAGGTTTGAGATGAGCTTAGGCTCTGATACTCTGGTTAGCAGTTTTTCTGCAGTGTCCAAAGTGGTGGATTGATGGGGATTTCCCATTCCTGGTACTGAGGTCCTGCAGCCACGCGTGGCCAGCACATTGCTGCGGCCTCTGTTGGATCAGCTGGCTGAGGTGAGCCAAACATTGCCAGCACCCCCGAGGCACTCTATTGATCCTGGAATCAGGCTTCATCTTCCCCACCTCTCAGGTAGCTTTTTAGCTGCTGCATGTTGGTGCTTGCCGTGTGCTGCTGATGCTGTTGGCTTCAGCTGGGAACAGCTGGCGAGGATTACCTTCCTCTCGGCTGTCATGCTGCCTTTACAACTGATTTTTGGCAGGGTGAAGGATTGAGCTACATTCTGCAGCTAGGGAAGATGCTGACATGGCTAATTCCCATCCTTTTGTGGCTTTGCAAACTCACTGCCAAATGGCTGCAGTTCTGAAGAGCTGTAGTGTACACAGAGGAAATGGTTCTCTTCGAGCCTACGGGTTGCTGGGGATTTAAAAGAAGTTTTCCAGGGATTGTGGACTTCTGTTGGGCAGTGTTTGAGTACAGTTTCTGTTTTGAACTTATGGTTTATTGTATGCATTTTCATGAGATGTGTTGGGAACAGATGTTCCTTTGGGAAAAATAACCCTGTCCCTTGACAGTAATTTTTTTTTCCTTTTGTTTATGTGCCTGGAATTAAAGGCCTATTTTGCCTTACCAAAAGTGCTGTTTGGCAGGGTTCTTGCACTGTGTCCTTTATTAGCAATGAACTAATAATATACTGTAAACAATTTCAGGCAAGCTGAAGAGCAGGACAATGCCATCCACATGTGCTGTAGAATGAAAAATCCTGAAGCAGGAATTGGGGGACTTCCTATTGAAGTGACTGTGCATTCTCAATATGCCTCATGTATTCTCCACACGGATTGAGAGGTGATGTTTATTCACACTCAGTTGCTGATTTATTCATAATATTTTCAGTTATTTATCCTTGGCTGCATACACACTGTATTTTTTGGTATTTTTTTTGCAAAGCAGAAAAACAATATTCTGAGATTTACAATATGTGTTTTTAACTGTTAACTCTATTTAACTCCGTTCCTTTGTTTCCTTTCTCCAAATTTATTTTGTATAAATAAATGCAAGAGAAGGTCTTGACAGGGCTGTTTACTTTGACAACAATTTCAACAGTATATAACAGATGTATTTGTGACAGTAAAATTGAAATATATAGTTGTGACTAATCACAATGGAGATCAAGGTCCTGCTTATCCTCTGGGGAAGCCCATAACCCACCATGCATCTGAGAGTCCAGCCAGAATATCTGGGAATTTGAATATGAAATGCTGCAATGCACCATGTGCAAGGATTATTTATGGAATGGTTCACAAGTAGTATTTAATGATGCCTCTCAAAAAAATCATTCAACCTGCCTGAAAAGGAAAAAAAAAAGTGCAGGTTTTGCTTTGACTATGAGTTAATTTTTGACTGTATGACCTCATAGCAAAAACAGTGCAGAAGGTGTCTGTACATTAATGCCTGAAAACTAAATGCTTGTGAGGAAACCTCTAAGTGCATACCTGTTTTATTGGAAACTTCTAATAACGTGCAAGTGTGCTTGGTGTCATGGGATAAGAAGAAATAAGCAATAGGTGAGATCTGTCATGGTCTGGTGTAGCTGGTCTTGATCCAAGCTCTCAGTTGACCATTCCCCAGCATCATGCCAGGAAAAAGAGCTGTAGCTCATTTATTTTAGTGTTTGGTAAAACTTAACCTAAATTAGCCTAATGGGAGGATAGTCTGCTCTGAGAAGTGGTTTTTATATTTGATGTCCTGTAAAATGAAGTTTGTCCTCTTATTCCTCAGCTGACCCAGATTCTCTGGTTTGGAAAATGAAGCTGTTGCCCTGTTCCAATCAAATGTGTAACTTTAGCCCTGTCAAGGAACTGTGGGAATGAGGTGACAGCAAATTCCAGAAAACAGCAATCTGGAGACTTTTCCCTAAATTATCATTTACCTACTAGACTCATAGTCTCTATCAAACACTTACATGCACTTGATTTGACTCAGAATCAAAATCAGACGTTAAAATTAGACAAACAGCCAGACAGGAATTGTGAAGCTAGTAGTGAATTCAGTGCACTGCAAGTGAGAGCCAGGGGGCTGTTGAAGCCCAGGGTAATGTCCAGAGCAGGATATTGGCTCCATGAGTTCATCTGAACGTGGCTGGTGTGAGTGATTAATGCCTGGGGCTGCTGGCTGATGCTGCAGTGAGGGCAGAGGAAGGAAGGAAGAGAGGAGGGAGAGGGAATGTGGATGGAACAGCGAACCACAAAAACATCCCTTTGATCTCTGGGGGTAAGAAAAAAACACTTAACAGTGAAAGGATGGGAGTGGGGGAAACTGTAAAGCTGAACTATTTGAGGCTAAATTGTAGGCCCCCAAAGCCGCAAGCAGAGTAGTTATGATTGCATAATACCTTAACCCCAGCTCAGAAGCATTGAACAAACACAGAACACCTCACTACATAGATTGTCTGAAAACTTCCAAACCACACCTAAGCATAATGTTTCACCACCTTCCTCCTATTTCATTAGTTACCCAGTGTGGCTGATTTAGAGAAATTGCAAGAAAACACAATTGCACAACTGGAGTTGATTGGGTGTTTTCATAATCTTGGATATCCAAACTTGCACCATCATGGTGTATCATAACCTGCATTTTTCTGAAAAAACGTAATTTCTTTGGTCATTTGGAACAGTTTTCCAGAAAAGGACCCTTGCTCATCTCTTTAGATTCTTTGTGGTTGCAGAGTGTGTGAGCTGTGCTCAGTTTAACAGCACATATGGTGTCTGACATAATTCCAAGGCTGTGCCACCATGTGGTATTTAGAAAAGGAATTAGGGATGACCATATTGTTTGTTGCCAAAGAAATAAGGTCTGAAGTCCTTCCTGAAAGGTAGGTAAAGGCACTGCTTGAAAGCTCTAGACCACGAGACAGAGACAGAGTGGATCTGAGAATGAAGACTGGCAGGTCTTTGCAGAACATGTCTCATGGAGACATCAAAAAGTCCAGGAAATTTCCATGTGAACTTCGTGATTCTTCATGTTCTCCTCACTTTCCTATCTCTCTCACTTCACTGGCTCTGAAATGTTTGTCTCTGGCAGCCACTGGAAAGAAAACAAAAATTATTTTGATCACTGGGCCTCAGTCTGAGATTGGGGCTCAGGCTGAAGTCCAGTGGGCTGGACATCAGCCCTGGGGCTGCTCTGTTACAGCTGATATAGAACTTCTTCTTGACCATTCCTAAAGAGGTGAAAAAAATGGCATAAAATCATAATGTTTTGGAGTGCAGCTGTTTGGTCTTGTTAATGAGATGGGATTTTTTCAGCTGCAGGATGATGCCATAGATGTTTGTGGAGGGTCAATATTGGTGGTGATGGAAATTGCAAACCTTTGTGTCTTATCCTGCTTAGTACTTCCCCTGTGTGACTGGCAGTGCCAGATTCTCTGGCCTTTGAAATTATTAGAACATACATGTATTTCTAAAAAGAGAAAAAATGGCAATCACTCTAGATTTTCAGTTAGGTTTTTTATTCACTCAAGAAAATTCTAATTTTAAAAATGTTATAAGCAGAATCCATATAAAAGCTTTTGTTCTTCCTTCCATGGTTTTCTGTGTGTTGTGTTGCTCCAAAGAGATAAGGGAGATGACCCTTTTCAGCAGCACAAGCCATCAAATCCCTCACAGCCACAGCCAAAATGTTCCCCTGCAGCATTTCAGCACAACACAGGGCATCTTATTGCCGTTAAACTATGGGGTTTGTTCATTGGTCCTGTCGAAATGTCCCTCCTTCTTCCTGGAAAATTAGGTGGTTTAAGTCCAAATGGGAGTTTGTGTGTCCTGCAGGCAGCACCTTCACATTTCCTCAGATGGATTTCTCTGAGGTTTCTTCAGGCACAGGGTGTTGCTGACATTCACAGCTCTCTCCTCTGAAGGGGTGGACAGCTGGGGCTGGATTTTTTTTTAAGGCTAGAAAGCAATCACTGGAGTTGGAATCACTGTTAGAACAGCTTTGGTTCCTGCACCCCCAAAGTGCAGAAGGATGGGTTGTTCCAGTGTAAGGCCTTGACTAAAAGGGTGCTGAAGCTCACCCCAAGCCAGCTCATTGCACCTACCCCAGTTCTGGGCTGCTGTTTTCCTCTCCCCATCCTGACCCTGCCTGGGGGAGGTGTGAGACTGCACTTTGTCCCCTGACACAGCAGCCCTGCTGTAAACTTTCAGACCTTTCCTTATCTCCAAGGACAATGCCAGCTTCCTTTGAACCAAGACATTTCTTGCAGCAACAAACTCATCGCTTTAGGAAAACTAAGCATCTCCCAATCTCCTTTTTATTTCCCTCTTTGTTAGGATTTTTTCTTGGCATTGTGCCAAGGTTTCTCTTTTTACAACCAAGATAAAGTTGTTACTTAGATTTTTTTCTTTTTTTTTGGCATAGAAGTGGATGTGCATAAGTGTGATTTGCTATTCCAGTTTCAGCAAGTCTGAATGGAAACCTTTTGGGTTCTGCTGGGGCCCTTTCCTAACTGTGCAAATGCATAAGAGAGGAAATAATGAAAAAAACCAAATTTTTAAATGAAAAAAAATTTATATATATGCAAAGGAATTTATTAAAAATGTCATTCAACTCTGTAGCTAACAGTTTCTCCTCTATGGCTTTTTCAAAAAATTGCTTATTAGAAAAACAACTACCACACTGAGGAGAAGAATTAGGGCTATTTCAAGCATATTATTTCACAGTTTCTTGCCAGTGGGAGACTCAAGGAGGGGGTTGGGGGCTTACAGTGGCTAGACAGACCATTAAATTGGTATTAAACACTTTTCCATATGAAGGAAGTCACCTTCTGCCAAAAATCCAGGAGCAGAGGGATTGGTTTCAATGCAAGTTGTGCTGGGATGGGGCTAGATAAACTTTGAAAAATTACAAGGTCACTGGGGTCAGGGTGCAGGCTTCAGAGCCTGTCTGGCTGGCTTCCTTGTAGACTCTTGGAGAGCTGGCACACCAAAGCAGCATGACGTCCTGCATAAACATTTGATCCTCCTGACCAGTTTTTTCCATGGTATTAACTTTCTTAGCAGGAAAAAAAAAAGTATATAAAAATGACCAAAGCTGTTTTATATCAATTTTCACCATGCAGAGGCACAGAAAGATTTCTGTGTTGTGTCCAAAGCAAAAGAGAGGGCAAAGGCAGAAAGAGCAGCTTGCCAAACTACTTACATAGATTCACAAACTGCTCTAGTTCCTAAAATAGCAGCTTAGCACAACAGAGGATGCCTCTGCAACTATAATAAAATACACTGTTATTGATTTTTCAGCTGGTTAATCAAGTGGAAAAGATGAATAATATAAACCATGCAAATCTAGGAAGATGAAAAAGAATGTTAAATGATTCTTTTAGACACCCAAATTAAATAAATGCTAGAGGGTTGGCTAAATCTCCAAAGCAAAGAGAACCTGGATGGAGCAAGAGAGACAGGACCATGGCTGAAGGGAGTTGGCACTGTGTGAGGAAGGGCACAGGTACATTTTCATGTTGTTTGGTGTGTCCTTGGCTTTGGGGACACAAGTCAGTCCCATGGCAGCTGGCTCAGTTCCAGGGCTGAGCTTTGTGGTGTCCTCTGGCCCCTGGAGACCTCGATGTGCAGTGCAGTTGTACTGGGTTTGGACACAGACAGCTGTGGGCAGCAGTGTCCTGGATAAACTGAGCATGGAGGATGAAACCTTGGCTGGACAGATGCATTTCACTTTCCTGGAAGGCAGAGCCAAGAAGAATTAAAGATTGGCCTATTCCTTCTGTTGTTGAGAACATCTCTTCTCCTGGCTTGGCTTTCGTGCACATTGTGCTTCAACTTCAAAATACTGATCTCAGCTCAGTAAAAGCAAACAAGCAAAAAATCTTCACTGTTGTAAACTTTATTTTCTATGCTGGAGTATTTTTGGTAATGCTTTACCCCAGGATCTAGATTCTGGAATGAACTAAAGAAGATCCTCATCAGAGCAATGAGAAAGTGCATTGGGCAGCTCAGGAAAGCTCAGAGCACTCTGCATGGGAATCCTCCAGCACAGAGCTTTGTGCTTGGAAGCAGCTCTGCTAATTTCCTGAGGAATTTGTGTGCCATATCTGCACTAGCTGATGGTATTGTAGTAGCAAAGCTTAACTCTGAGGGAATTTGGAGCCATTAAATAGTGAAGCAGCTCAGGGGTCTGTATTGTCTATAAAGGATCATGAAAGTTTGTGAAATCTGCTGGTTTGTGATATTTGAAAGAGAGAAAATAATTGCTTTCTGTTTTAAAGCTGAAGTTATTTTTTTCCTGAATACATCGCTATTTACAGAGCAATTTTGCTGTTTAACGTCTTCTGGATGCCCTCAAGGCCTGGATGCTGCCATCCTACACCTGCAATGTGACCAAAACCAGTTCTCCTCCTGGAGCTGTGGAGAGTCTGGCCATAGCCTGTATATGTACCCACAGGTAACGCATTGCTGGCTATGGATTCTTGTGATCAAAGTGCATTTTGGAGGTGGTAGCTCACATTTGGAGACATGCAGTCCTGCCATAAGGCTGGCAGAAAATTCACCATGTATTGTGTGAATATTCTGGGTTTTATTATTTTATTTATTATTGGGTTTTACTCCACGAAACTTCCACATCTGGTGATCAGACAAAAGAGGGATATTTCAGGTGATATTCCCTTCCATGATATGACCCCTGGTGAGAAAGTAATAAAGGAAGAGACTTTAATGACACAGAAGACCAATGAAGGCTGCACATAAGAAGGGAAAGCAGGATCAAGTGACATGACAAAGCCAAGCAGAGAAGATGTAATATGTTTCACTAAAAGCTGAAAATAACTCAGAGAGATGATAAAATCTCCAGTATGGGGGTAGAAGGGAGTAGAGCTTAAGGAAGAGTGGAAACCACAGACATGATCATAGCCCATTTTTATTTTAACCACTTGCAGGAAGGTGATAAGTCACCTCTTCCAATGCTCTTTGATTCATTAGCAAGGTGAGTTTCCTGCTATGGAAATTAAACACAGCAGAACTGCCAGAGAGGGAGGAAGAGTGTGCACAGACATCTCTGTAAGCTCTGCAAGAAGCAGGAGGAGGAAGAAACCCATTTGGATGGGGAGAGGAACGTGCCAGAAACAGAAGGCAGAGAGCAAGAGTTATGTTGCCCCTCAGGAGGTGAACAATAAAAAAATTAATGCTATGATTTCAGATATGGAATAGACACAGGCAAATGAAACAATCTGAATTTAACTCATTTTTGTAGATATTTGAGTGCAGAAAACTTCACTCTTGAAACTCTATGACTCTGCTAGGTCAGTGGAAGGTCAGCTGTGCAATAAGTTACAGGGCTCTGTTAATTTGTTCCACATTGGGCCTGAAGTCTATAATTAGGTGAAACAGGACTTTATGGAAACTTCTTTACCGAAGTAAAAGATCAGATTTTCAGGTCCTGTGATTTACATGTCCTTTCTGGACCTGAGTAGCAGTCCTCCAAGAGAGATTGAAAACCTTCTGCTAAAAATATGTTAATAAATAAATACATGTATAAATACATACAATTTTAATATGGTTTTGTTTTTAACACAGGGTTTTGGGTTTTTTGGTTGACTGTTTGGTGGGGGTTTTTTTTTTGTGTTTTTTTTTTTTTGTTTTTTTTTTAATTAATACCTTCTTTCTTGTTTTTGGGTTTTTTGGTTGACTGTTCGGTTTTTTTGGTTTTTTTTTTGTTTTTTTTTTTTTTTTTTTAATTAATACCTTCTTTCTTGATAATATCCTCAGAAATTGTAACTGACTTCACTGTCAATGGTTTTTCCCAGCGAAGGTTAAAACTTTCCTGACAAAAATGCAGCCCAGTAGATGAATACTTATATTTGCTTGTGTGTTGTTTGGTCCTCTGGGGAAAAGGACAGGTCACTGAGAGGTACAGACCTTCTTCCTTAGCTGAAGTGCTTGAGGCTTTGAACTGAAGTATTTTCATATGTGGATGTGTGGGTATTGTTACAAATAGATCCTGTATTGAGCATTAGCAGTGCAACAGGATAAAACTGGAAAATAGTCTTGAATAATTGCACTGCACTAAATAAGATTTAATGTTCTCCATGTTCACTCTTCTGCCTTGTCAGACTTCCTTTCTAACTCTAGAAATTCATAAATCTGAGGTGTTGTTCACAGAAAATCAACAGAAGACCAGCTTGTAAATATTTTTTCCAGGTTTAACTGGGGTTCAAACTGAGACCATGTGTTTAAATTCCTCCATTTCCATGAAGCTGCTTTCCATTCTGAGCTTTGCAGATCAGGCCAGTTGTTATTAGCCCAGCATTATTCATCCTCATTCTTTTGGATAAAACATTCATTGTCATCATGTTAATATTTGTTATGTGGGTTCATTTTATGTGGTGGGTTTTTGTTTGTTTTTTTTTTTTCAATTTCCTCTACTGCTTCAATAACTCCTCTATTTCTTGCAAGACTTGATTTGAAACTATTGAAGTTTATTATTTCAACTTCCGAAGATGATTATTTGGCATTGAGTAAACAACCTTAGCTGGGCACTTGCTGACATTCCTCCATAATAACTCTCTGCCCCTATTTTATCACTTATAGAATTGCTTTCTAATCCTTTTTATGGGTCTTTTAAAAAATAGCTTTCTTATATAATAGATAGTAACATTTGTTATAAAATGAAAGTAAAACCAATTAAATCTGCCTTATTGTATTTACAAAAGATTGATGTGTGTAAAGTCTAACAGCTTATTTGGGGATTTTAATTTAAAAGTGCCCTGCAATAACATTCTCTTGTGTTCTGGGAACCAGCAGTAATGGAGAAGCCACTGCCTGCAGAGATGCTGAACTAAATTAAAGTATTGTGTGCTGGTATTCGAGCATCTGCCTCATACGTTAATCTCTGGAAAATGCTTGAAAATACCCTAAAGTAGCAGCCATTTCTTTGTTTAAGTTTGAAAGCTTTTTGTATCTATTCTCATTAATGCTGTAGTGCAGAAGATTTGCTGTTCAGTAAATGAATTGAACAGAAGCTTCTGCAAACCAAGAACAGATTGCAGTTTCCCCGTTTCAGTCTCCATTTTACTTTTGTTGTGTGTAAAGGATTTAAATTTGAGCTCCAGGGACCTGGGTTTTACTGTATTTTCTTCAACATATGTGCTCCCTGTTATATAGAAGCAAAATTGTTGGACTCACATGAATACTGCAAAAATTTCAATATTATTCTGCCTGAATGACTGAGGATTTTTTTTACCCCACCTTATTTTTTCTCTTGAGTTATATTGACACATATGAGACTCTAAGTGTATGGTTTCTCTGGAAGCTTCCAAAACTGCTTCATCTTGGTTGTAAAGACTTTCTTTTTCTTTATAACATTTTCATTCATCCAGTTCTGGATCAGAAACAATACCATGTGATTTACAATCGAGTATGACATAAATAGTTGAAGCTGTAAGAGCAGCATGTAGTAAACAAACAGACTGTAGGCAGTAATATATTTGAATACAGGATTTTTATGCATGAATAATCCATGAGTTTATAAAAATCAGTCTGTTTATAGATAATTTAGGAAGAGAAGAATGCTTTTATATTCATGAAATGACTTATCTTCTCCAGCTTAACAAACAGTTCTATGAAATGCAAGAAAAGAAGAATTGTGACATACATATTTGCCAAACTTAGCTGTAGTTATTTTAGAAAATATGAGTGTGCATCTATAAGGGCAAGGCCTGCAAATGGAGATTGAATCTCTGAGCACACTCCTTTAGATGCTGATTTCTGCACTGGTATCTAACCTGCAGGTGAGCATCCTTGAACATCCTCAAACATCCTCCTGCAGCTCAGCTGAGTGAAAATATTATTGTTTCCTGCTACTCCTTTCCCCAGCCTGGACATTAAACCCTTTTTGTAGCTGCTGGAGGAGCTCCATTTTTGACAAAGCAAATGGAATGGCAAAATCATGTTATTTGTTTAGGAGGGGATGACTATGAGCAGCTCCTAGAAGATCTGACAGGATGGTTACAACTCGGGTAAGGGAATGATGTCTGTCCATCCCTGCTTCTGCCTCTGGCCTGGTAATTTAAGTGTTGCCATGCCAAGTAAATCATCAACAAGAGGAGAAATAGCAGGATGTGCATCCTGGCACAGACTGCAGCCCTGCTTGGAGCTGCCCTTGGAGTGCCTGGGCAATCAGGGCACAGTGTAGGAAGGCCAACATCTGCTTGTCAGGCTAGCCTGAAAGAATGCAGGTGCTTCAGAAATAGTGACTATGGCATTTCTGAGCCTCTCACTTCATTGTTTTTCTTCAGCCAAAGGTGTCTGTTGAATCTGAACTAAATAATACATTTATCACTGTTTTGAGTATAATTTTTATACCTAAGAAACTCCTTGTCCAAAGAGAGTCCATCAACTCCCTTCTCATCTGACCTCTTTTCTGCTTCTGATGCAAGTCTCTTTAATGGCTTATCATAAGATCTTTAAGCCTTTCACCTTAGTTCTCATGTGTTTAGAAACAGTACTTGCAAAGAAGGAGGCTCTATTAGGGTAAATTAATGTCTTTGAGTGCTTGGAATTAGAAAGTGGAAATAGTAAAAGCTAGTTTTAAAATGCTTACAAAGAAAACAATTTGAAACAGGAAATCAGAAAATGTGTAGAGAAAATGATGAAGGGATTAGGAGAGTGTGGTGGTATTTCAAACTGAGGTTCCTTACATGTATTTAATTAAGAGCCAATAAAGTAGGATTTAAATATACATAAACTAGACACAGTAGAAACTTGCTAATTTGCACTCTAATAATTTGCAGATTTTATAATTTGTGAAAAGAAAAAAAAAAATTAAAAGCTTCCTTCTGCCTTGCAGCAATGGTTTAAACCAGAAGCAATAGTGAATAAGCCTATTATTAACACTTTGTTTCTTTGGCAAGTATACTGGAAAGCAGTGCCTACACTTGTGATTGTGTTGTAAGGGATTAACCACTGGATCATGGTAATTAATACACCATAAAATGCACTTTATTCCTACTCTTTCAGACAGCAGCCAGTGTAACTCTCTAAGATTTTCATTGATTTGGAGCTGGCCATAAATAAGCACAAGTCAGAAATGCAATGATTTGCAATAACTCTCAGGCATTAAAATCATAAATCAACACCACCAGCGTGGAAGCTTTTGAGTATGTGCCTGGAAATTCCAAATTATTGCTGGAATCTTGTCCTTCAGGAGGTTTTGTCAGCCGTGGAGGGTGGCAGGAGGGTGCTGCTGCTGCAGGTCCCTGAGTCTGCAGGCTGGGTCCCAGAGCTCACAGCTCAGTACAGGAGAAGGAAAGAGAATGGTCTGGTTTAGGCTGATGTGGATTTTTCTAAGGTGAATCCTGATACGCCAGAATTAATCCTGCCCATTATTTTAAATTATTAATTAATATAGGTCTGATTTTATTGCACTCTCACTTGTGCAATAGATCACAATGTTCAGGGATACTGGTCATGTGTCTTTTCCTTTATACTTATTTGCATAAAGGGTAAATTGAGTTTGATGTTGTTCTGTGATTAAACATATTTGACTGATTTTTCAACCACTTTTAACCTGTTATATGTAATATTTTCCAATGAGGTTGTTCACACAGAGTCTAGGAAATATTAAACCTTAGAGAAATTCCAAACATATTTCATACATTTGATTCATTAATTTTGTAATTAGGTCAAGATGTTAAATATGGTTTTATTTATGAAATAACTTTTACTTAAGTGAATTATGAATCAATGCTCAATTTTTATTACCACTACAGCATTTTAGACTATTTTCCTTTGAATTTCAGTTGTGTGAACTGACCTTGATGTACGCTGCCCTTGATCCACACTGAATCATAAATAAATAAATAAAACAGCAATATGACCATATCACATGAAGATATTCCAGTCTACTTCAATCCTGATTCCAGTTACCTGGAAACTGTCTACCCAGTTATATGTAAAAACTTGGAGGGATGGTCCCTTGAGTCAATTTTTTTTGTCTGCCAGGTAATTGCAGCACTTGGCATCTCCAGCAGGGAGTTGCCCACACAGAGCTCTGGGCAGAGCAGGACCCATTTTCATATGTTCTTCTTCTGTGGTGTATTTGGTTAACCAAATCTACTTCTCTGCAGCTTTCCTGCTGCAGCCTGAAACAAGGTGGAGGATTTGCATTGTGACTCCAATTAGGTTGAAATTAGTATGAACTTATGTTCAGTAGCTGATGTTTAATGTCTGGTAGATTAAGTGGTCCTTTGATAAACTGGCTCTGAGGATTGTTATGACAATCCTTGTGATTGAGCTGCAGTGGCACCATGTGATTAACAGAGATAGTTCTATCTTGTGCTCTACCCTGCTGCCACAGGCAACCAGCCAGATCAGCTTTTAAGGCAAAAATTGTTTAAGAACAAACAAACAAAGCCCTCAGAAACAAAAACTCCATACAAAATAAAACACACATTCACAAAGAAAAGCTCCCCCCAGACAATTAAAACATCTGTCCTTACTGTTGCAGTAAGTCGCAAGGATCAGAATAATTTCCAAATGGCATAGGAAATAATTTTTCTGCTTTACTTTAATCTATTTTGTATTTTCATTGAAACAAAGGGTTGCAAATGGAAACAGCACATATTGGATATGCTGAGAAAATGCTTGCATTGCATCTCATTGGCAAAAACCCCAAACAATAAACATTCAGTGTTTGAGCCAGCCAGGTGTTGCAGGGTTTGGCCAAGCCCAAATCCTTCACAAAAAGATCTATTTTTTAGCATTGGTATTTCAAGGAAATGTTGGTTTCTGCAGAACTGAGGCTCTAGCAAGAAATCAATAGACCCTGGTGAGTGCAGTGCTCACCTTTCAGAGGGTCTGTATTTCCTAATATCTCTCATGTAAGGCTTTTGCCAAAGCTCATTTAAGAAGAAATTGGTTTCCTGCTTTTTTTGGGAACATTTTCCCTTAAATGAAGTGAGATCATCTTCTCAAGAAGTTTTCTTCTGCTTCTGTTGCAAGTGGTCCTGTTTTTTCACTATCCCACTTTGTCTTTTTGTACCAGGGTCTGGAGGAAGTCTGTCCAGGATGAGAGAGAAGGAATCTTTGGGCAATGGAGGAATCCCCAAGAAAAGCAATGGAAATTTGCTGCATCAATCCGTGGCCAAAAGGAGATGAGCAGAAACATTCTGCTGGTGGAAATATGTTCAAGGATGTAATTAGCAACAGTAGTAAAAGAACAGAGATGGAAACATGAAATTAAATGGAGCTAAGTATGCAAACCTGCTCTTGCAGTGGGTCACTCAGTGATGTTTAAAACAAATGGGAGTGGGCAGTATTAGCTTAATTCTTAATTTTGTATTCATCTGCTGGTCCTCACAGCAAATGCTCTTCTTGCCTTATCAAAATTCCCACATCTGTGGCAGATTGGCACTATGAGGGTGTGAGGACTTGGGTGCCCAAGGCTTTTGTCTCTCCTGGCAGCTCTGCCTTCAACAGGTGAGCAGGGGCTTGTGCAGTCTGTGTCACCTGGGCATCAATTTTCTGACCTTCCCCCTTAGATGAAGCCAGGATCCATGCTTTAGTTTCAGATCACAGCTGACAAAGCAGTTTATCTTTTATGTATTTTTCTGATGTAGTTTTTCAGCCAATTTTTTAAAATTGAAATTTATAGTTGAGTTTATCTTTGAAAAAAACTGCTTTGAATTCTTCATGGTAGTCAAGATGTTTTTCAGCATTTCTTTAACCATTTTTAAATTGATTTGCCTCACCAGTAAATATCAGTAATTTAAGATTTATGATTTATTCTTCATATAAATGTTTCCCCTAGGATTAAGCTTGAGATAAATTCCTTCATGTTGCTGCCCACTACTTGCATTCATGGGTAAATTAAACTGTCTGGTTCCTTGTCACTGATTTTTCAATTGCTAATAATTAAAATTGCAGAAGCATTTTAATGCCAAAGATTAATCAGATGTTGGGGGACATATTAGGTTTTGACAAAGGTTTGGCAGGTAAAGTTTAAAGCAAGAATGGCTTTTTTATATTATTTATTTTTACTTTTAGCTTTCCTGGCCTTTCAAGTGTGCTCAGAAGCGAGATGGATTATTATAATGTTTGCCACAGTTTATTCTCATGCATCCCTAAAACAGGAACATGTGAGATGAGGAACTCTTCATCTGGAGGGATGTGTGTAATGGCTGATATCAAAAGCTGTTCACCCATCCTCAGTGATTACAACCCCCTGAGAGCTGCTCCCCAGTCCATGATATCAGCTGAAATCACTCTCTTCCTGCCATGATCCGGCTGCTTTGCTATTTTGTCTGTACTGACCCTGGAGCTCATTCCTTATGCTGATTAATGTCTTCATATGGTCCTGAAACTCACTGTCCTACATGTCTGCCTCTGCTTCTCCTATGCTGTTACCTTGTGAGTGATTTCTCATAATTACAGCACATTTTTGTGAAGACACATTGCCTGGTCTGTCCTGCCAGACACAGTCCTCAGAGCCTCAGTAGCTGGAGGGCAGCCAGGCAATATTTTGCAGCTGCTTTGTGAAAATCCCAGTGGCTCAGACCTCAGTGGTGTTGGACTCAGACATAACCAGATGTCGAGAATTCTTACCAAGCATATCCTGAGCTTCAGAATGTTCACAAATTCGTGTGAATAATGGTGCATCCTACCTAAAGGATGTGTGTTCTAGCTCCAGTTCAGACTCCCTATCCCATACAAGTTTAGAAGGAAAATTTCTGTAAACTATCTTGTACTCAACTAAATAGACCAAATAGTCACCAGACTCATCCTGGTGTAAGAACAGAGCTAAATAAAAGCTATTTTAATATATTTCCAGCTCTTGGATGTATTGTCCACATACTGAAGTGTTTGCTCTTTCCATACCCTGCTGTACCAATTGCCACACAAGGACTAGCAAATTGCTGATCTAATTCCATGAAATATCATGTGGTGGCTTCTCCACCCTTGGGGAATTCTCCTAGAAAGTCAAAGCTGGTCTGGAAACTATTTTTTGCCGTTGGAACAGTTTAAAGAAGCTGCCTCCCAGCAGTGAGTGGAGCCTGTTGTGCCTAACAGATGTTTGCAGTCCTGCCTCAGAGCTGCATGAGCTCACATCTGAGCCTTCTCCTGACAAAGCACATCTGAGAGGGGTCCTTTGCTTCGTGTCACTTGCTTTTCCACCCGATTTAGCTGATGTGCTGAGTGTTGTGTGCAGGGATATCCTCCAGGCAGCACCCAAGGCTCCGAGGGATCTCTCAGACAGAGGTGTTCACATCTCCTCCCAGGAGCCTTCTAATCTGAGTGTTGTGAATAATACAAAGCATGTCCTCAATGTCTGTTTGGTCTAGTGGAAGTGGCAGGTTCCTGAGGTGGAAGGTAGGATGACTTAGACATTCTCTGGAAGTGGAGAGGTGAAACCTGCTGTGTTGTTCTGGGAGCTTTTTTCAGCTTGGCTTATCTGTTTGTGCTCCTGCTCTTTGTCTTCTTTCTCTGACTATTTGTTTGTAACGGGTGCTTTTTTTTTCCCTATTTATAGTAAACCTGAGAGGTGAACCTGTCCTCCATTGGAGCCTGTGGGATTTTGCCCACTGCAATGAAAACAATTGAAAAGGGCATTGTAAGGAACACTATGCTGTAAAAACCATTTGCTTGCTGTTCTCTTAGCTTTGTACTTCTCACTGGTGATTAAAATGTAAGTTTCTGTTTTGATATCAAAGTTAAACTTGGCAAAATCCAATTTTTCTCTGTGATTTAGCCTTTTTCCTTTTTCAGTGTTCCTTATAGTGCTCTACAAACAGTCACATCCTGTATTTCATTAAGTGTTCCACTGGCTTGCTGAGCATTGCAGAAGAGATACAGCATTGCCTCAGGTGAGTTTTAGTAGCCAGGGTGTGGAGTTTTACTTGAGAGTCTGGAAAACTAGAAGAGTTTGGCTTAATGCTTTTTATTACAATTTTGCTTTCTTGCAAAAAGTAGGATTTTGTTTGTTTTCCTTGCTTGGTGAAGGAAGGTTTCTGAAGTAAATGTGAAGTGGTTTTCCTCTGATTTAGCTCTAGGAAAAATGAGCTTCTCCCTGTTTCACTACCACTCTCATCTTGAGGGATCTGTGTCTAACCAGAAATGTAAATACCTGCTTGCTTCCCCAGCTTAACTTCTGAGAAGCTTGGAAGGTGATTTCCATCTCATTGAGAATTTAGGATGTTGTATTATTTCTTAGATTAAAACAGCATCTGCAGCTACGTGAGTCAAAGTTCCTACAGCATTTCAGTTTCTTCTCTTAGTAGACCACAACCCTATTTTAGGAGTCAGTCATCTGTCCCCCCCTGTTCACACTGGGATGTAATAAACATTTGGTCTCACTCAGGTCTGTCTGTTTGTCAGGAACGTACCCATGCAGCTGCTCCTTGTGCCTTGTCTGATCCCCGAGTCCATCCATCCTGGCAAAGTGTGTTAGTGTGTCACTGCTGGTGAGACACTTTCCTTTTCCACAGTCTGTGCCTCTCCCTATTTATCATTCATTTTGCCTCATGTTAACTGTGTATCCTCAGCATCACCTCTTCTGCCTTTTTCTCTTGTTTTTATTTGCTGGTTGTGCCCTATGCCAGCTAATTTCATTGCTTATTACTGCTGCTGTATTTATTGATGGATGGCTCATTTCATTCCAAGCCACATAATCTGCAAACCTTCCTTTGCTGAAACTTGAAAAATGCACTTGGAGAAATATTTGAGGATAGGACAGTTTGTGCAGTTCAGGCCAAATTAGAGACACAAATCTCATCATCTTTATTAGGGATTGCATCTAAAGTTTCACACAGCACTGGGGAAATTTATGTCCCTGCCTCTGTTTCTCAATTAGGTCACAAATTATCGCTGATTATATTATGGTTACTGACACATCAGTGCTGTTTTTTATTTTATCCTACCTTTCTTTTTAAGTGCTCTCATGCTCTGTCTTGCAGGTAAGCCAATTAATGGTTCTACTACTTGTAATGCAGTGATAAAATCCTTGCTGCCTACAGTGGGCAGAGGATCAATCCTCATTTCTCCTTGTCTTGATGTCCTTTTTCCCCACCTGGTGTTGGAGTGCTGAGAGTCTTGTTTGGCACAGTGGGTGGGGCATGGGCACGTCTCTAGCTTCTGGAAATGCTGCCAATGCAGTTGTCACATGCTGCTACTAAATATTGCATTTCTGTGGGTTTGGAAAATCAAAACAACCACCTTCTCACAGTCTCCCAACTGCAGTTCTTTCTGTCAAGTCAATGAAAGTTTTTGAGATTTTGCTGCTTTATTTTTATGCCATAACCTAATTCCTCATACTATTAAAAAATAATCAACTGCACCTAACTAGTACAGCTGCAATACAGTATTTTCAGATATCTCTACTGCGAACTTAAAAATTTAAATAGTAGAAAATGAGTAATGGTGCTCAAAGAGTAATGCATGTAAAGTCAAGCACTCATTGATAGGATCAGGATCAAGTATCAGGATTAAAATTCCCACTGACAGGCACCTTCTAGGATTTTCAGAAGAACCTAACCAGGTAAGGTATGTAGTTTCCATAGGAATGTATGAAATATGGTCTAAACCATTATGTACTCTTGAAAATGCAATTATCCATCTGTATTTTTGGATACCTGTATACTTTCAAGAGTAACCCTGGTATGTGGGAAGTCTGTATTCAACAGGAATTCAACAGAATTTAGCCATTAGTGATTTTGTATTAGTACTAAGCCCTATATATGTATGGGGAAAAAATCTGAAGTACTAGGCCACTTGTCAGAAAAAAAGACTTCCTTGGATGTATAGGGGATTTCCTTTAGAATACAAATCTGGAAAAGGTCAACTGGAGTAAATTAAAATATATAAAGTTTTAAGTTGTTCACAGAAGTGAGGCCATTAATGCAAAAACTATCCAGTATATGAAGTTCTTAAAACATAAAAAGCAAGTGTGTTTTGCTTTTAAATGATTAATCCTAATCCAATTTTTTTTTTTCAGGTTAAGCATGAATTTTCTTTTTCAGTACTGTGCCAAGTTTCTACTCTTTGAAGATATCATTAAAAACACCTCAAAGTTCCTCTGTCTCACACAATGTTGTTTTCAGGAATTGCTTGAAGGTAAGCAGTAATGTAACTTGGTGTTATAAGGTGAATAATTAAGAAATGAGAAAAGAGATGAATTAACATGCTGTCCATGAAATTAGCATTCTGATAATTGTTTGGTTTGTAATTATATTGAGTTTAATCTAACAATAATACTAAGAAATTGTGGGTTTTTAAAACATCCTTTGTTTGGGGGAGAACTTTAATTTCTTTAAAACAATTCATTTGTATCTATGCTTTTCTAGGTTGTTTTTTTTTTTGAATGAGCTGTTTATACAACCAGACACATTAACCAAGAGAATAATTCCATTTCAAGAGAAAGAATGAAGAACAAAATTGAATGTGCACCATCCCTAAGGTAATGGTTGCATAATGTACCCAAGTGCTTTGTTATTGTAGTCTCATCAACACTGAGCTGCTCAGAATTCTTTGGGATGTAGATCATTTCTGAGGTGTGAAAGGTGATCACTACTCTCCATATTTTACTACTGATGGACCTCTCAAATAAGTTGTGTGTGCTGACATCTCCATGCTTTGAAGATTTAAAGACCTCAAATATTAAGAAAAAAAGACTGACCTTGAAACTCCAAAATTTCCTTTTTTTTTTTTTTTTTCCCACTATTGCTTTGCTGAATATATTAACTTGTGGAAAAATCCTATAAAGGAAGATAATATTCCTTGTGTTATTATACAGATAATTCCTAGTAAAACATTACTGAGGTGACTCCTGTGTTCCAAGGAACAACTTCTAATGAAAACTGCAGCCTTAAGGTTATATATTTTCCATCTATCAGAGGTATTTCTGATTCTCAACTCTTGCTAAAATTAAGATTCTGACCAACTTTCATTGCAATTTATGGTATTTAGGAAAAGAAATAGTTTTAGCAATTTGACAAGTACAATTTTCCCTAGAATGTTTTACAGTCATCAGAATGTCAGGAATTTGTTGAACTTAAATGAATACAATCACATACTAAACTTTTCTCTGGTAATTTCAGAAGACAGCTTTGAAGAGTTTTGCTCTCCTTGTTCTCTTATTTTTATGCAAGGGCTGACAACAGGAGATGCTGAGGTATTCCAGCAGCAGGGCTGTAGAGGAACATGGGTATAGTCTGACTGAGATGTCAAAAGAGTGCCCTCCATGGTTTATGTAGTTACACCTAGTTTTCCATTACTGCATATTGGTTATTTGTGCAAAGGGGAACATTCCAGTAGAATATATTACAGAAGTATGGAAGTTATTTGTGAAAAGATAGCAAAGGAGAGACACTCTTGCTCCTGTTGAGACCAAATCTAAGTTGGATTTCATGCTGAAATTAATATTGTTGTGACAAAATCTGGGCAGGACCTGAGATTTTCCTTTCAAAATTGATAGACTACAAAAAAATCTTGATCAACTTTACATGCTAGAGAGAACAAAACAAGGACAAGTAGAAAAAGAGCAGAGTATTTTGTTGCTTGCATTTAATGTTTTCTATATAAATACTGCCGACAAAAAAACCAACTAATATATTTGATAACATATAACTGAAAAGGTTGATTGATTTGCCAGGAAAGAGGGGCTGTAATCATCAGGAATCCTTACTCCTGGAAACAAAGACTCCAATCCTTTTATTTCTGGATGCCCTTCCCCATTGATAAACTGAGGGAAGTTATAATTTTCAGAACAAAATCACAATTTAAAACTGAAACTACACTGTTTGTACTGAAAAAAATCACAATTTTTCATGAGGAATTAAATAGTGCTTAAATTTATATAGTGATATCTATAAGCATTAAGGTGATACTGCTTGCTTATAGAAAGCAGATGAATCAATCCACTCAGTGGGAAACACAGGGAAAATGCTCTAATCCTTTAGGTGAATTACAAGTGTTTTTACTAGTACTGTAAAGTGTGATATCTCTCTCTAGATATGTATATATATTATGTATAAAATGTCATTCCTTCTGTAAGCAGCTTGCTTTTGATAAAGGCTGTTTTCCCACTAATCTCATTTTGAATCATTGTTTTCTAGAGTTTCCTAAAAATCAGCTGATTTTTGGCAGTTGCTGTTTACAACCATGGTAAAAGTATTTCAGTGATTGACAGGAAGCAGAACGGATCTCACTGGATTTTGTTGCATAGTTCAAAAAAGCCTTACTGCAATTCTGGCCTCTTGTGTAGTGGATGTGTTATACAGCAAGACAAAAACCTACCAATCTCTTGTTAAATCTTTTTTAAAGAAAAAAGATTTTTGTTGCATGATGCAGGAATGAGTGTGATGGATACTGTGGGTAACAGCCGACACTGTTTTCACAATGAAACTTTTTATATTGTACAATTTATAGTTCTGTTGATCCAGTTCATTGCAGACTTTTTTTCCATACAAAACTAACTTTTGGGTTCAAATGTTCACCCTGATGTCAAGGTCTGATATTTTTACTTCTCCTTTTCTCCTAATTTTATTGATTTTTCTAGGCTAAGCATTCCATAAATTAGTTATAGTAAGAAGGCATATTGTAGAATGTGATATAATTGGCAACTGATTGTTGATGTAGGAGATTTATGTCGGCCCTATAGTAATAGTTTCTTATAATTGGAAACATATGTGATTTTTAGTGTCTAGACTTGGGAACTTTCCCAGGGAGGAGTTCCAGGTGGTTATCTAAGCATAATAGGCCAAATGGCTACTTAAAGGCTGCAGGCAGACATGGGAAATATGTAAATGTTCCTAGCAAATGTAATTATTTAGTATTTTGACATTTATAAATTGTGCTATATCAATTTACATCCGATGGTTTGACCAATTGATTTGTTTTATATATTCATGTTAAAACCTGAAATTTGCTTTCTCACTGAAATAGTGTAAAATACACTTTAGAAGTTCTTGATATATCTGGATGAAAAAAAAGCTTATATCCTGTGCCTAATTTAGTTGCATTGATATATGAACGTTTAACTTGAAATAGCAAATAGGTGCATTTATTGAATGAATGCTGTGAAATTTGGTTTGGTACAGTTAAGTTACCTGGCACCCTGAGCTTTGTCTTTGTTTGTAGTAGTCTGATCTCTGGAAGGACCTCAGAAAGGAAACATGTCTGGAAGTTGTACAGCCTACTAAAACATGTTGTGATTTGATATTTCCTTGATCCCAGTTTGCCTTGAACATGCTCTGCACGTTAAAACATCCCTGGAGAAGGAAAGCACAGTTGGCTATCCCAGCATGAATTCTCTGCAAATATTGTTCTGGGACCTGCACAGCCTGTGACTCACAGTGAATATTTTCAGCTCTGGTTCTGACTGTACAATAGGAAACAGAAAAGAATATAAGTGGGGGCTTAACACTGGATGACTTGATCACTGTGGCTTGCACAGAGAACATGGAAGAGCTGCACTAGAAGATGTGAAAAGTCCTCTCAATTCAGTTTTCATGTGCCAGATGGTTGTTTCTTGTTGTGTTTTTTTTTTAATCCTACCTGTTAAGATAGCAAAGAATGACATACGTTATCTGGCTCTGCAGCCAAGTGTGTGGTCCAAATTATTTTCACAGAATGCCTGACAAAGTCTGCTTGCTTGTCTGCCTGCCTCAATCATTTTTCTCAACTAATGAGAAAAATCTGCCAAGCGTTGTTGGGCTAAGGCACTAATTATTCTCAAACAAATGTTTCAATTTTGCACAAGTTAGGAAGTGTCTCTGTTTTAAATGATTACATGCCAAGATGCCAGAGTAGTTAGACCAGTTTAGTTTGTCAATATGTCTGGAAGTCCCAGAGGACCAAAGAGATGAAATCATTAAAAGCAAATGGGTCTGCAGTTCTAGGTGCTCTTTTAGGAAATATTGCTGCAATACTTTTTTTTTTTTTGGTATGTTCATTTATAATGAGAAGTAGTAGATCTATTTTCCTTCTGGAAATGTGTATTTCTTGTGATATTCCTGGTTGCCTTGCTCCTCAGATTCTCTTGGTTTTGGCACCGAATTAAAGGAATTTTGTGACTAGTCACGCAAGACTGGCCCATCTAATCCTTCCTCAGATTTTGTAGCCTGCTCATCATCACCCTATTTAAGCATTAAGGAAGTTTGTTTCTGATAGTGACAACATTGGAAAGTATCTCCTTGTAAAACTTTCAGTTGGATTTGGCAGCTGGAAGGAGCTTGAACATGTTCAAGGAAGTTTACAGTTTGTTTTCCAAGCAATGGTTCTACACTTGGACCTGAACTCCACACTTACTCAGTTGTTGTTGTGAGCTCCCAGAGCAGCATTGTCCCACCTCTGATCATGAAATGTTTAGGTCACATCTGTTTGTGGCAAGGCTCAAGGTTTGCTGTGTGCCTCTGCTCAGCTGTACCTTTGCTGATAGCTACACTTTTTGCCGTCTGCCTTTCCCACTGTTCATCCTCATCCCAAAATTGCTCTGAAAGAAGCAGATAGATTGCCAGGCTTAGGGGGCCCTGCTGGGTTTGCCTATGTGCATACCAACAAAAAATCAGAGTTTCCAAGAACTGCCTTCCTGCCTTTAATGAGGGAGCTGCATCTTTTCAGAGAAAAATACATTTTAAAGATGATGAGAAATTCAACAATTAATTTCATAGGGATTATTGGAGAGGTTTACTTGAGCCAGCTCTGCAGTTTGTTTCATAGATGTGTGTTAGTTCAAAATTGTTGGATTAATTTGTTTTTAAAACCTATATAAAGAGTGAGGGAAAAATTAAAGGATGAAACCACCAGAAAGCAGAACTTGGAGCATTTCATGACTTGATTATTTTCCAGCAGCCACCTGTGCCAAGGAAGAAAATGTGCCTAAATATTGTGGTATTTGTATCTCCTCAAACAGTTACTCATAAAGAGATAAATGGGCAGTAATGACGTGTATTTCACTAATGGTTTATGTGTTTTGTTTTTAACACATCCACTTCTTATTTTTGGCGAAAACATGAAACCTGGTTCCTGGGTACTTTCTGTCATTAATTGCTTACTGCCCTTATCTGTAGCCACTAGCTTAATTGCAATCTGTCTGCATGGTGCATGGTGTGTGCTTTTTAAAATGAATGTTGAGGAATTATTGGTAAAAAGGAGAGGTACTGCATGGGAAAACCTACCTAGTCTGAAGAGCTGGGCAGTGCTGGCAGCTCTTGAAAGAGCTGTGTGGCAGCAGTGTGTGCAGGTGGATGATCTCAGGCAAAGGCACTGTAAATAAAATGTTCCTGGTTCTCAGCTACACTGCAGGGCAGCAAAAGCTGACTGAGCTGTGAACCCCAGGGTGCTCCTCCAAGTTCAATCCACACTCAACTCCCACACAGCAAAGGTTTAAAGATAATGGTGTCACATATTTTGAAGGACTTTCCATTTTTCCATTTTGTTGTTCTTTTCTTGTTTGGTATTCAGTGTATTGTTTTTGCTACATAATTATCTCATTGGATTTGCAGGTGCTGGCTGTCCTTGGTAAGGCCTAAATCTTACCTGTAATGTCAATTACTTTGATTTAATCAGGAAACACACACTCCATGCAAAATTTTGATTTGCCTCTTTTGCTTTTTTGACTTGTGTCTCTACTGAGAACTGGAGCAAGAGGGAGGGTGTGAATTTGGTTAAGTTGTGGTCTGTGCTCCAAGACCAGTAAAATCCTGGTGGCAGTGAGAATACCAGGATACCCAGTTGTGCCCAGACTGGCAACAAGTCCAGTATCCTCCCTGTGATGCAATTCCTTTGTAGGTGTGTGAACTTCCCAGGCAGTTCTCCTTCCATTTTAAGGATGTTTCGCACATAAAAATTTCCAAGCATTTTTTTGTGTAGCAGGGATGCCATGTCATATGTCAGTTTTTATGTCGATGCATGTCATATATTCATTCTTGAAATACATTTTGTGTGTCTTCGCTTAATTTTTAGGAAGTGATAAAGACACAAAAGAGAAAACTAAATGTTAATGTAGTAGTTTCTTGTAATGGATTATTTTTCTAAAGTGGAATATTCTAAAATCAGCTTATACTGCAAATTAGATGCTAGGAGCCCCTTATATTTCCTTATAAGCAAAAACATTTTCTGTGACTGGTTCCATTGTCATTGACACTTTGGCATATTTAGGCTAATTCCAAATGCTAGTCCTTGTATGTACCACTAATACTTCTCTTTTCATAAAAAATGTCCTAATTTACTTGATGTTCCCTTTTTTGTGTGTGTAAAACTGAAATTTGAGCACAGTAAGTTCAGCTGCATGTATTTGTGCTACATAAACCTTTTTACATCGAAGTTTAGTTTTATAAGCAACCACAGTTTCTTCAACTGAAAAGCTGGACTTTCCATCCAAGAACACTTCCTATTTTGTCTATCTACATGTGCTAGTTTGCAGAAGTGCAGTTGAAATCTAGTGGGAGTAGCATTCCATTGTAGCTACACAAGTATTGCATTGTTTTAAAAAGAGAAAATTTTGCTATATAAACCCAATTACTCTTTCCCACAACTTGTTGTTATAATTCTACTTAATTCAGTAGAAACTTAATTGTACTTAATTTCCTCTTTTTTGAAATAATAATTTCTCTGGAATTATAACTCCACCAAGTTAAAAATGTTAAAATACGTGCAGCTGAAATAATGTGGAGAGGGTTGAAAATTTGTCATTTGTTGCTTCACTTGGAAGGCTCTCAGCAGCTTGGTAGTGTCCCTTATTTGCACCTATTATGTAACCATAAACAAATTTCTACTGTTGAACTGATTTAATGTGGCTAATAATTTATATCTGAACTTTTGCTTTTTTTATGCAATCTAGACATGTCCTGATTGAAAAGAAGCTGCTGGGCCTCTGGTTTGTTTTATTCTGAGCAGGAAATGTATCAGCACTGTTCAAGAAATCAGTAAATTGTTCTTTCCATGGTGCTTGGGAGGGTGATGAAGTGTCTTCTCAGGGGTCTCGCTCTTCAGTTATTTCTCAGTAACATCTGAGTATTGCATCAAGCAATTTTCCTGTGAGAGGAGAGCTTTCTCTTACACAGGTTAGCCATAAACTCACCCTAAGGGACTGGAGCACAATGAATGTGAGATTTAAGCTGTCAGGTACAGGACTGCACATCCCACTAATCACATTCCTGGTGATGGGAAAGAGGGGAGAGGGAGGAGAGTCGCTGTTCCAGAGACCCCAGCACTGTGCAAGCAGCAGGGATAATTCTCCCCGTCCCCTGGAATTCTGGTGTTGCGGCTGTTGTGCTTGGCAGAAAAGCATTCAGCCTCAAAGGTTGTAAAGTTTATAGCTCTTCACACGGTGTCACTGTTACGTAACCCAGCAGGGCACAGCTAGGGAAAGTGCTCTCTTGAAAATCTTGTGCCAGGATTGATTGAACTGCAAACATAAGCTGTGTGTTTTAAGGCAACACTTTTGTCTTGCAAAATTAGTGTGGAATTAAATCTGCAGCTTGCTGTGGGTGCTTCATTCTCCTCCAGCAATGGTCCTCCCTGTTTCTTTAGTAAGAAGTCTCTGTGGCCCAGCCCAAAAAAGGGAGTCGCTGATGCACAGGCTCTCAGCTGAAAGTGGATTTGGTTGCAATATGTAATTGAGCAGAGGAGGGACAGAGGTTTTAAATTATTGAGTTGATTTTAACAGTTGACACTGGCATTAAATGTTCTATATTTGTAGCTCCTGCTTTAGTGGCTACAATGGACATTTTATAGATAGAAAATGTGATCTGAATTCCCCTTGTGGGCTTGGCAGATAGGTTTGAGAGTGATTTCATCTTTTGTGTGTAATTTTCTTTTGGCAAGAATGAGTGCAGGGGTGGTGGAGAGGTCAATTTGTCTATGTTTATAGGTGCTGACAGGTTTTCTGAGATTTAATTTTAATTCAGCTTGTTTAAAAATTGCATGGCAGTGTTTTTGAAAACACCCTGTTGCCAGATTTTGTGTTAACTTGCACATGTATACCATCAATTTTGTGACACAAATTGGATTTATTGATAACCAGTGTGTTGCAGTTAGCCAATAGCTAGTTAAATCTGAGCTTTCAAAAGTTCAATCTGTATTTTATAAAGCTATGCATTCCATGGGTTTTATATGTTGCTAAGAGCTAGCTTATGCTTTTAGCAATTAATCCAGTTAGTAAGGTAACTACCCACTTAATAAAGGTTTTTTTGGCGAATTTGATATTTAATGATAGTTTAAAAATCTGGGAGTGTTTGGAAAAGACCTGTTTTGAAGGTAGGAAAAGTCATTGTAAAAGTTCTGGTTATTTCCAAATAAGATCAAATTTACATGATTAGAAAAAAAACCCAACAAGGCAAAATTAATTATTTATAGCAGCCTGCACTTAACCTCAAATCTTTGCTTGTACCTTCCTTTCTGAAGTAGCACCTCTCACTTGATCGTGAACTGATCTAAACTAAAAATTAAGATTAAAACCAGTACCAGTAGTACTGAATGGTTACACTGCAGGGATCATAGCCAGTTAAAATTTGGAATTTCTGAAAAGGGGGGATAGACTCTTAATCTTAAACATCTCTGGAAAAATTGCAGCCCTGATCTCCACAGGGAAGGAGGGGAAAAACATTGATTCAGAAAACATGTGCTGCACTCCACTATATAAATCTGGATCTCAAAAATAAACTTTTTTTAGCATGCTCGAAAGTTGTTGCTGACTACTGCCAAGTAGAAAATTTAATAAAGAGTTTAACTTTGTGCAGCCCAAGCCAGCTCTGCAAACACATGCTTTCCTGCTGAGATCAGGATGAATATCTAGCACAGGGTGCAGGAGCCAGACTGTGGAGCAGCCCTGTCTACATGAATCCCTCCTCTGACTCCAGTTATTGCTGGGGTGGGCACAGTTCCACGGCTGGAATCACTGCAGAGTGTGTGTGCACAGCTCTGCTCCCAGCTCTGTCATGCAGCTTACATTTTCAATTATTTTAGCAAGGCCTCTTGCATCTGCAGGCTTAGCCTGCTTGGTAAATGGACATATTTACCTTCCCAGTTGAAAAATCTTTTTATAGAAGATGTTTTGTGCTCTCCTCGCATATCTGGTAGTGCAGGATTTTGGAATTCAGCCAGAACCATTTTTGAAACAGCCTCTTAATACAAAGAGAGAAAATTAATAGATTGTTTAAAAAGTCATATAATTTTCATTAGTTCTCTTTGAGAAGCTTTTTCAAATCTAAGTTTAGATATTGGATTGAGTATTGATGGCGAAAGGAGTAGAAAACCTGCTTTTGCTTTCAGTCAAGAAGAATCCAGTTTTTGTTTAGCCACGTGTGGTGATAAGAGAGGGCTGAGTTTGGGAGGGCAGCACATCAGGCTCTGTGTCAGGGTTTGTGTTTCAGCCCAGATCTTTATCCTCCTCCCAGGAGGGTCTGGGACTGTGGGGAAATGAGCTTGCTTGCCTTGTTTTGGGAGGAGTGAGACTTACATAATGCTGAGCAGCACTGATGCACAGACCTGTCAAGGCATGTCCAAATCTGGCCACTTACCCTGGGGCTGGGGCAGGCCCATAAACAGAGGAAGGAGCTGTTTATATGGCAGCCATTTCACAAAGTACCAGCCCTGGCTCTATTCTTTCAAATAAACACCCCTTTCCAAAGTGGCAAACAGGAATAACTTTTTTTTTTTTTTTTTAGTCAAAAGCTAAAGTGGCAATAATGCTGCCAAACTGTCTTCTCAAGATTTTGGTGTAACGGGACATGGAGGCTGGGGAAATAGTAAAGAGGATAGTTCTGTCTTTGAAAAACTGAGTGAGAAAGAATTTAGACTATCAGTGATGGCATAGGAAAAAAGATCCATAAAGTAGCCTGCTCTGCAAATGTCTCATCTGAATTGCCCAAACTGGAATGAAAGATCTTGGTTTTGCTCCTGTTATTTATTTACTTGTCAAGAGTGAGGAAAAACAGGAAAAACCCCACCAACTTCACAAAAGGGCAAATAATTTTATTTTTTTTTCTCAGTCTCAGGATCATGCTCAGTGTGAAGTCCAGAGTCCAAGAGTTCAGATACATGGGGAGGAATATGTGCTGGCAATTATTCTGTGAAATTATTCCTTTTCTTTACTGCCATTTGCAGTAGGGTCACTTCAGGCAATACTTTTGACTAGAGACAATTTTGGCTTCCTTTCTGTTACTTGTGGGGGTCCTACATTAACTTTTGGGGATCTTGCATCTCAATGCCTTCAATAAGTTCTCCTTGCCTCATTTCCAAATACATCACTCATTTCCAAATACAGCAAATACCTGTCCAACACTTCTGGCTTGATAGTAAAAACCACAGATCTGATCACCTCACACAAGCTCTACAACAAAGCGCTGGTTGTCCATTCAGAAGCATCCTATATTCAGCATTTATTGTGAGCTTGTAGTGTTTTGTTTATCTGGTATTTGGCCTCTGTGTTCACCATTCTGACTAATGCAGAGAAAATCTGGAGTCACAGTTTCATGCCTCTCTTCTGATCATATTTGTTATTCTAAAGTAATACCATTGTGGCAGTGGTTTAGTTAGCAAAGCAAATAATGTCTGTTCAAATGAGTGAAAAACTTATCTTCTTTTATGTCTGGTAAAATGGCAACATTAATATATATGTGTGTGTGTATATATATATATAAAAATAATTTTGGGTGGTGCTTTCCAGCAGTGTTACCATTCTTGCTTTTTAATCTGCAGTGTGATATGATGTGTTTGAATTAAATTCTAGTAAGCACTTGCACCTTTTGGAAGAATCACCATTTGTTGTCACAGCAATGGGGACAGGGGGAGAAGCACTGAAGGAGGTATTTTCATAGGACACATGTAATGGATGAGTTTGTGCTACAATTGCTCACTCCATGTGTAAAATGAATAACTCAGCCTCTTTTTTTATACACCTTTCTAGTACAAATTTTCCTTGGCAAGAAGTGGTAGTAGAATAAAAAATTACCTAAATGCATTTGAGAGATTAATCTAGATACATGTTTAAGGGTTTTTTTTCCAATTAATTAAGTTTTGGGATGTGTGGTAGTTATCCTTGAGTAAACCATGTGTAGCCCACGATAATTGCGAGAAATATAAACAAGTAGCAGATGGATAAAATAGTCCTAGAGTACCGAGGGAAAAAGAAAGTTGTTCATCCTTATCTGAAGTACAGGAAAATTAAACATTCTCATCTAGCATTTACCTGGAAGCATTCTGGATTACCAGTACAATTTGACTCAATATTTTTGATTTTAAATTGAAAGCTGTTGTGCTCAAAAATGGAGTATTGTGATACTAAGTTCCTTGACTCCTGCTTTTACTAGTTTAGGTGGGTGTATTTAATTCTTTTCTTGCCATTCCCTGTTTAAAAGTGGGATATAAACAGCTTGTCCTAATTTTTCTGTGGGGTCTCACCCTCATACAAGAATTAATACTGTAGATCCATAGACAAAATTCTGCAAGCAAATGTGTTCTTTGCTGTCATGGGATTATGGAGATGTGAGTAAAACATTTGATTCCCCTGAGGAAGTGGGTACTTCTGCCTTTTTGGAGACTTAACTGAAGTCTTACATGTACATTGGTGTCTGTGGTTTCACTCCCTTCAGTTCATTTTGGTTTACAGTCATGATGAAAAGATAAAATGAAAATAAAAATGAAACAAGCAGTATCCAGGGCCAGTTGGTCTGTGTGCCATTTGTGTGAGAGATTCTTGAGGTTTGGTTTTATTGTGTCAATCTGAAGCATGAGGCTGCTTCAAGGAAAGGGATGGCAAGAAGTGTTCTGCTAACTAGGGAATTGCATTAAAGTAACACTAGAAGGCTGAGAAACCAAGACAAGAAATGCAATTCAAATGTAGGAACTGCACAGCATTCAGGAGAAGGAGGAGAGAGGTTGCAGATGCTGTGGTTTTGCTGCTTATTGGACCTCTAGCTGTGTGTTGCTGAAAAGAAATCCTTGCCATGAAGAAACACTTGGATATGAACTAGACCATTTTGAAATTCCCACTCTGTAAAAGTTTATAGGGAAAGCAGGAAACCTGATAGCTGAAGTTTCAATGAATTGCCCACTTTTGCTTCTGTAGGGAATAATTGCCAACACCCTGGGAATTTTACGGTTTTGAAATTGTTGTGTGGTCTGCCTTTAACTGTACAAAATCTACCTTGGAAAAAGTGGGATTAAACTTAAGGAATTGCTTGTAAGGTTTAGGATATTGGGATGAAGGCAGTCTGCGTTGGGTTCCTAACTGCTGCTCTGTTTTCATATAACCCCAGGTTGTTTTGTCCTAGAAATGCAAAATTCCAGAGTCATCTCACTTAACTGAGATGTTAATTTTAGGATCACCCATGTCCTAGATTCTCAATATAGTCGATGAGATACAAGCACCTCTGAAGGGTAATTTGCCCCCTGCATGAGCTGAGCCTGCCCTGAAGGTAACTTTTCTTTGTCCATATGGTTGTGAGAAGTGCATATGACCAGACCCCCAGTTTGTGATGCCTGATTTATTTAACTATGTTTGGGATTGTACATGAGCAAGTATGTCTTACTTAGCTTTACTTCTTTAGAAAAAATGCCTTGTGGGGTTTTTATATATAAAAACTTACCTTAAAATGTCTGAAAACTGTGCAAGGAATCTTTCTGAAGCTAGAATTCTTGGCTTCAGCTGCCAAGGCAGAGGGACAGGCTAAAAGAAAGTAGAAATAGATATTATGCAGCATGTAAGTCTGGGTAGTGCATAAAGCTTGGATACAGGGAGAGGCACCATAAATCCTCCAGATTTTCAGGGATATGGGTCAGGGAGCTTGCTGTCTCATATTTGAGGTCAGAAGAAATTGAGGAGAAGAAGAAAGATGTGGTGCTGACAGAGCATAGGTGAAGGGATGATGGAAAGCACAGAGCTGGGCTGAGGACAAAACATGAAGAATAGAGACATACTGTGACAGCTGAATAGGGGGAATTGGGGCATGCTATAAATGCATGGAGGGTTAGAAATGATGTTCTTAATGTTTTCCACATTTAGAATCAAATACGGGGTGCAACCTCATTTTTGAATACTTTGTGCAATTCCAGCTGTCCCATCTCAAGAATATGATGCAAGTTGTGGAGGTGCAAAAGAAAACAATGTAATCAGAGGGGTGGGATGGCTCCTGTGCAAGGGAGGATTCAGTGACCTGGGTTTCTCCAGTTTTGAGAAAAGGTGACTAATAAGGGGGAGGCAAAATATCCTGGAGCTACATAAGGTTAGGAGGGGCATGAAGTGAATGAAGAGATAGTGATTATTTACTCTTACTTGAAAAAAAAAACAAGTGAGTGATCAGGCAACACCTAATTAAATTCTGGAAGTTATTGCTACAGGATGCTGAAGATGCCAAAGTAGAAATGGTTTCTTAAAATGATTAGATAAACTCATGGAAAAATTAGTTCATAAAGAGCCATTAAAGATACTGATGTAGGGCCAGGCTCCAGCTCAGGAAATTTCCAAACTGCAGGTTTGCTGAGAATTGGCAGGACATACCCTATGCTTGTCCTGTGTTCACAGCTTTTCTTTAAGCATCTGGCTTTTGGCTGTTACCAAAGCCAGGACAGGGCTAGGGCTGAATGGGCTAAATGAATTTTTGGTTAACCTGCCATGTGGGCTTCTTCTTGCTAAAACATACAGGAAAGGCCTGAACTGTCTACTGTGTAAACCAGATGCAATTTAGCCCTAAAAATTCCAATTTCTGCATATATTACTCTTTCATCTACAGTATTATTTAATCATGTGAATAAACCCCAGCCTTTTGGGTTAAATTTAGTATTAAAATTATGACGCTTTTTTTTCCCAGTGTGCTGTCCTGCATTGTCTTCTCCCTATCAGGATATATTGACACTGGCCCATATTATGTTTATTTTAATCTGGTCTATGAAAATCATCTTCACTGTCACTGTTTAATAAGAATACTGACCTGGGTCAATTACCTTTAATTATCTAGAAGACATCTTTTTAGGATAAGTATAACCTTGAAATATTATTAACTAATATGTAGACCCTAGTGTATAGGTCTCATTGAAAGCTGTTCCACAAGCAACTAATAAATGAAATCTAATGAAACTGCTACTATCTTTTTGGACTTATTAGTCACACCACTTAAAATAGTTTCTGCTCCAATCCCCATTGCTCTGTCTTTGGATTAGCAATATTTGCATTCTCCTGCTGAAGTGCTGCTTAGAGAGCCAGAAGTGAGTGGTGAGCACAGTGGGATGCTGTATGCATTCTGGAGCTGTTCCTAGGGTTTACTCCCAGAAGACTTTCACACCTGTGTGACAGTCAGGAGCAGGCCAAGAAGATTTTGTGTAACATTTTTTATGCAAAGCGATCTTGAGCTTGAAGTTTGGGTGGTGAACAGCACAAAGAGAGCAACTGCTGCCCTGAGAATGGAAGGGGGTTACAGCCCAGAGAAGGCTGTTTGTCAGAGAACAGAGAACATGAGGTTTGATCAAATGCCAAACTAATTTGTTGCAAGTTAGCTTGAGTAAATAGACATCATCTGAGACCTCCTAGTGTGTCATTAAGAGCTGAATATCGGTCATGTCTTACAGATGAGAAAACTGAAGGAGAGAAAGATTAAATGGCTTTCCTATGTGTAAAAACAGGGCACTATAGAACTAAGGGAAGAACTGAAGCCTCTGGAATCCCTTTTTTGTCTCTGTTGAACCACGTTGTCTCAATTACAGGGGCAAGGACACTAAGGAAAACAGGCCTGGGTGGGAGGCTCTTTCCCTCTGATCTCCTTGCATACTATTCCTCTAAGAGAACTCCTTCAAGGATTACAGCAAAAGAATGTACTTCTAAAAGCCATTTTGATGAAATCCCAAGACTAGCAGCAGCAAGCCAGCCTTTCTCACTTTCCAGCTTGATAACAAGTCTCACCGGTTGACAGTTTATTTTCTTTCCAACAATCAAGTCTTGAGTGAAAGAGCACTTGGTTCTTGAGTAGGCAATAACAAGCGTAGGCATGGAGTTGTTGCCACTTGTGCTTTCATTTCAACAGCAAAGTAGAAAACCAGATTTGCTGAAAATGAATTGAAATGTTTTCCTTAACTGCCTTCTCCATGTACATCTATTTTCTGTTCGATTTTCTTAAATGGCATTCACAGAAGTTGACAAAGATTCCCACTTAAGTTTTTTCATCTCTTTTAGCTTTTCCTTTCAGGCTTATATAACAAGGTAAAAGATTTATCAATCTTGCCAGCTTTTATAAAGGGCTAAATGTGTTGACTTTCTGTCTAACTGTGGAGGTGGTGAGCAGATCAGATGAATGTGAAACAAAAGTGTAAATCTAACAGTGAAGTTCACAACACCTAATTATGGCCAGTGAACTCAAATGAAGAGGGAGGTCAGTGAGCAGCACTTAAACCCATGCCCTTAGAAAATCTGGTTAAATTAGGGAATGCAATGCCTTGCTTGTGACTGTAGTCTAGAGGGAACATAAGTTATAGACTTGACCAAGGTATCTACTTATGGAAGTAAAATAGCACTTCTGTGGAGCTGTTTTCCATTCCTATTTCATGCAGTCTTCACCCATTCCCAGAGCTATCTGCTGGAAGCAGGGCTAATATATAGGTAAGTTGGCAAGTTTGGAGTTCTGGGAGCAGGAACTGTTGCTGTTTTGTAAAAAGCCTGGGGCACTGAAGTGTTGGCCTTGATTAGTATCCTGAAGAGTTACTGTGCAGAAATATTTTGTGCATAAGGGAATAGAGCTATGGAATTACTGCAGAATGTTCCATGGGAGAGTCATGTCCAGAGAGATGTTTGTTATATTCCCATTTATTGGAGTTGGATACCATCATTGGCAGGTACCTTGCAAATATTCTTTTCCCAAAACTGCCTATCCTGTTTCATAGGCTGGTTATTTTAAAGATATTTTGAGGAAATTTAATTCTGAACTAGTTTAAATCATCTCCATTCATTTTTAAAGTTCATTAGCATGTTTACTACTACTGTCCCAGATTCCATAACTTCCATAGTGTTTGAACAGAGAGAACCTTTAAGTCCCATACTTCATTAGAATAGAGTTATTTTGTATTTCTGTTATCCTGTATAAGATGTGTTAATTTAAGAAAGTTATCTGCCATCCCTAAAAATTTCTTAGAATTTTACTTCTAAAACTGTTTTTTGATTATATTTTCTAAGACCTCTTAGGGCTTTGTGCAAAAAATCATTCTCTTCAGCATTACACAGACATTGGGAAATCTCTTTATCAGTGGTTGGAATCAAAAGTAATTTTTTTTCCTAGAATCCATTTTAGTTTCATGTACTGCTGGTTCTCAGTGTGAAAGAATCTATTTAACTGCCTGCTTTTTGGATGGCTTTTAATGTTGTTTTTAGATTTATACAAAAAGTATTTTGCCAATGAGCCTCTTCATCTTCACCACTAGAATGACTTTTAATGGACGTCCAGTAGTTTCACACTAAGTAGTTTCTTTTAGCTTTATTCTCCCTAGGGAGGAATGCACTGAATGGCTGGAAATGTCAGCAGCTGCATTAGCTGAAGAGTTTAGCTGCTGCCACCTCCTAGATAAATCTTGCCCTTTCTCATTTCTGTGTTTCTTACTGTTTCCCTCAAAGTCAGCCAAAGAAACTTCCTGTCTGGCATAACACAGATTAGGAACTAAATTAGCAGCTATTATAGATGGGCATTTTTCTGTTTATTTCAAGGCATTATCCATTAAAACTGGCAGAAAAGTTGGCTTCATTTCCATAGAGTCAACAAAATCAAACAGAAACATGAAGCTGAGAAAAAGGAAGGAATGTGTGCAGCTGCTGGGAGTGCAGTCCAGCTCAGCCACTGGGAAGTGTAACAAGGACCTGGTCTGACCAACAGGGAGGTGGATTCTGTGTGGGCATGGACACTCCCTGGGCTGTCACTTGACACATAGATGAGGTTTAACATGACTGTAAATTTGCCAGCATAGTCACCCTTTCCTCCAGAGTATCTGATCATGGGTCTAGTTGGAGATTGGAAAAGAATTAAGTGAAGCTTTGCTATTACTCAGCCAGGCAGTTTCTGTCTTGCCCTCATTAGCTGATAAAATTTAGTATTGCTGATAGTGATGACTTAGTCATGTGTTTTGTCTGAGAATGCCTAGATCCAAATTGTCTCTAAGGACATGACTATTATTGATATTAATTCTTATAATTAATTTGTAGGCATGTTGCGGTGGTTGAAAATGACAACTGAATGGTCAGAGAAATCCTCTACATTGTAAAATGGTCCCACCAGCATATTTTGGTAATTTTTTGACCCCTCAGGAAAAGTCTAATATTAAGCATGTGTCGTTTTATTCATGTTCTGTGATGCATAAATTAAGAATTTTGGTTATTTTACACAGAAGTATCACAGGCTGTTCCTTACAATATTGCTCTGGATCTGTCCTTCATTTGAGTTCTTCAAAGAAAGGAGAGCCTGTGCTTTACAGTGACAGAGTTACATTAAACATATATAGCTGCTTGATTAGAACTGCGATCTTGTGTTCCAAGTTCTTGATGTTAAATACTGGAGTCAGCATATTTCACAGCTGTGCAGTTATTTCCAGTGCCAGAAATCAAGTTTGTAGGAAAGAGATTGTATGTCTTGAGTCATCACTACAGATTAGCCCCCAGAAATGTTATTTAGTGTAATGGTTTATCAAACTTCACAGTGATTTTCAGAATGGGTGCTTTTACAGCTTATTGGTAAAACAGTAACATGAAGTTTTATTTTTTGAATGCTAAAATGCAGGCCACCTCATTGCCATGGTGTGTATGTTATTAATAAAAATACTGGAAGGCTTTTCAGAAAACATTGTCACTGGTTTTGAGTTAGTCAAGCATTCAGTCTCACAAGTTTGTTCCAGTTAGAAGGAGAATTTGATGTTGGAGACGAATGTCTTTCATCTAATCCTGTTTATTTAAAAAGACATGCCAAGTACCTTTTCCTTGAGCATAGGAGGATCAAAAACAGGAGATTGTTTTCAGCTGGTACCCAGACTCAAAAGCTCTCTCTAGGATTTTCTTTGTGCTGCATCCCACATTTGCCCAGCCTGCATCTGGATTTTCTTTCTAAAATTCTGCTTGTCTGTTGTCCTTTTCATCATACCCACACAGCAGTCAAACAAACAATCCTTTACATAGCTTAAATTCCTGACTGTTCTTTTATATTCCTGTTTTGGCCTGCGATAAGTTGTGTATTGGGTTCAAGATTTGGTTCAAGAATCTTTTTCTTTCTTTTCTTTTTCTTGTCTTCTGTTAGTATTATTATTGTTAACTAGCACTCCTCTGGTTTGTACTACCTCTGAGCACGTTTTATCAGTCTGCTGCTTGCAGAACAGAGCAGCTCTGTGGACAAGAGAAAGGTGAATGCAGCATAAAGTAAAACTAAGACTCAGATAATCTGCCAATTCATTGTAGAGGAAGATGCATAAATTTTCTTGAGTGATTAACTACTTATTTTCTTTTTTCAGCACTTAGGTTACAGAATAAGCAAACTAGATTTATAAAATGATGATGGCAATAATTATCATGTCCCTTTCCCAGACCATCTATCCTTCCTGTTGAAATGTCCCCAGATTTTCATCTCTCCACAGGAAACTGTCAGGGAGTTATGTAAATTCAGCAGGCAGGACCAGCTTCCCAGGGCCATCAGGACTCTCTTACAGCAGCCCCTGAGCTAAAGGCCACCCATCTGCAGCACCAGAACTGAAATTTAAAATCCCTTTTCCTTGGCACTCTCAAGCAGAAACAGACAAATGGGGCACAGGGCTGAGTTTGCCACTTCCATGCATACTTGTGGATAAGTTACTCTCAGGATATCAGATTTGCAATAACCTAAAGACATTAGAAATGGTTCATGAACATTCAGGCATGCATACATAATTCAAGTTAACTGAATACATTTTATGTGCACGCTCATAAAACGGAAACAGGTTGCAACTTATTAGTGGAATAAATGGAATTGCTTCTTTATAGCACAAGTTTTATGCTTCTCCCTAATTTAAGCCTAGATCATTAAAATATAAAGTTGGCTGATAATTGCAATAAATATTCCTATAACATTTCTGCGTGCCAGCTTGTACATAATCTTCCTTTGTTTCTCTTTAAAAACATTTATTCTATTTCAGTTTGTTCAATATGTGCCATGAGGATTTAAAATCTTTGTGTACTGGTGGGTAACTAACTTCTAAATGAAGGCTTGAGGTAGAATATCAAGTTTTACCTGAGTTAAATTACTTTTAGTGGAGATTCATTGAAAGGATTGAATCCAGTTCACAATGGCTGTTGCTCTTGGCTAAATTCCTCCTACATTATTAGGCAGTTTTACCAATGTTATGTCACTGTTGTCTAGAGGGAGAAAATAACCCACAATAAACATCACTTGTGTTGAGTATGGAAAAAAGGGGTGGAAACAGGTGTTTCTTCTCCATTAAAATATCTATATTTTGCAATATAAATGCTGAAAACTGAATAACTTCCAACTGTTTTACTCTACATGAAATGATGAAGGACCACATCACATGTGACATCCCTTTAGGCTCAGAGAGATGTTTGTTTTTGGGGAATACACTGTGTGCCTCAGCGCTACGAAGGAACATGCAAAGGCTTTTTTAGTACTTTTTTTTCGATGTTTAAAAATAAAAAGTCCTTACATAGTTACAGTTTTGAGCTTCACTGCAGTAAAAAATAGTTTTTCCTATACTCAAAAATTAATGTCTATCTTGGGGCTTGATATTTTAGCAGATTAATAAGCAGGCATGCAAGTTTAAATCCTATTGCAGTCAGTGCAGGAAAAGCTGTCTTGTGGAACTTAATTTTCAGAAAGGCCTAGAATTTGAGTGTCTTATATGTCTACAATTTAAAATCTGAACATTTTTAATAATTTTAATTATTGACTTTAAACCAAAGCCACGTTAACCATTTCGGATTTAAGTTTTATTAGATGGATTTAGATCATAGTGATTTATAAATTTGTAAATAAAAACTCCAAATACATTCAGTATTTATTGTACATATCACTTTAGTGCTACCTTATTTTTGGCATTAAAGACTATATGAAGTCACATGACCATGAAAGTCACAGCTCTTGCACCAAGAGAATTAACTAAATTTAGAGTAATTGAATGACTTCTATTGATTCTCTGATGTATTCTTTTATTGTTTTGCCACAAAGTGAAACAATTATAAATCTTAAATCTGTACATATTGATATGGGATGTAAGGCTTTCTGTTCTTCTAATGTTCAAGTAATAATATTTACAGGATTTGATGCATAAAGTTCCTTATATCTCTGTCCTTATTTTATGTGAGTAGAAATACTAATGGAAAACAAAAATGCTGTGGATTTTTTTAAGACCCACACAATTGGATGAAGCTTTTCCTTTTCCTTACGCCAACCTACATCCTCAGTATTTTCATCTTTGCTTCTCCTCCTTAGAATGAAAATATTTGTCCAGTCTTACCAAAGCAAACACCCTAACCTCCATACTACACAGATTTAGAAGGGCTCTAAATCCATCCTACCTTTGTTGTGGGGTTTTTGTTGTTGGTTTGGTTTTGTCAGACAGAAATCTCTGAGCTCCCAAATGCTTTCCCCTGTTGTGTTAATAGAGGCTGGATGCTACCTGGACATTGGGAACAGAAGACAGGGAAGTTTCCAGATGAACTTGGGAGTTTGGCTCTGGCACACAGCAACTATTGCTGGAATCACCCCAATTCTTCTTTGGCAGATTGTTTAATAGCAACCTGGGGTTCTGTGGCCATGGGTCTGATGTCTAGGTCAGACTACCCAGGATGGTAGAACTTCAATTCCCTTGCATTAATCCTTTTGATGTATGCCATGAAAGCATAGCCTGTAGCTGTCAAATTATATATGCACTGTGGGTGTAGTCTGTTTAAGTTCAGGACTTAGCATCATGTATTCCAATTCAATTTATTTTTATATCTCATCTTTCACACAGAGGGTCTGAAAATGCTCAACAGCGAGAGACAGAATAATGAGATAATGCTTTACAGAACTGTGAAAAGTGACTTGCATATAGATAGCAAGCAAGGCAAAGGTTGGACTTGAGTGAGAGAAGGCAGCTGTAAATTAAAAGCAGGAGTAGTATAAATACAGAGCAGTTCTGATAGAAGAGACCTGAAAAGTGGAGGGAAAACATTTAACTTCCTGTAAGAGTAGCAGAATAGTAAAGCTTCTACCAATTCAGTGAGGAAACATGGTGCTAAATGATATTTTGCATGGCAGGTATTTGTGTTATTGGGATTGAGCAGCATGCTGCTAAATTTGTTACTTATGGGAGAAATAATATTATAAGGATGGAAAGGTAAAAAATCTTTTGGTAGCACCTGGCTGATGATAGAGCTCCTACTGAGGGGCTTAATCAAGACATGATTAAACTGTGTGAAGGAAGAAAAATATCAAGAAAGGGGGGTATAAAGATAATTTTTGACAAAATTAATTCTGTTTTGAGCAAGAATCATAATTAAAATATAGAAATAGTGATAAATCTTCTGGTAGGGAATGGGGGTGAGAGGAGGTGATAAAAATATAGGAGTCTGTGGAGATGATTAGGTATCTTGGGTTGGGTGGCCATTCCCAGATCATTTCACGTGCCTTTCACCCAGAACATTTTCTCATTTCTCCCAGTCTGCAATATCCATCACTGCAAAAGGAAAGTAGATTTTTCCATCATGGGATTTTAACCTGGTTTTCTTTGTCAAAGTCTTTGTGACTTTCTTGGTAAGACCTGAGTCTTGTGATGTTTATTGAAGTAGTACAACTGAGTTCTTGGCTGAAGACAGGAGTAGCAGAATCAGAAAGGACATTCTACCTTTGAACTCCTCTACGGAAAAAGACAATATACTAATATTCCACTTCCCCCACATTTCTGAACTACCTTAGTTGCATGCACACCACCCTGCTGTAGACCAGATTTGAATTGAGGACCATAAATAAATTTACATCAATTGCATAAATTTGATGGGCCAACCCGAAACAAGCAGAGAAGCTAAGGGGGAAAAGGTAGAGGTTGAAAGCACAGAGCCCTAAGCAGTGAAGAATGGCAAAGGTATGTAAAGCCTAAAAGCAGAAAAAACTTTAAATACAGATTTTGCTCTTTGAGGACGGCATCAAAAGCTGACTGTTGGAAAGGTTTGGGAAGGACAGAGTATAAATAACCAGTGCTCTTCTGGTCACTCATCTCTATTTGACTACATCTAGGCTGCAGTCTGAGGTTCCTTGTGTCCCATGAGGATGAGTGAATAACTGATTTTTAGATAAAAAGCAGATGTCAATGTATTATCAAATGGTTCATGGTCAGAAGTAGTTGGAAAAAAGGCATGGCAAAAAGATGAAATTATGAGAATAGGAAAATGTCATAAGGAAGACACCAAGAAAAGGTAAATGGATCCTCTTGTTGGAGACAAGAAGAGTCATGTCCCAAAATTGTCAAGGGAATTTGGTTGGTCTTTGCTGACCTTCACTGAACTTCTGAAAAGAGCTGGGTTTAGAAGGTAATCTCACTCTGATTTGCAGAGTCATGGGCATCTGTGTACAGCTTTCTGCACATTTTTGATATACACCTTAATATGCAGTGTGACATGCTATAAAATTGAATTACCACAGAAGTTGTTTTGTTCCCAAAGTTCCTTTAATATAAATGAGCTGGCTGGAAGTAGTAGACAATTGTAGGGTGTTTCATAACCAGTGATGAATTTGTCATAGGACTACAATATAACTAGTTATTAAATATTGTGAATATATTATCTACTAATAAGAAAGTCATGCTGTTTAGCATCATTACACTAAGAAGTCACAATGACCCTTAACATAAGCCCTGACACAAATTATTATTGTTTACACAGACCTCCCAGCAGCCTGCTAAATGCAGTTTGTCAGGCAAAGTTTTGTAACTGTGATGCCTCAAACATTTTATTCTTTTACATAAGTACAGGGCTGTAGTGCAGATTGCTGGTGTAGTGTATAAATAAATCCTGATTTCTGCTCCCTCTCCACATATATATGTTATGAAAACAGAAAATATGTTTGAAATTGCCCAGGTAATCTGAGAGGATGCTATCTTGCATCTTCCCTCTATTCTTTTTATTAATAACTTTGTCATAGTTGGAGTAAAATTGTAGCATGTTGAGAAAGGTTTTGGATTTAAAAGATTTCATCACCTTTAAATGACAGTCAGTGGGGGAGCTTAACTGAGCATATGCACTTTCTGCTCTATGGAGTAGTTAATAAAATATGAACTTAGCACACAGTCTAATATTGATTTCTCTGGGAAAGACTGGATTGATATTAGATAATGATGTTGCATATGGACAGCAAATGACTTGAAAGACTTACTCAGCCTTTTGATATTCACACTGCATTTTCAGCACATTCCTCAAATATATCAGAACATTTCCTATCTAACAAAAATGACTGCACCTGATATTTGTCAGAATGTTTGTCAGCATTCTCCCTGTGCCTCAGTGAAATGCTTCAGGTCAGGTTCTGCAGTTTAGGGGCTTGGTTAGAGAAGGTGGTGATGTTCCCTCTGAAATTCAGACAAGGGAACTTTCCAATACACCTCAAAATAACAAGTGTTGACTTTCCTGTCTTTCAGAAAATGAGTCAAAGAATGCTCTGGCCATTTTCTGCTTTCCATTCCCTTGCATTGCTAGCCCAGAATCTCAGCTGTATCTCTACAAAAACATGAACGGAGTCAAGAAAGTGTCAAGGAATGCCAAAAATGTGTCAAAATTAGAGTTGGGAAAGGAAGAGCTCTGTCAGCTACGAGAGTGTGTTGGGTCAATCCTTCAGTAGCTTTTAAGATACTGAATGTATCTTAAGCTCTTTCTTTCATTAAACCACAGATCTAGTCAAAGGAAGATATAGTAAAAAAATCACCTTTGCTCACCTGTCTCTTTGCTGAGAGTTTAAGAATGTTGTATGGAATAATGCTCTGTATAATTGAGAAGAGTGCATCTCCTATTTTCGGAGCCTTGTAGTTTTGCAGTAAGCCCCAGCCAGCATTAGGGTAGAGTACATTAAAAAAAATGGTTTAGAAGTAGATAATGAAAGTCTAGCAAAAGGATCAGGGTGGAAATGTGGACAAAAGGCTGGAGACTGGGCTCTGTGGCATATAGAAGGGTGTAGCTAAGACTGGAATTAATTTTGATGTCAGGGCTACCAATAGACTGTCCTAAATAGGAAGATTAATATTTTCCCTCAATAAAGTCTGAGTATCCTTTTGAAGAAGCTACTATAGCTAAGTCTGAAATTGTGGATCTAATCCAGAAATAATTGAGAGAGGATATTTGGCTTGTGGTATGTGGTAGTCAAGCTAGATGATAGGAATTGTCTTTTATGGCTTCAGAAATATGACTATTTGTTTTTCAAAGGCTGTGCCTCAAGATGATGAAGTCTGGTGATTTTTATTTTGTCTTATAGATAACCACACTTGGAGTCTTCGACATCAAATCCTTAAACACTCTTAATGCCCTGGAAAGACACTTGCTTACCTTCAACTGAGGTAGAACAAAGAAAAGGTGAATATTTTTCCTTCAAATTAAATACATATATATATATATATATATATATATATAGGTTTTCTTATATTATTTTTTATTATATTCTTTTCTTTAAGAATCAAGTCTTAAATGACTGTTTATTAAGCTTATTGCTTTATATATGAAGACTGAGGTTTTCTGAATGTAAGTCTACAGAGAAGACTTTCTCTTTTTTCTACAGAGAAAAAGCTGCCACATTGAAATTGGCTAAAAGAATGGCAGAAGCCTGTAGGTGGCTACCTATCCCATGGTGTATAACTTATTTAATATGTAAGAGCACCTTAAAAATCCATGTGCATTTCTAATTGCATACTTCAGTCTTGCTATGTGGTGGCACAAGTTCAAATGTTTGTTGTATGTGTTTCTGAAAAGCATGCTTTTTATTTGCCATATCTTTGAGATAAGACTGGGGTTTTTTTCAGAGGATGGGGTAGGGTTTTTAAAAAAATATATTGATTTTTTTTTTCCTTTCACAATTAAAACTAATACAAGTAAGGCCAAAAGGCAAAAGTTAAAGAATCTACCCAGGGATGTATTTAGTCATGAGGAATAGCTTGACAAATATTTGTTTTCATCAAAGCTTTAATCTAGTGAGCCTTGGAGCTTTGGAAGTGGTGTCAAGCCATGTGCTGGTATTGTCCTGGTTTGAGCAACCTGAGCTGCAGGTGCCCCAGGAAGCTCAGCCTTGTGGCCATGTGCAGCACAAACCACCCAGCTCCTCACCCTGCTGAAGTGACAGGAGGAAATCTGGGGCTGTGCCCCCCAGAAAAGCAGCTTGGACAGGGCTGGATTGCCCCTGATCATCTGGGAGAGATGCTGTGGCATCTTTGACCTCGTGTCATGAAATTCTCTCTTTAGCATCTACCTCCTCCCAGAACATCTGGGCTCAACACACGGCGTGCCTTGGTTCCACACCAACTCCAAGGGAAGGCTGCCACCTACTGAACTCCAGGTTTTGTTGCCTGCAACATCTGTATTTGCAATTTCTCACCCCAAGCAGTGACCAAATCCTGCTTTTATGGTAGGAGATGTGTGAGGGACAAGGTCCCTACATGACCCACCTCCACCTATCATTGCACTGGATGAGCAGCCTGGCACTTGCTAACAGATGCAATTTTTCTTTTTGTTGCAAGCATTAGAATGTGTATTTTAACACAGTAATTATAAGAGATGGCAATGAAACTGAAGATAACAAGAGCCCACACAGCATTGCTATTATCTGACCCTGATCTGAACTCTTCACTGCTGTAAGTGCTAAATTGTACTGCTGAGGGTTTCTTTGGAAATTGGTGTGATATTTCAGTCAGTCTCACAGAATTTAGGAGTGTCTTTAAAAAGAATTAAACCAATAAGACTCCTCACACTTCCCACTAGATGCTCAAGTGAATTTCATCAAAGATTGTCATGCAAAAATTTTCAATTATCATTCCATAAATATGGATGAAATAAAGTATATATTTACCCCTTAAACTCTTCTAGTCATTCCAGGATGACTGAAATTTCAGATATCTTCATGGTTTTTCCTTCTAAAAATCTTTCTTTTGGCAAAGCAGAAGGAAAAAAAAATCAATTTTTGGACATGTGCATACTCATTTCTGAAGGAAAACAGGACAACTCAAGTTTTGTATAAAAACTGAATCTTACAGAGTGGGTATTTTGGACACCTTTTAGATATAGCTTCAAACTTTTGTTTAAAGTTGGTGATTTGGCTTCTCATGGATCATTTGGATTAGAGGATGACTATAGTAACTTCATGGAGTAAAGACAAGTATCTCCATAATATAAAGTTTTTTTTTAACATGCCCCTGCTGTGGGAGAGGGGGGACTGAAATAGAGTTTATAGTGGGAGCAGTGAGGGTCTTTCTGATTGAAAAAAATACTTCGAGAATTCTATAGAAGGATTAGCTTATTTTTGCATCACAGTTTTTTGGTGACCTTATATAAACAAACTTCAGCATCTGATAACTTGAGGCCATTCCTTTAGACAGATTCTGGACCATTTGTAAAATTAAGATTGGTCATGGATCCTGCCACACTTCAGCAAAATCATCGCCAGATGCTCCCTCAATATTTGGCAGAAAATAAGACAATGGATGGAGGAAAAACACATTAGAAAGCACAGTTGCAGAAACATCAAATCTATATATTTTATTTTATTTTACTTTTTTATCATTTGCAAGATTTATCTGTCACTGTGCAAAGTAGGCAGTGCTGCTCTCTGCATCCTGCCTGGCAGAAGGTTATCTTCAAGCAAAATCAGCAACATCTTGTGTCACAATTTAGTTCCTGGTATTGTTAGACCACAGAGGTAACTCTTGGCCAGAAAATTCCCATTACTTCAGAACATTCTGTAGTTACATGTTCCTTTTGGTTGTGCAGTGTATTTCTTAAGAGCCATCATAGCTCACAATTGATGTATTTTAGTGGAGGTGAAGTTTCTTCAAGGTGGCAAGTGATTCCAGATATTCCACACATTGGAAAAACCAGGTTGTGACTCATTCCTAGCAGAATCTGCCCATACTCCTTAGTTTTGCACTTGTTAAAAGGAATTATCTCATGGATTCACTCTTTTTCCTCTCAGGGCAATCAGAGCCCCTGCTGTAGCTCTGTATTTTGGAGAGGGTGCAGATAAGACCTGGTACAAATTGGCCAAAATGTTCACTCTGAGCTTGAAGGAAATAGGGGATCCAGCCCTGGTTTTGGGTTTTAGCACTGCTCCAGGCATCCTGAATTGGTTATTTTGCTTTTGGAAAAGAGCAGCTGTCATAGCCATGCTTATTTTGTGATGAAGCAGAAAATTCAATGGAAACAAGCTGGTATAATGTGCTTTTTATGCCTTTTTCTTTGCCCTCCCCCATAGTTTCCATTCTTGGGTTCTTTTCAGGTGAGTTCTCCCACTCATAAAAGCTGACAGGTTTCCAAGGATGTTCAAACAGCTGGTTCTGTTGTAATGGTTACCTTTTCCAGCAGGCACTGCCTTGAAACCTATCAAGTCTGAGCCATCTTTCATAGGGATCAAGGGCTCAATTCTAGAAAATATTGGAGCATCCAAACACTTGTGATTGCAGTGAGATTACTCACGGGCCTAATGTGCTTAGTACCTGGCTGATTCATGCTGTAATAGGAGGCTCTTTGTGCTGTAGAGGGAAATAATCAGAGGCTTGACTGCAGCTTGTTGGGTGAAGTTCAGCAGTAAAGCTCTTATCACCAAATGGTTGGTATTTAGGGAATGATTCTATTTATAGAAACACACTTTCTTTGTTTTATTTCCTTGCACTGTTTATTCAGAGATTTATCTTTTCTGATTATCATAAATATGTAAGTTGCTAGAGGTGCTTTTATATGTCATGCTTCTCCCTCTGTGCAAGAACAAACTGATGCTTTATTCCATTTGCAGCAAATTGTTGCTGAGTATAGATGGTGCAGAGCAGAGAGCTTCATGTGTTTTCTTTGTTTCTTTGCAGAAAAATGAAGTGACAGGTGCTTAGCCTCATTTTTCATGCTAGCTTTGCCATGCCATTTTCACCAATAATGAAGGCAGCTGCCAGAGCTTGAGGAAATCAGGCAAAAAATTCAGCTGGCAGGTAGACCCAGTCACTTTAAGAAATGTAATCTTATGTTAGCAGATGGTAATTAAAAGGCAGAAGAAATAAAATTTTGTCTCAGTTTTCTGCACTGTTACATCAATTAAATCTGCAATAGAAATGCAAGCAGAAAATATAATTTATTTTCATGTGGCTACACAGTATGATTGTATGCAAATCTAATGATTTGTTTTGCAAAGACAATTGCAGGTTTTTTTAACCTAAGTAGAATAACTGATCATTTCCAGAGAGTGTGTCTGTGCAGTAAATCTTCAGTCTTTAATATGCCAAATGCAATGAAAAGCATCTCCTTGTTCTCTATTCGTTGTTAAACCTCAAATTATGTTCTGCTGTCTATCCACTTCCAGCAACACCAGTTTAAATGTGAGCAGTTCAGTCTGAGTGTGGAGAGCTAATCTAGCTCAGGCCTCAGCAGGGGTGCATCCTGTTAAAAGAGAATATCCAAAAAGTGCAAGATTGAACTGGGTAATAGTTGTTATGATCTTGCAGGAAAATGATGTTTCAGCTCTAACAAGATTTCTAAGGATTTTCTGTTGCTCCTGCTACTTGCAGACATCAAGCTTTGAGGACAGAGCCTCATACTTTCTCATATGTTACTGCTTATGGCTTCTAGGATCACGAAGAACATGTGCAAATCACTTGAAGTGTGAAATAATTACATAATTAAAGCTCATTATGGCAGAGGCGAAATGCTGGTGTAGCTGTGTCACCCTTTCCTGAGCTGGCTGTGATTTGCAGGGCTTTTATGAGTCATGCACAGATATTCACCCAATTTTAGAAAAAGTCACCCAATTTTGAATGTTACAGTATAATCAGACTTGAATGATATTTTATGCTGTTATTAATTTTTAAAAGACATAGGGTTATTTAGTTTAAAGTTGATTAACCAGATGTTTATTTTGTATTTCTGCAGATCCAAGCCAGGTTTGTCTGTGATGCTGAAATTACACTTCCTTTCTTACCTCTCTTGCACCAAGTCGGCATTAAAGACAAAAGGAAACAACCTACATATTTTGTTGAAAAGTGCAGCCCCCAGTTCTTGTGTCCCACTGACTGATTGCTCATGACTTTGAACATAATGGAAATTTTATCACTGTAGATCCCATTCTAGGGAGACTGGCGTAGCAAGCAACATTTTTTTTCAGTTTTTCTTAAGTATTCAGTTGAGCAGAAATGCAAACACACTCCTTAAAGCTACAGTGATGAAAAGCATCACTTCAGACCAACAGAGACCACAAATACATTTTCTCTAGAGAGCCAGGCCAGGGCTGATTATCAGACCTGACTGGAAGGTTTGGGCATTTAACCCATCCTTACAAATATTAGCTTATAACTTCCAAGTTTTTGTGATGTTTGCCTCACAACACTATTAAGCCTAAAATACTTCTGAGTATCAGACATTACAAAGGAACAAAATAAATAGAGGAATTAGCAAAGTAAGTGTATAAGTGTGAGTAATTTTCCCTGCCTACTTTTTCTCTCCTTTTTTTTTTTTTTGGTAGCCTTATCATTCTATTTGGGCATTGAGTAAGGCACTCCACCACTGTTAAGCCTTTTGCTTCCTTTGGACACTGACATTTAACCTCTAAGTTGTTCAGCTGCGGGTTTTAGATCTGGAAGCTCCATTTGTACCTGGCTTTGCAAAGGTAAGTCTGTAAGAGACACTGAATGCCTGGGGTGTCTGAGAGTGCTCATTGTTGTCTGAGAATCCAGTGCTGCTGGTTTTGAAATTCCATCTGTGTCCTCTGAGAAATGATCTTTTTATATACCCAAAGGATAAAAACCCTTCAGCTAAGGCTTTCCAAAAAATGAATGCTGTATTCCTCCTGCCGGGACTTTGTCCTGAAGAAGGAAACAGATGCTTCACTTGATTTCCCATTTCACACAGAAATCAATAAGGAAGGTAATATGAAGTCAAATTTTGAAAATGTGCAAAGCAAACTCAATGCATACTGCCACTGGGCATTCTCTAAAATACTTTAATGCCCTTGGGAATTTTGTGGCCTTATTCTTAAAATGTCCTATTCAGGGCACTTAGAGAAACCCAACAGTCTTAAAATGCTGAATAGCTTTTTCTGATTAATTTGGTTTACTGGGTGTGCTGCATCCATCACTAAAATCACTGCCAATAAATGAATAAATAAATAAATACTGGCTTCAGTATTTATGCCCTGTCCCTTGTGAATCTTCTAAGCAGTTTCCTCCTCTATTTTCAGAGTTGAAAGAAATTATGGGAGTGGTTTGAGAAATGGCAGGAGTGTTTGGACTAGGAAATGCTGTGGTCTGAAAATAAAATCCAAGGGGTTAGGCATGCTCTAAAAGAGGGAGGTGAAGTGGGAGAATAAGAAAATAGTTTGGATTCAGTTTGACATTTTCTTTTATCGCACTTGCCCTCAGTCAGCTTGTTCAGTGATAGCAATTTCTCAGCACAATGTCAGTACATAAAAGAATGTGACAGCTTTCCCTGCTAACCCAGGCTGCCTGATAGAAATTATCATTCATTATCAGTATTAGTGTAACTCACCAATCCCAAATCTGATCCCATTCCAGTGGCACTGAAATGGCAAAAATCCCAGTCACATCTACAGCCTAGGCTCAGGCCTGAAGCTCTAGTATTTATAGAAATCCAATGGTGATTACTGACTGGAGTTCTGTTATTTTGTCCGGGATTTATGTTCTGTTTTTTAATGGAGTGTGTTAAATGAGAAGCGTTAAAAGACTAGCTACTACAAGAAAAATAATTTAATGTGATTTTCTAGTTTTTATATATGTTACCAGATGTAGCTAATCAATCAATAAAACAGCTTTTCTTTGAGAGCATTCTACTCCAGTGGCTAAACTTCCATAGTTACCCTGCCACCATAATTAAAAATTATCTCAACTCCTTCCTTCTAGTTTGTTCAAGCTGATGAGAAACTGATAAAATGGAGTTTCAGTGCAAATGGCATCTTATCACTTGGCAACTTTCAAATGCAGAGTATTTCAAAATCAAATCTCTAAGAGTGCACATTACTTTGAGGAAATGTGTCAACAAAATGCTGTCAGCTCCTTCCTCTTGACAAGCTGTACAGATTTCAGATGACTCTTAACCGTAGCTTGTCCATCAAATCAGCAGATGTCCTTTTTGGCACTACTGGTAGCACAGTTAGGGTGCCTGGTGGCTTTTTTAAAAGGGAGGAAAGAGTTTCTGATTGATACTGAGGTCTAAGATCTAGTTCTAAATGAGGAGAGAGGAACAAGTGATGCTTATTGCTGATGTGCCTGGCAGTGGGAAGACAGGAGCCCTGAAGATTTTGGCATTTTGCTCATTTGATCTCAGAGAGGGATGGGGTGTCCTGAAGGACAAGAATGACTAATTGGAAGCTGCTTCTCTCAGCCCTAGAAAATGAAACAAATGCTCAGAGCACTTGTTCAGGCTGCAAAGTGTCACATGTCTTGATGGTTTTTAGGGCTGTCACTGTAGTGTGTAATTTCCAGTGTGTAATTTCCTTCCAAGAGGGACAGCCCTGAAACAGCCCCCATTTCCCTGTCTGAGAAAAGCCTCTGCTTGTGAGGTGCTTCTGGCTGCTATTATCCCTCCTTTTGTGGATTGGCTGGGCTGGAGAGGTCCAGCTGTTTCTGTTTTCATTGAAAGGGACCATAGCATACAGATTCAGCAGGTTTAATGTTTTATGTGCCAGTTTAATAGATTGTTAGACTGGAGCATCATGTCATGAGTTGAGAGATGGTGGAGTGCCTTTCTCAGATTTATGTGTGTCCTGTGTACTTACCTAGTGCCTTTTTGGGCTGCTTTTATCCCCTAAGGACACTGTGCATATGCTTCTCAAATAACACAAAACCAAAGGCTGTTTGTAGCCCACCAAATAAAGGTTTGTAGAAAGGAAAGCTGATCTTTTCCATCACATGGATTCTTCAGTTTTAAATTTAAACTGGTTGAAATACCTTTGAACAGTTACACTTCAAAGGATATTTCTGTAAAATTTGTGTGCTCTGACTCTATCTTTGCTTGCAAATTGAATCTGATTTCCTTACATTCTGTAATAGCTTGCAGTTTTGTTTTTCCTGGCACAAAAGCTCTTTCCGTTTGTCCTTCAGTTAGTTAAAGGTAGAAGGCTCTCCCTGAGAGAGAGATTCATGTTTCTCACTGGAATTTCAAACTGCAGGATGACAGTCTTCTCTGGCACACACTAAGCTCACCACCATCCTCAGTATACATGAAATCATAATCAAAGACAGATGCCTTTGCCTGTTATAAATAATCAGTGCTGCTTGCACAGACCAGGAAAAATCCTTGTTTAGACTGGTCTTACTTTCTTTCTTGGACCTCTGTATTTCCCTTGGCCTTTCTTTTTTTTCATCTTTTCTCTGTCTCTAATTCTAGATATTTGCCTAAGGAAATAAAAGGAATGGGGAAAGTAGATCTTGGCACACTCTGAATTCTCAGCGGATTACCCTATGGAGTGAAATTAAATACACATGACATATGAAAGGGAACAGCCTTTTAATTTATAGCAAAAACCCCAGTTCACAATAAATCCGTTCTTTCCTGTTTGTTCATGTGCATGATGAGAACATGTCATATGCCTCTGTGAAGCTGATATAGGAGCTCTTTGTTCTGTGTAGGATTAATTTGTTTTGAATTGGTTAAAGGTTCTCTGTAAATATCAAATAGCAATTGTGAATACACTTTTAAATTGGTGATCAAGTTCACTTGCTTTTATAGCAACATCCAGTACAGCAGCATCTATTTGAATAGCTTCTTGTAAAGGCATTGTCCTGCCAACTACAAATTGTCCTCAAGTAGTGGTGAGATTTCTGTCATGAGCTTCTTTTGGGGGAGTATTTTCAGATCTCTTTATGGAAAAATTCTGCTCTGGAGGTGGATGCCATTAGGAATTTTTACCTCTGGGCAGTGCACTCCTGTGCTGAGTTTTGGGTAAGGTTTCCAGCTGCAGACACCACCCTATCAACATGCTTCTAATTCAAATGTTCTGAATTCTTCCTGACTAAACTCTCTGAATGTTTTGCTGGGTGTTTTGTCCTCTAGCCTTCCAAATTCTTGTGTTGGCTAATTTTTTTTTAGGGATGTATAAAGAGATTGTGGAAAGAGCCTTGCACCACTAATGGGTTGCTTCTACACAACCAATCATGTTCTGTGTACTTACAGGAGTTCTGCAAAGGCCTGACATTAAGAAATCAGAATATAATTTTTCTTTGTTTTTTTTAATCTCAGTGTTTTACCACAAAAACACCACTGCCAGTGCTTTGATAGAAATCCAGGCTGGTCCTATTCCAAGAGATCCAGGCTTTTCCCCCCAAAGGTCAGCTTGTTCATGATGAGGTAGGGAATGAGAAGCCCTTTTTTAAAATTTCTCCCTGCTTGGTTTGTTGGTTTTGGGTTTTTTTTCTTTTTTTTTTTTTTCTTTTTTTTTTAATATGGGCTAATTCCAGTATTAATTGCTTCAACTCTTATTTCACCATGGTAAAAAATAAATTGCTATAGTTGCTTGCCCATTACTATTTATAGCTTTCTCCTTTACTGACTGTTTTCCTCCTCTGCACAAGACCATAAATACATTAAAGAGCAAAGGAAGGAATGATTGGTTTGTCTTTGACACATAGGCTCTCAAGCTTGTTTATATTAGTCACATTAATTAATCATTTTATGGACTATAGGTTTTATTAATGGAAGCACCATCTGATTCAAAAAATCAGATCCTGACCACTCCTGAAAAACATACACACTCTTGACATTAAGGTGACTTATTGATACCAGTTGCCACAAAAAAACCATGCCAGATAGGTCAGATGTGGTTAAACTGCCTCTTGGATTTCTGACCAGCAGCCAGGCTTGCCTGTCATAATTTTCCCTGATCTTCCACTACTCTGGGAATTATTTAAGAGTATTATTATACAAGTATAACAAGCTGAAATCCCCCTGCTTCAGCTGCCTTGGCAATACTATTTCCCCCCTCCTCTGCAGTGAGAGGGATCTGACTCGACTGCATTTTCCTCTCACAGAAAATGCCCTTGGTCAGCAGTGCAGGGAGGTGCAAGGGAAGCCCCAGAGCAGTCTGTGTTTGCAAACCCTCTTTCATTTACAGCCTGTGCAACTTTGACACTGTTCTCTTGTGATAGGTTCTAGGGAATGAAAACCCCATGGAGCAAGGTACATGACCAAACTATCACTGAAATTCCTGCTCTATCAGGGCTGTCACTGAGTCTTTCTGAAGCCTCTGAGTTAGGAAGTGGCATGTTTCCTGAGAGCTGATACTCTGTGTTTTGGATAAAGTCATGGCAGAAATGTCACACTGAAAATATCCCAGTGGATTTTTACACCCATTTAATCATCCTTTGGAGAAGTGAGGCATGTATCACTGCTGATAGAAATGCTGTGTATTGACGTTCCAGCTCTACTGGAAATAGCTAAATCATATTTGGTTAATAAAAACCAAAACATAAATTGTGCTTTGTTCACTAGAAGAGGCTTCCTTTTTGCCCCCTCCTTTGTGTTTTCTTTCTTTCCACCCTGTGGTTTCATTTGTCTGTCTCTGATAACATGACAAATTAGAATGAAAGCAAATTAATTAATTTTATAAGGGAATGCTGAATTATTCTGTCTTTGGGTCACAGTTGCAAACAGAAGCATCTTGTCCAGAAGCCTGAATTTCACTAAAATATTGCAGAAAATCCATTCAGTTAAACCAATGCAATCTGCTTAAATGTTTGCTCTTGTGGATGAGGGAAAACCAGCTGATAAATATTTTAGGATGAATCGTGCAGTTACTACATTAAGGTGAATTAATATAGTTTATGCTTTTGTGATTGACCAGCACAAGCCATGTTGCTGTAATCCATCTGTAAACTGTCTGCACCTCCAGCCTTTTTTGAGGCTCTTTCATCAAAACCAGGCAGTTTACCTGCATCCTTTGTCATGCTCTGCATGCACAAATAAGGCCATTGCCACTGAGATAGTCCATTAGACTGATTTTTCAAGCACACAAAAAGCACTTTCTAGTGAGTAATTGTATATTTGACCTAACATACTGTGTTTGCAACCCTTGCAATTGATGTCAGTTGAGACTAAGCCTAATTCATCCTTCCCCTCACCCAGAGAAGGATATTTGTAAACCAAACCCGTGCAACTGTGATTTCATCTTAATACCTGTTACACAGCTGAGAAGCCTGCCTTAATGCTGCTAACTGCTAGTCAGCTTGTCTGTGCCAAAACAGTGAATGAAAAAAAATATTTGCTGCTTGTGCACAGGAGTGTAACATCAAGGATTTCAGTAGGGATGCTGTAAATAAAAAAGTTCATTACAAAAATAATCAGTTATGAGCTATCTAAGGATATTTCACTCCCAGGCATGAGTCAAGTTAGCCTCTAGTAATTTATCAAAGCTCAGGTGTGTAGGACTCTATAAGCCTGGTTTAGTTTCTCTAATGAAGAGTCCACATCATAAAGTCAACGTGAAGAAAGTGGTTTTGGGGGCAAACACGAGGATATAGATCAGAGCAAGGTGAGAGACTGGCAGTGCAGAGATACCTCCAGCTCTGTTTTCTGAGAGGTGTTTGTGTGTGATGTCGATGTGTGTACCTGTGCTTCAGAGGCAGGCATGGCTAAATGGGAATGGCCAAGAGCAGGGGCAGGGACAATATTGGACTGCTGAGGAGCAAAGATGGAAGGCAACATGGGATGTAACAGAAGAAAAAATATTGTGAGCTGGATATGGACCAGCCTTCTTTTTTAGTTTGCTGGGGGGAATTAATTCTGTCCAGCACATTTCATTTTAGATCATGTCTGTCTTAATTTTTAGTAGTCTGCTTCTGCCATTTGCTTAACTATTGAAATGACCTCTCTTACTTGTTCTTCATCTTGGCAGTTTGCAGTGGGACTGCCAAGAAAACTAAAACCCTCTTCCTTATTCCTCGAAAGCATAATCAGGGAGTTAAGAGGCCAAGATTAGTCTTGCTAATAAATGTGTACAAGAGGACTCCTTTGGGGATTTCTGTTTTTCTAAGTATTTGCTTTAATGGATTATGAGTTTCTACCACTCTCAGGAGATAGCTGGGGTTTGTCTCAACCTTCTTTGTGTTGTGGAAGGGAAAACACCCAGTAGGTCTGGTCACTGATTTTCTAAAACACCCTTTTTTCACTATTTTGGCAGTGGTAATGTTTTGCTTTCCAAGGACACTACGAGACCCAGCCCATGCCCTGAGGAGCTCTGCTCAGTACTATCTGTTTCCTCCAGGGAATAACAGCAGGCATGGGAGCTGTCAAGTTAATGTGTGTCAAGGTCACCAATCCTTGCAGGGTCTGGCTGGCTTGCCTTGGAGAAAGGGACAAGGGTAAACAGGTAAACAGAAATTGCTGTGTGATAATGAGTGTACATCCACAGATATCCAGAATCCTTATTTCAGGTAGCCTTAGGCTGTGTGAGAACACATCTCAGCACATCTTTGTCTGATGTCAGCTGGAGCATTGGAAAAGGAGCAGACGTGAGCAGGTGGAATTTCCACTTGGGAGCAGAGAACCTGCACAGCAGCCCATCACACAGCTTGTTAGCCTCTGTCCAAACAGGGTGAATGGATCCAGCCTGATCAATGACTTTGTGCTAGCTGCAGCCACAGATTACTCTGAGACCATTCATAAATTATGGTTTAAACAGTAACATTTTTCAAGGGCTTGAAACAATTAGGTGCATAGATTGAAATAATGCAGTGTCATGACAGTTTTACATTGTGTGTCTGCAGTATGTGGTATTCAGTCTTTGCTGTTGGAGCTGCCATCTGTGCAAACATTTTAACTGATCCCATTCTGAAAGAAATTTGATGAGTGGCAGAAGAAAAATAAGTTAATTAATGGTTTGGTTGCACATATGGACATGTAATCCCTGGCCAGATGCATTCAGACATTTTGGGTCTTACATAAGCAGCATGGTTGGTCTTTAGATAGCCAGTGGCAGGCACCCACAATAAAGTTAATACTGCCAGAACCCCCTTTATTTCTGGGAGGCTTAGGGTGCTATGTGGTGTGTGTTTACTTCATCCCTCACCTTCTCTTGTGTTTCTGTTTTTGTCTTTTCAGTGCAGCAACAACCCCTTCAGCTGAGGCCCTTTGGATTGCTTTGATATAACATTCAAAAAGATCAAAGAGAAAGCAAGTCTCAGCTGGTGGCCTTTCCCTTTAAAGCAGAGACTTTTAGGCCATGTCTCTGCTACAGATGTTTGCTGGCAGGGCGGTGTCAGGCCAGGTTTGATGGGGAGTTTGATCCCTGTCAGGCAGATTTGTGTGAGCAGATGAATTTTTTTCGGGTCATGCTGCATGTGTGTGCTTGGCAGGAGTGAGCAGTGAGTGGGCTTGACTGTGCTCATGGTGCAAGGGCACTTTTGTCAGTTCAAAAGGAATTTGCACATGGGGGACCCTCTCCCTGCTCATGCAGTTGTGCCCAGGCTGAACAGTGTTCATGTTCATGTGATGCCCAGGAAGCAGAGCAGCTGAGCCTTTAAATTGATACTGCTCTGTTGGCAAAGACTCTGAAAGAAATGTAAAACAACTCTCTGGTGTTGAACTGTGTTCTGTTTTAGGAACTGGTTTAGCCTGTGCTGGCACAGAAACCCTCTCTGAGGCAGCTTTTTTCAGCTGGAATGGGTTTATCCTCTATAGTTTAATTTCATCTCATTTGTTGGAAAACCTTTCTATAAAAGCAAGACATCAGTTTCTCCCCCATAGTTGGGTTTTTAGTAGAAATCCTGCTGTGAAGATCAAGAGAAAGAAGATGGACCTCTAAAATGTAACTGGCCTCAGAAGCCTTCCCATTTTGGGTGGAAATGCAGTGCTACAGTGTTTGCCAGAATGCACCATAATTCCAGTGTTCCAAGAGATGTTTCCTCTTGGTAATGACTTGAACGTGTCAGTAATTTAGGTACTTAAGAATTCCTTTCATTTTCAGGATGTTGAGTTTGTACTGCCAGGAAGATGCATTTTGGGGAAAGCAGCTTATTTCTAAATGACTAAAATGGAATTATGGGCTGCTGAGAGTGAGCCTGACAGAGGTGCTGCTCAGGACACACATCTGTGCCTGCAACCAACGTGCAGAACTGCACCTCCTGGAACAGAAAAAGAAATGGCTCTACTTTTTGCAATGAGAGCTGCTCTTGGCTTGATCCTTAAACAAAATTTAGGGTGGGATACTGTTCTCTCTTACCACAATCTAGACATAATCTAGATTAAATTACCTTTCTTTTTATTTATTTTCTTACTGGTTTTGTTTTTTTGGTTTGGTTTCTCTTTTGTATAGGCACTAAAGATGGTCCAGGTCGTGGATTACATGAGAACTCCAAGGCATATTACTGAACTCCACTACTGTGAATTCAGGTAAGTGCTGTTTAAGCACAAGTTTTGTTTGGTTGGGGTTTTTAGTAAGGGAAATTGCCTTTACTGAGAAACAAGCTTATACGAATGCTGTTTTCTAATGCCTCCATCTTTTTGAACACAATTGGAATTTACCCCCTTCCTAGATGTTTTGCTTTTATTTTATTGAAGGATTTAATTTTTATATTGTTGCTAGGTTTATTGAGCTTCCAGTAAAGGATTTTTAAAAAAATAATGATTTGAAGGTGTGGGGCTTTTTTACTACTTTTGGAACAACCTACTCAGTTGGGTTTGAATCAGACTGATTCAAAGTTGTCTGAAATCAATGGAAAACCTCCAGAAGGTTTCACGAGCTTTGGCTGAGGCCTTTTTTGAGAGCGTGAGAATGAAGGCATTTCTGGTTTTCACTGTTGCATTCTTAAATCTGAATAAGCAGAAAATTGGATTTATTGCTAATAGAAGCAGATCTACCAAAACAAAGGACCTGTAGTTCTCTACTGTAAGGGATATGGTTTGGCAAGATGTAGAGCAGGTAACTCTTACAACGTGAAAAATGTAGACAATCTGAATTAACTGCAACCAAATGTACCCTGGAAGCACAGCTGTAATTTATAATGCAGTCAGGAATGCACTGCAGGCTCCTCAATCGATAAGCTAATGGGAAAAAGCCTGCAATTAATTACAAATCAACTGGGTCAATATCCTTTAAATGAAAGATATGAAATTGCTAACATTTGGATGCAACTTCTTTGCCAAGTGTATTTATAAACCTCATATAAAATACAGTATTTATAAAAAGAATAAAAGCTCCTTTCACTGTTAAAAGGCAGGACTCTGAATGCCTGATTTCCTTTTGCTCTAAAAATTCAACTGAACTGACTTTATTTCAACAAGTTTTCTACTGTGTATAAAAGAAGTGAAGTAATCTTTTACCTTTAATTCAAGACCTTACAGAGAAGCACATGAGCTATAAATAGGACTCCCAGTGTGATGCTGCCCATGACTTCATGGTCAAAACATTTAAATGATGAAAGTTTGTGCCCAAATGGTTCTCTTAGTAATTTAAGGACCTGAAGCATTTTGACTGGTGATCTTGGCAATCTAATATCTTGTTATATTTACAGAAATAGCCCCAGAAAGGGCAGCCAGGGCAGGAGGAGATGGGCTAATGCTGGCACTTGAAGGCTGCTTGTTGTCTGTGAGGTCTCAGCTTCAAATAACTCTGGGCTTTACAGAGCTTTACAACAGCTAAATTGGGAGTGCTACTTACCTGGAACCCTTTTCATTTGGCACTGATGATTTTTTCCATACATATTCTGTAACACTTCTGCTTTTTATTAAAAAGGTGGAGGAGAGTCATTGCCAAGGAGGAAATAATATTATTAAACTTGTGACTCTCTACTTTTTTTTTTTTTTTTAAGAAAAGTTTGTTCATTACCTTGCTGCCTGCTTTTTATTGTCCTTTTTTGGGAGCAGTGGAAATCAAAGGATTGCATTGTAATTATATAACATGAAAATTAAAATATAGGGATGCAGTATTGTGTCATTTCAGAGAGGAATGTTTGACAGCTTCCACCCAATGAAATGATGGTATTTGACCACTGTCTTTGCACCTTCAATTGTAATTCTATCTTGGTGCTTTTTCTGACTGCAGTGCAACCATCCTGCAATGCCTGACACCACGAAATCTGTGCTGATGTTTGAGCAGCATTGAGTTGCTGCTTTTCCACCTCGTGAATCTTTCTGTTGTCTCCTCCTTCCCAGACTGCAATGGCTCAGGCACAGTGTCCTCATCCACCCAAGTGTTAGTCCCCCAGGACTGCAGTGAGGGAGCCTTCTCAGAGTCTTGGTGCTGGGTGGGTTTCATGAAGGTTCCATGAAGCATCTTCAATCTGGGCAGTGGATTTCTGCTAGGTAGCACATTGCTGAGCCAGGCTGTCTCTAGAAGCACCAATCATCCACAAAATCACCACCAACTCTGCAATATTTTAGGTAAGCATGGTCTGTCTCAGTGTGAATGACATCCTTGGCTCACAAAACACTTTTGCTGCCTGGAACAAGATCGTGATCTGTTTCCAGTCCTCTCCACTCTTTCTTGCAACATGATTTTTCTCAGCCTCTTTCAACAAAAGCTAGGGAATTTATAATATACAATAAAACATAGATATGTTGGTGTATTATAATATGTTCATTAGTATAAAGGTAGGAAGTAAGAAAACCATGGCAACTGCTCGTGATTCCATCAAAGAAGTCAATTTCTGGGTGAAAATTATATCATGATGGCTGTTTGTTATCACAGCAACTAGAAATTGCTATGCTACTTGACCCTTTCAGTATCTTTTATATACATCCCAGAAGTTGTTATTCCAATTACTTTTCACCTCCAGGCTTCTAGTACTTGGTCATTTCATCTTTCTGGAGACTGAGTTCTGATTTGAGTTCCTATTTCTCATTTGCAGTGACAGGGAAAAATATTGGTCAGCCTCACTTGGAAGTGAAATTCATTATATAAATGTCCAGGCTGTTTCTTTATTATTTATTTTTTATATATTATATAAATGTCCATAGGCTCCTTAAAAAAAACAACAGAACATTAAAAAAAATTCCCAAATGAATGAATGGTCAGTACTATTTTAATAAAAGATAATATTAACACAACACTGACAAATATTTCATTGGTTTAGTCAAAATGTTAGTAGCATCACTGGTGATGATACAGACACATGCAAATTAGCAGAGACAATGTCTGAATTTCACATCTGTAGACATAGCACTGCAAAGCTAATACTGCTCTTATTTCAAACACGTTCCACCTGCTCAGGCAGCTGCAGATAGATCAGAAATGTTGATGAAATCTGTAGAAGAAATTCTATTGCAGTGACATTAGCTGATTTCCCTTCTGCCTGCAGAAGCACAACCATTTTTCTGTCTGCATTTCCATCATTATATATTCAAAATAAATTAAACACGTGATACCTGCATTAAGAATGTATTTTTTATTAAGCTACAGAAAATAATTGGCACTGAAATTTCTTTTCACATACCATTCATGAGGTTAAGTCTTTTGAAAACTAAAACACAAAACAAACACAACCAAGAAAAACCCAATCAAAACCTACAACAATTTTACATAGAGATAGCAGCATTTCAAGTCAACTAAAGCATGCTGCCTCCACACTTCTATTGTAAGCCATGCTTCATTTCTTTTGACTTTCTCTTTAGTTAATCATTGGATTTCCTAAATACAAATGCTTTATGACAATAATCAGGTTTTAATTTAAATTTAAATGAATTCCTTAGTGCATCCAGTCAAGCTGTCTTCCTTCCTTCCTTCTGATGTGGCTTTTTGGGGGAAAGTGAGTGCAGCTTCATAGGATTTTTTTCTGTCTTTGTCATTGTTTAGTCAGTCATTCTTTCAGAGACAGACTCTGAACCTTTTACAGTCATTGGCATGGTGAGGCTGTTGTCATTGACTGGTCTCATAGTGGGAGTGGAAAAGGGTCCTAGAATAATGAATTTGTGATTCTGCACAGAAGAGTTGGGAGAGCTGGGAAGACATCTTGAAAAATATGAAGCTTGAGGTAATTTCTTCTCTTATGCTGTATGTTGCTATTTCAAGAAACAGCAGTCACCAGTTGTTTAAAAGAGTAAAAGGGAAGAAAATATTTATCCCAGTATTGCAGGCTTCTTGTGCTTGTTTATTTTGACGACTAAAATTCTGTGACATACTGCAGCACGGCCCTTCAATAGCTGAACAGCTGACAAAATAGAAAACCAGTCAGAGCAGCTTCTTTCCTGGGTTAGTTCTCACCATACAGGCATGTTCTTTCATCTAAATTTCAAAGGTAATACAACATTTTTCTTTCAAAAGGTTGGAGCAGGGCTAATCTAGAGTTGGTATGGCCCTTTTCTGTTGTGTGTTATTTCCAGCAAGGGCAGTGACTTTGTTTAATGTCAGCTGCCAACACATGAAGTCAGGACAGCAACAAGCCTCTCTCTTTGTCAGAAACATCTGCATGAAGTGTAGAGTGTCACACGTGTGCAGCTCATATCCAGTGGCCTGAGTTCAAATAAATAATGAAATAGCATTTTTTGCTTTGATTTCCAAGTGTGCTGTTACTTCATTCCATCACCTTGCTCAATTCAGTTCAATTTACCTGTTTGTAAAATATGTTCCATAATATTTGCTTGATTTCTGTGATTAAATCCTCTGCTATTAGTTTAGGTCCACTTTCTTCTTGTTACTTTATACATCATAAGAAATCAAATTTTCTTATTTGGAGGAAGTATTACCTTCATACATAATGTAAACAGAGTAGCACAAAATTCTAAGATGAATTAGGGGAAGCTGGGCAGCTGGGAACACAGAAAATAACATGGACGTTCTTTTCAAAGAAAGCTGGAGGTGTTGGGTGTTGAACCAACACCTGGGAATTCATCAATACTGGGTTATCTGCTCTTTTTTCTAATGGGGCTAACCTGATTTTTTAACAATTTATTAAAGCATTTTAGGAAATCCTTGAAAGTGTCCAAAAATAATGATATCAACCACATACATCTTTTGTGTGAACTGTGCAAAGTGAGCTATAAAAACCAATATCTGGTTGGAGTGAAGTTTCTTAAACATGTATTTTATCAAATTGACAAATGAAAAACTGTGTTTTTAAAATTAAAAGAACAGCCAATTTGTCATGAATTTTTATATAGACTAACCCTCAGCCTTTCCTTCTTACATGTTCTCACATAATTTCTGTAATTTGCTTTAGTAGTTATGTACATTTATTTAAATGCTTTATCTGGAATCAAATACTCCTTTTGATTTAGATATAAATTAAAAGTACAGACATTCTTGATGTTCAATCAGCCTATAACAAAGTTGTTTGGCTCTTATGAGACAGAGGTGTAACAGGGCTACACATGGGTTGCTTGAAACCTGTTACTGGAAAGGTGTGCTGTACACAACATTTTCCTGGATTTTTAAAAACTATTTTAGCATCCTGACACAGTGCCTCATTGGTATAAACTGCTGCCAACAGTAAATACAAATTTAGTGTGTCCCCAGCCTGCTTTGTGAAATTATGGCACAACGTTTTGAAACTATGCCAGTTTAGGATACAAGGAAAAGTGCTGCTAGCTCTGGCTTGCTACTGGAAATGCAGAGCATTAAAATGTTGATTGATGGGGAATTGGTGGAATTAAGGCCTGCCCAGGAAGACTTAAGAGGGAAAGGAGAAAGAAATAGGTATCACAGTTCTGGCACTTCATTTGTTTTCTTGGAACCTGATTCTCCTCTGCCTGAAATCTGCTAGAAGTTAGGGAAGATCAGTAGCATTGGATTGTGAGAGCTGGGCAGGAAGGCAGTGCTCTAGGTTGTGCTAACACAGAATCATTTGAATTTGGTGCTGTTTTTCTACCCCTCTCTTTTCTCCTCTGCCAAACTCACTTTACTGAATTCGTCTGTGACCTTTCCATCTTACTCACTTCTGGGGTTTGTTAGTTATTTTCCTTCATTACCTTCATCATCCAACCCAAGTGCTTGCCACTGCTCACATGTCCTTCTTCTCTGCCAAATTCACTTTACTTTGGCACTGTTTCGTCTGTGACCTTTCCATCTTACTTCTGGGGTTTGTTAGTTATTTTCCTTTATTATCTTCATCATCCAACCCAAGTGCTTGCCACTGCTCACATGTCCTTCTCCAAAGGTAGGAACCAGAATTCAAGTCCAGGAGAAAGTGCTTGGATGGCATTAACAGCTGAACCCTAGCCAGTGTGTAAAAGTGGACTGAAGAGTTGGTCAACACTGTTTTCCCAGATTTTTAGCATAGACACGTGGCAGCTTGGACACCCCTCATGTCACCAGGAGAGAGAAGGAAAAGAAGCTTCCTGAGAGCTTCATTTTAGCATCTGAAAAGCTGTGCTTACTCTTATTTTATCCCTGTAACCATTTCATCCTCCTTCCAAATGCCTCTGTTGCTGCCACTTGCCTTCCTCAGCTGTAAAACTGCAACAGCACATCTGCCACCTGATGCTGGGGTGATTCTTCATTTGAAATTCCTCTGAACACACAAAGTGTGAGCATTGCTTATCTGTTCTTGCTTATCTGTTGTTATCCTGGAAAGATTTCACCATGGGCATTCATTTTAATTGCTCCATATGTTTATTCATCAGAAATCCTCTCTCCCTTGTAGTTTGGAAATGTATCTGAATGGCATACAAGCAAAATCTGACTAGGGAAATGTTGATATGGACTGAAGGTATATTGATTTGTCCCTTGAGTGCAATGTTTATGACAGGTGATGTCCAGGGAAGAGAACAGTTACGTCACTTGTGCAGAAGAGCCTTCAAAAGAAAAAAAAAAATCACTAAAACTGCCATAAATACCAACAATTTCATTCTGATGCCATTGAGGTAACTTAATCTTTCTGTATCTGGTACTTTTTGTTTTGTGGTTGTGTTATAGCTGTGCAACAAAATTGAAAAGAAATAAGTAGCGTGCTTGGGGTGAATTTCACATCATTAAATTGAAGCATATCATTTCCTTAAAAAAGTTAACACGGCAAGAGATTTAAAATGTGGGTTAATTTTAATAGACACAAATTACTGTAATCACATCAGGAGATAAATTACTATAATCATGTCCCCTTAAATCTTTCAGTGATTATAATGCCCTTGTATCAGTGTCATGTTTCTAACAAGATATTAATTTCTTGTCGTGCGTGGTCCTTAATGGGTATAACTCTGTATGTTGGAGCCCATTGCTCTTGGGTGGGACAGTTACCACTTTCAGTGGCAAAAAAACAAGATGGACAAAGGCAAGAGAAGTTACAGGAGGTGGATAACTCTGAGTCCATCCTGTCCTCTCTGCTGGAGGTCCAGGTTTCCAAAACAGGTCCTCCTCCTGTTTTGGAAACAGCTGTAGTGATTGCACAGGGATACTGGAATCCAAGGAGGCATTCAATGCCATCATTGACTTCTCCCAATTTAACAAAAAAGGCGTGGGGAAAAGAAAATCTCTTAATGGCCCAGAGGTCTGTGTGATTACAAGGAGTTTTTTTTTCCTCCACTGCTGTGGAAGCACCCTGGAATTCACCAGCACACTCACTACCCAGAGATCCTCTGTAGAGAAACCTGTGCCCCCATTACTGTGGGTATTTATAATGACAAAAGAAAATAGCTATGACAGTGGAAAGCACTTTTTTCTACAAATGTAAGAGTAAAATGCTATACTATTTAGCTCCTGTTTTCATCAAAGTCCATGTGGAATTCTGTACATCAAAACAAGGGAAAGGAATCTGTTTTGTAACATTTTTGGTATTGGAAAGGGAAAAGGAACTGTTTTGCACTTGAAGCTTCTGCAGCATAATTGGAGGGGTGTTCACAATTTATAGATGTTTCCTGTGTCAGGGACTTTTCTGCCTCCTTTTGGGTCAATTTTCAGGGGAAAAAAAAGTTTGAAAACAAAAGGAAGTGACTTTCATACTTCTGATTTGCTTTTCATCAACTCCTTTCTTGATAATGCTTTGACAACCTACAATTTAAATAACTGTACTTTTGAGAAATATATTGTCCAGTGAAATATTTTCCTTACTTCCTCTTAATGACTGGGACTGTTCATTGAGAATAAACATGTAAATAATGTTATTACCATGGAGCAGAGTTAATAGCCTCTAATGGCCTAGGACCTGTGAATAATCTTGCCCATGAGGAACTCCTTACACAAATAGTCCTGGTAAACTCAACAGGAGTCTTCATGTGGTAAAATTACTCATGCAAGTGAGTGTTTGAGAGGAAAATGTCATTGTTCCTCTCCCACATTCCTCCTGTTCCTCCATGAAAGAAAGCCAGCACACTAACATCAGAAGGCATTTTTGGTCTAATATGTCCCAAATAAGGATTTAATCTAGACTAAACAACTGTTTTGAGTATTTGCAGTAACTATTATTGAAAATGTTTTGAATTTTTCTATTCACTTTCTAGCTTTTGGTTCTTGATTTAAATCATCTGTAGTGTTCCTACTTGGTGTGTTCACTCGGTATTTAATGTTTAGAATGTCTGTTTAGTACACTTTAATAACCTCTACAGTTTTACTTAAAAAGCATTCATTACTCTAAAAAGGTTTTGGAATGAGTGATTCATCAAAGAAGCTAAAATATCTCAATCTTGTGTCCTGCTAACAAGACACAAGATATTTATTTAATTGTAAGTGAATATTCAAAGCATTTACAATTAGCTGTAGCATAGTTATGAAAGAACTACTGTCTAGAAGGAGCTGTCATTTTTGTCTGACATGAGGTTACTTCAAAAGGCACAATTCCCCTGCAGGTACTGAACCTATCCAATTACACTTCTTGTTTGTTTATTATAATTAGTGTGTTTTGGTAGAGGTTTTTCATGGAGAATGAAAACTAGCTGATAAAACAGCTATTTTCCTGAACCAGGTAATAAAACTGACCAAAATAGACCTGTGAGTTCTGGGAGGAGTGTGCAAAATTTCCAGTGGTGATTTTAGGGGGATTTGTTCAGTTTGGCTTTGGTTGGTTTTATTTTTCTACCATATAATCCTTGACCCTAAATATAATATAAAAACTATCTGCTTTTCATTTAGGCTGATTGTGAGTCAAGTCTGTATCTGCTGAGGAAGTTAACTGATGCACCCTCTAATTAAAGTCTCTGCAGCACCTTCCTCCTACATAAATGGGCTGGTGAATTCCTGCTTGTTCCTGTGGTCACCAGTGCAACAGAGGGACCCGTCTGAGTGACAGGTACTTGCATCCATCTGGAATTTTTAATCACAGCTTAACACTTGTCAGCTTCAAAGCATACACTGTGGGGAAATTAGTGTCACATCATGTGATGCAGCAGTTGTAGGGCTGCAAAGAAAACAGATTGTTTGATTATTTTTTTTCTTCCGTGGCTAAGGTTAACTGTCTGGACAGCTGCGAGTGCAGCCTTCAAGGCACGCTGCTTTATCTGATTGGTCTCAGTCTTGATCTGGCACATGAAAGGAAATGTGAGGAAGTTTCCAGCAGAGATCGTTTTGCAAGTCCAAAGATAAGGGCAAGGTCAAGTTCACTTGTGTTTCCACAGTATCTGGTTACAAACATCAACCCAAGTGCCACGCAGATAATTCCAGTTTAGTCTGGCAGTGGTTTGCACCTTCAGCAGATTTGCCTTGCTGGAGTATTTTTCATGTTCTGTTCACCAGCATCAAAAAGACCCACCACAGTAAAGCAAGAACTGTTGCCTTTCTCAAAAGGTGACTTTTCCTTCTAGGGACCAACACATGGTGATTTTATCCAAGTTCTGATGTGTAACTTGCACTGGTGCTGCCAGCCTCCCGTGGGGCTGCAGGGAAATGTTAATGTTTAGTTAAGGAGTAACTTATTATCTGTTATTGTCTGTGTTATATTATTTTAGCACATCAGGTTTCTCCTGTAGGAAACTACCATTTCTTCCATGCCTTCAGAACTGTGGGAGTTACTGCAGGAATATATGAGGTGGGAAAATAGAGCTGCTTTTTTTATTATTATTATTTTAGTTTATTTTTTAAACAGTGTCCTTTATGGTTATTGTGACTAGCATGTGAAACTTGAGAGCTGTGGCCTGAGGGTGGAAGGAGCTGTCTCTGCCCCATGAGGCTCACCAAAAATATTTCCTGAGTTATGGATGAGCATTGCCTTACAAAACCCAGCCCTACACACTGAAAACTGTTCCAGTCTCAGTGCTGGCTCCTCAGTTTGTAAAGGTTTATCTTAATTCCACCAAGGTCTTGGTGAGATTTCCTAATTACTTTTTAATTTCTTAATTATGTATATTGTTATGCTGCAATGCTTTATGACTTTTTGTAATCAGTTTTTGTTATGGCAGAGTTGCTGGTTAGTGGTGCACTTCAGTGAAAACCACAATTTAAATTTTTCTCTTAGCTGTTGCTACAAGCAGTAAATTCTGTGGTTAAAGGAAGAAGCATATTGAGTGAGCCTGTGCACTCTTCCATTCAATCACCTCAAATACTGTTTTGTGTATGCTGTGCCTGAGGAACAGGTCTGCACACTTGTGACTGCAGTGTAAAGTATAGTTCTCAATATCTTCCACAGAGAAGCAGAAGCTGTGAGGGTTTTTCTGTTCTTCTTTTATTTATTTTTTTTTTGGAGGTCTGCATTTTTCTTCATTTCAAAAAGGAAAGTTGTCATCCCCCAAGTTAAAAATCCATACAGTCAAATAAGTTTGCCTTCTTTCATGAAAATGTTTGCCTTCTCTACCATGAAAACAGAAGATTACAAATTGGCTGTAGAACATCTTGATAGCTCTCATTTAAATTATTCAACCACTCACATCAGTAAGCACAGTACACTGGGTAGAGAGATGCTTTTCTGAATCTTTTTGGGATCTGTTTTCAGAGAGACAATTACAGTGGTGCAAACGATAATAGAATAGTGAAATTAAGGTGAAGTGAATGATGTGCTGCTACACAAAGCTTGAAAAGACAGAGCACTGATCTGTTAAATATGAGTTATGGTTTTATTTTGTTGTAAATTCTCCAAGATTCTAGTCTGTTTTGGATTTTGGAATGGGTGGGTGGTGGTAGCTCTTTTGTCTTTAGAAAAGCATCTTTTATAATTAAAGAGGCACCGTCCTGGGATGCTCTGGCCATTTGGATGGTTATTAGGGAGAGCTGTGTGCAAGCTGGCTGAATTAAACCTCAGTCCAAACCCCCACTGTGCTCTGAGAGGAGACTCATACCCGAAGGAGCATGTCATGTCCTCGTGTCTCCTTTGCTGACATTAGTAAGGGCTGGGATGATTTCCTGGGCAATAATGATGGGTCCATGTCCAGCAATCAATCCAGAAGTGGGAGCAGTGTGCCCAAAAGATTCTGTGCTATGTGTTAGGGCAATTCCTGCACCATCTCTATCACTTCCTTCATTTACAAATATTGCCTCAAGGCATTTCTCTGCTGTTCTGTTCTGTTTTCATAATTTTTTCTCAATACCATGAAACCATGTTTAACTTCATGTAGTGCTTTCTTCCAGGGAGGGCTGAACTCCATACAAATTTATCCTGATCAATCTGTGTCCAATCTGTTACTGGCTTGATCAGATAGAAATGGATGATATTAGTAAAGCTGGCACATTGCTCTTAACCTTTCCTAATGGTATATTCAATACTTGAAAATACCAAAGATCTAAATTTAAGGGAAGATCTATAAAATCACTGTCCCTTTTCCAAGAGATATATAGTATGTATCTCATGTCTCTAAAAGTCCTAATTTGAAAGCATGTGGTCTTTATTCCCATTTAATGTCTAGGGTAAGACATATTCCCCCAAAATACACCCCTAGCTTTTGACTTTTCCTCATTATTTTTTATGCTTTTTAAAATAAAAGTAATGAGTATTTGCCTTTCAGTGAACATTTGCCTTTCAGTGAACCTGTCCTTCCTTTTCAAAGCAGTGATTTTTTATTATTGACTTTCAAAGAGCAAATCAATCCCACTAAACTGCCACACTTTTTATCCTAATTATTTTTTTTTTCAATTGCTGTGTTTCTTATTCTACATCTGCATTAGTATAACTTTGGTTTTTTCCCTTTTAAACATAACATTAATACTCATTTAAGTCTTTACTTTCCAGCTTTATGAAGGCACTATTGACTCTCACCTTTGTGAATGTCTGCCCTCGAAGTTTTAAATGTTTGCAATAAACACACAATTTTGCTGCCATCATTAGCAGCCATTAGCCATAAATTAGCTGCTTCATTTCAAGTTCAACTTCCATTTCTCCTAAAGTACCATCAAGAATCCTTCTCTCCTGGCCAGCCTTACACTGGTGGAGTAGGGAGACCAATTTCGAAATGTTAAGAATTACACAAGTGTGATTTTGACTGCAGTCAGGAATATACCCTCCTTAAGTATTTTCTTCCTTTTTCTTAGCTAGTGGAAATCCTTTGGATATTTCTGACAGTGTATGCCCCCTGGAATGTCTCTGCTAAAATATCCAGACATTCCAAGACGTTGGTGGCAAGATCCTGAATCATAACTGTAGTAAATTTCTGGTGGGTGTTGCTGCCTTTTTAGATCTCTGTGGGAGACCAAACCTTTAATCCATGCAATCAGACTCTGCTGTCATGACTGTGACTCTGCATGTGAAGAACCAATTCTCCAGTAAGGCAATTTATTTCAGTGATGTGTTCATGTGACCTGACTAGTTCTGAGGTGAGAGCACTGACATCAAGGACAATCTGGCTAGATATGGGCTCTTATTTTGGTCCTCAGATAAATATGGCAAGTGTGCTGTAAGCATGGGATGGACTAGATGAAAGGCAACAGTGTTTGTGTTTCTCCGATAATTCTCTGAATTTTTCGGTTCTTCTCTCAGCTGTTTGAGTTTGAAAAGCAAAGACAGCCAAAATTAGATTGTTTTGGAGAGAAGTGATAGCCAACCTGGGACAGCAGTTAAGGAAATCTCAGTGGTGTCACAATTCAATTACAAGGAGGTAAGAAAAATTCTAACAAGGACTTCCTTGTGAACCAAATTTATATTTTAGAAATTCTGCATGTTCTGTTGTTGATTTGTAATTAATATCCAGCATCCACACACGTTTACACTAGCTGAAGAGCAGAGGCTGCCCAGGTCTCCTGGGAAAGCCCCTTGCACAGCACATACAGCAGCTTTTCCTCCCTGTAATTCAGGCTTTCCATCCCTTTCCTCTCAGGTCCGTGTGGATTTCTCTCATGCTGATATTTGTGCTACAGCCATGTATCTTTTTCTAAGGTTTGGGAAGAGAAGCTTTAGCACTCCTCACTGGAACAGGAGAGACACTTGTCAGAGTGGGCAAGGTGATCTCAAAGCTGAAGAATAAGATTTAAAAGTCTTGGTCAAAGGGAGAGGCCAGAGCAATATCAAGTCATCTTAGAAGACCTGACTTTAGTTACAGAGACCTGCTACCCTCAAACACATTGGGAAACACACTGATGAGCTTTGGCAGGGTCAGGCTGTGGGGAGGTGCTGTAACATAGGCTGCTTCAGAAATACAAATGTTTTGTTCTCTGATTTTTATTTTTTTTTTCTGCATTCTACCGAAATTAATAATTTCTTTGATAAAGTTGCTCCTGATTTGCACACAAATGTGCCAGTCCCCTTCTGTTCCTGTCTATCTTAGAAGAAGCATGAGGAGTTCAGCTTTTCCCCACTCAATTTTTAGTACAACACAATTATTATTTTTTAAATAGAAAATAGGCTAGGGATCTTGCATTTTGAAAGGCACCATTTAAAAAACCAAAGACAGATGGTCTCTTGTACCCATAATTTCTTCTTATAAAATGCAATTTGAATTATTCTCAGTGGATTCAGAATATCTTTTTTTCTATGCATAAGCCAATTTTTTTCCCCTCCAGCCTACAGTGGAATATACACTAGATAATAAATACTTGATGCATAATTTGTTGCTCACTGTGAGATGCCTCTTAAATATTTTGTTTACATTGTTTACATGTACATATATTGCAAGCTAACAATAGTACAAGCTGTATTGAAAACTCATGTACATTACTCAGGTACTTTGGTGCATAGAATCCAATAATTCTTTTACAGAATTGGCAGAAAAAGTCTTAAGGATGCAAATTTCCTGGTAAATTAATCCTTCAATATTTCAATATATGCTACAGTTAAGGCCAGTAGGAAGGATAAAATGCAGTGGCCCTACACTGGTTTTAGGGCAGCTGTTGTCTGTGCTCTGAAGGCTGCTACACATCCATCTCTGTCCTCCTGCTTTTGCAAATTCTACAGTCCCAATGCTGATGCTGTACTTGACTTTTCCATTTTAATAAGAGGTAAATGTATTTTTAAACAGTGATTGTGTTCAAGGTTCTTATTTTTAAAGGTTTTTGTTTTTTTTTTTCCCTTCCCTGAAAGGGCTTTGTGTCCTCTGATTTCTGCAAGTCCTGGAAGCTTAAAGCCAAATGTTTCCATTAGGGTGGTTTAGGTGGATATGGACTTTCAGGAGGGATGTTCAGATGTGTTTTATGTTCAGCACTAAGGAAGAGACACAAAACTTGTGTCTCTAAGCCATGGTAGCCAACAGGCTGTTCCTCAGCAGCCTTGCATGGGCTGACTTCTGTGTGGGGTAAGGATGAATCCTGGGGCTGCTCTTTCTGGTGACAACCAACGTCAGGAAAATTAATTCATTACATTTCCTTCTGGGTCTTTATTGCATCTCTAAAGGAAGCTGGAGGAATCCATACATGAAAAATCTACCCAGGGATGTTTAAAAAAGGCAACATCTGACTTGAAGTCCCTGAGCCAGAAATTGCTGGGACTTGGGAGAGGGCACCTGGGGAAGTGTTGATTACCCTCCTATTACTGTCTTCTGTGTTTGTCTTTTATCACACAAGATAATTTGGCTCCAACTAGTACAGCTGTCTGTATGTCTTGCAACTCAAATTTACATGGATTTATTGATACATAGTGGATATTCACATGTCCATTTTAACTACTGTGTCGTGCAATTCTTCTTAAAACCTCTTTGAGCCAAAGGGGAGAAAAATATTCACTCAGAAGGTGTTTCAGATAAACCTTGGGTTCTCTTTGTCCAGGTAATGCTCCCTGCAATGGCAGCAGAGGGAGATAAAGCAGCTGAGCTGGCTGATAAGAACTGCATGGTGTTGTGTGGCTCCCACACCAGCCTGAATGCACCCCCTTAGCACAGGACATGCACAATCTGGGGCACGGTCCTGTGTAATGAAAATTCATCTTGTGCTGCTTCAAAACACCACATCAGCTTTAACAGCTAGTAACAATCATAATGCAATTATTTTATTTCATGGCTCTGAGGAGAACAAGACACAAAGGGGCTTTTTGTTGGGGCGTGTGTGCCTTTTTTATCACTGTTCAGCTGCAGTGTAAAATGTGCTGTGTGAGGGGCATCCCCTGACCCTCCCTGGTGCTCAGCAGGGTGGATGAGCAGCTCTCTGTCCCTGTGAGCAGCTGCCACCCTGGTGGCTTTGCCTCTGCTGCCTGCACAGCAGAGGAACAACAGGCAGAGACTGACCCGAGCAGGGTGGGGTGGGGAGTGGGGTCCCACAGCTTGGCAGCTCTGCTGTAAATGTTTGAGACAGAAATTGCCCCTTGAGCTGTGCTGGAGCTGCCACAGATCCTGGTCCCATGGGCCTCCAGCCCCGCCTGTATTCTCACTTTATGAGAGAGAAGCAGTAGAATAACAAAAGAAACATTCTGACACTTTTCACTGGTTTTTTCCCCCCCTCTCTCTTTGTCTGGGATTATGCTGAATATAACTTAAGCCCTAGTGCCCTCTTCTGATCTTGAAATAGGTGTCAGTTCTCAGCACACCTGTCCCTGCCGCTCCTGCTCAGCAGCCAATTGTTTGAAGTTAGGCAAGCATTTGGGGACACAGATATTTCAATTTGTAATCAGCTTTAAAGCTTTAAAGCTTTCAACATTTACTCTGATCAGAAACAGCAGCTTAGGCATAAATTAGCCTTTTCTATTTAAAAAAAAAATATTTATTTTTGTTTCCCAGCAGGGGCAGTAGGCTTGATGTGAAGTCCACAGAAGTGAAGGGATAAACCCTTATCAGCTCTGGCCCAGCCCCTCACACAGCACACAGAGTCACTTAGGCTGAAAGAGGTAAACTGTTACAAGATCTTCAAGGAATAAAGACTGATTAAGGATAATCTTGTAGAAAATGTTACCTTTTTTTTGGATGTATTTAACATGGGAAATATTGGTAAGTGATAATTGTACAATTCCTTGGCTTTTCAGTGCTGGTAACCCAAATTTAGTTTGTGTCCTTATATGCAGACATGTGTAATGTATATTAGGTATATCTCTGACACTCAGCTGCAGACTGTATGAATTAGTTCATTCATCATTTCCATGCTGCCACCTCTGGGATGGAAGGCAGCAGCTGGCAGGGAGCACAGAGCAGTTCTGCACAGCATTCTCAAAGCCAAGCCAGAAACCCTGCATCCAGGTTGTATTGCAGGGAGGTTCCACACACAGGGAACTAGAAACCTCTTCTTTGCAAAAATACACACTTGCTTTCTAAAATCATACGTTTTACTGATAGCCATTGAAAAAAAAATAAATTACCATATTTGTCCATAAGGCATATGATATATCCAAAGTATGCTACATGTTGATAAATCTTCTGACACTAAATTTACTGCAAAATAAGGTTATGAATTAATTTTCACAGTCCTGGCTTTCCTAGACTGTGGCTGTCTGCTTATGTTTTAAGCAGATAATATTCTGCAAACTGAGAGTTGTGCAACTGCAAATAAACATTCTCTACTGACCAAACTACTTGTTGATAATTTTAGATGGGAATTTTTGAGAGACTGATGGGCAGATTAACACTAAAGGCCTCTCTAGCAAGTGGTTTAACAACACATTAAGCAACAAAAGGGATATTTATAGCTCTTTGCTGGAATATGAGTTTTCCAGCTCTCTATTGCCATCTTGAGTCCCTGACTGCCTTTGACAGAAAAAACAAATTGGGGTGTGTAACACTGACAGAGACAAAAGGAAAATACATTTCCAGTCCTGATGGCCAGAGCCCTCTCCAGTTATCAGGTGGAAGTCATCAGGTATCAGAGGAACAGCATTATTTACTTTATTTGAGATGATACACACTGTGGCAGACTGCAGGGAGAGCTGAAGGGAAATGCCAGGGCAGTGTGATGTCGGTGCACATTTGTTCTAAGGCTTGCAGAATGAGCTCCTTGGAAAGCAGCTGAGATTAGGGCCCGTGGGGAATTCTTGGACATGTGCATCCTGCAGACACCTCTGGCTGTCAGAGGAGCTAGTCAGAGTTTAGAGTATATTTGCAGGTGGATTGTAAAACTCTGAAAGGACTATTCTTCCTCGTGTGCAGAGGTTTTGATACCGTTCTCTTTGTCCTATAATTGTCCTTCACAAATTTCTCACCTTCCTCTGAGAATCACTAAGGTGGGCACTGCAGTACCTGATCCATCCTGTGATATATTAGTATGTAGTTACTGCATACTAAAGAAAACCTATGGATTTCCAAGTTCTTTGGGATAGGTGCCATGAAAAGAAGCCTGAGGCCTTTCCTAGGTGGGCATTTCTCTAACACCTCCTGCTTTCTACCTCATAATGTTCAGACTCCTTTTTATTGGTTTATAACTTTCAGAAGTCCTTCTTTTTATTGTTATTATTTCCTATTCTCTCTGCCTTATTTCACACTTGGTAGCAGTGTTTTCGGCCAGTATTCAGAGTATTTTATGAGTAATGAGTGTCCCAGGCAGAAGGAATATATTGTGAGATCATTGTTACTAATTGAATACTTGGTGGGGGATCTCTTCCCCTCCACTGAGTGCTTGACATAGACTGAAAATAAGTTGCTAATAGTTGATTCTAATAAATCTACTGCCCATAGCCCTTTTAGAGTCTTAAGTGTATTTGGGCATAATATCAGTATTCTGTGCTTTCCTCTTCCAAACAAAGGATACTGTTTGAAGGAGCCATTAAAACTCCTTTTAAATAAATCTCAGAGTAGCAGCTGACACTAACACAGTTTGAGCTGGGCTAGCACAGGGGTAGATTAAACCCCGATGAAAACAGCCTGGATTTCCCACTCTGCTTTCTGCTGCTCTGTACTGCAGCAAATATTGGTCCTCCCTCTTGCTTTGCTGTCCTGGGCATTTCTGCAGTGCCAGGCTGGTACAAAGGGCTCCTAGACCCCCCTGCCTGGGGCTGGGGTGAGATGCTGGTGCCATTCCTCAATGCCCAAATGCAAGGAAAACTCTGAAGGTGTCAGGCCTCTGGGCTGTTCCTCCATGGAATAATTGGCACAAAGGAAAACTGAATGTTTGGTGAATATTTTGTGCTGGCTGCATCTGAACAGATGGGTGTCTCCCCAGGCCTCTGGGAACCTCAGGTGATTTTTTTACTCATTTCAGAATTGCTTTTCCCTCCTAGGATCTGGGTGGTTCCTCAGGTATTGGTAATGTATCAAACGTAGCATTTCTTCAAAAGAATGGCCTCATTTATTGATTGTGCCTTCTGTACTCTGCTGGCAGTGGCCTCCCAAAGAGGTACTCTGGCACACCCATCCTGGGCTCCCAGAATTCACAGAGCTGATTATTTTTAATAACATTCTTGGAATAATCTCTGGATGGTGTATATTTGCATTTGTATTGATGTCATCACACTGCTGCAGTTCTGTCTTCAATACTCCTTTTTATATATTTCCTGCAAGTGCCACATTAAATGATCATGGGATTCTTGGAAAAGCAACAGGAAATTATATAATGGTGCCCACAAGTCTGTGTATTGACTTTTCCGCAGACTTGCTGGTCCCTGAGCCTAAAAATTGTTGGTAAAACGAAGATATTTGATCTTATTTTCTGTTCTTGATTCTTCTTACTGTCTGAGAAGTCCTGGTCTTTTGCTGTTCTATTATGAAAAAAACCAAAAAAACAAACAAACAAAAAAAAACCCCAAACAAACAAAAAAAAAAGAAAAAAGAGCTAAATACAGAGATTACTGTGGGTTTGATTATAAGGATAGTTGTTTGATTAAGTTGCTTTACATTGTTAAGTAACTATCAGCAGGAATTCAGATGGACACACTGTCATCTGCAAGTAACTGGCACTGAGAGGAGCAGAAATGTCTGTAATGGAATCATAGATCTGGTATAAAACTTGTAAGACATTGAAAGAAATAATTGCCTTTTAAGTCTACTTCAGTACATTCAAACCATAAAGCATAAAAATGGAGGAAAGCTACAGGGAAAACTGTTGTCTGTGGCATTGTTTCTCAGAAACCTTACACAGGTCATAAGCTGTGGAGGACAAGGCAAAGGTTTCTATGCAAAATTGTAGAAAAACACCTGATGTCAATGTCACAGAAACAAGAATAGCTGTAAGGCCTGGGCTTTTGGCCATGTCCAAGGGGTTCTCAAGGTGCTTCGTGGAATATTTTGAATATTTATAGCTGAGAATTCAAAATCCTTCTCTTTGCTGGGCTGAAAATAGCTTTGCTTTTGAAGATACAGGGACCCTTTCTGGTTTGTGGTGATTTTACCAAAAAACTTTCCCCTCTTATGGGTTTTAGTTTCTATCTGAGGGATAACATACTCCTGGATGCTGGAAATAACCAACATATTACACTGCTTGGAGCCTTCCACTCTCATTTGGATAATTCCTTCTCATCCTTCTCATTCAGGATGATTCCTTGGTCAGGCCCAGCTGAGTTTCCAGCACATCCTTTGGAAGTCTCATCCCTGGGTGGGTCCCCATGCCTGAGTGGCACTGTGGGCTGGTGGCACTGCCCCAGACTGGCTGTCCCTTGTGCCCTGCTGCTGGCAGTGCCTGCCAGGAGCCCTCAGTGCTACAAATGAGCTGATAAACTGATAGCCACAAACCCACAGGAAGGCCAAGAGCAGCCAGCCTGCTCTGAAACCTGCAGTGGAGCTTTTCTCTGTGTTGAAATAACTCTGGTACCAGGAGCACTCTAATCCTACCAGGGTGAGGTCAAAAAGCGCTGCCCTGCAGCAGCGTACTTGACTCCAGCAGCAGATGAAATTAATCTCTCCTGATCTCTCCACTGGGGCTGCTGGATGGTTTCCAAGGCTGGGGCAGGCCTGTGGAGCATCAGCTCGAGCACTTCAGGGCTCCTGGGGTCTGAAAAAAGACACATCCTATAAATGCTGCTTCAGTTCTCCACTCAGGGCTGGCAGCTCTGCAGAGAGCAGGGCGCAGGATGCAGGGCAGACATTTGAGATTTGCTTTGCTCCTCACAGCACTCAAACCAAGTGCAGCTGCCCTGGTTAGAGCTCACCAGTCCCACATTTCACCTTCCAGAACAGACACACTGACAGTTGTCCTAAAGCATTAAGCTCTTACATGGTAATTTGAACAAACAAAACCCAAAGACATTTGGGGTGTGACTGCTGAGAGTATTTTAACACCGCAGGCACGAGATTCTCACACCTACTGTAAATCCTGATTCCTACTTCACAGTTAATTGAAATTGGACATTAATTTGTCTTTTTTGAATGAGAACTGCCTCTCTGGCATTTACTTTGATAAGATACACCTTTCGACACAAACTTGGAATAAAACTGACAATGGCTCAATGTAGTAATATACTGAACAGAAAGTTTACTGAAATATTGTTAATTTTCTCCCCCTCCAGCACAGAACCACTGTTTTAGTATACTACACAAGCTATTTGCTTCCTATTGCTTGGGAGTTTAGCCTGTTTGGAGAGACTGCAAGTGAAAACAAAAAGTGTTGGAAACCTCTAGTGTATTTCCTGAAAAGTAATCCTCTTTAGTTGTTTACCTAAATCTTTTCCCAAAGTACATTTTTGTAGCCATGTTATACTACTATCAAAAAGATTTGATTCAGCTGAGGAGGCGAATGAGACAAATGTTTTTTGTCATGATTGAGAATGAAGAAAAGTTGAGTTTCTTTCCATTGTAAATATTTACACATTGGGTAGTGTAAAAATTTACTTTGAGGTATTTACAGTGGGAACATTGACTGTTTTTTAAATAGCCATAATGTTCTGAATGTTGTTGCTAAAGCTTAGTGACTCTTTCTTCTTTGTTTTCTGACAGATTGTATGATGAAATGTCAGGTAATACACTTTCAGAGCACGCACCATCATCCTGTTTTATTGGTTTAATCAGTGTGAAAGCAATGATTTAATTCACTATCCAATTACATTCCTGAGTATGTTCATTTTAATAGGCTCAGTATTTCCCTAATTTATCTGCTAATCATTAGAAATGCATTTGGCCTCAGCTCAGAGACTGCTGTGTCCCGGGGTTCAAGCTGGGATTAGCACAGTTCTAAGAAATCCAGAGCAGGTCTGAGTAATGGAATCAGAGTATTTTGCACACACTCAGGTGAGAGCAAGTGGGGCTGGTGGTTTGTGTCCTGGGCTCTGTGTGCTCATCTCCACAGGCACACACAGAGGTCAGGGTTTTCCCTGGCTGACACAACTTCCTTAGCAGGGTTTAATCACCAGGAAAAGTGTACTCAGTGACAGAAAATCAGTTTATCATGTAGCTAAACTGGCCTGCCACTTGTATGTTTTTGAGCTGGGTGAGTGCTTGCAAGTACTTTGATTGTAGTGGCTGTACTTTAAATGGATCTCTATGTTTTCTCTGGAATAAATTTTTTTTCTGAAAATTTACCACCTGGTAGGAGTCAGCAAAGGGTGAGATTTACTTGCAGCACTATCACAAACTTGTTCAGCACAAATCTAAAAATTGAATTTATAAATCATGGATTAGTTTTGCTAGGATACTTTCCCCCATAGCAAATTAAATGCCTTGAAAACATTGCTCATCCCTCTTAACTGACAGAAAATACTCTTTATTATTTATTTATGGAATTATGAATACTATTGATTTCTACAGTGCTATCTATATAACTAGATGTTTATTAGAAATAAGCAAAGCCCAAGCAGTGAAATTAAAGAGATTTTTTTTAGATGTCTAAAATTTGATCATGTTGTTATTTGGACCTGCCATAAAAACAGTGCCAAGAAGGTTTCTAATATCTGAGGGCATACTGCTACATAAGAACTTCTCTCAAGAGTAATATTTTGTAATATATGATTAGGTGATTCCATAAAACCTTGAGTTTTTATTTCCCTACAAAATGCAGTGTTTGGACACGATATAATGTTCTGTTTCCTGTTTCCAGAGCTCTCTGGATTCAAAAAAAAAAACCAAACCAAAACTGACAACAAGAATTATTCATGTCCCCAAGAGCAAACTCCTACACTGCAAGATAAATAGAAATAGTTCAGTCTTCTGCAATAGTGTCAGTAGGGTTAGATAAGTTTTATATAAGGGTCAGATAAGATTAGGGGTCAAGAAGAAAAGATGAATAACTAAAAGTCACCCTATAGTCAATATAATATTTTGTTACAGCTACAATATGTAGCAAAGTCCATAGAGACACAACACAGTTTTGATACATCTATGGGAGAAATTATATCATTTTAACAGAGCTCCTTTAAGTGAAATATCTGTTTTGATCCCCTCTTGTGGAAACACATTTTCATGTTCCAGGATGAAACACTTGTTGCTTTTAGCTTTTTATATTTCTAGTTCTGCAGTGAGAGTTGATTGACAAACAGCAAATGCCATACTTTACCTCCTCACCCTGCAACCAGAAGGTTGGGGTTAAAAGTGAGAGGGGAAAATGGGAAAAGAATAAATGAGAGCACAAGAAATTTGGTAGTATCAGAGGTCTGTACATACAATTGCTGAATGACACATTGAGGCAAGTCAGCTTAATTATAAATTATATGTGGTAAATTTCAGGATAAAAGCATTTTAGAAACTAAATCCCATATTGGTATGTTGCATTATCCTGAAGTGACCCCGGGCAGCCAAATGTTCTTGCAGTCTGTCCTTGGCTCCTTTTTGCATTATACAGGTTCCTAAGCCAAATTTGCAAAGTTAAACATCTGAGCTGTAAATAAAGATCCCTAAAGCCTACTGTGCTTTCCTTGTTCTAAGAGTCCCTTCACAGTATGGCCTCAATTCAACTAAGTACTTAATATGTACTTAAATCCCACTTAAATCAATGGGATTTAAACATTTGCTTAAATGCTTTGCTAAATCATGGCCTATTAAACTGTCTGTGTTGGAGATCAAACTGCAATTTATATTGCTGTGATTTCTTCTTCTGGTGTTAAACATGAGACCCCAAACTGCATTTCACTGTAGTCCTGCTTGACTGAAGCTGAAATGTTTAATGGCAATGTGTGCAAGACCTGTATTCCTCATGTGCAAGAAACAGGTTTTATTTATTTTGGTCATCAGCTGTTGTCAACTTATGTTCCTGATAAAATGAAGTCAGATAAGCTCTGTTAAGAGGCTGAATGTTTCTCACACACCATCATTTTGAAGATGAATAGCACAACATTTTTCTTTTTCAGTAATGAGTGCAACTCCTGGTTAAACCTGGGAACACACAGTTATTTGTTCAGAATGTAGATACATGAAAATATTTGAAGAAGAAGGGGGAAGATTTTTATTCTTTTGCTGATTTGTTGGCAATCTCTTCCTGGGTTTTTTTGCAAATGCAACTAGGGTTGACAAGAAAAACAGCCTTTTGTAGCTGAGGAGGCAGCAGGAAAAGGAGTTGCCAAAAGAGCCGTCAAGACTCTCCAAGTAATTTGATGTGTGGAGAAAATATGTCAAGATTATTGCAACTGCACATAGTATAAGTTTTTTTAGAAGGAAGTCAGATGCTCCACTATGCCTGGGATGCCCACAGAGATTACTCTGGCCTTATCACTGCTTTTTTGGAAAAGAGTGAAGATGAATGGTGGGAAAGTGAGGACACTTCTTGACTTCTCCTCTTCTCTGCTTGTAGTGGAAATCAGCCAAAAATCCAGCTCATATGCCAAGAAAGCCCAAATGAAGAGATGAGCGGAAAATACCAGATGCTTAAATTTGTCTTGGATTTTCTCAAAACTGCTAAGACTAGTTTTCTCCTTAATTAGCCAAATAAGGGATGGAGTGCCTTTCTTTTTCATGTACAGATTTTTCTTGGATCCTGTGGGTTAACCACCTCCAGGGCACTGCTGTCCCTGCCAGAGGAGGAGACAGATGTGGCTTTCTTGGGCAACATGAAGAGGAGATAAGTGTGCAGAGGACATCCCATCCTCCTCACCCACTGCTGCCCTGCCAGGATTCCCCCAAGACTGAAATTTCTGAGATTGCTGTTGTCTGCAAGCCAGTTTACATTTCTGTCCTGAGAAGGAATTGCTCTCAAGGCATGATTTTTTTTCCAACTAGACAAGATTTATTTTCAGTCCAAGAGTTTTCTTTTGTTCAGTGCTTAGTTTGTTGTGTCATTTATAATGACTACAGTAATATCTGGAAAAAGAGATAACTCGAAAAGCCTGCAGCACTTGATTATTCTGCTCAGAATATCTGATACAGCCCTTTCAGACAGCAGATGTAAGTGGTATGAATGCATACAATTTCATAGTAATCTTAATATTCCAGTTATTTCCATAATTTTATACAATATACAGATATATTAATATTAATGTCACGCTTGGAAAAATGAAATACATGCAGGATAGTTTCTGGTTTAAAACAAATGGATATAAAAGTAATGTTTATATTCATAATATATTTTAATAATTATTTACTACTAATTTTTAAAATCAATTTGTGTCATCATTTGGAAAAAAACCCATACTTTAGAATGTAAAATATTAAAAAAATTTAGGGTTCATCGCTGATTAAAAATGCTTGTTATTTTATGTATATATACATATATATATGTATGTATGTGTATGTGTGTGTGTGTGTATATATACACATATACACACACACATATATATATATATATATATTAATAAAATTGTTTTTCAGCAGGTTTTTTAAAACTCTGCAGTCAACCACTACAGAACTTCAGTGAAAGGGAGAAAACAGTAATTTTTTGAGCAGGGTAACTCACTCTTTTCTTATCCATCATGTGCTTTTACAATATCTTTATATCTGTGTGTTTATTGATAAATCTTTCTTTTGCAGCTTCCTTTGTTCCCAAGTTTGGATAAAAAATTATAACTACTTTCAAAAATCTTAGAATGTTGCAGTGCACTTTGTTTCACCTCAAAGGCTGATTTATGAATTGCACATGAAAGTGTTCCATGTTTTCATGTTAGTTTTTTAAGATTTAAAGTTTCCACAAATATTTACAACTACCCACTCTTTTCTCACAACTAAGAAGTGTAGATATAAAAATCCACCCCCACTGATTTTCAAACTCCTTATCACATATTGAATTAAATTAGAAGGGAAAATGGAAAAGAGATTAAATTGCAATTATATTACTTTCTTCAAATGATCATAATTTGATTTAATTTCAAATAAAATATTAATAAGTGCTAACTTTTCTTGGTGGGAAATGCCATTAATGGAACAGTTTCCCAGGGAAACAGAAGCAAAGTGATTAACTGTCCTTTCTGCTTCAGTAATGAGATCTTTCTAAAATAAACAGTTTTTCCTGGTTTAGCATTTGTCTCATGTATTTATGCCCAGTTTGAGAGCCTCAACCTACACATGGCATGTTCTGGACCCTGTTTGAGGGTCTCTTAACTCTCTGCCTTAATTGTCACACTTTTTAGAGGTTGTAACTTGCAAGCAAGCTACAAGAGAATCCCTTTTAGAGTCTATAATTAGTAATAGGGTGGAAATTATATACATGTCTAATTTCAATTACATAATGACAGAAAGTTTTCTAGAAAAATAAATGTGAAAGATGTCCATATGCAAGCTCCCATGAAAAGATTCAGTGGTTCAAAAGTAGATAATTTTAATGTACTCTCATGGTTGGTTTTCAGTTACAAAAATTGAACTCCAGAAATGTCCCCCTGGCAAAATGAGGCTTTTTCAATGTTGAAATTAATCAATAAACTCTCCAATAAGAGCCAAGCCTCAAATCCACAAGCATGAAACAACAGCTAGTAATGGCCACGTGAATTGATTTCAGAAGGTTAAATGTCACATTCAGGGCTAAGAACAAAGTCTTTGTGGCCTTATCCAAAGGGGATATCTGTGTGACTCACATACTTTGCATACACTGTAATAATGAAAATTAAGGGACTGGGTTTAGATGAGGCCATGAAGGTTTATTCATGGTCAAAATTTAGACCAGAGCTTTTTTTTTCCTGATAAAGAAGGTCCATGGAAGTCTGGCACTGAATAATTTTGTTCCCTCTTGGGGCAGAAAAAAAAAGGATGCAAAACCCCTAAATGTACTAAATATATGTGTAATGGTAGATTTTTTTTTTTTAATTGGTTAATGGTTGGGCACATTTAAAGGATAAAATAGGTTGTTGGCTTCTGTGCTGAGGTTGTGGCTCAGGCTGGCATCAATTGTTTGTTTAATCTTTAGAAGAATCAGTCTGAGAAATGGGTTCATGGTAAAAATGGGGATGTAAATCTGTAAGTAATCATGCCTAAAGCTGGGCTGGGTAGGAATAGGGAGGCTTTGGTTTACTGCTTAGCCAAAGTTCGCTCCCATATTGGAATAATTAATGGATTTGAACAAGTGTAGCAATTCTGAACAGCAGAGAAACCTGACAACGAGCCAGGGTTCAACCAAGAGAGGGATAGAGATGGATTTTGGAGAAATCATATGCAGTTTTTCTCTGTGGGACTTTCCAAACTAAGGCTGTTATTAGATATAGGCTAAAAAAGGGATTCTGGGTTGTTTGACATTTAATACCTGTTGCAGAAGAGGTTTCCAGGCTAAAATCAGCACTGTGTCCTTCAGACCTCAGAAAATTACAATTCTCATAAGGACATGTAGAAGTCCCTGGACTAAAGTGTTTGTGTTACCCATGGTAAAACTGTTTCAGACAGATGAGGCAGACCTTGGATTTCAGCGCTTCCCACTCAGAGGGAGTGGCAGTCCTTGGCTGAGGTTGCTGTTTAGGTGCTGAGGATCTTGTCAGGACAAAGTTTCCAGGGCTAGGTGACCACCTAAGCTTTTCCTGCTCAAGCTTGTGTTTAGAATTATGCATATGTTCCTTGGCTGAATTGGAGCTGAAGACCCAGAGCTGGTGTCAAGCTAGGAAGTGGCATGGCCAGGTACCAAAAAATCCAAAATGGAAAGGAATGGGTGGTGTAGTGAACAGGCACTGTGAGCAGTGGATGACAGTGAAGCGTGGGAGAGATGGAAGGTTTGGCAATCAGTGTAATTAACACAAAGAGCCTAATTGCAGAAAACAGAGATGCAGAAGCTTCAAAAGAACTTCCCAAAAAAAGATTGATTTCAAAAAGCAGAAAGAAATAATAATCTGATGCTGATTATTTGAATTGTGTTGGACATATAACCAAAAAATGAGCAGAACAAAATGCCAAACAGGAAAGAGAAAAAGCAATCTAAAAACCAGGCAAATTATTAAATTATGTTTTTTAAAAAATGACTTTTAATGATGTTTTGACAAATGTCTCAAGGATTTGCATTTTTGAAAGAGGAATTTCTAGCTACATGCATTTGAGTGCTTTGAGCCCTGTAGCTGAGGGCTCTGCGTGCTCACTGCGATGCCACAGCCTCTGCAGCCATCTCGTGGGGACACTGTGCCTGGTCACCCAGGAGAGCCAGGCTGGGACACTGAGCTGGGCAGCAGCACAGCCTGCCTGGGACAGGCTCATCTCCAGACTTTGCTTCCCTGTCACAATGAATTTTTTCTGAGGCACAGTAGGCAGAGTCCTACAGCACATGCCAGCGAGTAGTGACTGCACATACTGGTAGGTGATTTCTCACTTATATTCAGATCGTGGGCATTTTCCCCCTCCCTCATCATCATAGACTTACTACAGGAGTGAGCATGCAGAGCCTGGGGCACTGGCTGCAAAGGAGGAAAGGTGCCTTTGATGCTGAAGCTCCATCTCTGGTGTCCTGGCAGAGTGCACAACTCCTCAAAGGAGCCTTGGAAGGGTTGGCTGTGTCTGACAGCAGCACCAATAGGCTGCAAGGCTGAACAATCTATTTCTGTTTCCTCCTCCAGTCGACTCAGATGCATTCTGTTATTCTGTTCCCTCTGATTATACCCTTTCTGATCCCATCCTGCCAACTCAACCAGCCAAATTCAACTTGGGGACGGTATTTCCTTTTTCATAACTGTTTGACTGTCTTCCTCTCTATGTCTTCTTGGCAGTTTTTTGCTTGGCAAATCAGCTGCTCATTTCACTGGAAATAGCAATTGTTTTCCTGAGGGTTCTGTTTATTCAGCTTACAGAAAGGCAGAGACCAAGCAAGCTGATTTGTCCTGACAGGATGAAGTGATGGAGGTACAGGCCATTCACTTCATGGATTCTTCTCTAAGGACTATTAATGCCTTTTGACTATTCTTATCCCACTGCCAGCAGCCAGCCTTTTGCCCCAGAAGTGCTGATAAATATTCCAGGAGAAACTTCCCTTTCTGCTTCCAGTGATTCACCAGCAGCTTGGGACACAAAGGTATCACAGGCTGTTCACCCAGCCAGGTAGAAATGTGTTCACCACACTGAATACAATTTCTTTGAATCCTTAGGGGAAGTTCCTGCAGATCCCTAGCAAGCTGGCCCACCACCACCATTCCCAGGTGAGCTGACCATGTTTAACCATCCAGTTGACAACAGGAGGATTCCAGTCCTCAGCTTTGGGTCTTAACGACCCTGTTTCCTTGGGCTGGTGGGCAGAGTGGAAATGATTTCTTGGTGACAAGTGGCTGTGTTCTAAATGTATGGGAGGTCATGGCAAAAGGCTTTGTGAAGAGCTGAGTAGCTGCAGAAGCTGTAGCCTTTGTTGCCTTCTGAATTCTCTGGCTTCAGTCCCCCGTGGAAATTTTTCTCTCAGCTGTGCTTCAGTTGAAGCACAGAATATTATTTAAAAAAAAAAACCAAACCAAAACTACTTTTCTTGCAGTTTGATCAGGGAATTGCAGTTTATTGTAGCGCTCATTTAAATGTTCGGAGACTATTATCCCCCACAGATGCATAAAAAATATTAAACAGCAAAACCACCTGTGCTTGTGTAAAAAGCACCATAAATTGATTAAGCAGTTGTCAACCATATCTGAGATGTGGGATGAGATATGAGAGTGAAATACAAGTGTAATTTCCAGAGGTGTAGTGATTATTTATGTGGCTACCTGGGTTCTCAAAAATGTTTGTAACTAAAAGAAAATCTTCAGGTCAAGTTGTACTTTGCAGACACTTCCCCTAATCAGGGGACAAATGTTTTAGGCTTTGCTTTCATGCCTTGATTTTTCTTTCCACTACAGAATTTCCTGCAAGGTGCTGCACTGGCCACAGGGAGGATGTGACCTTCAGGAATGGGTTCTTGAGAATTTTCACCTTCTAAAAATTGAGATTTATGATCTAGTGACTTGAACCTTTCCCTTTCAGGTATTCTTGGTGTCTAACTGATCTGCAGAAAACCACATCAATATTAAATGTTCCAGGAAATCAGTGTATGTCATCTCAAATGACAGAATCTTGTTTAGCTACGTTCATCTCACATTCCAGTTGTTTTGTTTCTGAGCATGTCTGTGGAATGACTCTGTTGGCTTTTTTTCCTCAAAGAAGTACAGGTTCCCAATCTCATTGATTTGGATTCTTCATTATAGGTTATGTTACAAATTTTAAATCAGGTTACAAGAAAATCAGATTAGTTCCTTGTGTTTAAACAGAACACTTAAATGTCTGGACTTGGTACTTAAAAAATGATGTTTTACAGAATTTGTCTGGTTTGGGTGTGCAGGAGGAGCAGAGCACTCAGTATTGAATGCACCACCCCTTAATTTTCTTTCAAGGAGACTTTTCACAATAAGTAAACAGTGGATTATACTAATAGTCTGAGAAAGTAATTTTCAGAAGTATGCTCTGGCAGTTGAAATATCAGTGCTGTTTCAACTGTTTCATTTACATTCTTCAAAAAGGACCATGAATGTGACAAATTACACGTTCTGCACTCCAAGCTTGTTTTATGTTCTGGCACTTCCAATATATTGATTTTCTTATTCATCATTACCAGAAGAAAGAGATTAGTTTTGTGAAAATTAGACAATGGAGTCACATTTCTGGGAAACATTACTCATTAGATTCAGATGCCTCCCTTTAGATCAAAACCATCTAATTACTTATGAGAACTTCACCTTTCAGCAGAAGATGTTATTTCTCTAAATGGGAGCATAAATATCCTTTCTTTTTATTGTTTTGTTGATAAATGTTAATAACAATATTTCTTTTTCTAGTCACCTGTGGATATTAAGCAATTAATGTGGCACTGAATATGCTATATGGAAGAAGTAGTGCTTAAAAAGTTCACTGAAGAATTAAGCAAAAAGGTTAAAGTAAAAAACATTCCATTCTTAATGCTTCTGATATTAGAAAGTAAAGGAAAAAATCCCAACCCTAAGTGAAAAACTGGTGTAGTTTATATATCTCAGAGAGGAAGAAGGATAATAAAAGTATTTTGCATAATATATAGGTGGGTTTTTTTCCTAATTAGTTGCGCACACCTTATTAACAAATGAAAAGAATGGCCTTTGGTTTTTAAACTCTGATACGGACTTCGAGTGGGGATTTAACTGTTTCTAGCCTTTTACATAACTTTCCTGTGACTTTAGTGCTCTTGGGTTCATCTATGGCCATCCAGTGCTCTGCAATTAAACCAGATACGTGTGACTGTATCTGGAGAATTGAACTGAAGGGGGTTTTTCCGGCTGAAAACACCTTCTTTTGGATGTTTTGCTTCCTTCCCAAGAGTTAATCCGAATTTTCTTTCCCAAAGGGACCCCTCAGCTGAGAGCAGCGGTGTCGGAGGGAGCAGCTTGGCCACACGGTGGAGCGGTCGGATCTCTGCAGGGAGAAATCCGAAGGCTGCCTGGTGCCAGCATCCTCCAGCACGCAGGGATGCTGCAAGTCCTCCGAGTTCTCCTGGGAGCCGCAATTTTACGGTGATTTATGTTCATTCCTGCAAAAAGGGTGGGAATGGCTTTTGCCCCCGCCCAGGGCTGGAAGCAGCATCTAATGGTGAAATTAATTACCAGGGCGTTTCATTCAGGGCAGCAATTCCAGTTTGCCTTCAGCATCAGGACTGCACTCTCATCCTCCTGTCACATGCAGGTGAAGGGGTTCTCATCCCACTGATCACCCTGGATGCATCAAATTCTCCACACAAATACATTTATGGTACAGACAGGGGCAAGGTGCTGTCCTCACCCTGCTCCCCCTACACAGCTCATGATGTGCTTTGCCTTCCTCCAGGCTCATCTGGGGCAATGCTTGGCTGGGACCACACAGGAGGGAAAGGCTAAGGACCAGCAGCAGATCAGGAACATTGCTTAATAAAATGCTAATACATTCTTATTAGCATGGAAGCCCTCCCAGAGTGGATATTAAGACAAAGAGCTTTTGGCATTTGTGCAGAGTTAAGGGAACATCTGTGTTTGTGATGGCAGGAGATTCATTGTGTGACAATAGAAATGGAGTCTCGATGGAAAATCCTTTTATTCATAAAAAGTAAGACTTCTTATAAGAACTTTCACTCGTGTTCTTTTTGTATTTTTTTCCCAGATGTCACCATTTTCATAACTTTTTCTTTCCTATTGATAGACATGTTATCTATTCAAAAACAGTACACATCCTGAAAGGACTAATTAAACCATAAACCAATATTTTCAGTAGTTCTGTTTTCTTGTTCGCATTTATGTGCTTTGAAATACAATACAAAGCTAAAGGTCTGCACAGGCTGAATTAAATAGCTTCCTACCTTGGTGCTGGTTTAGTTTAGTCCTTTAAGCTTTTAAACCAGTTACCCAATTAAACAAATCAGTATTAGTTACAGCTAAGATGATTTACAAGTTGCAAAGAGATCGCATTCATTTAATTAAGCCTAAAAAAATTATTTCTTTTGATATATTTTCTGCATTTAGGTGTCAGCTTTTTAAATTGTGAAGAACTGCACATCTTAAAACCTTGAGAAGAATATCATGGTGTTTAAAAGTGTGAAAATTAAATACTGTAATGAGAACTTAATGATTATACCATGAGCAGGAAATACAAGAAAGGGGAGTGAAAAAAAAAAGAAATCAGACTTAGTTTGTTGTGTAATAATAATAAAAAGCTAAATATTAATGATAGGTTGTGAGTCATAATTTTCTTATTAAGATTTAAACTGTTTTGCTTGAGCTGAGCCTTAGAGGCTGCTTATATGCATCTCCATAACACATCTCAGATCTTAGATGGGTTAATTTAGCAAAGCCCATGCTGGCTATAAAAGAGCTTTCTCAAAACATTCCACCTACAGAGGAAATAAAATGTACCGTGAGACCAGTGAACACAAAGATAAAGTTACAAAAACCAGCATGTGTTTAATGTGTGCTGGCAGGAAGGAGATCATTACCACAGTAACTAAGAAAGTCTCTTCACTATTTTGTGATTTGAGGCTTTTCTTGTAACTTTTGGCCTCAAACACCTGATGTCCATAAGCTCAGTGATAATTAATTCAGCAGCAGATAAAGGTATTTGCATGGTGAGATCCTGGGAAGAAAGGACTATTTGAAATATACGTATCAAGATTTTGTTAGTGTTTACCTAATGTTTGTAAACTGCATTTTGTATTGGGTTTTTGATGCTTTTGCACTGAGGGTAGCACCCATAAAAGCCCCCCAAATGCAAGCAACAAAAAAGTCCAAGATCTTCACTTTAAAAAATGGGTTAAGAAAGGATCCTCCCTTGAAGATGTGAGTGTTCCACGTGGTCTCCTAGGACCTGGGCTAGGAGCTGTTAATGCAAAGGCTGTGGGGCTGACTTGCCATCCACTGAAGGCAGGGGAAAAAATATGATTTTATTCATCACTGCAGTGTTCCCACTGTTCAGCTGAATCCCATCCGTTCAGAACACTCAGAAGTTCCATAGCTGTGTCTTTTCCTTTTGAGACTGAAAAGCCATTATGAGAAAACTTGTTATGTTGAAAAACCGAGGGTGCTAATGGATTATTAAGTGTCTGGCTTAACCTTACTAGAGATGTTTTCATTGGGATAACTCAATTTAATATAGTATAATAGAATTTTCTAGTATATGTGAAAGTCCAAATGGTGATGTGTAAAAGCAGAGATGAAAAGTCCCTTTGAGAAATCTGTTTGAAAGCTGATTATTTGAAGTTGCTGTAACCTTATAACTGCTTATCCTAGTGATGAGATAATGATATAATTTAGAAGTGGGAGGCTTAGTGATATATGTTTCATTTAGATTCCTCCTAATAGGTGACATTTGTTGAAAGCTGACTCTTGAACTGTGCTGCATGCCTTTGCGATCTATCTGCCTTGGAGCTGTTGGAGAATGTAATTGCATTTTGCTTCATTTCCTGTATAATTTATATGAAAATCCCTCAGTGGTAGGAAAGTACAAAGCCCAGATAATGAGTACGTGACGATGTATAAGATTTAGGATGGTGGTTTAGGCTGCAGCTTGAGCTGTCCATGACTCAGGCACTTTCAAGGTCATCTGATATTCAGTAAGCTCAGGCAGCACAGTGCTTCTGAGACTGTATGAAATTAACAACATTTTGCCTACTTCTAATAAACATCAGTCTGAATATCATTATTTTTAGCTGCAGGGGTGTGTCTTTGTGGTAGGGTAAGAAGAAATGACCAATTTTATTTCATTGAGTTATTGCAGTATTTATAGCACACTGTCTCTGTGTGAAGAATATTTTAACTCATTTTCTGCAAGGATGTAATATTTTGAAGTCTCCAAAGCTTTTCTGTTACACTTCCAGAGTTTCTCCTTCATAGTTTCTTGACCTATTTCTAGATCTATTTTTTTAACTAATGTGTTAGGTGCTGAATTCAGGGGATCATGTACCCACAGTCTGGTACCCCCAGCTTTCCCAAGTATGGTGTTGATGCAATATCCTGGAGAGCAAGAGGAATAAGCTCATCCCTTTGCAGATGTAGTAATTTGAGGAGCTGCATTTGTGGTCTTTTCTTGGACAAATGATGATTACTGTTCCTTAATGAGTTAAGTATTGTGTACCTAAATGACCTCATAGGTTGTAATAGAATTACTAACATTTCTTATGCAGTGAATTAAGCTCATCTGAATTTCCTTGCCCATTTTTAATGAAAATCTCCTTTGTGAAGATCTTAGTCAATAAATGTAGGTGAACTAAACTTACTATTCCAATACCAAACCCTCTAAAATTAGAGTGGGATTTTAGCCTGGGAAATTGAATGGATGTTACAAACCCAAGGAAACCAGAAATAGATTTTTATGGATGTCTGCTCCAGATACATCCCACCTCTTCCAGGCTTTTGACTAGCAAGGTTGTCCCAAATATCATCACTCTAGGAAGTCCTGGCTATTCAGTTACTTTCTGCCATTGTCAGTTCCAGGAATTCTTCCTCTCCTTCCAAAATGAGAAATTTCTTTTTTTTTTTTTTTAATTTTTTTAATTGATTTATTAAATGGTCTAAAATTATCTTCATTTTCACTGACTCCTAGGTCTGGCTTGTAACGACTCACGTAAGTCTGGAAAATAATTTGGTTACAGTGCTTTCAAAAAGGTCTCTGGTGAAATGCACACGTCTGTGGGATGCACGTCAGACTGCTGGGTAGGCAGAGCTGCACAAAATACTGATTTCCTCAGAGCAGAAGAAGCTGCAGCTTATGTATTATTCTTGAAAAATCAGTTTTCTGATGATGTTTAATTAACTTTTTGCCACCTGAAAGTAGAGAGGGACAAGTCCCAGGGACAGTGAGCCAGGCAGGGCAGGGCTGGAAGCCAGGGCATCTGCTGAACTGGCTGTAAAAGCTTTAATGCCTGTTCTGCCCCTCCATGGGTGTTTGGCTTGGCATGGAGCTGTTTCTGTTTTTCTTCAGCTCCTCTTCTTCCCTTGGTTTTCTTCCTTAGCCTCTGTCAGCACTGGTCTCTAAAACACTCCTGAAAATTTCTTGATTTCAATATATCTTCTTTTGAGTTGTACTGTCACAGAAATGTATATTTGAATAGTCATGAAACTCATCCAAGAATAAAAATAGTCATCTCATGATGCTCATCAGTTAACTGCACAGGAGGAGCTTTTTAAATGGAATTTTTTATGTGGGATGTGAATTCACAAAGAAAATTGAACTACAATGGGAGCATTCCCCTTGATCCAAATGTGATAAATGTCAGCAAGAGTTATGAACATGCTGAAATTGAAGAGCAGAACCTACTGTATGAAATTAGACTGTCCAAACAATCTTAGGGGGAGAGAATGATTTACCAGCAGATCAATTTTGTTCTCAGTAAGTGAAAACGATGGCTTTGGCACTGTTACCCTGGAAATCCCATAACTGCTCTTAAGTCCAGCTGCATATCTGTGTTACCTCTGGGGACTAAACAGGTGAACTGAGGTTGCAATTTGAGAATTAAATGTCTGTCTTTAAAGTCTAATTGAGCTGTCTTTTGATCTTTGATCTTTCAGCTCTGCAAGTAAAGGTCCTCTAGCTATGAGGAGCTTCAATGTTTTCACACAAACCTGGATGCTCTTCAGCATTACCTGTCACTGGGGTCTGTGAATGTTTTCAGCACTACTGATAATTACTTCACTTAAAAATACACAAGTTGTCTTGATCAGTGTTCCCAAATACTACCCCCCTCCCCCCTTGCCCTTGTTTTCTGTACTTAAGGATGTGGAGGGATAATATTATCTTTTTCTTACAAAGATGACTGGAAAACTTGTTCCTTTCTTAATTTTTTACCTTGAAATTGAGATCAGCAATGTTCTGAATCTCCCAAGCAGGGAGATTTTGAAAAAGTCCTGAGTTGAACTGCAGTGCTAGAATGATGGGTAAAATTTAAACTCTACCTCTATAGGAACAGAGCATAATGGAAGGAATAAAGCCCACTTTCCTTGAATTGTCAGTAAGCAGAGCTCACCAGCCCAGCTCTTTCCTGGGTAAGTGTTTGGAAATGCAAAATGATCCTATGGATCAAATGTGAGTCTTCCTATTACACACAGAGCTGAAAGTTTTGCAGTAAAAGGCTAATGTCCTGTTTTACATCCTGTTAATAGCAATTGAAATCAAATCTATAACCCCTGTAGTATTCACTCAGACTAAAACAAACCCAAGTAGGTTTCTGGCTTCAATAGAGCAGATTGAAATGGGCAGCTGGGTGTTCTGGTTGCTGAACTGCTGGCTGAGTTGAAAAGCAAAACCAAAACCCTCTTTGTGATTTGAGTTAACACTTGAATTCTTTAGAGGCTGCTGCAGGAATCATGGACAACAGAGGGTATTGCCAACTTCAGAGCTAAGCCCTTGAAGCCTGCTTTCCATTTTCCCTGCATCCTTCTCTCAGATGGGCTCAGAATTCATTAGTCTTTTGCTGCTCATTGTGCTTTTAGTGTTTGGTAGTAACTTCTCATGATGTATGTGCCTCAAGCACTGGCACTATTAGAGCTGTATAAATGTCAGCTTTAAATTGTCCCTTTGTTTTTTTTAGACTCTCAGCTTTCTTCTAACAAAGTGGAACAAAATTTGTCTGCCTTGTTGACACATTAGCATACACTAGCCAATTAAATCCATGTAAATCAGTCATGTTAGTGTTTTAATGGGATTGGTAGTGCTGTAACATCATGACATTAAAGAATACTGTTTTATTGGTGAAATAGAATAATCTCTAGGAATGATAGATGATGTTAGATTTTAATCTCTCCAGTATGATTCCTTCAGATGAAAAGTAAACATCTAAAATCTCAAGGAAAACTATGAGGCAGGAATGGTAGTACAGAGGGAGAGATATCTGTGTTTCTCTCCTGCACATTTTGGAGATCTAGCTTATGTCTGGGGAATTCAGGCCATTACTGTGTCAAAACCTGCTTTTGGGGCATTTGGGTGAGTGTTTATCTGCAACATGAGATTATTGTTGATGCACATAGCTGGAATAAGCAGGGAGCTGACGGACTGTGGTAGAGTGGCCTGGGCAGAGGGACACTTATCCTCATGAGCTAAGGCAGCAGAACCTGCCCCCAGTGCTGTGCCACTGAGTGAGATTCAAAGGAAAATAACTACAGCCAAGCAAAGACATTTGAACTAACATATTCCTGCTTTTAAATTAGATAACTGAAAATCTATCTTGTGGCATGTCAAAAAAGGTGGTGATGTGGGTGTGTTTGCAGTTCTCTGAGCATCAAAGCTCTAAAGGGCGTTCCTGGCATCCAGAATAGCTCTTTTGTTTTTCCAGCTAGGAAGAGGTGATAAGACTTAGTCGAGATGTGCTTCTGGGCTGATATCTATTCTTTTTGGCTGTTTGCTTTCACTTGATGAATGGCCTGACAGAGAGAGGGTAGTGGGATGTTTTCTTTGTCATATGAACTGGAAGCCAAGTAGGAAAGCCATGCAGAGGTTTGTGGATTTAGGAGTGGTACAGAAAGACTGAGATGTCAAAGCTCTAACAGCCTTCATTTTACAGACTTAAAATTAAAAAAAAATACAGTACAGAAAAAAAGTAAATTAAGTAATTTTTTCTGTGATCCATCTATGGTAAGCTGGAGTCCAGAGTCTTTAGTCTCTACTGGGGCTAAAGGAGGTGGGTGCAAGAGATGCTCAGCATGAAGCTGGGACTAGCGAGTTCAGTTCACAGAAAAAGCCCCACATAGTAAGTGGGTTTTAGCAGGCTTTAATAGTCATCCATATGACACATTCTGTGGTGCAGAATACAGCTGAACTCTGAATAGGGGCATTTCTTTACTATTCTGATTTTTGCTAATGGAACTCCCAGATTTCTAGGGAGGCTTCACCCAGCAAGAAAACTCTTCATTGCGAGATACATTTTGGAAATTCAGACTTATATTTATCTGTTCCTTACTTGTCATCTCAGAAATTCAGTGAATTACCCCAAATGGACTTATTCTTTCAGTACTGTAACAAAAAATAAGGCTTGTGACCACTTAGCCCTTCAGTTATTTAACTGAATAAGTCTAGGACAATAGACAGTAAAAAAGTAAAACTTTTCACCAAGTGGCAATATTTTGGATTAATTCAGGATGGAGAGAAAAAGCAGCCTGTGCTATTGTCTACAGGAAATTTAGAAGCAAGAACTAAATGTTCTTTTTGTGAGACGCTGCAAAGGAAAGTTAACTACAACAGACCATTGATTTATGCAATCAAAATTGTTGCTGCACTGTGTGCAGAGCTATTAAGGAGAGAAAATACCAAGTTAGGAACAAGTAAAAACTCTCTTCAAACTCTCCCTTTCAGTCCCACTTTCTGAGCATCAAATTATGGCTGCAGGAACCACTAATATTTAGTAATTTTGGTCTGTTTTGCTGTGTTTTAATAATGACACCAGAATATCTGTAATTTCTCTGATGGAGAACAACACTAAAAATTCACTTCCCTGGCCCCAGCAGAACCTGGAGCAGTTTATTCTATCCTGGCAACCAAGCCCAGCATCACAGAGGTGCTGACCATAGAAAGGGTGTCAGGGTACTCCTCACTACTAAACTGGAAGCCCAGTGGGACAGTGACATTGCATGTTTCTCTGTTGCTAAAGACCAAAACACCATCTTGCTTTTCCTGAGCAAGGTCCTTGTGTCCAGCACAAGAAGCAGAATCATCAACAGCACCCACAGGGTGTTTGTTGGCAGCACCACCCAAAGCTGGCCAGTGCGGTGTGCTGGGGGGCACTCAGAGGGATGTTCCTCATCCACAACAAGGGAAACTTGGCTGTGAATTGAGGCTTGCAGCTTTGAACTCTTCTTCCCACCTTGATCTGGCCTTCGAGGGGCAGTGGTGGGGCTGCTGTGTGCTGTGGCTTTAAGGCACTGCCAGGCAGCAGCACTTTCTCCAGGCTGGAGCACCAGGCAATGATCCTCTGCTCCACAGGGCTCGCAGCACACGCTCTCTCTGCTTAATAACATTTGGCTGCTGCTGAGACGCCTGCCCAGCGAGCTCCAAGCTGCTGCCAGCCTTGCAGAGTCCCACCTGGCAGCATGGCAGCAGCACAGGGCTCCCCTGCGCCCAGAGCTGCCAAGCCCTGCAAGAAGCAGCGCACGGTGAAGCGGCAAAGCGGCATCTACACCTACCAGGAGCCTCCCCACAGGTAAGGGAGCTGCCCTCTCCTCAGGGACAGTCTGCTTTGTCTAGCACAGCAGTGGGAGCTTGTCTTTTCACTTCTGCACAGACAGTGTGTCAGACTGGGGAAGGTAGGCTGGTTTGAGTTACAGTGTGGTAGCGTGGAAATGAGCATGAGAAAAATCCTTCTCTGTGTTTTAAGATGTATTTCAAACCTCTTTGTTTTTGTCTCTTTTTGGTCAAAGTCACATTTCATACTGAAACATAAACACTGTACATAAAGCAAAGTAACTCCAAAGAGTTCAGGGTAAGAATTCAGCATTCTTTTACAGCATGGTAAGAATTCTCTCATTCTTTTCCTGTGTAATTATAAATTTCCTTTGAATGTCCCCTGTGACTGAAGGGACAGGACTGAAGACTAATGGATTAGTGGTCTGATGAAGTGTGTCCCCCAAATATTATTCCATGTCATGGTTTAGGTTATGATTTATTTCTAAGTGATTAAAAGGCTGCCTTTTCGGGAAAATTGCAGGGAACTTTCCCAGCATGTACACAGCCATACAAGTGGGAAAGTTCCTGGCTGGTGGTTGCTGCAGTACTTCAGATCCCTTTGTGTCATTCAGGGAGAAACAGCCACCACAGGCTTTTAGACCTAAGCCTCTGTAAGAATGAATATTGCTGCTATTTCACAGACCAACAGGGAATTGCAAGAACTATAGCTTAGCAAATGTGGTGACAGCATCAGAAAAGATGATTTCATAACCATCAAAACACAGGAATCTTTTCACAGGGACAAGTAATTCTTGGTATGTGGGGTCCCACACCCCTGTGCCCCTCAGCAGGGAATAGAATTAAATGGTGACCATGACTGAATCACCTGCTCCCCTCATTCTAGAAATAAAACATTTTATCATTATTGAAATAAAAATAATGGCTATGATTAATAAATGGATGTTATCTGCTCTTTCTGGAAATGTTTAGACAGAAGTTTGTTCCAGAAAAATATACAGAGTCTTGCTAGCATGATGTACATGCTGAATGGCTGGAAATGCTCGGGAAGCAAGACTGGGATTCATCAGGAGTGGGGATAATTTATAACTGACCAGCAAGTGGTGGGGAGGGAAAGAGGTATGTCCTGGAGATGGAGAAACCATTCAAGTTATTAATCAACTTTAAAGCAATAAGGTCCTGTGAGTTCCCTTTTTCTTAAAATGCTCTACGAGGTCGGATCCTGTGCAAATCAACGCTTTGCTGGGAATCCCACAGGAATAACTTGTCTCCTTTTTGCTCTCATGGGGCGTGTGCTGGGCTGCCAGCAACTCGGATGACGACGCTGGTGAAGAGAAGGCTGAGAGCCATGACCCAGAGCAGATCTTTCAGAACATCCAGTACCAGAAGGAGATCATGTCCAACATCCGCTGCCGGCCGTGGCCCATGCGGCAGAAGCTGAGGGCGCTCAGGTAAAGGTGCCTGTGCAGAGATTTTCAGGCTCACTCACTGTCACAGCACTTCCAGCCTCGGGAGTGAGCACAGGAATGATTTAGAGCTGCTAGGAAAGTGTTCCATGGGGATGCTCTGGGAAGATCTGAGGGCTGACCAAAGGCAGCAGCCTCTGGGTGAGCAGTCTGTAAGTGAAGTTGTCTCTGGTGCTCCCTTTAGAAAGTCACAGCAGAAAAGAGAGCAAGAAATCATGCTTTGGCTATGAAGTATTAAAAGAGACTGTCAGCTATTCAGTGGTCTCAAGGAAGGCTGTTGGTAATGCTCCATAACATGTTTTTAAGTTAAATTGTTTCACTATGTCCCAAAAAGGAGAAGCAGCCTGCCTTTTTAAGGTAAGTACATGGTATCAGAACAGAAGCTGGTCATGGCTTCAGGTAACATACTGTAAATGCAGTAAATACTGAACACTTGTAAGCTTAAAAAGTATGGTCAGTGTGGTAAAATGTTTCACAGCTTAGGATTTCAATTATTATAATGCCAGATTTCCAATGAAAGAGCATGTGACTAACTCTTCGGGCCATCTGTCTAAACCGTGTCAGGTTTTTCACCTCATGATCTGTGTGATGCTTGGGGGTTTTTTTGCCCTTTTCATCTGGAATTTTCTCTTCAAACCCTGTATGGTGCTCAGATGGCAATGTAGCCATGAGGAATCTCTACCCTACCAAGAGCCCTTGTGTAATCTGGGAAGCAAAGAGAGGTTTTTCTTTCTTAGGCAGAGTCTGTGACTTCGTGCTTTCCTGTTCCTTTTGATCAGGTGGTCCCAATCCACCTTCTGCTGAGGTCAAAGACTGTGTATGACCAGATAAGCATGCACCTCTTTGCATCTCACAAGACCATACCTGCAGAAGAGGTGTCAGTATCCACAGGAGATTGCCAGACTGTAAAGGGGATCTTGCTGTTTTACTCATCTGGGTTCTACCATTTTAAAAGCCAGACTTTGAAACAAATGAGAAATAAATGAGAGGAACAGAAAATTCTCCCTGCCATCAAACTCTTGAATGCCGAGTTCCCTCAGACAAAATTCTGAGTGGTTTTAAAGTATCAGTAAAAAGCTCAATAGGCAGAGAAAAAAGCATTGCCTGGGTTAGGGGCTGATGGTGGGACAGCCCATGGCTGTATTTCAGAGCATTTGAGCCCTTTGGTGGATGCTGTTTGGGCAGAATGAGAGCTGTGAGCAGTGGACCATGCAGAGCTGACCCTCCCCTCTCGCGCAGGCAGGCCAAGGAGATCGTGCTGAAGTACGAGGGGAGGCTCACGAGAACCAGAGGTTACCAGGCTGCTGGGGCAGAGGTATGGCTGCTTGCGCTCAAATCTCTCAAATTTCTTGTTCCCACCAACAGCCATTTGCAGTTCTGATTCAGAGAAGTGTGTGTTGGCTCTGCACTCCTGATACTTCAGCTCGGGAGCGTAGGGAGAGAAAAAAGCAGTTAAAAGCTTATTTTTTTCTTTTCTTCTTTTTTTTTATTGTAATTTTAGTAATTACATTTTTGCAGACTAATTTCATGTGTTGATGGATGAATATCCTTCTGTTAATGCAGTATAAGCTTTCTTCTCAGACAGCCTGCAAATATTGATGCCTGTTAGAAGGGGTGATGTGAAAGGGATAACAACAAACATCATGTAATATCCTCTGAAGAGCTATTTCAGCAAACTGGTGCCACAGTTCAACAGCTTTGTATGAAAAATGTGTCTAGCTTTTAGTTTGGAAGACAATCCTACAATAGCTTATATTAAATTCATCATTAAAAAAGGGGTTTTGCTTGCATTATATTCAGAGAATTTGAATCAAATCTTAGCAAATCTATTTACACCACTGAAAACAGACACTGGCCTGAGTTTCTGGAAATTTGTAATATGCAGGAAATTGTATTTAATAAGCAACCAACAGAAGACTTCTTTAGTGATCTAAGCAGTCAAGAATATTTTTATCATCATAACAAGTTCACTTTTAATTACTAATATATCTTAGTTCAAAAAGGCAGGGTTAGGCCAACAGAACACCATGCATTTTATTCATGTGAATGAGTGAAGAGCTGCACTTGTATCTGGTGCTCTGAGATGCTGGTCCCAGAAGCACTTTCCAACGTAGAAAGAGTAAGTTTTCTTTGTTCTGCCTTTGTATGTGTGACAAATGCAGTGGAAGTAAAAATGCTGTTAAAATGAACACTATTTTTTGCCTTTGATATGAGAGGAACTAGGACGGTAGCTAGAAAGAGAAGTGCTAAATCAGAATGTCAGTAAATCAGAGATTGGGCTCAGTGCTTGCTCATACAATTCTTCCTATACAAACCCAAAAGCTTTTAGCTTAGAGTTCACAGTGAATAAAAGTTTGTGTCTAATCTAATTGCCTTTGTTGTATTTGTATTTGCTTGAAGACATTCAGCACAGGGATGTAATTCAGCAGTTAATTAGTGCCACTCATTACATGTAGGGGGTCTGTATTCTTTTATCCTAGCACAAATTAGGGGTATAGCCTTTACATTAGGGCTAAATTCAGCAACAGCAACAGAATTCAGCCTTTTTTTGGTATGGAGTTTTTTTTGTTCTTGTTGGGGTTTTTTGGTTTTGGGTTTTTATTTTGGTTTTGTTTTTTTTTTTTCAACTGGAAGATATTTTTTCCCCACATATTTTCTTAGAAAATAGCATGGTGACCAAGGAGACAAAAACTGTAGCACAGCAAAACAAGCACTATATCATCAAAATTAAGAACTCAGTGCCTTTTTTTAACTGGAAGAGATTTTTTTTCCCCACATATTTTCTTAGAAAATAGCATGGTGACCAAGGAGACAAAAACTGTAGCACAGCAAAACAAGCACTATATCATCAAAATTAAGAACTCAGTGCTTGAACATGAGTTAAGGACAAAATGCAGCTACTAGGTGTATATGTAGTTACACAAATTTTTCAAATTTGCAAAATAGATAGTGTTCATGATTGGACAGTCCACTCATGGTATTATTTATGAAAATTGAAGTTAAAATACATTTTTACTATCTTGACACTGAAAGCCATTTTCTTTTTTTCAATTTTTACACAAGTTTTTTTTTTTTTAATTTGCAAAATAGATAGTGTTCACGATTGGACAGTCCACTCACGGTATTATTTATGAAAATTGAAGGTAAAATACATTTTTACTATCTTGACACTGAAAGCCATTTTCTTTTTTTCAATTCACTTCTTTTACACTTTCTTTGTAGCTGTTTTTGGGGATTTTTCCCTAGTTAAAGCCAGATACCCATACTGTGGCTTCTAAGAGTGTAAATTATCCATTCAACAACATAGCAGGGAGGAAAAGATTTACACTTTCTTTGTAGCTGTATTTTGGGTTTATTTTCCCCAGTTAAAGCCAGATGCCCATACTCTGGGTTCTAAGAGTGTAAATTATCCATTCAACAACATAGCAGGGAGGAAAAGAGATGATAGCTATCAAATGATAGTTTTAGTAAATTTTGCTTCATTGTGGACACCTTGTTATTCTTTCTAAATCTGTAGTGCAGCTGGCACAAGGTGCTTGAGCCCTTTCTCAGCTCTGTGAACCCTGCACTGAAAGTTGCAATCCCAGCAATTCCCATGCAGTTCTCAGCATCTAAATTTCTTTATTTAAAATACTTCCCATTTATGCAATTAAAAGTCCATATCATCATAAATATTAATTAAGTTTGGCCAAAGAGACTGATTATGTTTTCAGTAATTAAAATTTTATTTACTCCTCTTCAATTTTAGGAAATCAAATTATATGATAGAATATTGACAGTGCTATTAAAAATGCCTAAAATATAGGTGGGATTTTATTATCTAGCTGTACTAAAAATACTTTATAATTCCTGGAATACATTTTTTTTTCCTGTTGATACTTTAAAGTTATAGCTCTAACACTACTCAAAAACTGCTCTCATTTTTGCACAGGTGGATTTTATTTTTTCTCCCCCATGTGTGTGCAGGAAGAGCATCTGACCATGCAAAAATGTAGTCTGAATAAAGACTCTACAAAATATAACCACAGGATTTCTGCAGGTGTTGGCTGCACAACAGAGAGCTGAGAATAAAGTAGTTAAATTTGCTGCTGTTGAATAAAAAAAAGTGTATTTTTTCTCTAAGAGAATTTCCTTTGAGGCATCATGCTCCTAGTAAGACCTTATTCATCAATATTTGTAACAATTATTGTGATAAAATATAAGACATGAGCACAATACTCAGCACTTCATTTTAAAATATTTTTTTCATGTGAAGAAGTGTCATATTTCTCTGCTTTTTTTTCTCAGCTTTGGAAGAAGTTTATTCGACTTGCATACAATTTTGTGGTAATATTTATTCCTTGGGAAATGAGAATAAAGAAAATCGAGAGTAAGTATAAAGATTTCATGGTATTTGTAAAACACTTGCTAAAACACTGAGTCTTATGATGTATTTTTAATGTACTGAATTAAATATTTGGGAGGGAGTTAAATGCATTTTTTCAGCAGTTAATTCTTTATTTAAAACTTAGCTTTTTCATCTTTTCCTGGTGCCTCAGAAACTGCACAGTTCTCATTCATGGTCTTAGTTGAGGGGTAACTGTTGAAAAAATCAATTTTGTCCCTTTGAGATTCTGAAAATGAAAAAAGTCTCTAGTTTGCTGAATGCCCTCCATAAGAGAGGTTTTTCTTTTTGGTCTGTTATTCAATTACTTCATGGATAAATGATACAAGCTTTTATAGACTGTGCAGGTCACATAATGGTTTTTTGTGGTTTAAGGTCATTTTGGGTCTGGAGTTGCCTCTTACTTCATCTTCCTGAGATGGCTGTTTGGGATCAATATTGTCCTCACCATAATGACAGGAGCATTTGTAGTCCTACCAGAGGTAAGAACACACTGTTAGTATTTACAGAGAAGCACTTACTGCTGAACTTTCCTTTCTCAATGGAACAAACACCACACTTTAAGTCATGCATCTGTTTGAAATGTACACTGTAAAATGAATTATTTAAAATAAATTCCCTTATTAAGAGGTTTTTCTCTGCCAAAGGATAACAGATTTTTTCTATTAGCGTTCGAGGTTGTATTTTGTCAACATGGTACTAATGTTTTTAGAGAATATGTTTTTATCTGATTACTAAAATAAAGAACCCATTCTTAAAAGATGTAGTGGGTGTTGAGTACACTTAAGTCCTATTAGTGTAATTTACACTAATGAGAAGTGTAAATGACACTAAGAAAAACAAAAGATCCCTCTCTAGACTCTGGATTATTGTCCATTAGAAAGTATTTCCTACAAGTTCTGAACAGCCACAACTTTGTTTAGTTCTTGCAGATGAATAAGGCAATTTGTTAACTTTGTTAAATTATCCATACATATTATTTTGCCTCACCTACCCTGTGCTTTAATAGTGCTATTGGAAAACATGGGAATACCTGATTTTATTCTCACTGCACAAAATAAAAATTAAATACTTTCAAATAAATAAAAAGTAAACAAGAAAAAAAAAAGGTATTCACATTCACTTTTTAATATTTAAGGAAAAGTAAATTTAATCCTGAATTATCATTTTGAGATCAAACATTTCCCCATTTGAAAGCATGGCTTTTAAAGCTGACACGGTACGTGTTACCCTGAGAGCACCACCCATGTGGGCATCTCTTGATGGGTTCCACTGTGCAGCCCTGGCTCAGATGGGCTTGTGCAGCTCCTGAGACGTCCTCTCCCTTTCCCATCTCCTGAGACCTGCTCCCTTTCCCATCTCCTGAGACCTGCTCTCTTTCCCACCTCCTGAGACCTCCTCTCTCTTTCCCACCTCCTGAGACCTCCTCTCTCTTTCCCATCTCCTGAGACCTCCTCTCCCTTTCCCATCTCCTGAGACCTCCTCTCTTTGCCATCTCCTGAGACCTGCTCCCTTTCCCATCTCCTGAGACCTGCTCCCTCGTGCAGCTCCTGAGACCTCCTCTCTTCCCCATCTCCTGAGATCTCCTTTTTCTTTCCCATCTCCCGAGACCTGCTCTCTTTCCCACCTCCTGAGACCTGCTCTCTTTCCCATCTCCTGAGACCTCGTCTCTCTTTCCCATCTCCTGAGACCTGCTCCCTTTCCCATCTCCTGAGACCTGCTCTCTCTCCCGCAGCTCCTGGCCGGAGCCCCGTTCGGCAGCACGCTCAGCAAGACCATTCCCAAGGAGCACATTGCATCTGCTCAAGACCTGGACACCATCTGGTCCCTAGGGGCAAGACTCAAACCACTCCTTGTTATTTTGCTGTCACTGTTCTGTTGTAGTTGTTGGTTACTGACAGGCTCTGGTCTTTGCAGGGCTACCTCCAGTACTCTGTCCTGTTTTATGGCTATTATGGTCGGGACAGGAAGATTGGCAAAGCTGGATACCGGCTGCCTCTTGCCTACTTCCTTGTTGGAATGGCTGTGTTTGCTTACAGCTTCATCATTCTTCTAAAAAAGTAAGACTGCCCATTTACTGCTGTTCATAAATCTGTGTGCTCAGGCAGTCAGCAATGGTATTTACTCCACTTCCTCTGTATTTATTCTGTGTAGTTCTATTAACATGCTCACCTCTCTAATACCATGGAAGCAGACTGAGTTTAACTCTAGATTGCCCTTTATCTTGCTGTAATTCTCACTCTCTGTTCCATTTCCCAGCCTTTGAAAGAAGGGCAGCACAGACCATCTGTGTGCTTTGTCTTGGTGCAGTTTAAGACCCAACACCCGTGGAAGTCCTTTTCCCTCTTTTCTGCAATAAATATTGCTACGACAGAAATTTATATTTGAAGTGTAATGCTTTCAGCATTATTAATATTCCCATCTATTGAAATACAAATATAAAAGTGCCATCCTAGGTGCAATATGATTTGCATTGCTTTAGTGGGTACGTGGCATCCCATTGGAATGTAAGCTTAATTTCTTTGCTGTGGAGGGGAAGGAGTAGGAGTTACTCAGCAGAGAGAGCAAGACTGCCTGTGCTGACCATAAATCCAGGGATGTGCAGTGCTTGTAGGGGCAAGGTCACTCTATCCTCTCCTGATTTGTTTTCTCTTCCCTTCTGGATACCTATTCATCTGGCACAGTGCAGTCCAGGGATGTTTTCAGTGCTGTCTGTAATAGCTCTCAGTTTTGAGGTCAAACCTTCCCTTTTCATTTATTTTTAATCTACCTGCTGGTTTGTGCCAAGGGTCACTGGTATATTTGACACTGAACTACACATCTGCAATTTCTAGATAGGATCAGCTTTTCTTCTGACTTAGCTCAGTGATCCTTTGCTTAGCTGTGTGCAGCTTCCCTTTAACATTGTCCTTTCAGATGCCCTTTCGTTCATAAGCTATTAATCTTCATTTCATTTCCTATGTTTTGCAATATTCTGCCACCTTGCTCACCTGACATGAGTAGGAGGGGTTTTCTTTCTTTTTTCCAAGGTCTGTAAAATGGCCCTGGGTTTCTATGTGACAGCAATATATATTTTGAGGTTTAAAACAGTACAGCAAACAAACAGATCCTGTGCACAATTACTAGTTATGCCAAACTAGATTTAATTCTTGTAACCATGATCTTAGTGATTATATATTTCAGCTGGATCCTACCCAGAGGTTATAAAACAGAAATAGGTGTAAGCCCACAGTTAGTAAGATTTATTTGTTTTATTTGTCAGTTGTAAAGACTGTAAATATTGAAATGCCCTTCCACAGTGAGTCATTTATCTCTAAATGTAAAGTCAAGTTCATGAGCTGCACCTCACCCTGTTTTATGTTCTTCAGAAAGCTCCCAACAGTGATACTAATTTCTGCAACCTTTGGTAGCTCTAAATGTATAAACCTCTGAAAACCATGAACCAAACCAGTGACTTCCTTCATTACCAACTTCACACACCAGAACCAGTCAAATACCTGTTATTTTTTTACAGAATGGCAAAGAACTCAAGAATGAGTTTAGCAAGTGCCTCTGATGAAAATTACACTTTCTGCTGGAGACTTTTCTGTGCTTGGGACTATTTGATAGGAAACCCTGAGGCTGCAGAGAGCAAAGCTGCAGCCATAGTCAACAGCATCAGGGTGAGCAACTGACCTTTGAATTATTTCAAGTTGATTTACTTGTTAAACTGTAAGCCATTTTTTCCACTCATCCCCTTGCACTTCCTATTGTTTTTTTGTATTTATTTGCATATCTATTTGCCTAGGGGAGGGCTAGTATCACATCTGTGTGGTATTACAGACACAACATAATTGCTGCCATCCTAGCAAGGGCATTGTGTCCTTCCTTGGGAGAGTTTTATTTGATGTGCCTGTATGTGTGACAAGAAGTTAGATAACCAGAAACAAACCTGTTAATGATGAAATTTCATTGAGTGTTGGAATCAAATTGCTTTGGCAGGAAAATAAACAAATTTATAGAATGTATAATTGTTTTTATGCAAAGGCAGAGTTTTATGCCTCAGGGCATCCATGTACAACAGCTCATATTTTACAAGATGCTTTTTTACATGATAATAAGTTTTATATCTCTCTCTTTGGTTTATAAATTTCTGCACACCGTTTATTGTTCTTTCTTCTTTATTTTATCAGCTATTAATCAGGCTCCCCAGGGAAGTGGTCATGGCATCAAGCCTGTTGGACTCCAAGGAGCATCTGGATGATGCTTTTAGTGAAATGGTTTAGTTTTATGTATCCCTCTGATTATCAGGAAGTTGGGCACAATGGTCTTTATGGGTCCTTTCCAACTTGAGATATTTTATGGTCCTATGGTTTATTTAATTTCTCCAAAACAAATGGAGGGACATATTACAGGTGTCTCAATAATAGAAAACTGTTAAAAATATAGATATTTTCCATCTAGAATTTAAGAGCATATGTGGTTTTATCAAAAATAACTTATTTCCCAAATTTGGTGTATTCTTATTATCATTGAACAAAAATTACTTCAAATTGTGCAGCAGGTAAATTAATAAGCTATGATATTTAGTTATTTCAATGACTAAGAATAACCTTTGACAGTACTGTATTACATTAGTGACACCCAGATTTTAAAGGCACATCCTGCCAAAAAATCTGGAAGAGTAATCCCCTTGTTGTATTTCCTTAAGCATGCATAGCTGAAAGTGCCTGAGTGTATTTGTTTCTCAGAAATCTCTATCACTTTTTAATATCACATATCAGTGCTACAAATTAATGAGGACAGTAGTATTTATCTGCTTGCACCTCCAGGATGTGATGGTTTTTTCTTGGTATGCTTCAATTTCTGTGAAATATATATGTGCATTATTTTGGCTGAACATTATTAAAATGGTAATGCTGTGTTTCTTTCAAGGAAGCTATATTGGAAGAGCAGGAAAAGAAGAAAAGCAAAAACTTGTATGTATATGAGATAAGAGAAACTTTTCAAAGCACTGTTTCAATGCAGATATCAGTGCTAATCTCCTGTCTTGTACTTCCAAACCCTGCTAGAAATTTCCCAGGTGTCATAAGACAACCTGCTGTAATGGTTGTACCTTCTTTTTTTCCTAGGGCAGTGACCATAAGCTTAAGAATTATTGCAAACATCCTCGTGCTCCTGTCCCTTGCAGGAAGTATTTACATCATCTACTTTGTGGTGGATCGATCCCAAAGGTTAGAGCGCACCAAGAAAGAATTGACTCTCTGGGAAAAAAATGAGGTACACGGTCTTTATGCCACCTCTGTGTTAGAAGCAGGATTGCTGTCTGGGGGCTTTCTGCAGCAATAGTGTGCTTAGATGTGTAAATAGCAAGAGATGTGCCAGGAGAAATGAGGAATTGGCAGACCTGGATCTGCCTCGGTGCACTTGCTCCCTCAGCTCTGCAGCCAGGTGTTAGCACAGCTGAACTGGGCAGAGTGGGGTGCAGCTGCTCCTTCCACAGACACTGCAGTTCTAGCAGGTCCCTATATGTGAGCACAAAGTTTAATCCCTCCTGTCACTTACAAAGCTATTTTTACATCCAGGACAGAGCTGACCAAACACTGGGCTGATGGACTAGAAAGGAATTGACTTTGATAAGAGTAACTGATTCAGTATCAGGGGATACTGAAAGTTCTGTGACTATTTCCACTTAGAGGAATGAGCGAGAGTAGGAAGTAAATAGGCACATGAAGAAGCCACTCACCCATTCCAGAGGGAGATGCTAGCACCATATTTCCTACATGATAACTTTTCATTTCAATTAATAAAGTAGAACTTGGAAGCTACAATATCTGGAGTAAAGACTCCCTAGTGGTATTCCAAATCTATAAATTTTTATCATAACTACTGTCATTACTAATGTCAATAATAACTTCTTAAAGCATCTCCTCCAAGAAAAGCAATCACCAAAGCATGTGCCTCAGCAGTATCTCAATCAGCCCTCAAGATTCCACAGAAGACTCTCACCAAACACCGCGTGTTTCTGTTCCACAGGTCAGCGTAGTTGTGTCACTGATCACAATGATTGCACCCTCTGCTTTTGAACTTGTGGCAGCTCTGGAGATGTACCATCCAAGGACCACTCTTCGCTTCCAGCTTGCCAGGTATGGGCATTACTCAGTGTAAAAAATATCTGGAGAGAAAAGGAGGAACGGAGAGCTGTGTTGTGGTTCATGTTGTAGCACAGCCAAACCAGAGAACGTATGAGAAGTCAAGGGTGACCAGTGCTGCTAACCCTATTTTATTCTCTTTTCAGGGTTCTTGTCCTATACCTGGGAAACCTCTACAGTTTAATCATTGCCCTCCTGGATAAAGTGGACAGTATGAGTGTCACTGTAAGTCACTTGATGTTTTCAGATGTATAAAGCTAGTAGACTTCATAGAAGAATTCTGTTTATTGTGAAGTGTATGAAGTTAGATGAATTTTTTTTAAATTGATTAAAATTATTATGGGTTGATAGGATTGTAAAGTTAAGTTTAGATAGTAATGTTTATTTACAACTACTTATAGTGTCTTTTTAATTAGTTTTTAAGGATAACTGGATTCATTTGGTTGCTGATGTAATGAGATAAATAGATTTCTCTGCATTGCTGAATTATTGAAAAAAAACCCCCAAACTCATCACTGTAGATCAAATATTTCCACCTACCTAAATTAGCTTTAAGTTCTGCCATTTGGTGTTCCATCTGACTCTGTCCATTGACAGCTGTTTAACAGTTGCCTAACTGCTGCTTGGAAATATATGAAAATATATCTGTGTGTGTGTGTGTTTATGCTGTAGAAGGTGCAGACATCTGCACCAATGTACAGTTAAAAAGTAGCTTTTGGGACATTTATTATTTCAGGACTCTGATGTGAACAACAATGCAAGTAATTCTACCACCTCCTTAGCAACTAACACTCTTTCTAAGGATGACAATTTAACCATTCCTGGTGTACAAATTAAGAGAAATGGCTTTGTCACATTAGAAGAGCATCGCACCCAAGGCCTGACAGACTCACTGGTTAACCAGACAATTTCCTTTAACACCCAGAACCCACAGGATCAGTGCTGGGAGACATATGTTGGTCAAGTATGTAATTTTTTTATTGTCATCAACTTACTTTACATAATTAACATTTGAAAAACTTAAAATCATGTTGTGCTGTGTTTGATTTTAGAACTTTGTATAAATTCCAGAATTTAGCTAAGGATGATGTAGGAAGAGTAAAGATTGTGCAAAGTGCTATGCCCACAGATACAAGCTTTGGGTTTTGTTCAATATCTACTGTATGTTTTGTGCTGTCCAAATGTTCTTTTCCCAGGTTTGGTCTCTGTCTTCAGCTCTGCACAGGCAGATCTGTGCAGATCTGTGATATGGATGCTATTTTAACAGGGTATATCCTTCTAAGCCCTACAGAGAAACAAGACTATACAGACATAAAAGCAGCAACATGCACTCTGTGCAGATTCAGATTGCTGCCTCAAGAGATGGAGATGCAGACCTGAAACAAGCAAGAGATTGTGCTCTTGGTCATTTACAGTATCAGAAGTCTCTATTCTTTCTGCCTCAATAAATCTCTAGACAATCAAGTGCTCTTCACTTTTTCAGAGGGAGAGAGAACAACAAATGGTTTCAAAATCCCATCAGTTCGTGGGAATGGGGACAGTTGGATGGCAGTACCATGTTCCCACATTTGTGGCGCAGAAAATCTGCAGATTTAATATGACACCTCTTCCTTCCCTACATGTGAAGGGTACATTGCTTGTGACTTCTAGGGGCACTAATACATTCAGAGAGAAATTTTAACCACAAAAATGCAGAAGATGTCACTGTGGTCTCTGACAGTGTCACAGTCATGTCTAGGCCACTGGATTAAGAACCATGTTAGTGTGCCTCTGATTTTCTGAGCTTCTTGTTCCAGAATGAGGAATATTAAAGGTGTTGTTTGAATATCAGGAGGAAAAGACCCCTCTGAGGTTTATTAGCCTGATTTCTGTTCTTGTATATCCTTTCTGCACAATCTCATAGGAAATAGAGTTTGAATGTTTGGGTTTTTTTCCCAGAATGGCCTAGAGATGTATAGAACTGAATTTTTCCTATTTCAATTGTATATTTTTAAAGCTCAGTTAAATATAGGATGACCACATTCTTATGTAAGCACAAAACAACTATTTTTTATGGTGTGATGATCCTGTGCCATTGAGTTGTGGGTTTGTCTGAATAATAAGGTTTTTCTCATTGTGAGAGACTCTGCAAATACATACTACAAGAGTCAGCTTAATAAAAGAATGGGTGCAGTAGAAAAAATAACCCATTTCAGTTTAGCTAGATATATTTTTAGAACATTAAAAAGAAAGTCATTAAAAAGAAAGTTTGATACCATCATGACCAGAATTTTGGTGCTGCAAGCAATAGAAGGCACTCTGGAAGCTTGATTATATTTATTCTCTTTAACAGAACAAAGACAATAAAGGGAAAAGTCAAACAGGAAAATTTTAAAAGGAAATTATTCATATATTCAATTCATATTTTATCAGAATACTGAGCTTGAGCCAAAAATACAATTGCAAATGCAAAATAGCCATATGCAGTCCATTTGCTTTCAGAATGACTCAGTATGTGTGAACAATGTGTATTTCAGGAGATGCTCAAGCTTTCAATTATCGACATGATTTTCACAGTTGCAAGCATCCTGCTAATTGATTTTTTCCGTGGACTGTGTGTCCGGTATCTGAGTGATTGCTGGTGCTGGGATCTAGAAAGCAAGTTTGTAAGTACAATCCTTATTTTATCAAGCTAAGATGTTGAAGATGGGTAGGCTCCTTCCCTCAGTATTAAATGTCCTTAAAGTCTTTCTGCAGATGAATAATTTCTCGGTAGCACACGTCTAGAAAGGCACAGCTCACACTGAGTTTAAATTGGAGGGTACAGAATAAGTGTTGAGATTAATGTTTTTCTCAAGCCTACTCACATGGCTCTGATGCAAAAATTTTTGGTTTTCACTAAATAATATCATAGAGCAGTTCCCACAGTCTAAGGTGACACACAGGGCATGTAGTTGTTGCCCACATCCTCTTTTCTGCAGCTGTATCTTTACCTAATGCAGACAGTGGTCCAAGAAACAGTAACCAACACCACACAGCCCTCTAAAAAAATTACGGTGGGTAATACTTGGTTAGCAAGAAGGTGTTGGTGTGAAAGCTGTGGACTGTTTGTCCTTAAACATGTGAAGTAAACTAGAGAGGAATAAATTTGTTTAATCCCTGGCTGCAGAGTACGTTCTGCTGTGTTCCCACTGCCTGAAAGCAACTGGTATTTGATCTGGATGTTTTAGGCCATGTACTGTCTGTAAACTGATTCAGTCAAATGTGCCTAATAAATGTCCTGAAAACAAGATTAAGATAAAGGTATTCATTTTACACTGTGCTTCTTGTAGCCAGAGTATGGAGAATTCAAAATTGCAGAGAACGTATTGCATTTGGTCTACAACCAAGGAATGATCTGGTATGTAATCCTCATGTGTTTTTTCTTGTCCTTTGTTGGCTGATTGTTAAGTAAATCTGATTATTTAAATGAAACCTTTTTAATTAGGATATTGACAGGGTAGTCTTTTTATATAAAAGAGATCATCTGTTAATAGTGAGCTATTAATCTGTTTACCTGGTGTGAGGTTTGGGGTTTTTTTTATTCTATTCTTCTATTCTATTCTATTCTATTCTATTCTATTCTATTCTATTCTATTCTATTCTATGCTGTAAAAAGGGCTTCTGGCAACACTGAGCACTGCCATGATATGATATGATTGATATTATATGATTTTTCCAGGATGGGAGCTTTCTTTTCACCTTGCTTACCAGCATTCAATGTACTCAAGTTGATTGGACTCATGTACCTGAGGAGCTGGGCTGTGCTGACATGCAATGTACCACACCAGCAGGTTTTCAGAGCATCTCGGTGAGTCAGAATGAGAATGAAAGAGAAGGAAAAAATCAAATGCAATCAGAGAAATAGCTTTCATCAATATGAAGAAAACTACAGGAGATTTCAGCTCTAAAAGTTGACAATCAAATTTCACACTAACACTCATAGCAAAGGTCTGAGGAAAAAAGACATAGTTAATGAGAATCTGGAGGGTTTGTGAAGCAGGGTAGTTGAAGATGTGCAAGAGCCAAAAATATGTCAAGGAATGTTCCTAAATAGCTATTATGGCCTAACATAAATGCTTTATTTCCATACAAATCTGGCAGAGCACAATAACCTATATGTGTTACCTGTTGCAAGTCCTATTTCTTGATGTTTCTCTCTTTAAAAGCTGTGCAATATCTGCTTTTGTCCATTGCATGGCACAACAAATTTCCTCATTTTTTTTATCATGATGAATATTTTAATTGTTTTTTCAAAATGGAAATAATTTTGGGCATCTTTAATTCTTAATAATAATTAATTTCTAATATTTTCTTAAGATTAATAGACTTCTGATGCTATTCTTTTTCTCCCCCAAGACACCTGGGCAGTAAGGGCAGCTTTTGTCAAAGGGTGCAGTAAGCAGTTCTCTGGCTGCAGCAGTGGTATCTGGAAAGCAGTGCAAACAGAATTTTGATCATTAAGAGTCTGTTTAAACCATCTCTGTTCAGACTTTCTAATTACGGCAGAATGATTTTAATCTTTCAGACATGTTGATCTTGGACTGGATAGGTCCAGACTTGCACCTTTTATGTTGTCTCCGGTTTTCTCTCTGACAAGTATAATCTGAAACATGTTACATCTTCTTACAGATCAAATAATTTCTACTTGGCCATGTTGCTGTTTATGCTGTTCTTGTGCATGTTACCAACAATTTTTGCTATTGCCCGATATAAGCCATCCTTAAGCTGTGGCCCCTTCAGGTAAGGTATAATGGACCAATGAAGATTTTATTTCTCCTTCTTACAATAAACTTACTATGTTTCATAATACGCAAATTACAGATGTAAATTCAAAACAAGTTGAGAGGACAATGCTTTTCTGCTACCAATATTTTATTGTTTATGGTTTAATAAGGTGAATAGGTCAAAGTTCTGAGTTGATTTGCTTTATATACACAATTTAGTTTGTTTATATTTACATAATGTAATGTGCCACTGAGCAACCTCCCAAACATCACTGTCTTGTGGCTTCATCCAAGCATCCTCCAAGCTTGTTTATTATTCAGTGCAACACTGCTTAACAATATACTCAGGATTCATTACAACTTAATTTTACTTTTTTTTTTTCCTCCCACACCTCCTATAGTGGTCAAGAAAAAATATATGATATTGTTTCTGAAACGATTCAAAATGATTTTCCCACATGGTTCAACACAGTGATTACTTACATCAGCAGTCCCGTGGTTGTCCTCCCTGCACTGCTACTGTTATTGTAAGTACTTTGGTTTGTGTAGGCAGGTTAAATTGATTGTATTAATACTGGCTTTATCTCTGGAGACTCAGATGTAGATACTGAGGAACAAACACTGCACTGTTGTAGTTTCATTAAGCATAAATGAAACAACAATTCCAACACCTCACTGAATGTGTGGTATATGGACCAGACAGGAGTGAAAGACTGTTAAAAAGACTGTCAAAAGGAATTCCTCCTTCTGGGATACTTTGTTAGGGCATGTTCACTGCATTGTGTCAAGGCTTGCAGTGCTGATGGCTCCAGGAAGTTGAAGAACCTCTTCTCTCTTAAGAGCTCCTTAGAAATAAATTTTCCATTTATTCATAGTCATTAGTTCAGTTTCTGACAGTGAACAGGGCTCAGTCTGTCGTTTAAAGAAGCTACTCAGTCATCCTGATTTATGACAAGATAAATCAATTATGATGGTATGCTCTTAAGTGTTAATTTAATATAACTTGCTGCAGACTCTCCAGTGGAAGTCTTTTCTTATTTGGATTAGAAATAATTGTTCACAGTTGGGAAATAATATTGATTTTGGGCTGTTTGAAATTCACTTTGCTTCTCTGAAAAGTTCTATTTTGTTTTGCTTGTATCTTTGTACCATTTTCTTCTTGTATAAACTGCAGACAAAGGCAGAGTTTGTCCCACCGGTGGCTTTTCAAATCAGAAAGACCAAAGCAACACTTCTTATTTGTAACTTTTTCCTCTAAGGTCCCAGCCATGTAATATTTACAAATTTAATTATTCCTTTTGACTGCTTCAAACTGACAGCTAAGCACATATGTAATTGTTTGTGGTGTGAAATCTAGCTATAAGACATTGACTGAAAGCCAGTGCAATCCATTATGCCAGGCCATAATCTGCCAGGATCTGATCTCATCTGTGCCACGGTAAACAAGGTGTTATTTCAGCCAGCCAACATAATTGCATTGGTATGGTTGTGCAAACTCAACTGTAACAATGGCGTCCCTGTTCTGTAACCTTGGACTGGGAAAGAAACACAAAACAATGTCTGTCAAAATTATTTGTCTAGAATAAAAAAAAAAACAAACAACAAAACCAACCAACAAAAAAAACCCAAAACCAATTGGAAGTGCATTCCAGGTTACACACACAATGAAAATGCCTGCAAAAAACATAGGTGAAATTAGAACTGCTGTTAAATCTGTTTTCAGTGTCATTTCTTTCACCTATGTTTGCTTGAAAGAAGGCTGTAAGCCATTATTACAATATAAGGAAATGCTACAGAGCAGCAGCTGAACTTGTACATCATTTTGACCTATAAACCCTCAAAAAGAAACTGTCAAGAATGTCTGAAGTGACTCATATCACCCCTTTCACTTCCAGCATGCTAATCTACTACCTACAAAGTATTGCAAGATCATTAAAATTCACCAACAATCAACTGAGAATGAAGATACAAACGGTAAGTATGGTGAAAAGCACTTTTACATGTAATTTGAGGGGTCTTCAGTAAAGCATGAGCCTAATTAAATCTCCAAAGTTACTTCTAGTGTTTCAAAGTGTAAAACAAATCTTATATTTTTCATCCCTACAGAGCGGGGGATTTATTCTCTAATCCATAATAATTTACAAATCCTCATTCTTCTGAATGCATTTTAGGAAAGAACTGAAGACAAGAAGAAGGTGGTTCAGATGGCAGTAGGTAAGTTGGTGACCTTTAGAAATGCCACTATTAACAAATCACTGGATGGATATAAACCCATTTTGATTTCGCATACATATAGGGAAGTAAAATTACATTTTTTAAAACTGTATTTCCTGTAGAATCTTCCCTTTAGATGGTTTCTGAGCTCAGTTTGACTTTGGCAACACTGAAAGATACTGTGCATTGTTTAAACCTGAATTCATGTGGAATCTTTGGACTGGGTATTTTCCTCCTTTTATCACCAACAGGGAAGAAACTGGGATGCATCTTTTATGATTCAAATAATCTCAGACTTTGCATGCAATTCAGAGGCTGGTAGGGAGAAGAAAAATTGGCTTGTTGCTTCTTTTGGGATCCTACAGTGCAATATTCAGTGTTTTTTCTGTGTCCCCAGTACTCCATCTGCCATGTACTGTAGTATGAAGATCTACCCCTTTATCACCAAGTCTCCCAGTGTAACACCAGTTTCTCTTTTCTGAACATAGGGAGTTCTATTGGCATTGGATCCCTAACTGAAAAGGGAATGCAAGCCACTGAATTTGTACAGCAGTTTCTAAATGTAGAGACCTGGAATGTTGCTATATTAATTTCTGTTTTCTAGCCAGAATCCAAAATATGGATGCTAATGACAAAAGACCAGAGCAAGAAACTGATATTATCAGCCAGGAGTCTTCTGTTCGCTCCTCAACACCCCGAAAGAATGGCAGCGTCTTGAACTTTGAATCTCCTGTGAGCAAAGGCACCAGAATACAAACCATTTCCCAGTCTGTGCCTCAAGCTGTACCAACAACTGATGTTGTGAGACCTGCCAATGCAACTCCCACAACTTCGACCTCTTTAACACCAGCTCCCTCTGTGTCAAGTGTGCAGAAAGCAAGAAATGATCATATCACAAACAGGTAAGACTGCTTTGGTTTTGAAATGGTATTTATTGCAGCAGCTCCATGCCATACCTGTTTATTTACAAAACAGCTGTGCATTCAGACTGTCTGGAGCTGTAAGACAATAGAGGAATTTTTCAAAAGCAGATTCATTCATGGGTACTACTGGTATCGTTGGTGATATCACATCCTTAATTCTCCTTTAACAGAGATGGGATTATAAACCTTTTGAAAGATGTAGCTGATGGAGTTTACACAGAGCTCAAGCAAAGGTAAATACTAGACTTGCCCTCAGGCACATAACTAAAATACTTTGTGCAGGATACCATCTCCATGAACGAAACAATTACAGAGTGAAGGAACTCTCTGCAGAATGTCTATGTAGCTTTAGTTATACAACCAGTCTGGCATATCAGTAGATGGATGCTTTAAACTATCTGCTGGGTTTTTTCCAAGTGGATAAAGAATTCCCAGAACAGTAAGAAAACAAAAAGGGAATATAACTTGAGAAGACACTTGTGTTACCTTTTCCTAAAGAAGTACAAATATATCTCCTAATTTCTAGGGTATGTTTCTCAAAACGGTTCTAAAAATTTGGAACAGTGGAGATATGATAATCTCCACTTTTTCAACCTAGTCTTTGACTTCCAGAGCAGTGAATTCTTTTATATGTTTCAATTCCATTAATTGATAAGTGTGTCTATCAATACTTCTTCTCTTTTTCCTCCTTCCTAAAGATACCCAAGTGTTGTTCATAGGAGTGCGAGTGAGCTGTGCAAAACAAAGCCCTACACACCAGTGACTTTCAAAAAGCACACTGAAGACGTTCACTCTGACCCTCTCTTCAGAAAAGCCATTAGGCAGGTAAATTCGGATGCCCTTGGGGCTGGGGCTCCTGTATTTTTGGGATGTAGACCATATGCTACCAGGTATTTTCTGGTTAATGAAAATGAGCCCCGCAAAAAATCGCTCCGTTCTACCTCCCGACTCCAAAGGCATTTCAGAAAGGAGGAATCAGGAGACATTATTGAGCTGTATCCACGCCACATCAGACGATATGTGGTTCGGACACCACACCAGATGTATTCCCCTCATCCCAGTGAAGATGAGGAGGATGAAGAAGAACTTGAGAAAGAATTCATGAACAGATCCCATCGCCCTCGCTCGCTGTCTGACCTGCGCCCAGCATCACGGTTTTACATTGGGGATCGCGCTGATGGCCACGTTCTAATGAGCAAAGATCTAGCCAGAGTGCATTACAAATCCTGGGATGATGGTTTTGAGCTGGACCTGGACAGGCCTCCATATGCTTACAAGAAAGTACACCTGAACTATCCTGAGCCACGTGTGAAACCAAAATCAAAGCAAAAGCTGGAGCAATCTCTAACCGAGTCTGATTCCATTTCCATTGAATCCAGCAGTGATCCGCAGAACAGCAGCAATGACCAGTACATCCAGGTCATTCATACCAAGGACAAGTATCCAAAAACTGGAGCAAAACTCACCAAAAAGAAACCTAAAAACAGTGTTAATCTAAGTATGTCTGAGCCTAGTGAACTGGTGTGCTCAAATGTCTGAGAAAGTGCCACAGCCTCCTTGTGTTTTGAGCCAGTGTATGTGCAGTTGTACTTTACTTGCTGTTGGAGGTCTGTCAGAGTAACTGTGATGTAGTTTTTGTAAGAATAGTGTATGCAGCCATTCGAGGTGGGGAAAGCCTTGTGTTTTACTCTTTGTCGTACCTTGCTTTTATATCACAACTGATATGTCACAAATTTTAGAAAAGAAGGTTATTCCAATTTATTCCCTACTGTTACACTGTCAAATCTCTGCCTAGTGGAAAATCAAAAGCCATGTACTTGGAGCACTTCAATTAAACCAGTACAAAAATACATCAGATGAGGCTGGTTTTATCTGATGCAGCCAGAGCTGAAGATGCTTCCTGAATAAATTCAGCAGGGAATCAGCTTCCTGCAAACTACTACAAGTTGCTACTTGGAGTAGATCTTGATGTGCCTGATTTGAATATGCTGTGGCCCAAACAAATCCGGAAAAAATGTTAACTGAGTTTCTTTAGAGTGCATCACATGGATAGGGGAGTTATTTGACAACGTGAGTCAGACTTCTAGATTAAATCCTAGATCCTCTATTAATTTTCTGGTCAGCCTCAGACCAGCCTGGTAAACTTCTCAGGGGTAAACTTTCGATCCGTGGCCTTTAGAAATGGAGACTTCATTACTTCACTTCATTACTCGTAGTTTCCAAATTCTATCCCGTCTTTCACACAGCACTGCAATTTCGCACTTCCTTTAGATACTGAACATTGCTTGGTTGGTTTTGCGCTTGTTTCTCTCCGCGTCACTGGGATGGGATCACACCAGTGACGACTGCGGGGCGGCCCCATCTCCGAGGCAGCACCGCTCCGCCTCCGATCCCGCACACGTTACCACATCCCGCAGTGCCTTCCCCGGGCTCTGCCGGTCCCCAGCCCCGCGCCCGCTGTCCCGTGAGGCGCGGCCAGGCCGGGCCGGCGTCACCCTCAGGTGAGGGGCGCTGAGGCGGCGGCCGAGCAGCTGCAGCTCTACCGCCGGGACCCCGACGGCTGGCGGGGCTGCCGCAGCACGGTGGGTCGGGGGCCGGCGGGGCTGCCGCAGCACGGTGGGTCGGGGGGCTGCGGCGGGGACGGGCGGGAGCCGGCCCGGGGACTGAACGCTTCCCGTCCCGCAGGGTGAGGTCGCGGTGTCCTGGAGACCCTCGGCGGAGTTCGCTGGCAATCTGTGAGTACGGCTGGTTCCCGAGGCGCGGGGTTCTGCCCGCGGTGCTGCCGGGGCCAGGCAGGGTCGAGCAGCGCGGTTCGGTTTCGTTTGCTCCCCCGCAGGTACAGGGGAGAGGGCATCCTGCCCGCCAGCCCGCAGAATGTCTGGGAGTGCATCAAGCCGGTGGCCGGCGGGCTCAGGACCAAGTGGGACCAAAACGTGAAGGACTTCGAGGTCATCGAAGCCATCAGTGATGTAAGTTCCTTAAAAGCTCTGCTGTTGGGCCTTATGAGACAGCCGATGTTACGTGCAGGGATCTAGTGAGTCTTAAGTTGTACTGTGTTTCGGGCTGGATCAGCTGAGTGATGCTGGGTTAAGAAACCTTTCCCTTTTTTGTTTTGGTTTTTTTCTTTATCCTTTTCCATGAATTTTATACATTTTATTAACATACATACATATATACATATATATACATATATATGTGTGTGTGTGTATGCGATAGCTTATCTTCTTGAAAGGAAAGGAAAATCATTATTGGGTAAATACTGTGAATATGCAAATGTATGACATATATATGTATGTATAACTTTAAATATTTGACATTAAAGATTCCTGCACCACGTTGTTGTTAATGCTACAAAATCAAGCTAAGCACGATTGTTTTTGGCAAGCTCAGTGTGAGGGACGAGGAGGTTTACAGAGTACACAGACTTAGCTAAGCAGTGAAGCATTCACGTCATCAGGCATCAATTCAGGCCCCATCTTTCACCATGGCAGCAGTGACGCTCTGCCCTGCACATCACAGCCTGCCTTTGGCTGGCCTCAGCAGCCAGTGCTTTGCATCTGTCATTAAAATGGAGATGTTGCACTCTGAGCAGACAGATGAGCAGGGCTGTGTATGAGCCAGCAGCTTCTGCTGCCACACTTGTACAGTCTGATTCCTTCTTTTTAAAGCATGTGGGAAAATCAGAAGGGCGTTGGATTTAGATTCCCAATCTGAAGTGGTCGTATGTGCTCAGAGGCAGCCAGGTGCAAACACAATCAAGTCCCTGAAATGTTTGTGGAAGTTCCAGGAAGTTTATTTTTCTTGGGGAAATCCTGTAGGCATTCAGTATTCATTATAGACAAGTTCAGAAATGCTGCAGCCTGCCACTTGAAATTCACCGACTCGCCAGTTTCTGTTTGGGAGCCAATCAGGGAAGCAGATGGTAGGGTTAATGTTGTGCAGGGAAACAAACTGGGTTATCAAGTTGTATCCTGTGTATACTACACAAAGAAGTCGTCTTTGCTAGTGTCCTGGGGAGGACAAGGGTTTTAACTCTCCTGGGAGCACAGATGTGCCAGATTTGCATTTCAGCATCCCTTGTGGTACGTGTCCCCTCTGAACATGGAAGCAATGCCTTGTCACTGTTTTTTTCCTGTCTTGATTGATCATGGTAGTGCCTTTTGATTGTGCTGATTTACAGTTTGTTCAACAAAGCACATGGAACACCTTGATGGAGTTTAGAAAGTATAACTAGAAGAGTGCCAGAAAGTATAGGGATTTTTCTGCTGTACTTTTGAAAGCATCAACTGACATAACTGTTCTGTGATTTCCAGACTGTCTCTATATGCAGAACCACAACCCCTTCAGCTTGCATGAGGGTTATTTCACCCAGGGAATTTGTGGATGTAGTAGTGATGAAGCAATACGAAGATGGGACTATGCAGTCTGCTGGTGAGGCACTTGTCTTCTGAACAGGTTCATGTTACATTTGGAGATAACCAAGGGCTACTGGAAACAACTATAAAATAAAGCTACCAGAAAAAAAAACCCATAAAATTAAAACTAAGTAACAAGCTGTTCAGTAGTTGTTGACCTGATCTTAATCAGAAGGGAAAAATGGTAATCTCTCTACATTGTTGTTTCCAGCGTATATAAATCATCTTAGGACTCAGATAATGATAGGACTGGCCTATGATTTGTTCCCTTGCTATCCTTTTGAGATTGAATAAGTATTTAATTTACTGTTAAATTCTGGAGTATTTCGAGTGTGGTTTTTTTTGTTGTTTTCAGAATTTACAGAACTTTTTAAAAGGAGTCTCATTTAGGCTAAATCCTGTTTTAACATTTTCTGCACGGAGTTCAGGGAAGCCATTGAATAAATGTACCACTCCTGTATGTGAAAATAATTGGTTTTATGAAAGAAAAAAGGTGCTGATATTTAAGGGGCTGCCACTGTACAAAAGTATGTTTATTTGTTTTTTCACTTGCATTCTGTTGTTTAACTATTGCAGGTCTGAGCTTTTATTGCCCCACTGTTCGGGTGTGCCATTTTCCTATCCTGTTCAGAAAAGCCTTGTCAGGAATTGACATGCTTGCTAGAGTGCAGCTTTTCAGCAGCCAAGTGATGTATCTATGTGACCTGGATTTGTTGGAAGCAGCTCAAATGACCTCTGAAGAAAAGCAATGCCCTCAGACAACATGGGCTCGATGAAACTGTGTCAAATGTCAATGCTTCCTTCTTCAGAGCTCAGTAACAATTGCTTCTAAATTCAGCACTTCTTTGATTTCCCCATTGTAAGGCCAGGGTAGTTCCTTTTAAAGTCTTTTCTGACCGCTTCTCAGACCCACACTGAAGAAGTTGTACTGCAGTTCTTTTTAAATACATTTTGAATAGTGAGTTTGTTTCCCATCTGGAGTTTTGCCTACCAATGACTCTTTCCTGTTTTCTGGAAGAATGACATTTTCCTTCAATGCTTTTTCTTTTAGCCACCAATGTGGAGCACCCGCTGTGTCCTCCTCAACCAAATTTTGTGAGAGGTTTTAATTATCCTTGTGGCTGTTTCTGCATACCTGTTCCAGGGTAAGAAACATCCTGCTTGAATGTTATAAATTCTTAAGCCCTCCTTATCCATTGTGTGGTGTGTTTATGTGTATGTGGCCACATGTGACCTGTAACCTCTTGGCACTGGTATATTTCTGCCTTCCCAGTAATCATTATGACTGAGTGTTCTTGTTCTCATTTTTGTGCAACGAATTAGTTTATCTTCATTTCCTAGAGGGAAGTCTTTAATATTACAGAAACTGTTATCATGGTGCAATTCTCCCTGACCTCTTGAAATTTAGAAATTCAGCAAAACACAAGTATGGTCTTAATTTTTGGTAAATTATTATCTAGTTGATTTCCATAATTTATAGACACAATCATGTAGCTAATTAGGGCCTAGATAAACTTTAATTTTGTAGTGACATTCACTGAAATTTGTCTGTTTTGTTTAAAAAAAAAGAAAAGCTTTTGGAAGTATCTATTCTAATACAAGTAAGAGTCACTGAAAAGTTCTTAATGCTCTTAAACTGCTGTCTATAAAATCACTTTCATTGTCTTTGCAGAGAGCCAAACAGGACTGAGCTCCTCACTTTCTTTCAGACGGATCTTGGTGGCTATCTTCCCCAGACAGTGGTGGATTCCTTTTTTCCATCTAGCATATCTGGATTTTACAGCAACCTGACCAAAGCTGTTAAGGCATTAAAAGCATGACAAGATGAGTTGCTGACATCACCAGCTGAGGGTAGGAAGCAACCTGTCAGCTCGTGGGTAAAAATACAAAGTTGGTCTCAGGGCTTTTCTATCTGCTAAGATAGTAAAAAAGATGACATGAAACAATGGACTGTACATTTTAAAACAGCATTTTCTGTCTGACTCCATGCAGAACAATGCATTCTTATGTAATATGAAAATATTCACTTTAATGATTAGAAAAATACCATACCCAAGGCTGGAAGAATCCTGGAGGCAGCAGTGGTGACTGCAGGGAGAAGACAGATGTACTGGATCTGTTCTTGCCCACTCTTTGTCAGTGTCTGTGGAGTGAAGCATTTCTAAAATCAACTTAGCACCACAGCCAGGTGCAGGTCAGCTCTGTTTGGTCTCTGAAACTCCCAGTAGATTCCTGTGGAAAAATGTTTCCCAAAAGATGTATCCCTCCTGCTACCAGCACTCCTGGAGCTGCTAAAACCCTCAGTGGGTCCAGCCAGCACATTGTGAAAGCCAGAGCAAATGGGATTATGTAGAGGATTTAACTTGTTTGTTCCAGCAGACATCAATATTGATGGTAAATATGCCTCAAGTGCTTTTTTTTAGGTCAAGGTCCAGCAGTGCTAATGAATGCACAGGTGTGTGGGCTGGCAGGTAGACACTCCCTTTCCCCTCTCTGGTACCAGAACCAGTGGTTCATGACACAGACTGCACCAATGTAGAGGCAATAAATAAAGAGGATTAAGCACTTTAACTGCCATTTTTAAAAGGCATATGAAATGACCATTTTGAACTATATTTGAATGGTTTTGGTTTCCTGTGGGGAGAGGTTTTAACGGGTAAATAACCTTTTAATTAGCTTTGCCTTGACAGGCCACAAGGACGTTGCTTTTTTTCTAAGACTGGTTTGTCTCCCAACATTACATTGGGAAATCAGCACCTGATTTTTGTGCCAAGGTGTGTCCATTTTAAGAGATATCTATGGTGCTGGTTGCTGCAGGAATGTCAGACATTGTGATGGATTACATATAATTACAAAAGTAAAAATAATTGCTGAATGAGGAAGTTAAATGCAGGTTGTGATTTTACTGTGGTGACTTGATTATTTAACAAGGTTAATATGCTCTGCTTTCTGCCTCTATTTTTTTAATCTTTGGTATAGGGCATGGACTTGCACAGTAAGTTTCCCACTGTAACCCTCACCCAATGGACTGGTTTTTCAAGGAAATAGCTTTTAGTCCAGTCTCCTTTGTATACAAAGATGTAAAAACCTGTGTGAGTGTGGTGAAATAAATATTTTTTGTGCTACATCTTATTGTTTTTCCTGAATCATCCTTTGAAATGGTTCCTCATACACTTTTCTGGCCATCAGGGAAGCTGAACAGCTGCTTAGACCTCCAGCATCTCTCTGAATTTAAGGCAAAGAGAGGGGAACATCCTTTCCTGATGATGTCCACTACCTAGGGAAGAGGTGTTTCAGTGAGAACACTTACCCTCAAGGTTCTCTGGCTTTGGCTGATCTTTATTTCTAATTGCTGCTTTCTATACTTAGGAAGAATAACAAGTTCACTGAGAAGAGATGTGGGCCTTGATACTACAGAGGCTTATGCATATTTTTGTAAGTGTGCTGAAATTTTTAGGCATGAATTATAATATCTTGGCAAGTCTTGCCAGGATTATCATGAATTTAATTAGCAGAAAGTTCAAGAAGTGCAGCTGAGGTCAGCACTCATTTTTTTCTGCAAGTAATGCATATTATTTTTGCAGATAATGTGTCTTTTTATTAGCTATTTATAATTTCGATTGCTTTGAGCAATAAAGGTGGTGAACACTTCATGGAATAATTTAAGAACCCTTTTTTGAGTACCCATCACCTTCTATCCAGAAATTAAGAGCCCTTCATATTCAGTCTTCTGCCCTGCCAAATTGAAGTTGGAAATGTTTTGGCAAAGACTTCTGTGTAGGTACCAGTTCAAAAAAGTATAAGATTTACTCTCACGTTTTCTCTTATCTCAGTTTCTACCCAACTAGTAAATTTTTTTTTGACATAGAGGTTATTTTTTGGGAAAGAGAGCTCAGCTGAGTGTTTGGAAGTGTGGGGACAGATGGCTTGTCAAGAATGTTCTTTCAAGGATTAATTTACAGTTGTCTTGTGAGAAAAGGCCACAGCAAGTTCAATGCCTGGACTTAATAACTTCTCCTGCCTATCCGCCTTCCCTTTCTTTTAATTGCTGGTTTTGAGGCATTGTGTTAAGTGTATGGAAAACAGCTTCTGAGCTCCTTAACTTCTTCCCAGTGAAATTAGATAACCAAAGAAGAGTACAGAAAATTCCCATCTCTGGGAACGTGAGCAGCCAAGGACAATCACCAGATCAGCCATCTGGCTCTCAGCTGGGGAGTCACTACTTCCATCCTGCCCTTGCCTCTCTCTCCCTTTAATGAAGCAAGTCAAGACCAAGGGAGTGCATGAGACACCATCTTGCCATAGGTACCAGTGCTGCTGGTAGAATTCCATACAGTGCATATAGGAACAAGTGTTTGAAGCATAGATTTGTCTCCAAGTTATTTAGCCTTTCCAGAATAAGTATTTCAGTTCAGAAGTACTTGGATTCACAATTACTCTCACTGGCACTTTCATGTACAAAATTAACAGACATTTAGAAGAAAAACGTGTTGTTAGAAGGTAAGATTTTGTTCTGAACGGCCTTGTTATTCTCCTGCTGTAGTCCTCTTGAGACCTCTGGCCAGAGGAAGGTTAAGAAAACTCCCACTACATTACCCTCAGCTTCCTGCCTGGGCCTTGGAATACCATGAGAACTCCTTTCCACCCTGTGTTTGCCTGCTGCAGTTGAGATGGCTCTGTCAGCTGCTAGTAGAAAGTCACTTTTACAGGTTTTGGCTGTCCTGAATGTTCTGTGTTTTTAATAGGAAAGCTGGAGTTTTCTAGGGAATGTTGTTTTGACACAAAACTGCAACCCCTTTCTCTGCCCTACCCATTCTCTAAGGCAGTGTTTAATTGTAGGCTTATAGACACATTTCTTGTTGCTGGGATGGTAAGGTAAGGATCAGGACTTGGAGAGTAGCACTGAAAATTCAACACAGGATCTGCTTGTGATCCCTGCTAAATTAATAGCTTAAAATAGGAGAGTACTATAGCTGTGACATATTTTATTACAACCACTATATTATTAACAAAGTCATTATTTTCTAATTATACACTTTGTAACATCTGTTTGAAATAAGAATCATGCCCGTTTCCTGCATGTTTTAGTTAATCCCAGATTAACAGTTTTCTCTGTAACTGGCAGTAAGATCCAGTGTACTCCTCATGGGTGCTTTCTGAGTATCTTGCTGAGGCAGCCAAGTGCCTGCAGGCAATAAAATCCTTTGTTTGAATACTGGCAGTAGTCTAATCCCTCCTCTTACAAAGTTTTGGATGACTTGCTGGTAACAGAGCTGCGATTCTTCCTCTTGATGATGGCTGTGATGGGCCCATCAGGTAATGCCTTGATTACATTCCACGCCTCAAAACGGGTGAGTCCCTGCATGGCAGTTGTGTGCACTTGTAGGAGCTCATCGCCAGGCTGAACAGGGCTGCTCTGCTCCAGTGCAGTCCCTGGGGACAGAAAATGAATTTCCTTTAATTCTGTGGAGGAAACTTTAATGGATCTTTCACTTAGTAGTGAATGGATCACCAGCATGTTTGCTATAAACCACCTGGTCCCAGCAGGCAACAGGTTACTGACACCAAACAATATAATGCTGCATTTGAAAAAATGACATTTCCACAGTTAGGTATCAGCAGTCAGTTATGAACCCCACAAATCTACTTGAGTTGGGGACATGTTAAGTGTGTTTACCTTTAAATATCCTGTTGATGACGATGGGTTTATCTCCCTGAATAGAGCCTTTCCCTCCTTCCAGACTGAATCCTAAACCAGCAGATGTTTTTTCTAGAGTTACAGTGCAGATTGTGTCCCCAGTGGCTGGAAACAAATGGAAAGTTACCTCATGGACAGCACACAGTCTAAAATGCTCAAACATCTGTAACAAAAAATTAACTTTTGGATTGTTTGCAAAGGTCCTATAAACTGCCAAATGAAAGAGAAAACTAAAGCTTTTAATTTCTCATTATGTCATTTTAAGGCCCTCTGGGAAGCTGGGGAAAGTAAGTTGTTTGAATTAATGGGAGAATTGAAACGTAAGACATTTACTAGAATTAGAAAAATCTGTTAAATTAACAAACTCTAGGGGAAATATTTGACTTCATCTTAGTTATGAAGTTGTTATTGACTACTAAGGTGCTATTTTCCAGTATGAAAATCAAGCTACAGATCTCCAGTTCATGCTTTAGAAAACAAAACAAAACCAAATCAAAACGCAAAACTATTCTGAAAGTGAAATGTGCAAAACTCTGGCCATGCTGTGTTGCAGATGTAGCCACCTGCTATATCAAACAATAGCATATTGTTTGTTCAAACTGAAATTCTCTTTCATGGAGAACAAGTCTTGCAACAATATTAGGATAAAGAATCACTGTTCACGGAGTTGTCATTATACCTTCAATTAGATGGTGTGCTACAATAACCATCTTTGTACATCTACAGAAATCCACATAGAGAATCATGCTTGGGTTTTTTAAGGCCTTCTTTTATTTTAGAAATCCATTAATTCTTTCCCTTTTCAGTAAAGTTATTTCAAATATTTCAATGTATATTTCAGGAATGTTTTATTAACTGTGCTGTCTTTAATCTGGGTTCACAGATTTATGCAGCCACTGCTGGTTTTATGAGCACCTGGATTTCAGGTGATGAGTAAACACTTACCAAGCGGGGGCTGCAACATAATGCCACTAAACTTACCTGACTCTTGTGAGGCATCACTTGCTACTGATGATGTACTAGAGCTGATTGAAACATTGAGATTTTTTCCTCCATCTTTGGATTTTCTGATGACAACAACAGCTTGTCTGGCTTGCCGGGCCTGTCGCATGATTGCTGAGGCGTCACTGTGAGTTGCACCTTTCAGACACTTCCCATTAATGGAGAGTACTTCATCTCCTTTCTGAATAGTTCCTTCCTGGCAGGCCAGTCCATTGGGAAATACTTTGTGAACCTATTGAAGAGCCCAGCCACCACACACACACACACACACACAAGGGAGTAGGAAAAAGGACATCACTAAATCCCTTAGTTAACACTTTACACCATGTGCATTTTTTATTCTTTGCCAGGAATAAGTGGCTTCTATCACATTTCAGGATGAAGGATGAATAAATTTGCACGGAGAAGCCTTCCTGTGCACATCCCTCCTCAAGCAGCCAGGGGAGCAGTTTGGTCCTAGTACCAGATGGCTAAAGCCACGCTACCTGTGCTATGTACCTTGCATATTCTACTTCCTGACCCTCTTGCTGCACGTGAGAGGAAGGAGGTGTGACACTTATCTCTAGCTTCCAGACCCCTGACATGTTTTCACCCATGCCATTTCTCCAGACCATGCTGCATGGTCTTCTATAAACACGTAAGGTGTTGGTTATTTCCTGCCAAGGGCTGCGTGTTCTGCCTCAGCTTTCAGAGCTGTTGGGGAGGAGGTGCCCAAAGAAGCAGGACACTGCTGCCAGACACCTGGAGAGACAGCTCTGTGCAGAAGGAACCTGTTTTCACCCACTATGGCCCTTCCAAACCTATCAATACAGCTGCCTGCTTTGATTACCTAAAAGCCAAAAACTGTAGTAGAAAACCAAGCATGTACAAAGGTATGTATTTTTAGATAGAGCGTTGATTTGGGAGTAATTTTTAAGATGCTACTTACTGTGACCACTTTGTTTTCTAGATCAATGCCTCCTGCCAGGCTGAATCCAAGCCCAGCATCTTCTTCCTTATGCAAAACTATAACACGAATATCATCAAGTTCCTAGGCAGAGAAAGGAATAAAGTTAAAAACTTCCCAGAAGATATGTCACAATCTGGAAAATCTGTTGTGCATGTTTTAATGAGACTTAGTGGCATAAGCAGTAAGCATATTAAGCTGCAAAGATTAACAGACTTATTCACTCTACAGCTTTCTGAAAATCATGTACAAAAAAAGAAAAAAAAAGCAGGTGTACCTTTAAGGTTTCTTCATCTAGGGCTTTGACTTCCTCTATAAGCTTTGCCAGCTCCTCAGGGGAAAGCAGAGAGATGACTGACTGCCCCAGCACACCGGATGCTTGAGGTGAGCCCTGTTCCTGTTTGTCTTCCTCCTTTCCTTTGTCTGCCAGGCTCACCGTGTATTCTCTCAGCTCTGAGAGACTGTCCCATTGTGACAAGAACAAAAAAGAAACATTGAGTTATCACAGAACATACCCACTAAAGCAAAAGGCAATTTTGGAGCAGTCATCTTTTCATCTCATTAGCATGTAATTCTGGTGGTAACTCCTACAACTGTTATAAATACAGGCAAATGGAAATTAATCCTGTTCACTTAAAGGAAGTAGAATCCATTGCATAAAAGAATGAGAAAAATTTCATGGCCTCAGGCAAATGAGGCTTTAAGTCTGCTTTATCATGGAGATACTAGAAATAATGCTCCTTAAGTAGGAGGATGTTTGAAATGTCCATGTAAGGATATAATACAAATCAAAACCAAGATTGACAGTCATGAGTCATTTAACCTTCATGCCCTAAAAAGTTCTTAACTTAGCCTGTGCTTTACTTCTGTGTGCTGCTACCTTAGAACTTTAATCTGACAGTGAATCAGTGCAGCTGCTCACCAGTGCCGATCTGTAAATCTGAGTTTTAAATACGGTGTCTTACTTTAAGGAAAAGCCAGTGTCTGGGTGATGGTTCTCACTTGCAGGTGGGGTGGAAGTCCCATCCTCCTCCATGGAGGAGTGAGACACTGTGTCCAGAGTTTCCCATGCACAGTTTCCAGAAGAGGCTGGGGACTGAGGAAGGCAAAGCAATGATTTCATCAAAGCAGATGACACCTGGCTGCTGATGGAATAGATTTTGCTACATTTCTCATCAAATGGCTTCATTATCTCACAAGCCTGGGCAGCAGTGAGAGGGAAGCTTCGTGACCTTAGGCTGTGCGCTTTCGCTACTGACACAAGATGGGAGTTAACTGCTCCCGGAGTTAGGAGACTTGATGAACTTTCAGTGCTGGCATTGCTGCTTGGCTCTGAGCTGGTTTTCTCTGGTCTGGCGATGCTCTCCTTGAGAGAGGAAGATCTGTCCAGGCTCTTTGTAGCCATGGCCACAGGTGGCTGTTGGTGGCTGTTTTCACGATGTGGGAGGAGGGGTTGGTTTGAACAGGCTGGAGCTGCCTCTGCCCCTGCTGCAGGGGAAGAAGGTTCTTTCTGCACCGATGGTTTTAGGCTCAACCTGCGGGGGGTTTTTTCAGGTGACTGTGGAGCACTCAAGGATTCAAATGAGCTTATTCTTTGTTTTATTGATGATCCTCCAGGAGACACACGTGATAAGCTGGATTGCAGTTTTTTACTGGAAATGCTGTCATGGTTGGGAGGACTTGGATCTGCCTGTGGTTTTAGATCTGAATTTGCTTTCCTCAGTCCTTTCAGACTTTGGCGGAACCAGGTGGGCTTTGGTGCAACAGGAGGACCTTTTTTCACACTGTCATTTTCATCTGATTTTAGCACTTTGGAACCTACTAATTCTGATTCTGATTTCTTCAGAACTGTCTCCGAGCTGCTTCGATTTTGGTTCTCTTTCTTTTTGTCTATGCCCGGTTGCAAATCTAAGTGGACGTTGTTTTCACTCATGGTAGGACTAAATAAGCTTTTTATGCAGTCAGAAATTTTAACCCAGGGGTCTTCTGTTGTATCAAGACTATAATCTACCCGTGCTTGTCTTTTAAGTACAGGCCTTTGTATTGATGAAAGTGCACTCCCTGTAATAAAAAGACATCGATTATAAATAACCATTTGTCTACTTCTCGCTGCATAATTATTAATTCATTAACCTTGAATTTTGTTCAAGCCCCTAATAAATATTTCTTGAAGTTTCTAAAAAATTTAAATATTTAAAAATTCTTAATTCTTGATCCATAAGTTCTGAACCCAGATACTGAAATTAACTGAAAAACAAGGCTCTTGCACACTTAAATACGAGATTGCTTTTTTAGAGGGTTTACAAATACTGAAATTCTGGGGTGCTGAAATCTTGATACAGGATGTAAGAGCTAAAATAGAAAGTTAAAATTGCAATGTTGTTTGCAGCCTAGAGAAAAAGCTGGTGTTACAGTAAATTCTTTAAAAAAATGTTTATTTTCTACATTTAAAAGTATATCCTACTCTAAAAAGACTATCATAGGAAGATCTTCTATATTTATGCTTCCTCAAATTTCCTCAGGCATTTCCAGTTGACTTTTCTGGTAGGTAAAAACTTGATTCTAATATGGGTCTATTTTTTACTTCAGAAAGCAATTCAGCATTTTTATGTTAGACATGGTAGACCTGAATGGCAGCAAACTTCTGATTATGCAGCTGCACAAGTATTTTTTTCTGCTTGAGTGCTACATTGAAGTTTTTTTAAGGCAACATTTTTACTTTTTTTTTAATGATCTAAGCCATAACGTACAGAATTACATAAGCCTGTATGTTGTAAGAGAGCTCTTGAGATTGTCTTGTTCCCTTAACACTGTTTCCTTAATTCTAACTAGCACAGCAGAAAAGTAACTTACCAGTGGTTTGTACCATTGCAACACCTAGAGTCTTGAAATTGTGCATAAAAATATCCTTTAGAAATGCTAAAACTAAGCTTTAGTATGAGATATTCAGCATAACTAAGCAGTGTCATCTTAAGCAATACAGAAGTACTGTACCTGTCCATTAATAATTTTTACAATAAATCATCTCTAATGCTGTTTTTGATGTAGTTTCTCTTTTTAAAAAAAATATTAATCAATATTTTTTAAGTTACAATACATCATCTCTTATGCTTATTTTGATCTACTTTCCCTTTCTTTACAGATTAGTCAATAATTTGAAATTTCATCAGTTCATCCCAAAATTTAGAGATATGGTTTGAAGACTACATTTAAAGAGAAACTGAAGTCAGCTCAATACCCATTTTGGAATCCAAACTAAATACTAGATATTTAGCTGGGTGTAAAAAGTTCATGGAATTAAACATACCTAATTTTTCTTTTCTTTCTTGATCTCTGCCCACTGGAGCAGCAGTTGTGTGCTCCTTATCACATGCAGTAGGAGAAGTGGTGAATGCACTGTGGGTTACATCGGTTTGGTGTCCCTCTAGCATTGCTTCTCCAACTTCCTGCTGAACAAACAGGAAAGAGAAGTGTGTCAGAATGCAATTATGCAAACCACACTATATATGAATCTGGAAAGAAACAGAAACCCCATATAAAATTGTGGTAGGCAGGCCTCAGATTGACTAATAAAAAATTTGTGGGGAATAAGGGTTAAAAAAATTTAAAAGCCCTAATAAAACCTTGTCTAAATGATCTGAAATACATTCTGACCAGAAACTTTCTCTCTTGGGTATATAGAGATATACAGACCATCTTAATAGAGGAAGTTGTCCTCCTGAACAGACCTTGATTTTTCATGGATTTTATTGATGTTAAGATTTAGGTTTTTCTCACTGTCATTTAGATTGATTAAGTACGAAGAATAAGAAGTTGCAGGGTGTGATAAGTTCAACAAGTTCTTTATTGCCCTTAATTTTACTCATGAAAGTTGATTTTCTAGCAGTGGTTTCTACTGAGGGGATAGCAAAAATTACCTTACCTAAGATGCTTAACTGAAATTTTCTCAGATATTAACTTTATATGTGGATTTCAATTTGCTCATATAATTTTGTCTTGATCTTTGCAGCTTGGGAACTGGTTGGGGGGGAGTGTTTTTTGTGTTTGGTTTGGTTATTTGTCGTTTTGTTTTGGTTTTTTCTGTGTTTTTGGTTTTTGTATTTTTCCTTTGCATTGAGAGTAGTTAATTTCTACTGCCATATTACTAAACCTGAAGATAAGAAGTTTCGGTTTTAAGCAAACCACAATTTTGTTTCAACATGCAGATCTCACAATCCTTCACGCTCATGCAAAAGTGAAACACTCTCTGTTGTCCTAGATGAGAGAGGGAACTGAAATTTAGTAATGTACAAATGTACACTTTTCAAATACTGTAGCACATCAACAAAGATGTATGTGCACCACAATTTAAATGGGTTTATTTAATACCTCCTGGTTTCAAGAAATGTATCTGAGCCCAAGATTCCCTGCTGCACATAATATTAGTGCTTTCTTCCAATAAAAATCCACTACTGAAACAAAGAAATTATTGTTTTATGATTACTTCATAAACTATATGACTCTGTGACACAGGTAGTTGGGGTGAGCCACACCAAGCTGGCATCAGAGGCTGTGGAAAACCCTCCAGTCCCAGCCTAGGGCATAAGCCTAGAAGCAGAGCATGCTTGATTACCACCAATGGCACATGCTCATGAGGAGAGGCAGGGACTAGGATTCATTCTTGCAGCTGCTTTCACTGGGATTTCAATTCAGATACCTTAGTATGGAAGATTTTCAGACAATTCTCTGCCTTCTGATGTTACTTTGAACATAACATTTTGTGCTAAATTGGCTTCACTAAGATGTATTTTCAAAACAGAAGAGCTTCACCTTCTTCCCCCAATTCTCATGTGTATCTACATTTTCTATTTCTTTCCTACTCTTCTTTCTGCTGCCATGCAAAGCCACTTTGCCTTCCTCTTTCTCCTGCCTCACAAATATGCAGACACAAGAAAAATGTTGTAAATTTTACTTTACCTGAACACTTGAAGATGATGCAGCCACTTCTGATACAGGCTTCTCTTTTCTCTCTGCATTACTCTGGTCATCACACGTGCAGTCCTGCTTGAAGTATTTCCTTGGTGGAGGTTTGGGCTTTGATGATTTAGGTTTTCTAACGAGGATCTCTGATGACTTCTTAGTGTTTTGCAAGGCTCGACCACCTTCACTACAGGTTGGAGGGGAATTTCTCCCTGAATTAATGGCAGAGAATGAGTACAGCAGCCCAGGCTGCTGGGTGATTGGTACATCTACACTGTGTACTCTTGCTTTCAAGTCTGTGAGCTGTTGCAGAGCAGCAGGGGCACAGGAGGCCCGGGGGTTGTAGCTGCTGTCGCTGCTGGAGCGGGTCATGAGGCGCTGTGCCCTGCGGCTGCAGCAGCCCACGCTCCTGTCCATGTGCTTCTCACAGGGCTGCCTCCCGTGCCAGCTCATTTCCAGCCTCTTCACACCTGTACCAGGAACATGGTCAAAATGTCTGCTCAGTGCATGCAAAGTGCTCTCCTAAGATTCAGCTGATGGATGGATGCAAAGGTGTGATTTATGCATTGAAGGCTTGTAGGGTCAAGAGTCAACAGCCAAGTTCCTGAACAACCTAATAACATTTTCCCTATACACAGGTATGTCAGCACTATAGTTTTACTGATGATGACTGTTACCTGTTGGTCCTTTAGAAGACACTCAAAGCAGTGTCATTAATGGGAGAGGATGTAATACCTGAGCTGGGAAAATAGCTCCAGCCATGACTGCATTTCCTCACAAAAAAAGGAATTAATAAGGTTTACCCCTAGGATATCACCTTCATAGTTCCTTGTTGTCATAGTCCTGTCACCTACAGACAGTGGTTTGAAAAGCTCTAAGCAGAGCTTGTGAATTGGAGAGGATGAGCAACTGTGAGAGGAAGTTTGCACAAGAAATTTTTGTTGCTAATTAGACAGACTTGGTCTGATCCCATCACTCTGTAACATATCATTGGAGACATGTTAGGAGGGCTGTCCTGTGAGGTTTCCTCCTCTTTCTTTCTGCTCTTGACTGTTTTCAAGGAGTCTAATACAGTATGTAGTCATCCTTGACATCTTTTAAGTCAAAAATACCATGTCTGAGTGAATGCATTTATTCCCTTACCTTCAGTACTCCATTGGTGTCTCTCCTTTCCAAATCTGTTGCTTTCCACAGCTTGTGCAACAGCTTCTTTTAGCTGTTGCTCAGACACCTAGGAAATATTATGTCATTTTACTCTCATGGGGTGAGTTAATTGCACACCATTATATTTGTATATATCCCAGTATATATGAAGTATATCTAGGGATATGTTTTTTTAGTGGCTGTTTAGGTAAAATGAGAGCTTTCAAAGACAAACATTCTTTTGCAGATTTCACTAGAAGTGGAATCCTGGATTTATCAGTATAAGGTAACTCAATACAGCATACTTTATGTAACACTTTAAACTTAATAATAACTTATACAGTATTTGGTGTTAGGAAGCATTTTGTTGAAAAACCTTGCAAGAATAAAAGACTGTACTTCAATATTAATTTAATTACAAATATTGGTAGGGCAAGACCTAAATTTTAATTACTGAAAGACAGTGTATTAACATTCATTTGTTTTTGGGGAGGTATGTTCCCTCTTTCAAATTACTTACTTATTATTGTCAATTCTTTCTTACATAAGAATTACATTTTGGGTTATTCCTTAAATGTTATTTCTGTAGTTTCCTTATCACTGCATAGAACCTCAGGTAAGACTGTCACCAGTGATCTTCAAATCTTAAATGATTATACTTAAGAGAGTGCATATCTCAGATTTTTTTGTGTGTGCAGTGATGATCATAAAGAGATCAGCATCTTTGTAGTCAACATTTTTCCACTTGTATTAGATCAGCACTTGCTGCCTCTTCGTTCTCAATACGTTTCATGTTGAAATTCAGAAAGAATGCAGACTGTGCTACCTGTGGTTCAGGGTGTCTGCTGACAATGATTTGTACTGCACCAGGATCACAATGGCTCAGCACAGCATAAACTTCATTAAGGGTTGTATTTTGTACTGAAGTTTCATTAATTTCAATAATTTCATCTCCACACCTAGAGAGATATTGAAGAAAAAGGAGAGAGGATGTGAACAAAAGAGATCTTCTCCTGACCTCATCTCACCCATGTGAAAACATACAAAAACCAAATTCATAAGGTCAACCTAATTAATTTTCTTACAGATTAAATCTTTCTGTCCTGTTACAGAAAATAGAATGGGAATGAGTTGGATGTCAAGGGGTTTTGATCTGACATGTTGCACGCAACCTCTGAGCTTTCTGCATGTTCAGCTGTGCACACTTGGTGTTCTTTTTGCAGCTCAGCTGCTGCTTCCACCTACACCTTCCTTCCTTCCTTTTCAGTTAACACTTCACATCTCATGTCTTTATATTATGTTAGTTCTATTTAAGGTCAGAAAGGATGTTATGTTTCTGCTACATATGTGAATAACCTGTTAAAAGAAAAATTCCAATGACAAACTATCAAAATCTGCTAAACTGGATCTTTATAGATGAAATCCAAATTTGGCTCATATGGAAACTGAGATTGCCTTGCTTTGCTCTAGTTCTCACACATGGTAAGAGCCTGACTGAAGACACTAATTTGTATCATGCAAATATAAAAATAATTTTAAACTACAGTTCTTTCAGCTAAAGTATTAGAGAGGAGGATTACAGAACACCTAAACTTAAATCAAAAATACTTCATGAAACTGCTGTGGTCTGTTCAATTTTCAATATGTTAAACACTACTAGTTGGTCAAAAATCTCTGAAAGTGAATTTCTACACTCTCACTAAAGCTCATTCCAGCAAATCTGTTTTTCTATTGGGCAAGAAGTGATAGAATTTGAGGAGAATTTTCAGGAAAAAAATCTAGTGTTTAAACAAGCCAAGTTATGCCATATGTTTAGGTTTTTCCAAATAGTTTCTCATTTGGAGATCTCTTCCAGTAGAAATGCTACAAGCTTGTCTTATACCTTCAAAGTTATCCTAGCTTGGACAAGAGGCAGAGATTTCACTGGGTTCTGTATTTCTTGAAATCCCACATATCCTGAAGACATGCTTCAACCCTGAGAATATCACATGTGCCTTAAACCCCAAATTCTCAGAAATCAATATTTCTTCCTGCCCAAATAGGTCAAAAATAAACCCATAAAACAGATCAATGAGGAACTTGTGGCATAAGACAGCCAGCCTTTCCCATCCTACCTGAGTCTCCCATCCATATGTGCCACTGAGCCTGGCGAGAGGGTGTGAATAAAGATCCCTGAAATACACTGGAAGTAAGGGATGCTACATAACCCAATTCCAAGGCCAACTCCTGGCTCTGAAAGAATCAATAATAATAAAAAAACTCCATAAGAAACAGTCATAGCAAACCATTGAAGAGCCTTCTTAAAAAATTAATCAAATTCTTTTTTCTGCACAAACCAGAACAAAAGTCTTGTTTTCATGATTGTTGCACATTCAGTATTTGTTGCTGCTTCCATTGCATTTTTCTATATCTTTCTATTGTTTTATTATGGGGTTGTTATGGGGGCTTTTGTTCCCCTCATGATTAAAGTGTAACAGACACAATGCAATGCAGGTTTATTTTGCAAAATAACTGTCGTTATAGAAGAATTCAAATGACTTTACAAGGAGACAGAATAGAAAAAAAATCAGGAGCTAAAATTAAGAAGAAAAACAAGCTAAAATTAAGGATATATGGCTGCTGTTAGCTATATCATTTCAGTCCTCCCTCTGTTTAATACAGCTAAAGACTTTTGTGAGTTAACCCTCTTTGCTCTGGACTGTCACTGATGTCAGATCCCATCATGTGTGTTTGGTAAGTCCCTGGTACCTCATAGAGGCTTTGCTTTGTTTGTTGCTCTGATGTTCCCACATTTAAAAGTTTATTTCATTGTGCCAGTGGTTGTTTATAAATAGAAGATGATGATGGTTGGAAAGGAGGTAAAAGAACTACAAGAAGATGTATGTACTTATTTCATTTGGTTTTAAGCCTTTTCAAGAGTGAAATTAACTGCTTGCATAATTATGGGTAAGAGCTGCACAGCCTGCTTAATAAGAGGCATTTGTTGGCAAGAGCTTTACTCTTTCCAAGTGAAGGATATGAATGGTACTCTAATGCTTGAGAGCAAAAAATCCTCAGTGATTGGCTCTTGAGGACAGATGGTGTTCAAAATCCTGCTGTTGATAGATACTTGTTAGCACTGACAGGTACAGAGATCTAATTTAGTCTATAAAAAAAACCTTAGTTCAGGAAAATAACCAGGTTTGTGAGGAAAGACATTCAGAGAGCAAATGAACAGTGGCTTGTCAGTCAGTGCTTTGTTGGCAGTGCTCAGTTAATGGCAACACTCACCTTTGTTTAGGGTAACTTCCATTATGACCCTGTCATTGGGCTTTGTAGGATTTAAGGAGAATGCTGCATTTTCTGAACTGAAAGAGCTGTTTTCCTTGGTTATGCATGTGCTGGAGCTCAGTGACTGACACAAGAGGGGTGACTGACAGCTGGAAGCAGAATGAGGTGTGCTGAAGCTTGTCCTGACTGTAAGTGTCAGAAGACCCTTTTTGGCCTGCTAGAAAGAACAGACAGTGAGTGAATGGGTTGAGCTCACATGCACATTGTGTCTAAAACCAGAGATGGTTCTGGAGGGGAGAGTACATAACCTTAAATTTCTGCAAAGCGTCATAATGTGTTAACCCATGCATGGATTCTCCATTCAGTTCCAGGATTTCATCACCTGTTTGGAAAGAGAAAAAATTATATTACTATTACTGTATTGTGCAATAAGTTACATGGTAACATACATGCACTCCAAAGGACTCTTGCAAAAATAGATGCAGGTGTAAAAGGCACTTAGGGCTCATTTCAGCTTCAATCTGTCATTCAGCGTCATTTTTTGGGAAGTAGGAAAAGGGAGAGAAGAGGCATTTCCCACCTTCTTGTAGCCTTCCATCAGCAGCAGCAGCTCCACCAGGAAAGATGGTTTTGACATAGATGCCTATTGGTCCATAAATGCTGTCTTTACCACCAACAATACTGAAGCCCAAACCCTAATTTATAGAAGAAAAAGTGTGTGAGAACCCAGGTTCAGTTCTCAAACTCATTTGCATTACAGCTCTTCTACATTACCTACATGGGCAGTATTGTCAGTGGAGTAGTATAATCCATGAAAAATAGTCAATCACATTCCTGTAGTAAGAGTAAATGGGAATTTCTGCAGAATCCACTCATGTTTTGCTTTTTGTTTGCTCCAGTCAATTAATTCACTATTATATGCACATAGGAAGGTGTCTAAATTATTTTTAATTTTTTTTCTTGGATATGAATTAGCAGCCCAAAAGTAGCAAGTGCAGTCACTTCTCTGCACTTTGCAGATCACATTTGTGAGATGAAGTAAAACTCACAGTAAACCAAGAGAGCCAGTCTTACCTTCCCTTGTCCTTTCATCAATACAATGTTTGAAATCACTGAAGCCTGTGAGCCACAGGATGTGTGCACAAGTTGTGCTGTACTTAGGGATCTAGATGGCCTTGAAATTGCCTGTGAACATTAAAAAAAACAACAAAACCCACAATTTTCTTTTATGCATAAGCAGAAATTCTTGAACATACATTGCAGCAGCTTGTTTATTTGAAATTTTCTTCCTTATAACTGATGGTACTAAAAATTCTTTTTAAAAAAAATACTTTCTCATTTTCATAAGCCATTTGTTATTGAGAAAATTGCTGCTCACTAGGGATTAAATCTGACAAAAATTAGGATGTTGGTCCTTGAAGTGATGAAATGGTGTAGAAAGATATATTTGTGCTCTGCCTTGAGTCCCCATGCCAAAACCCCATTTGTGGTCATTAGGGGACATAAACTAGTATTATCATTTTTGCTTTCAAGAACTAGAATCAAGACATTCAAAATCTTTCTTTCATCTTATGACTAAAACCTTTATCTTGGCACATACCAAACCTGTTTTCAGCATTTTTCCCAAAATATGAATTTGTGCTGGATTTCCTAAATTCAGCCTCTGAGATTTGCCCCATGTTAATAAACTTTTAATGAAAACCTCCTATTTCAACATGGAATTTGGTATTACAAGATAATTTAAGCACTGACAGAAGTCATTACCCAAAGCTAACTATGCATGAAGTTCAGCGAGGTCAGAGTTAATTGCACTCATTACACATCTGAGAGAGTTCAACACTTTTTTTTCTTTATGCAGCAAAGTGAAACTAGCAGGTGTTGAAGAGTGAAATATCAGCCAAAATTATGGCTTCTGAATATGTGAGTCTCAGTTTTGACATGAAAACCAGATTATCTACTCAACATGGGACTGAGAACAGGATTAAGAGCTCAACAGGTATGCAACACCAAAAGCATACTCTCCAAAACGTATCCCTCTGTCAGACCAGGGTGACTGTTTATTCTGGTATGGGTCTTCTGAATCTGAAACAGGAAATTTTCAAATTTCTTTTGCTTCTGTGTAAGAAGGTGTATTTTTTATTTCTGTTTGTGGTGGGTAGCAATACCCAAAGCCAGGATGCTGCCAAAGAGCCTCTTCAAACGGGCAGGGCGTGCCACACAGGAGCTTTGAGGAGAAGGAAACCCAGTGAATCCCCGAGGACCTGTCTGTGCACTCTGGTGTGGTTTGGTTGGGGTTTGTGCTCTGTTTGCAGCCTCCTTATTCCTGCTAAAGCCTTGGGTCCCCCAGGGTGTGTGATGGGCCAGGAGAAGGCAGGGAGGAGCAGGGAGGGAGGTGGGAGCTGAGCGTGAGCAGCTTTGCCTCCATCTCCTCCTCCAGGTCTGAGCCTGGGGACCTTTGGCCATAAATACCCCAAACCTGTCCCAGCCTCTGATGGTCACTTGGCATCCATCTGGAGAGCACAGAAGCCAGTCTCCAGCCTCCGTTAACAGGTGTTTAAATCTGTCCCTTTCAGTGGGGACCATGGTGAGTCCGTACCCGCTTGTGGCCATGGCTGGGCCAGTGCTGGTGCAGAGGAGGCAGAGTGACCATGGCCCTGGCAGGGCCTGCAGGGCAGAGGGGATCTGGCATGGTCATGCAGAGAGCCCTGCTGGGCACAGCGCCCAGGTGGCTCCGTGGCACTCACCGGGGCTCTCCCTGCAGGGCAGTCCAGCTGCTGTGACAGCGACTTTCGGCCGGCGTGGAGGGCGGGGGGCTGGCGGTCCCTGAGGGGCGCAGCGCGGCGGGGCGCGGGGCCCTCCAGCGCCCCGGCCCAGAGCGGGCTGGCACCTGCCGGGGCCAGAGAGAGCCGCGTTACTCACAACGCTTGGGCACCTTGCACAGGCCTCTTAGGCAAATGTTACTCAGAAATGTGTTTCCCTTTGTAAATATCTTTGTGAAGTAATTGATGTTTTCAGTTGTCATTTTGGTGACAGAAATTAATGTTAAATATAGTAAAAAGCATGCATTCCCTACCAAAAAAGTGTTGGCCTGTTTAGAATACACCATAAAGAAAAGCCCCAAACCATAAAATGCAAACCTTATGCACCAAACCTGGCTGCAGGATGTTGTGCATACAGCAGCTGATGATTTTATGCATCAGCAATTCTTAGCTAAGGATCCCAGAATAAATTTGAACAACAGTCAACATTTCTTTTAGCGCCATAGTGCCATCACACAATGGTGATCTACTGTGATCTGCACCCTCTGAGTATCACAAGAAAACAGATTATTGCTCTGTAACTTACTGGTGGAGTTACTGCGAGTCCGCTGGCATGCAGCCTTACCGTGCAGAAAACCATTCTGTATTTCCAAAGGCCTTTCCTTACGTGTTGGTGTTTCCTAAAACAAAAGAACAAAAAACCAACAAACAAAACCCATTGCTATGCAAAAAATTTCCAAAGTGATCTATTCTTAAAAAATAAATTTCTTCTAATTTGGCTTGCACAGATTTCAGCCTAAATTAAAAAAAAAAGGAACAAAATTCATTATTTAAAATAAATAGGAGGATAAAGGAGAATCAAGCTCAAAAGTTTGCTATAAAAATTATTATAACAAAGTAATAAAATAGAAATTGATTCAGGTCCTTAGACAAAGTGAACAGAAAATTAATTGGACACCCCCAGTTGGTCCAGACAGATCAATAGCTTGATGGATGGGTAAGAAATAGCCATGCTTGTCTAATTTCTGGAGGTAGCTCATACTTTTCAGGTACTCAAGCACCTTAGGGATGTGTTGCATTCAAGAGGAAAATTCTTAATCCCACCTATGCAATGATGGATAGGTGTCTAACTTCTGATTCAGAGGGATGTTTTTTAGTGAAAATACAATCTGAGCATTTACAAACCTCTGAGGACTAAGTTTAAAAGCTTTCAAAAAAATCAGTACCTTCCAGTGGGAATCTCCTGTTGCTTGTGAAAATATGGCCCCTAATTCTAGCATTTAAAAATTTGTCAAGTAAACATTCGGCTTTCTAAATGCAGGTTTTTAGAACTGTTGGAAAATAAGTACATGATCACATCTGAATAACAGTTGGTATTAGGAATAATTTCTCGGTGGTTCCTTCAAGTCCTGATTCTGATCATGTTTCCGTGAGACAATTATTTTGATCCTGAGGGAATCCCAGTTAAAGGAAGAACATTACTAAATACAGACACCATATGGAAACTGATATAAATAAAATAAAATGCCAAATTTTTGCTCAGTGTTACTCTGCAGGAGCTGAGACAGGAGCAGTGTCAGAGCACATTGAGGAGTTCTGTTTGGAGATACAAGACCTACAGAATGCTAATTTTCCTCTTGGACAGCAGGTGGGGGTATTGCCAAGTAGCAAAATGCTACTAGCGCTTTCCAGTCCCATCCCCTAGGGAACTCTTCAGAATAAGAAATACGGAGCAGATCCTTAAATATTAATTTTGAAAATTATTTTGTAGTGTTTCTCTTGCCAAGCTGGCTAGCTTGAAAAGTCTTTGCTATTAACTGTAGATCCTAGATTCACAGAACTACATTTTTACAGGGCCTGCTCTCTGGTTCGTCTGGGATTCATAGATCTTCCCTTAAATCCGTTTCTGCCTTTCTTCATCTTCAAAATGGAAAATGAACATTGGCAAGCTGTGTGTTTCTAAATGAAGGGCTTGAACAGCCCTTCTAGAGCTTCCCAGGGCCTTGGCCTCCTCACAGCCTCTGTTTATCTGGGAAAAAGCTGTGCTGAAAGTCACCAGAGTCTGACCACAAGAGGTTTTGGGTTTTGTCAGGAAAGGCAAAACCATCTTCAAATGTCTGATGAACAAATTCCTTCCTCTCTAAAGTAAATGTCCAGTCACCCCACAGTTGCTCATGCTTACTTTGTGAGCCATCATGATGTTCACCAGCCGTGTTGTTGGGGGAATGAGAGACTCAACCTCCTTTCTGGACAGGTCTTTCAGTGATTGTTCATTTAGTGCTAACAGTTCATCCCTTGGGCTCAGGCAATCATCCCTTAAAGGAAGAAAAGAAACATTTCTATATTATTTCACACAGAATAATATGTCCCAGTTCCGTGTGCTACCTGTCTCGCTATCTGAGGAGTCAACTGCAATTCTCCCTTTGCCTTGACCTCGGCTGCCATGAGGTGCCTGAGTGTGTGATACACCCCATTCCCTGCTAGGATTTTTCCCTGTTGCTGCTCTCTTCTGCCTAGTCCTGCTGATCACTGGCTGCCTGATGATCACACAGCTGACATTCAGGCAAGATATTCCTCCCTTCTCACTATCTTGCACTGAAAAATTGACCAAGGACTACATTTACTTCCTGTCAGGAACCTTGGCTCACATTGCTTTCCATGGCCTTGTGGGACTGATGCCAGCCAACACTGCCCTTTAACAAGGGATCACCATTTGAGAACCTGTACACTCTCTCTTCTTCCAGGTTTTATTTCTTGGTGTAATTGAGCAGCATAGATCCCTGAGTGGTCGCAGTTTTATTTTTCTACAATCTTGACGTGTGTCTCCAACTGGAAGCAAGGTAAGGAATGATTCCCAGACGTCATTTCTTTTCTCTGGAACTGAACTTCAAGGCATAGCCTGTCACAAAAAGCTGGTTGTGCAAACTCTGTGCAAACAAATGTCTCTGTAATAACTTGCTAACTCCTCATGTACTGTACCTGTTTGCTGGGCCTTCAGCAGGCACGTGGCTGCCTGTTAACCCTTTCCAGAAAGATGCACATCTTGGACTCCTGGAGAGCTTGATTCCTGAGCTGCTGTTCCCTGATGTGGAACACAGCCTGCAGATGCAGCTGTCCTGATCCAGAAGATGAAAGGTTGCATGAGCAAAAATGTACTAAAGCTGATAAAAGTTACTTACACTTAGTCTGAACCTTTTTAAGAAAGGCTTAGAACCAGGTTGCCTCCCAGGAGAACAGGAGCCTTTAACACTGTCCATTTGAGAAAAAACAATGGTGTTATAGAGTCAGTGTTTTATTGAGTCAGAAGTTATTTTCCTTAGGACTTCAGTGGCTTCTGGCTACAAGAGAGAAGAATTACAATATAATGTCCCTTTGCATGAGGGGAAGAGAACAAATAACAGACTTTTCATAGTAACTGGGTAAACTTTGCCTATGCTAAGTATTGTAAGAATAGACAGGGAGGAAAATAAACACATGCCAGAAAATTAAATGCTCTGGAAAACAGAGGAGGTCTGAATGGAAAATAAGTAAAATAAGTGTATACAAAACACTAGAAGCTCCACCCCTGCTGCTGACTTGTTAAGTGGGGGCAGGGGACCAGAGAGGTCTGTAGCAGTGGAAAATTTTTTGTCCACTCCAGACTGGTTGAAATTGCTGTAGTCTGCATTGCATCTGGAGGACTAATTGTAAGCATATCTTTAATGCAGTTATGAATCATTAACACAGGGCCATTCAGAAGGAGAAGTAGTGCTTTGAGACTTACATGGAAAGCAAAGAATGGAGCAGCTAAGCACAACACATTTGACTAGGAAATACACTCCTGTGGCACAAATGCGAACACCTAAAAATTTAAAAGATAAGAGGAAAGCTGGCAAGTTAGCACACAATTTCTTTTCCATTTGCTTAGTATTTCTCCTGACTCAAGAGAATAATTCATTTCTCACTTATTCTGCTCCCAACTGAACCCACCTCCTCTGCCCTCGCCAGCCTCTCCATACTCCACAAAGTGAAGAGGGCTCTCAGTGTATCCTGGATCCAGGCTTGTTCCCAAGACATTTGTATGACTGAGGTATAGATTTCTGAAGGGGAGGCAAATTTCATATGTTAGGACAGGCCACAAAACATAACAGTGGTCAACTGTCTGTGTTGCTCCCAGGGCCCCTGGTCAAGGTGGCATCAACTATTTCCAGTCATCTGTAGTCCTCTGAGAGCCCAAGGAAAGCTGTGTAGCCACTTTCACCATCAGTAGGGCTTCATTTCTGCCCTAGGCAGAGTTCATCCTGAGGATGAGAATCATTGCGCTGCTTCACCAAAAATCAATAGGCTTTGCATCATTCCTGGCTGACAGCAAACACAAAATGCAAATTACAGCAATGTCAATAAAGGTCATTATCTTTCAGGCTGACTGCCGAAGCCTGGCTCTCATTCTGAAACCTGCCAGAGTAAATCTAAAGCTGTGAATTAATGAAATATTTAGCTTGGGGCCCTAGGCTGAATTCAGTAGGTAATGGATAAGAGCTATACTTGTATTGACTGACTCGTTAACTCTGTGGGTTTGCTTACATTCCAGATTGTCTGCCTTTGATGAGGAGTGTCTGAATTTTACGAAGCCTTTTTTGTTCATGAAGAATTTTTCTGGTGAGTAATATGTTGGTAAGGATATAAGCATGGACAGAGTTCTATCTTAAACCAGTTGACTTGAACTCTAATATTAGTTTTGGAGCTTTCATATTTACTTTTCACCCAAGATAAATATCTTGGGAAATACTTACTTGAAATCAGGATTACATTATGTTCTTTTTTTTTTTTTTTAATCTTATGGCAGTTCTTCGAGGTCTTCGGCACAGTAACAAAATAAAGATTAACATTCTGATGCCTTAAAATTTGAGATCTTGAGTAGCAAAAAATGGGACACATGCCAGGCTGGAAATTCTGGGTTGTATTAGGACATCCATGTGAAACATCACCAAATCAAAACTGATATGAAGATTTTTCCAAGAACTGTAAGTTGCATGCACTTAGTCACTAGGAAAGTAGAGGTTAAATCCCTTGCACACAGCAGAAAAATCCCAGGAACAATTTTTGTTTATATTTGTAGTCATATTACCCAGTTGGGCTACATTTCAAATTAGCTCCATGTCTCAATCATTGCTGCAATTCATTTAGGTGAATTACTTTAAAAATTAAGTTTTTATTGGTCTATGGACATGTGGCAAATATCGCTATGTTGTCAACATCTGTATTTTTTGGGTACTGGATATAGATCATTATATTCATATCCAAGTTATTGCAACATGACAGAAAATTAACAAAAGCTGTTCTTCAGAAAAATAAATGTTTGACCAATTCTTGTGCCCGCAGTCAATTTGCTTTGGGTTTAGTTCTTTAATATTATTTTTCCTGTCTCTGATTATTTTATGCATAGAAATACTGCTGATGGTTCCAAGAGTAAAGACAGTATTTATTTTTACATGCTTTTCCTTTTTAAAGTGTTCTGTTTCTTTTGAAAGGTGATTTGTAGGTCTGAATACAGTGAATACTGAAATATTGAAAATTTGCTAAAAGAAGGTTGTCAGGTTTGAGATGGGGGCAGGTGGATCCTAGGTCAACCTTCTCTCTTCATTATTAGAACATATATTTAAACATATATTTCTGCCAGTGAATAAACTCTCTGCTTTGTCTTCCAGAACTTCAGGACACTTAGGAAACTTTTATCTACGTTGTAAGTTCCACTCAAAGCAAAATTTGTATTTAAACTGAATCTGCTTGGCTGAAAGATAAAAATTAAAGGAGTTTAAGAGCCTTCTTGAATTTTCCACAGGTGAAAATAGATTCTTGTGTTTTGTTCTGGAAAAGTTATTTTTACATCCAGGCCAACACTCTCTTGCTGTTCCCATTTTTTGTCATCCAAAATGCAAAGCTTCTGAGGATGCTTTTTATCTGCCATTTAAAAGATTCCTTTTTCCTTCATGCTTTCATTAGACATTTCTAACCCAGAGTTCCATCCCAAAACATCTAATTCCAGATGTTGTTTAGAAATAAGGGTAACCATGGCATCTGTGGAAAACTGAAAAACTTTTGTGCACTCTTAAAGTAAGACACAGTAGTTAGATTGTCTGAATTGAAATGTTATACAAGGCTAGTTCAAGTAAGGTCTTGGACTCAGTTAACCAAGTGCATGACAATGAGCTAATTGACTGCTGGTTTAAAAAAAAAAAAAAGGAAAAATAAAAGGAAAAATATATCTAACTGCAGTACAATAATGTATTAAAATATTTAGTTTTTCTGGTCTTTCACAGTCCTATGACTGTGAAATGGCTGGGATTTCTGAGGGAATATGGTCTTTGGGGATTTTCTTCAAGGAGTAATTTTTTTCTGCGTCAGTTCTGACAGAAAGAGCCAGAGTCTCTCTGGCATAAACTCACCCTGCTGGCTCTGACGTACCAATGCCTTAGTCTTTTAAAAATATTTATAGTAGATGTAATTCATTTTCCCAGCAGCATATTCCCTTTGAAACCAGTAAAATGGCAGAAGCTGGAAAGCCAGGATGAGGCAAGGAGCAGGGCATGAGACCAAGTTTTGTCCTAGACTGACAATTCAGCACATCTGATGTTACAGAAGGACCTTTCCCCCATCATCTGCCCTTTGGTGTGTTTTTCTGGGAGCCTTTTCTGGCCTGCATTTTGCAGCACATGCTGTATTAATGGAACAGGTCCTTTCCCAGGATGACCTGGTGATGTGCACCAAAAGCAAGAAGGCTGGGCAGACAGAGAGAAGTGTGAAAACTGAGGAGGACACAAATATCTAAATAAATGCAGTCTCTTATCCTGGCTTTGGTTTTCCATCCTGCCCGTGGGCTTGTGTTTGAGACATTACAGTCTGTTGCCATAGCACTTGTCCTGGTACCAAAGGGCCAGCTAACTGGTGTTTGCATCAAGGCAAGTTAATAAAATTATATCCTGCTGCTGACCAAAGTAGAAAAATTACCTTTTGCCTTTTCCCTTCTTCAAGCAGAGAGTCAGGGACTAAAGGAAAAAAGGGTGCAGAAGTTTCTAGAAGCAAGTAGAGCCATGCAGTCAGGTCACCTTAGTTCCCATATTTATTTCATCTGAATTCAGCCCTTTTCTAGTTTATTCTAGATGCTATTTCAACCCTGCTACCAGCCCCAGTGGTAGCTCTCAGTGCTTCCTAGGGTTTTGGGGGTGTTGGGAAGATGTAATGGAATGCTTCTTGGGGTAGTAGAAGGGCTTCTTGTAGCAGGTCTCACACTCAGCACAGCCTGCTGTTCTCTGAAGGAGCTGATATCATCTCTTCCTGCCCAGTTCTCCAAATGGAGTGATTTCATTCTGAGCAGGCAAAGACATCTTCCACAGTGTTTGCTGTGTCTGTGCACAGAATATCAGATACTGCTTACTATTTATTTGGTTTCTTTTCTTTCAGGCCATGTGGAAATTGCTGATTTTGTGAGAAGCAAACTGTAAAGGAGATCTGCTTGTTTATACAAAGACCAGCTGGCAGTCCACCATACCACACCAGACCAAGCACACCTCATCTCAGAAAGTGTCTGAACAAGTGACACCAGGGTAACCCTGAGCCTCTAGACACAGCAAGGAACAGTCAGTGTAAGTGAATAGTGGGTCAGAGAAGCCAAATGAATTAAAAGACTGTTTATCTGCTCTCATTGCTGACAGAACATTAGAGGAGGAAAAAAAATACCTTTGTTATTTAGTCCTGCAACACCGATTTGCTAATAATTTATTGCTTATGGTGAATCCCATGCAGTCAATAGAGTATGGCTCAGAGAGGCACTTAAGGTTTTCAACAGAAAAAAAGGAATTTGCATTTTGAATGCATTTTGGTGTTACAGGTTCCCCCTTGCTCTGGAGAAGAAATGCACAGGGAGCATTAAATCATGCAGCACTTTTAGACATTCTTCTCTCCTTCCTTGTGACAGCAATATTAAGTTGTTCAGTTCTGTGGGAGTTATTAACACCTTCAGAGTCACGCTTGGGGCTGGAGGTGCTGGAAAGCAGAAGAATAGTGGAATATCCTCAAGAACACCACAGAAAGAATGGAATCAATTTTCTTGAACAAAGGCAAGGATTCTTCAGCTCTGAGTCACACATCATGAATTTCTGAAGTGTCACATTTAGATGGAGGAGAGAGAATTACACAGGGACATGAAAAAATGCCTGTTTGACTTCTTAAAGAGAGAAGGCTTAAGCTTTGTAAGACATGTGGTACAGGAAGATTGTTCTGACAGGCTTCTGCCTGGAAGGTAGAGATCACTGGTTTTGTACTCCAGGGAGAAAGCCTCAACAGCACAGGACAGGGTTGGTATGGCTGTTACCATGTTCATCCTACTTAGCAAGCCAAGACTTTAGAATCACTCATTGATCCATGACTCTGAAAGGTATGGAAGATTAGCAAGTAGCATTTGAAGAGGTTTAGATTGCTATGAGAGCTCTGGAGTGGGAATTTTATGGTACTCATAGTCTACAGCAGCACTAAGCAACCCAAATGCTGCTGTGAGGGACTGAGCTGCTGATTAATTTATGTCAGCATCTGACACATGTTCTTCAGTGACACTGATGCTTCTGCCTAAGGGTGGATTTATATCCTTAGCAGCTCTATTTTATATGTGCAAAGGCATTGTGGGAGTTACCGTGTTCCCCAGATCCCTGTTTTAGCTGCTTGCCAGCTATAAAAGCAAACGATCTAAACTTCCAGTCTGAGATAAGATACTGAGGAGTTGCATGTGGGTATGGATCACAGCAGTTATTGGAGCCCTGCACTCTCAGGAGATGTGCAAGGAAATGGATTGTGGCAGCTGACACACACCTAAGTGCTTCAGCTTTTGAAAAGATGGGGGAGTGCACAAAGTGCACCTGCACTCACTGAGACAGCAGCAGGCTGCATAAGGACTGTTTCCAAAAAGGAGGAGTTGGCTTGTTTTTTCAGGGGACTGAGTGAGTTTTGGGACTTGGGTATTGTTTTCTGTCAAAATGCAATAGCAAGTTGGTTTGGTTTTGTCTTCCTGCTGGGAAGACAAGGGTGGAAACCACCCTTTGCCAAGGGTGGAAACACCTTGCATTCATCCTGCTGCAGTCTTTGTGATGCTGGGCATGCTGTGGTCATTATCAAGGGTAAGGGGAGATTCTGATTTTCAGTACCACTTGTGCCACTGTGTGTTAGGACACAGATGTCTAATTTTAGCCAATACATATTTTATTTTATATAAAATAAAATAAAATATACAAGAAAAACTATTTAGGTGAAAGAATCAGTTATTTCAGATAAGCATGTATCTGCACAGATAAAAGGAATAAGGTAATAAAGGAGATGCCAAGATGATAGTTGCAGTGAGGTCCTTTTTACACATGACAGCAACAGGTAGAGAGAAAGTGGAAAAATTATCCTACTGAAAGAACTTTCTAAAGCCATCAAAAATATATTGCTCAGACTGAAAAAATGTTCAGATTGTTAGGGTTCACATAGCTGATTAGAGAATAACATTGTAATATGAGGCTCTTAGACTTTTCACATCTCTAGGAAATGTGACATCTCTGGTGGTTTTAGAGCCATCACTACCTTCTTCCTGAATTAGAGGGAAAGAGCATCTGCCTACTGAATCTCCTGTGTCTGACAGTATTAACATAATTCATGCTTGCATGACTTGGGAGATATCATGGTATCACACTACAAGAGCACTTTGCTACAGTGACAGGTTTATATTTTGAGCTGAAGAGTCTCTTTCAGATAGAACACACCAGCTGTACTTGTCTGAACACTGATAGTGGCCTAGAGGCACTGATTTCAGCAGAGTGCTACAGCACAGCAGGGAAGCCAGTATATTTTCATGCCTTTTATGCAGAGCAGGAACACTACAGGTTCACAGGTTCTGAAAAAGCCAAGTAGAACCCTAAGTTCCTGAGAAATTAGGAACTACTGCAGCAGGAAACATTACAATACACAGCACGAGTTGCCTACCTTGGTGAGGAACTTTCTTCTTGTGTTGTTGCAGTTCTCATTTGCTGCAGCTTTGGACTGGAGAGTGCTGGTGACCACACGTGGAGGATCAGGTGGGCTGTCTTCTGCCTCTGATGTGCATGGCAGTTGAGTTCTGGGGCAGCAGTCAAAATCCTCTTGACCCCAGCTGGTAGAGATCTCAAAGGGATCAGAGCATTTCTCATCAGGACTTGACCCATCATCGCTGGTTTTGGCATTGCAGAGTATGAGTGATCTTGAAATGGAGCGAAACTTTCTTGACTTCCTGTTCCCAGCGTTGTTCTTTTGATCCATCTTCAGAGAGCTGCTGCTCTTTTTCCTATCATTCTCCCATTTATGTGGCATGATACTTTCAGTAGTTTTCTCTGCTTCTGTGGTGCTAAATATCCTCCAGGAAAGGAAATATAAAAGTAAGTTGTAATATACCCCACTTTCTCCCACTTAATAACCTACGCTACTGGAAAGCCCTAATGAATAAATCGAATCAAGAGAGCCTTTCAGTCTGAGAACAGCCACGTGATATCTCATGACTTGCTAATTCTGCTTCTGTGCAGAGCTCTCCTAGATCCTCCTTCACCTTTTCATTCTCTTGCCATGCTACCCAAGCAGAGTGGAGTGCTTTTAATAAATGTTTGTGATACTGCCATTGTCTGCTTGCTTTGGGCATCTGCTGAATTTGCATGTTGAAATCCCAAATTGAAAAGGAAGATACTTTAAAAGCATTACTCTATCCTCCTAATATTATTTGGAAAGAAGAAGCTCCTTCTGAAGTTTGATTCATGAAACCACTATAATTCAAAGAAGATTAATCAAATTGTCAACTCTAAATTCTCTGCCTGGCACATCCGAGTTGTAAGTGGTTTAGCAAAAGTCAATCTTAGCCTTGAGAGAGTAAGGAATGTCAGGCTGCCATAAAGCTTCCACCTTTGCAAACCAGAACTCACTTAAGACTGTGCATTTAAGAGTAACAGAGGGATCCAGTGAAGCACTTAAGCTGTGAATATCTGATTAGAGATTGAATTCTATAAGGAGTACAGCTCCAGTACATCAATCAAAAAGTGTCCTATTACGAAATGGTTTGTTGCAGCACATGATTCAACATATAAAATTAAGGTAAATTGGAAAAAATATATACAACCAAAATATAGCAAAACTTGGAGCTTTTGTAAAATGAGTAATGTAATGAGCATTTTAAGATAACAAAGTGGTTAAAACTCTCTCAAAAAAAGCTTTCTAGAAATGCTTTGGTAGGTATATGTCAGCACTAAAAATTTGACAAGAGGATGTCTAAATTAATTACTTTGACTGTCTCGCCTAAGTTTTATCATAACATTTACTACACAAACTTTTCTATTCTCCTCACAGGACTAAACTGATGCTAATGTTGCCATTCTAGAGAAAATACCAATTGAAATGTAAGTACTTGCATAAATCAAAGATGCTACAGGTGTTATACACAAAACTGAAAATCAGTGTAATTTGAAAAGCACTTCTCAGGTATCCTATCGAGAGAAAAAGTTTGTCCATTGTGCTCTAAACTGGGTTGTTGCATTTGTTTTTTTCCCTGTTTCTATGCAGAATTAAGTATATATATGTATATATATATGCACTTTGTACCTGAAGTTCCACTGATGATACAGAAAGAAAGAATGCAGATTTTCTAAAGGCTCCTCACAGCCACGACAATAAACACAGGCCTACAAACTCAGACCAAGCCAGGATAATAAATTCAAGTCAGCATGGTAAGAAAGCTGCAGGATTATTTTTCTTGGGGTTTTTTTTTTCTTGTACAATTAAACAGGAAAAACAAAAGCAGATGATAAACACTATGCCACTGAGCATCTGCCTAAAGGAGCTATATGGCATTGCTGGAGAAATCCACAGTTCAACATGAATCTAAATTTGCTTGAATTTGTAAAAATAAAACAACTTTCAGGTGCAGCAGCGACATCCCAGGGAGAAGGATGGCTTTTTGTGCATTCTTTTCTGGTGGTTTTGGAATAGGTAATGATTCTACAGCTCTCCATCATATTTTCTATCACACCAGTCCTATTATTGCTGAGCCCTTATGTCTCTTTTCCCAAAACAAAATCCCTAATTCTTCAGACACTCATTCCCTGATTATTGGAAATCCAGGGATTTCCTAGCAAGACACTGTTTCAGGGCAAACTTTGAAAGTAGCCAAAAAATGCCAAGGTTCCTAAAGCTGCTGTGCTTTCTGCCCCTCTCTGTGTGTCTTGGGAATCCTCTGTTCCCATGGGAGTCTGACCCCAATGGATTGGAGCAGGGGGATGGAAATCACTGGGCTCCCAGCCTCCCTGACTTTGGCATGAGGGAAGCTTTCAGGGTCAAACTGGACTTGCATATTCTCCTTTCCCTTCAATCCACAGAACATTCTACTTTTTTCTTTTTTTCAGAGTAGCCTCTCTTATGAATGAAGAGTTTGGTGTGATTGAGAGCTGCAGCAGCACAGCCACACTCTCTTCCTGTGACACAGAGCACACGAATGTAAGGTTTGGAGATCTTGTTTGACTTTTTAAAAATGCACTTAGTGTTTTGGTAAGCCTAAAGCCTTAGTCTACCATCATATACATGAATTAAATTTTTTAACTCGGAAATCCCTGTTAGCATCTCCACTGTATTAGGAAATTAATCTTGTTAAAGCCTATGATGTTGTGTTCCCTGTATGTCTAAATGTAAAAATGCAATCTGGCCCATTAGACCAGATTGTGGAGTTGAAAAAGAAAGAATGGCTGGGCTGAAGAGAATTTCTGCAAGTCTCTGCTCTCAGCACCTGGGTAGGAAGCAACAGAGCTGGAGGTGAGTGGAATGTGCCTCACTTGAAAATCTGCTATAGGGATCAGTGCTTCTTTTGTGATACTGGCAATTGCTATTAGAGACTGGTAACACCATCACAAATGTTCCCAAGCTGCACATTCAGACATAAACAATCCTGCCTGTGTGGGGAAACTAAAAGAAAGAACACTTTTCATTCAAGTATTTCAATTTTGTACAAACATTAAACACACTCTTACTTTTCTCAAAGAGGAAGAATTTTAAAAGAGCTATTAAGCATTTGGATAAGCAGAGGACTTGATAGCTTAATGGTCAGAACACAGCTCTCTGGAGACTGGCATGCTAGAATGAAGTCCTTTCTTGATCTGCCTGAGGCTAGTGGGCTTAAGGGAGAACTGCCATCAGTACTGAATGTCCAAGAGGTGCCTCTCTGGCTCTGCTACACATCTGGGATGCAGGGACCATTGAAGCACCTGTTGAAACAGGGAAGGAAACACGGGTCTAAGTACATCCTTCTTTCCCATCCCCCTGTAATGCTCCTGAGGAATTTTATCTTATGCAGAGAGAACTCTTTGCCCTGCTCCATCAGCTGTTTCCTCCTCCCCCGCCCCCATGAGAGCTCCATCCACTCAAAGACCAAGTTTAACCCTGAATGATTTACCTAATCCCACAGTGAGACAGGGGCTGATGTGAAAATAAACCCACCAGAACCAAAGACTTCCAGTTAAATACTTGCTCTTGCTACAAGTATTAGATCACAAGTCCTAACTAAGGCAACATTCTTTCCAGAGCTGCTGATTCAGGGTTGCATTAAGTGGCAAAAATAAAGAAGGTATCAAAAACATAGTCTGTAAGTTTTCCAATAGAACTATGCAGAAATATTATTTTACACAGCATACAATATCACAAGTACCAGAGAAGCTTTGTGATTCATTGCTATCTTCCACCAAATTTAATTTGAGATATTGATGGCATGGACAATTACTTCAAAGTCAATTCTCCAAACCATTCATCTTTTTCTCCAGTGCACTCACTGCTTGTCATTTTCTTTTGCCATTCTTATACCTCCAGCTTGCCTGATGGAAGCTGTCTGTGGTTTGTAATGCAAACCAAATGTTCCTTCTATGTTTCATTTTTTTTTCACCCCAAGCTTTATTTTTCCAGCCTTAAATCTTAAAAGCCCAAACTCAGTCTGTCTTCTGCAAACAAAATACATGATCTGAGCTGTAGCCATTTGGTTCAAATTTTTGGTTGGATATTAAACCAAGCATTTACAAGATACAAATAATTTGGTGTATCTCCCAGATTGAATGTGAATGCTCTGCTGTTAACCAGACAGTAGAAAATACAGGACTTTACTAGCAAGAACAAGATGAGTTTTACATTACCAAGTGCTAGCAGCATCCTCTTTTAATCTAGATCTTGCATCCTAATTTAATCTAGACCTTGTCATCTTACTCAGATTCATTGCTACGCAGTACTTATAACACTGAAGTGTTTCAAATGTCTAGGGTTTCCCCACACTAGGTAGAGCTAAAGATTTGGAAGTTTTCTAATAAAGAGTAAGAAACTCCCAGAGAGTAGAATTAAAAAATTATAATTAAAAAAAACCCTAATGGTAAAATAAAAATTTAAAAGGAGGAACTTACAACAGCGAGGCAGACAAACCTGACTCCTGCAGAAGGCTGTTCCTCTTCATAGGCCTGGCAAAAAAAGACAGAGTGAATAATTGAAAACACACTCTCCTGGTGCCACGTGACTCAGTTTCAGTAATTGTGCTCAGTACATTGGAACGGAGCTATTGTTTCCTAATTGAAGAAAATGTCAGCAAGGCTAGATAAACAAAAGCAATGGGATGCAGTTTTGGGGAAGCTGTTTCCAACAGGCTCCCAGCTACCCGGACATGGCAGGGCCATTTAAGGAGTTTGTGTCATTTGTTTTCACCCGTCACTCTCTGGCCCAAGGTTTGATGGGGTTCAGGCATGTTAAACCCACCTGAGAGGAGTTGGGGCAACAGCAGAGTCTGTGCTAATCCAGTGAAGGTTTTCTGTTGGAGGCTGAGATGGCAAGCATACTTCTTGTATTTTTCAGCTGATATTTTAACATTAAGCTAGTAGGAGTTTCATTGACAAATTCTGCTCCAGGAGCAAAACATAAGAGGTGCCACTTTTGAATGCCAGACCTCTCTATTGTTCACCATGAACACAATCTCTTTAACCAGTTCTTAAATACTTTCCCCTTTATGGGCTAGACTGCAACTTTGTGATCCCACCTGATCAAGGACTCCGAAAAGTGTGGTTTATCACACAGATCATGTCAGTCCCCACCTGTTGATCCTCAGTTGTGCTCAGACAGACATAATGAAATTGCTGCAAAAACCTGCTTGCTCTCAATGAAATTGTATGTTAAGATTCATAGGGTGTTTGTTAAATTTAAAATAATCTGTAAAAGAAAACATTGTATCTGAAACAGTTCATGTTAGTTTATTGAAATAGTCAGGCCTCTTTAGAGAGTTCTCACAAACCATAAATCTCATGCTTTTCAGGAAAATGTAATCATAAACCTCACCCCTTCTGGTCATAGAAATGGTCAATATGAGAGTGCTTAGACACCTGCTGTGCTCTGTGTTCTATGGCTTGAAGGTTCTGGTTTTATTGCTTTGTCACTAACCTTGCAAAGGAGGGAGGGGAATTACAGAAGGGGTTTAAAATATTGCACAGATAGGGGCTCATGTTTAGTGATCCTATGGCTTCTAGGAAAAACATGGACTGTAAAGACAAACATCTGTCCCATGAGAATTATTCCATACTGGGAGAAAAGGGGAAGATGAAATCTCTTCTCTGTACAGTGTCTACAGGTGTCCTGGAAATCTCTGTCAGTGATAATACAATTGTAGGCATTCTGTATTTTAAACATTTATGGAATTTGACATTGTTTTCCTAACATCCATGTTATTGGGATATTCTTTCCCCAAAGGAAATCTTCTCTAAAGGACAGAGGTTTTACCTGACTCACTGCTTAACAAATGACATGGAACATTAGCCAACTCTTTCAGAAGAACCAAGCCTTGGCACTGACTAGTGATCCACAATTATGAAGTAGCTCTCCTGGAAAGGAGGAGAAATAAGGAGCTGACTTTGTATTTTGGGAAACAGTTTGTCACTGTATTTGAAGAGAGACCACAGTGGCCTTCTACATAAAATGGGGTTTTATATGTAGTGCTAGTACTGTAAAAAAGAAATATCAGCAAGGAAGCAAAGCCACAGACTGTTTACCACTTTACTGTCTTTCACTACAACACACACATGTTTTTGTTTAGCAATAGAGAACTCATTCACACAAAATCTCAACAGTCCCTGAGTTCTGATCCAAGCTGATTGAGCTGGAAGCTCAAAAGCATTGGAAAGCTTGCTTTATTTCTTCCCATTGTCACATGCTTTTGCATTTCCTGACTATGGGCTGAATAATGTAGTCCCTAAGCCACTGGGAGTTTTGTTCATTCCAAGTCTGGGCTTCTGCCAGGGCCAGCAGCAGAAACATAAATATCACAAGGAGGGGCTGTTTTTTCATGTTGCTTTACTCTAACCTTTTCAGTTTTTTCCATCTTCTCTGTGCAGTAATTGTTCAGTGCCCAGTGGTGAACAGAAAAGCAGGTTTTTAGAAGCCATGAGGAAAAGGAGAGGGAGAACCTCTACTGTGCCTGCCTCTTGTGTTAATGGTATGCTTTGATATTGGATACTGTGGTCAATCTTCATTACTTAGCTCAAAGGTATTATGGCAGGAAAAGGGCAATGAACACTGATCAGAGACTGGAATTTTGTATTAAAAGATTGAAATTATGTGGACTCTCCTATGCAGAAAGGAACTACATTGATAAAAGTTTATGAGATAAAAGGAAATATAAGGCAAATCAGTGTGGTTTCTTTATTTCCTTCTCATGTGAAGGACAGGAAAAGAATGTGGTAAAATAAAGAGTGTTCAAACAAATAAAAGGAAATACTTAAAATCTAAACCATAATGAATGTGTGGAACAAGAAGGCAGCAGAAATCATGAACACTTTGAAGTTAGCTGTTTTGTCTTTGATTTCAGTCAGACAGAAATTTTACCCCAAGAGGTGAATTGATGAAAATATATATCTGTAGATAAAGGGAATAGCATACAGAAGGTGCAGCAACTCCTGCTCCAGAATGAAACTCAAACAATGCAGTTTACAGACAGAGTAATACTCCTGCCATAGGATAGTTACCATAAAATGGGATAACTCTTCTGATGTCTGGAGTTAGTATCTATTGGCAGTGGGTAAAGGAAAGAGAAGAGCCACTGCACTCAATAGTTATGGCAATTCTTCTCTTTTGCATGACTGAAATCAGGATGTGTCTGGAACTATAGCAGATACAGGAGCTGATCCCTCTTTTCTCCAAATTATTTTCCACATACACAGGTTTGGGTTCTAGAGGAGAAATATGCAGACTATTCAGTACTAAATATTTTGCCTGTTGCTACTGGTGATAACCTTTTCCAAAAACGAATATATAAATTTAAACAGGACATTAGTACTGGGCAAAGCAGATCTCAGTAATGATGGAACAGCCTCAGCACTGATCTCCACCCAACCCCAAACACTGCTTGTGTTAATATGAAAGAAAGCCAATAGTTGGGACTGTTCAAGTTTTTATCCTGTCCTTACATTGTTCAGCAAACTGATAATTTACTTTTGCCTTAAACACAGCCACAGTTTTCACATTTGCCATGTTCCAGACTACAGTTTTGTTGCACAAGACAATCCATCCCCTCACTGCTGCTAAACCAGGCTGGATTAGTCATCTGTGTCTTGGGTTTCAGGACTTTCACACTGCCCTTCCATCCATGAAAACGTAGCTACCTGGCATGTTGAGTCACCATATTAGCCCAGCTAATCCAGTATCCTTATCCAGCAATTGTTTTAAAGGGATTAACTTAAAAAAAAAAAATCAAGATAGAGCTTGCTTTCAGGAAGAGTTTCTGAGTACCTTGGTAGAGTAGGGTGAGGTTTGTATATTATTCCAAAATGCTTGGACATATCATGATATGATATGGTATGATAGTCTTGTTTCAGCAGAAGTTACAGCTGCCCCATTTTGGATAAGTATTGCATAATGTTAAATTGGGTAAATCTCTTTTTAATTCCTTTCATTATTTAGTATGTAATTTATGCCAGGAAGCACAAAGATATTTTTTCCCTTCTACACATGAAATGAATCCTGTGTAATATAACTGTAATCTATCCATTTCTGGGTCCCATTAAGCTTTTGATTTCAAGAGTATGCACAGGCAATGAGTTTCATGTGTTACATATAAATGTACTTCCTTGTAATTGTTTGAAATTTGTTGCCTCTAAGATTTGTTCAGTTCTTGTACTATTCTCATCTTCATATCTTCATGGAATGCTTTTCTCATTGATCTCTGTACTGATGTCATCCTCTATCTTCTGCATACTTTTATCTTTTTGTCTTCTGCCCCTCTTTCCAGCTTCACACTGCTTTCATATGTTTGGAACTCCTCCTTTTGCTTCAGATCCTTTTGGAAAAAACTCACTTCCTTTTGTGAACTTTATTACCTGACTATTTTATGATGGTATCCAGCTCTGCAACCTCCTAGACTATTTTCAAGTGAATTGCTTTCCTGTGAATTAATAAAAGTTCCTAGACCTTGTCTTGCCAGAAGCATTTGTGCTTCATGACTTGCACTCCCACTCTGTGATTACTAACCTCTCTTGCTGCAGTGCCCCAGAGATGAGCACTAAAATACTGCTTAGATAGTTCCATGCAAGAGGGTCTAAGTGTACACCCATAAAAAGTATTTTTACCTCATCTAGAGAACATATCCTTGAACTCCATAAAGAATATGTTACTTTATGCATACAATGCTTTGTTTACAAAGTAGCCCATGTGATTTACATAAGTGATTGTGTTAAGAGTGTGTGATTGAAAAAGTACAGCACTATGAGTGTAAAGTTTTTTGGCTATAGCCATGGAGGGGTGCATGAGGCAAAAATTGTACCCTTTCAGCTAAGTTTGTGTGCTGTATTTTTATTGTAATATTTTTATAGTGTGCATATAGGGTATGTATGACATTATGCTGGGTTTTGAGAAACACTAAATATTTATGTCAGCTATGAAGTTGCTAAATATCTAGTACTGAAGGAAAGGTCCATCCCTTCTTTTTTTTTAAAACATTGACCAATACACAGTTTATAACTTAATGCAGCACCAGAGTAGTAAAAGCATTATGTGAGCTCTCCTGTATGGTGTCATTCAAATTTAAACAAATATTTTTAAAAGTTATGACTTTACCTTCCTTCCACATAATGCTCTTTTTTCATCTGACTTAGTATTTCCTTTAATTTATAGTTCCCTAAACTGTAGGCATACATAAAGACCCCTTTAGGCTGAATGAAAGGAGAATTATCAATAGCCAAACTATGATTTATAAGAAAAAAAACATAAGCAGCAAAAGAAAACTGAATTGACTCTACCTACAAAAATGATACAAACATTTTCTATTTATTTTTCATGAGTTCAGTTAAAAGGTGTATTTAGACCTGCCCTTTTTTTAACCCGTTATTGTGAAGTCACATTGGATTTTGTCATATTTGTTGCTGCTGCCTTCTTTACTTCTTGAACAGATGTGAATGAATGGAAGTACTGAAAAGGTGAATATACTTATTCCACCTGAGTACCAGTGGCAGAATTTACTCCATATTTCACACTCTGGTCCAGGCACCACTTGCTCCAGCAGCCTGATCTCAGGCTCACCAGAGTCTTGTCATCCCTTAGCACTTCACAGGTAACATGCATGGTCCTCTCTGGGTGGTTGGGTTGTCTGTTAGGGCTTTTTGAGGGGGAGAAGGTATTGCAGTGTTTTGAGGTGCTCTTATGGTTTGGTTTGGACTTTTTTGTTTGTTTCTTTGTTTTTTTCAGTTAGCTTTGTCAGTGATTGGTGATGAATTACACAACTTCGGTATTAGTGTCTGAATAAAATGACTTTACCACATTTGTAGAGTTGTCATTTTAAGCACAAGGTTTAAGCAGTAGCTATTTCTGATATTTGTCATCCCTAGAGCTTGGCAGAGGGAAAGCTACTTAACACAGGCTGCTTCTTAACTCTGCCTTAGAAAAGTCTTGAGGACCCTTCATATTTCAGCTGCTGTCCCTTATCTCTAAGGCTATGACAATCAGAATGAAGCTGAGCAGACAGGTTTTGTTTGTGGTGTTGAAGATAACAGTATAAAGTTCCTAGGGCAGCTCTCTTATTTTTTGGCAATGCTGTAGCTTTTAACACTGACTTTCATCACAGTGCACACCACATACATCACTCACATTACAGAAAAATCAGGGTATCTCACAGGTTTCCCATGAGGGAAACAGTATAATCTGTCACATAAATAGGTCCCTGCTAAGGCACAAAACATAATGCTTCTAGTTCTTCATGAGATCTGATGGCCATAGGTGTGATAAATAGTGCTGGGGTTGGCTGCAGCATCCCAACCAGTCTAGGATTTAGTGTCTGTGGGAGATTACTTTGCTTCCACATTTTAAAATCAGCCTACACCTCCAGAGCAGGATCTAATGTTAAGTAGTTTAGAGCTAGTGGCTGAGACATCTCAGCTGAGAACTCCTGATAATAGGGTTTTGATTTTTCTATGGAATCAATTCTCAAGACCAGAAGTTGTTGTTCTAATTAGCTAGTATGATTAACCTGTTGAAGATAAAATGTTCACCTGTAATTTTTACTGATGAAAATAATTCCTACTCCAGGTAAAGCTTATCTTTTAAAATAAGCACCAAATCTGAATGTAAAGACATTATTACACCAGTCTTGAAAACTTGCTATACACTCAGACTGATTGTTATGCTGCTTAGTTACCATTTCTTTTAAACATCACTGTGTCCTCATTTGCCTTTATTCTGTGTTGGCCCAAAAGAAGTAGACTATTCCTGTTATGGCACAGCAAATACCTATGATCACTTCCCCAGCGTTTTTTATGACAATCAGTAGGAGGACCATGGAGTAAAAGGAATCATGGAAGAGCAGCTATAAACTGGACTGTGGGACAGACTTTCTGCCTCCAGCCCTGGGGCTGACTTGTGAACTGACTCTGTGGAAAGGCTGGAGACACTCAAAGAGCTGGTGTGAAGCAGCGTGCTGAGGTTCAGCACAATCCATCTCCTAGAGCAGCCTTGGTGCACCTGGCCACTGAATGACCTTGACCCTGAAGCACAGATGGAAGTACTCAGGAAAGTCAAATTTTCCAGTGTCCTTTTCTTATGTATGCTCATTTTTGATCCAGAGAATACCTAATAATGATTTCCACAAGAACTGATGCTATATTATGTCTCTGGATTCCCAAAAGAAGCAGCCTCTTCTGGGATTTAACTCCCAAGTAACTGTCCAAAATCATGTTCCAATACAAAAATATGATCACCAATATTACCCAGGATTTTCTTTCTCTGGTTATTTCTTTTTTATTTCAAGACCTTTTAAACTGATTATAAATGCTATCTTTTTATTCATTGACTGAATCTTTAAAGACTCGACTCAAATAAACACTCAAGAATGCCCCAACCTTTAAGGGTTGCATAAGTTGAGGGGCTTTTCTCTTATTTCTGTCATAAGGAAAGGACCCTAAATACATAAAATTGGTATCAGAAAAATGTTAAGACTTTGACAATATCAGTTTAGGCTCAGCATTAATCTTGGGTGAAGGAATAAACTGCCTATAACTGAACCTTACCAACCACGTCTAATGCACTATAAAGCAATAAAAATCTGCCCCAGCTCATTTTTGACTGAACATTCTAATTGAGTCTGGAGGTCTCCTTCCAGCTCTGATAGTGACCTGCTGGTTTGACCCAAGGCTTGCTTCCCTCACTTCTGAATCCTTGTCCTCATCAAAGAGAGAGGGTTATGGCCTTGTGGTCACCTTCTTTTCCTTGTGGGGCTTGTGGGGTGAGAATTTCTCTGATGAAAAGTACTGGAAGATAATTTAATGTTTGTTGCTCGTATGTGTTTAATGGGACGATGGACAAAATTGTCAACAGCTACTCTTAGAAAACAAAAAGAATTTCCTGTTGTCAAGTAATGATATCCTTTCAACCCACCTCCCATTAAGCAGAATCTCTTGCATACAAAGCTTATTCCATATGATAAGGCATGCAAGCTCCCTCACAGGGTGCAGTGTGTGCCACACTGTAATACAGAGAGCAGAAATATTATAACAGCAGGAGGCAAATAAAGCAGCAGATCACAGCCCTGGTGCTCTCTAAGAGCCAGGAGCTGTAAAAGCAGCAAAGAGGCCTCGCCTGTCAGGTCAGTCCTTCAGCACAAATTGAGGCAATTTGACAGCCCCACACCTTTATGTCATCTGCTCCCAGGCTGGTGCAGTGGGGAAGAGGGGAGGGTTTTGTCCCCACCTCCACCCTGGGAGCAATCCTGCTGCAAAGCCCCTGCAGTGACTGCGTGTCCCAGGCTCTGCTGGCCAGCAGCTGGGTGCCCAAATCTGGGCTCCCCAGCCCCTCCAACCAGGCAGCACTGGCAGCAGGGACAGCCCAGCAGCAGCACCCTGAGCTACACCAGCCTGCACCTCTGTCTGTGGGCTCACACTGCTTCAATCAGTTACTAATGAGGCGCAAAATAACAAATACTATTAAGTGAACACTGCATTAATAATGCTGGCAAGGTTTCAAGTCTACAGATGTTATTTATAATACATGACTAAACAAATACGTGTTCCCTTTGAGACTCAGACTCAGGAGCAATTTACTGATTTCCGGTATAGGCTAGTTCATACAGGGATTTGAGTAAATACTGCATCTGAATGTAGACACTGTAGTAGATAATCATATTAATGACTAATTTAAAAATTATTAGAAAATTTCTTTTCAGATTATTAGATACTAGCCCTGTCTAATTCTTGTGGAGGAATAAATTTTTCTGTATTGCTTTTTTATACAGAAATAAAATATTCAAAGAACATAGCCTTCAGTTACACAGCACAGTGGAAATGAGTAGAAAGGTTAGAGAAAATTCTGGAAAAAAAATGGACTTAGAAGAAGCTAAAAAAAGATTAATTAAAACCCCTATATCCTCTCCTTTCCATCTGGTTTTGAAATTAATTAATCTTTTTTATGAAATTTAATTGCTAATGAGATATTTTGTAGTTTTAAAAATGTTTCTGCATAACAAATCATTTGATCTTGATGTGATTTTGTTTCTTTTCTGCCTCTTATAATATTGCAGGTATATAAGGGCCTTCAAAACTGAGGAAAGCTGTGAACTCACAAAGGTCTCTGGTCCACTCTGCAGGCTTTTATATACATCAAGAGAAAGAGGAGAAATATTTTACAGGACACCAGAAGTGCCCTAAATTAAGGTACTCCATGAAGAGGTTCTTTGTTTAATTCATAATACTGATCATTGAACAGTAATAATTTGCTCCAAATTTCTCAAAGAATTTAAAGACAATGCAGTGATAACAGTGAATAGACAGATAAAAATGTAATTTGTGACATACTTCTTATCTGCTTATTCCTCTCTTTCAAATTCTGAAATTAAAGCAGTTGAAAATAATACATACTTACATGTAAAAAGAGCAGACTGCATGATGCCTAAATAATTTGCTATAAAAATATCACTTACCATTGACATTGCCAAGTATCTTCTTATTTAAATCTGCTATTATCATGCCTTCTTGGATATGAAATACGCAGCAGAGTCCATTCCCAGTGTGTTACATACTTGAGAAAATAATAAATGCAGTGTAACTCCACAGTGTTTGGATATTTGACTGTAACTCCTAAGCATTCAAAGTGACTACTCAATATAACAACTTTTCCTCTGCAGAAAATGCCTTGCTATTTGCCAGCAAATCTTTAATGCTTTAGATTGGGTATTTCCAACTACCGCCCTACTTGCTAGGCAGATGTGTATAAAAGAGATGTTATTTCACTGAATCAACCACTGAGATCGTAACCCTTTTCCTGTACCACAAACAGAAATATAAAACCTCAGACTTTCCTTTTGGACTTTTACTGACTTGTGTCTGTTGTAAGAAAGCAAAACACAACTAATCCGAGCGCCAGTATATGGAAAATGTGTTAAAACGTTTTAGATCATCTCACTGCTTCTCATTCCTGCAATTCATTGGTTAACTGGCTCCTTCTGTGTTTATGTAGTTGCATGGTACAAATACAACACCTAAACTTCTCGCCCAAAGTTGAAATGATTCATTTATTACTTTTTACACCACCCCCAGGAAAAAAAAAAAAAAAGAGGAAGAAAGAAAACACACAGTGCTCATTTAACCCAAGTGAGTGAAAACGTCTTTCATAAGGTCTGTAAGGGCTTTGGGAGGTTTTTCTTTGGTGAATACAGTCTGTGTAGTGGAGGGAAGAGTTTTGTCTGAGGATGGTAGAATTTAGGCTACAACAAACAGACAAACTAGGATCCTCTTGCTGTGAGAAAATAAGATAATAGCAAAGGAGGTGCAAATGTTATTTATTCATATGAGATCAATTGAGATGGAGTCATTGTTTTAAGCAGAGGCAGGACGGAGAGGAGGTATTTTACTGAGTGCCTTGCTCTCTGAAATTGTATCAATATTTATTTAGGTCCTTTAGTGAGGTAATTACCCTAAATAGATAATATATAGGCTTTCCATCTTCTGGGTGCCTACAAATATTAGTTAACCACATTAATAATAACCACAATGGGGAAAGCACAAGCAGAACAATAAATGAGAATACTAAGTGGGAAAAAAGGATTAAATTAAGACATTTCCTCTGCTTCTTTTTCTATAAGGCAGAGAATGGGGCTATGTGATAAGGCACTCTTCCATAGGATGTACCACCCTGATTTTTGATACTGCCTGTGGATCCAGCCCCTGTTAGACAGAAGGGATTACAGCGGGTAACCCTTGTTCTCCCAACAGCTCTGATGGGACAGTTACTCTGCCTTCATTCATCATCCTCTCCAGATGGACATTAGAATTAATCAGGTTCTAGCCCTAACAGCTTGTTTCAGGACCACAGCTGGAATCAGCATGTCTAGACTGATTTATTCCTGGCTCTCAGACCGATGTGCATGCTACTATTCCATATGCTTCCTGTTAGAGAGGTAATAGTGCCATTTCACAGCATAACTTCAGTTTTTCTTTCTTCCTCCCCTTTTTATTGTAATTAGACATTATTTTGCTTATGTAGGAAAATGTCTTGCCCCTGCTCTGTAACAGGTCAAACTTCCAGACAAACAAAATAAAGTTCACAAAGGAAACAGTTAAATTTTCTGACTGCCTTCACTGTCAGAATGCTAAACACATTTGTAAGTTATATAAAACTGTGTAAGTTCATATTTTCCTCTCCTGGTTTCACAGCCCAGAACAGCAAAAGGACTTTGTGACATCTCTAGGCTCTCAAGAGTTTAGTAATAAAAATAAAAATAATCCTGGGCAGAAAACAACACTCCACACCCTGCTACTACTGAGCAAAAGAGTTTCCCATTTTCCTCACTAATCCTCAGACTAAACAATGTTAAATTTACAATTCTAACATCTATTTATAGCAGGCACTCTACCCAAAGAACCACAGAGGTTGGTGTATATCATTGTCCTTAATCCAGAGGCCAGCTTTCAACTTGGCATGTCACATAATTAGGAGAGAAATCTCCTTCCTTAATTAATATCTAAGCAATTTATGCACTGGGGCACGATAAAGCCCCAAGGTGGGTGGTGTGTGTAGGGGGTGGAAGGGGGTGCTCATCTGCTGTGAATTAACCTCAGATTGCAGTTTTTCATGTTTACTGTGAATAGTAACTGATAACATTAACAGCACCACGGGCTTCTGCCATGGGTTTGCAGAGTCTGGGAAGTTCCTGTGGATACTGCAGGGAGGAAATTCCTGGGGGTCTGACAGAGCTGATAATCCTGACAGCACACACTGGTGGAATCAAGCTGGGAGTGTGCCTGCAGGAGGGGAAAGTGGGCAAAAAAGCCACAGGGTTTAGCAGAGCAGGGAGGTTCTGTGAGGAGCTGACCCTTTCCACTGTAGAAACGGGCAAAAAAGCCACAGGGAGAGCAGGGGGTAACTGGTGTGAGACTGGAAGCAGCAGAGGGTAATTTGAGGATGTAAATGCAGGGACTGAGGGGAAGGAAGGAATTAAAGGAGGAAAGAATTCAGTTAGGATGCTAGGCTGGATTTGAGCAAGTGGGTAAAAACTGAACACAAGGTGCTGGGTATAGGCATCAGGTAAGCCTAAGCTGGGTAAAACCCAGCACTGGATTGGGCTCTGCACACTGGGTTTAGCAGAGCAGGGAGGTTCTGTGAGGAGCTGACCCTTTCCGTTGTAGAAAGGAAGCAGCACAGAAATGACATTTAAGCCTCGTGCTCAAAAGAAGCTCATCCACAGTCTGTATGTTACTTATCTCAGTAGATATGACAAAGGGACAGATATGCTCCTGCTAACATTTTTTGCAAACTCAGGGACTGAGAAATAGAGCAGTTCTTTAGAAAAAAAAAATCTTAATTTGAAGGATGTCATAATTTTGATACCGTTTAAATATCTTTCACTTTGTACTTTATCAATGCCCCTAAATCTCATTTAATTTCTTTTTCTAGGCGATTCCCATTTCTTTTCATATAATGAAAGCAAAATAACCTAATCTTAAAATGAAGAATACTTTGTTGATGTATTTGGTGGCACTGTTGTTCTTTCCAGTATTATTCTTCAATCCATCTTTAATATAGCTTGACATTTTGTTTGCTTTTTTTGACCACTAGTGTGCCCTGAGTAGAAGTTTCCATTAAGCTGTCTGCAGTAACGCCTAGATCTTTTTCTTGAGTGATTTTGCAAACCATCAAGTGTATATGAGTAGTTCAAGTTGTTCCTTTTAGTACACATTACCTCATGCTTGCCTACACTGAATTTCAGCTACCATCTTTTTTTGGTCCTTTCTTTTAGGCTTTTGTTTTGTTTTGTTTGCTCTTGGGGCTTTTTTTAAGTCATGGCTTTTTTAAATGATCACATAATTCCCAGTTATGCTGTCTCTGCTACTGAATGCTTCCTTTCCAGATGAGTAGCAAATACATTAAATTAACCCCATTTTTGGTGTAGGTCTTAGGATCTCTACTTGTTAATATACTTCCCAGTTCAAAATAACCATTGACTTGTATTTTTTTATTTAGTCTTCACATCTTTCTGAGTCAAAATATATTTCTTAGTCCTCTGCTATTCTTTACCCTTAGACATTTTATGATATTTAAAATAAACAACTAGGTTATACCCCTAATATTATACTTTTATCCATTATTCTAATGTCTTTTTAAAAGATTTTAATCATAATTGGCTGTTGAAACTCTATAGGGACAAGTACAGCCAAAATAGCTAAAGACAAAGCTAGAGTTTAGAATTAGTTCTAGAAGAGCAGAATGGCAGGACAGAGGAAGTCAAAACCTCATTTTGCCAGAAAAGTCTCTTTCAGTCTCTCCAGAGCAGTGTGGGATAATCCTCTCACAGCTGAATTCAGAAAAGCTGCTCCCAGGTGCTCTTAGTCTAACTACTGAGCTCAAGCCTGCTCTTCTGTGCACCAAATGTCACCTCTCCATCTTCCCCTCCCTGCCTCCTTGGCCGCAGTGGAACAGCTTGTTCTGCTCTCAAACTGCTCACGCAAAGAGAAATGGGAACTGGAGTGGGGTTTGAGGATGTAACTCTTTTCTCCAGCTACCCCCAGGCCACCCACCCTCACTGAGGTCTTGGATGCAGCCTTGAAAATGGATGCATATGCCAAAAAGCATCAAGAAAGAACAGGATCCTTAGTACTGAATAAAGCATTAAATGAGCACTCTGTGTCCAATTCTGGCATCCACTCATTTTAGCACAGATGGCAGCAAGGTGGGAAGAGTTCAGAAAACCATTATGACAAGTCAAAGGACTGTGTTTTGCAGTAAGAGACTAAAGAATTTGTTTTCTTTTCTTCCAGCAGATTGTTGCAGTGTGATGTCTTTGCAGTCCGTGTACATACCGGCATGAGGCAGAATTCCGATCACGGGAACATGAAGGCAGATGCATTTGAATCACAAATATGGTTACATAGAAGTTCATCACTAAGGTAATTAGAACTTCCTGGAATGTTTTTTCTTCTCTGTGCAATTTATCACAGCAGTGATATACTGGTTTTGGATAAGTGGCTGATCTGATCTGGTCTCATCTCAACGTTTAATACCCTCCTAATCAATTTTGGGAGCTACATTTCTGTTTAGCTCTTTTTTCAAAAGCCTGCTCACTCATTCATATTTTGCATTAATGACTGGAAGAATGCAATGTACTAATTGGCAGGATCAGGTGAAAGGAATTCACCTCACTAATGGTTTGTTTTCTTTACCTAAGTGAAGCTATTAATTGTAACTCACTATGTGTTGTCCTGATTGTACTCAACATCCAATGATACGCAGGTTAATGAAATGTGAGACTTAAACCCAATACACTTTTATTCCATAACCAGTGGCTTTATCATACCAGTATATTTTTGCAGTAACAGGAACTGTATGAGACAAACTGTTTTTAACTGTGGCAAACGTGAATCCTCTTTGATCTCTAAAATGCTCTTTCAAGCAAACTTTTTAGCTTCAATGAACAAGGGACAAACGTATCAACACAAAACTTTGTAGACTGATTTTGAACAATATAACTGTGGCTATATTTGTCTAGTAAATTGTAATGATAATTTTTTATTTCTGTGGCGAAAATAACCTAGGTTCACCTGTAGAAGCTTAATATCACAGTGGATTCTCTGCAGGGAGAGGTAGTTCTTCAAATTTAAATATTTTTTGAAGAGCTTTAGTTTGTGTTGTTCTCTTTCTCTGTAAATTTGGTTTCATGGATTGTTTCTGAACTCCTTAAGAACTCCTTTATTGCTTATCATTTCAGTTTCAAGTTCACTGTCCCACCCTCAGGAAACTTACCAAACATGCTGTATGTTGAAGCACATAGAATTCCAGGTGATGAATGCTCTCTTCATGACAGTTGCATAGGAGGACTGTTCTCACTTAATTACACTTCTCATTTGCAAAAAATTGCTGACCTACCCTGGTGTTATACAAAGTTCTCTTTGGTAGAATACCTTCAAATATACTTGAAAAATTATTAGTAGGTATATATACCAATTCTGACATATTTTGTTATAACAATAACCTGATATTATTGCAGAACACCTAAGATCGTTTTAGGTTACATGGGCTAATCAAAAAACCTTCACCAGTTGCTGGATTTTATGTAGTACTTAACTTCTAAAACCAAACAGCAAATGGTTGTGTCATGTAGCAGGCCAAATGTGTGGTATAAATTGACTTTGCCTCAATTCTTTCCATGATGAATGAACATTCTGTTCTCAGAAATAATTGCTTGGATGAAAAGGTCACACACATCATCCGTGGAGTGCAAATGGTTACTCCCCAAATCCTTGTTAAGCTAATTTCATAGGAAGCAGGAATTTGTGTTGGTGTTTCTGAGTGCTGTATAAAGCCCAGTGTTCAGAAGAAACCATTCAGTAGTCCCAAAGTGTGGCACTGTTTAAAATCAGTTAGCACTTACAGACAAAATTCCATAACCGCCCAACATGGCACAATCAGTTGATATATGGTTAGATATTAATTAGCAAGGGGCAGATAAAAATGTTGAATTTCAAGTACTTCTGGAAGCACCAAAATTTTCAACAAGCAATGAGAACAATAAGTTATGTTGTATCAAAGGTCATTCATGTGATGCCATACAGGGGTCATGTAATTATTGAGATAGCTACATGCATTCCTTTTAAACAAATTGTAATTTGTTTCTGAAAAACAAACGTGGAGAAAAAAAAATACAAGATCCAGAGAACGTGTGTCTGGATAAATTGATAACTTAATCAAAATTATTAATTTGATTAATTCAATCTGTGGAATTTGTTGCCATTTGAGAGCAAGTATATGCAGATATATTTAATGGAAAACTTTGGAATGCCAACATATTTAAAAATAATGAAAAAATTATCTTTGTTATATTTCTTTGTTTTTCTTATTAGCACCTAATAAACATCCACAATCTGCTTATTACTACCTTTATGAAATAGCTATGCCCTGTAGGGGTAGTGATGCACAGATATAGTAAATGAAGGAAGGGAGGGCACATGATAGACACATGAGGAAGTGCAGAGCAGAACACCATTACCTGTGATAGGGAAATGGAAACAGGTTTATCTTCCTTTGAAACAGTGGCTGGAGATACAAAGCTGAAGCAGAGGGGATTTTTGGCTTGGCTGGTCTCTGTTTTTTACTTCTACCATGATCACTGAGTACACGGTGTTGCCATAAAAATAAAAGACAAAATTAACTACTGCTCCTTACCTGAGCTACAGCAAGTTACCATCTATGTAAGAAATTAGCCCAGCCCCCATATTTTTAATTATTATCTATTAGACATTCTACATCACAGCAGGGATAAAGAAGAATTTGTAATGCCATGCAGCTGTGGGTGGCTCTCTGGGTGATTACCATGGCTGACTGCTTTCTTCAAGGGCTTGCCAGGCCAGAGCTAGCTGCATTAAGACTCTAAGATTTGCAGTTTCATACTCAGCCCTTCCCTTTTATCCTGATTGGCTTCCCTTTCCAAGGCAACAAAGCAGGAGGCATTCTTTAGCTGCCTTTCAAGCTGCCCATTCTGTCCAAGAGTTTGAATGCTGATGGTTTCAACTGTGCCTGCTTGAGACTCCTGAAATGTATTCAACTAATACCACAGCAACCTGACTAAATTATTAATGTAAGTTAGTTTGATTCAAGAACTAAAAGTGTTTTATTGGTCATAAACATTTCTTACAATATGGTGACTTCTGGCAGAATTCCTGATTTGATCCAAAGCTGGTGTTTTGATAAGTCTTAAAAGTAAATTTCAGCTGCCATTTTGGCAGCAAATTCACAAAACACAGTAAAATAAATTGGGAGCTTATCACAGAAATTATGCCAACAAGGTTAAAAGTTGCTTTTGTTGTAATTATGAATTATTGACCACAAAGTGATCTAGGTCCTCTGCTCAATATGCTCTGGAGAGAATTATCACCCTGACTGGCTTGGGATGACCAAAGAGCACAGCTCTATATCCTATGCCATTTTTAGGCAAATTTTTAGTTTCTCTGTAAGACTGTGAGTGGAACCTGAGAAAGCAGAAAGGGGAATGAAGACAGAAAGGCTAAAGGGTGCATGGTGAAACAATAGCTAGATTGTTATTCAGGGTCATCACGTGATGCCATGGAGCCATTCATAATCAGACCTGAATATGTCCCTGACCACTATAGTTTACACTGAAAGAACTAATTACTTCAGGTGGCTTCAAAAGAAATCAGTTAATTCCCTTTCATGAGGAAATTTTTTTTTTCTGCATATGCTGAACTGGATGTGATTTCCATGCTAGCATAAAAGTTCCCAGACTGTGTATGTGTATATAGCAGGAATTCATTTATATTTCTCTATATGTGTTTATTTTCATGGCACAGTTACATTCACTGGTTATTTTTGAGACTATAATACATCTTGGGTGTTCTGGCTAAACTGATGCTGCCAAAATTGTCAGCAAAAAGACTGGAAAAGCCGATGAACCTTAAACTTTTCCCCAAACAACTGCTCAGTTGTTTCTTCAGGATATGGAAGAGGCAGAAAGTCCAGGCAAGAGGAGCAGTAGGAAACCAGGGAGGAAGGATAGAAATCTCTGTCTGCCATGGATTTCACAAACCTCTCTGTTTGATCTTTTAAAGACCCTAAAACAATAATCCACAGTTATTAGCATTTCAGGAGTTATAAGAGATTTCAATATAAAAGACAGGTAGTTCAAACTTCAGTTCAGTGCTCTGCTTATTCACTAGTTTCTTGCTTTCATTTTGCTATGGAATTTAATATCTTTATAAATTGTACCACTAATGTTTACAGGAACATCTAAACACAATTTTGGAAAATTATCTTCTTAGACCAAGATCTCCAAGGGTATGTGCAACATAATTCCTGACAATTTTAATGTGAACAAACTGAAGAAACAGCTCTTCAGTCTCTCAGGACTGGTTTCTCTGTTGTGCATGGGACTTGTGCTAAGAGTTGGGTAGGTATTTTTTTACTTGTATGCCATATAATTAAAAAACTAAATATATGCATAAAAATAAATACTACCATGGATAATTCTATCCCCCTCTGTGGGTTTGTCAGACCCACAGGGACAGCATTGTGGTTTGTGGGATGTTCTCCTAGCAACTCCAACTAACATCAGAATTTCTTGGGCAGCTGAATTTTCATACCCCACACTAAGAGCCTGCTACTTGGCACTACTTTATGTGCAGATTTCATATGCCCATATCTCTGGTTATTTGCACCAGCTTTACTTCAGTTTCTTGTCATCTTACAAATGCTTTTAATAACAGCTCTATGCTGTTACTTACTGAGCTTCTCTGCTGTAGTTCTTTGTATTTGGGAAAAAATGACGAAGATGAAGATATGGTCCCTGCCCCAAGGAGGCCATAATTAAAACAAGACTAGCATTATAGAAACATATATTCTAGCTGGCTTCTAACTGGATGGTCTGTTTAGTTTTGTTTTGACATATTGTATGAAGCAGCATTTAACAGATGTTGGGAAATTAGCTCTCTGAGTTTCTTGTATAAACTTAGAGCAGAGATTCATGTGTATGAATTAATTTCATCACTGAATGTGGGTATTAATGTCACCAGGCATTTTTAAATGTTTGTGCCTATTCTGCTGTACTTGGCGTCCTCCTTGCCAGAAAATATAAAAATTTCTCAAGAGAAGGTGCCTCAGTTGTAGAAATACTTTCTAGTACCATACTGACAATTTTCTTCTGTTCAGTGAATGTTGCCTTGTACAAACCCAGCAGTGGAAAAAAAAAAAAGAGGAAGAAAAGTGTCAATTGTTTCATTACATACCCTCTGCACACACTGTTGACCAAAAAAATCCCCCAAAACCCCAAAGTGGAAGGGTCTCCCTGTGTCTTTATGCCAAGTTGTCCTTCTTCTTGTCAGTAATGCTAATTTATCATGCAAATCCTGCAATTTATATCCTTATGGCTGCTCATATCCCTGCTGACACAGCACACATCCAGCAAGGTGACAGATTTTCCCACTCCTCTTCTTTGCCAGGAGAATTGAGTGTTGAGGATTAGACTCCCTTTTACAGCTTGCAGAGCAAAGTCAAACCAGCATGAAGGGGGGAGCTGACAGAGCAAGGCTTGCCCCTCTGTGCTGTGCTCGGGCAAGGAAACAAGGCAGGTCAGGCAGAGAGTGGATACAAGACCTGGGACAAAGTCTAAAACAGAATATAGTTAGAAGTGTAGCTGACAAACACAGAGATTTCATAATTTTCACCTGTATTTAATGTATTTTGCATATCACATTTGATTTTTTTTTAAATTTTGTGGCTTCCTTAGTTTAATTTTCATACATTGAAGTCTTAAGTGTTTCTAAAACAACAGCTATGGTTTTAAAAGATCATTTCACACCCACCCCACTCAAATTACAACAGACGTGCAATATTAATTATGGGTGAGTGGGCACAGATGTTAACAAAATCACCCGCTTACCTGCCCACTCCACCAAATTTTCCAGTACTTGGATATTTTCTTCCACTGATGTGTAGAATTTTATTGTAATGTTCTCTGTGCCTTTTTTTCCCCCTCAGATGTTTTATTCAGTTACTAAACCTGCATATGGCTTCCTCCTCTATCAGCTGTCTGAGCTAAAACAATACTTCGTGACAATCACTGAACTGAAAAACAGCTCTGAAGATACTGATGTGATTAGGTGTGAGGCCAAGAACTTCTGCTGAGTGCTAGAAGAGCACTTTATAACCACAGTAAATCAGTACATTTGGGCTAGACAACATGGCAGAGAAGTGATGTGATGTGAAATATGAGCTGGGGAAGAATGTGAAAGGGAGGGAAGTGAAAAGGCATATTTAAACTGGATTTTCATTTTCCAGTGTTAAGTGTGAGTTAACCAGTCAGCTTTTCTTTGCTGACTCTGAATTCTCCTCTTTACTTCAATATTGTGCTGCTAACACCCAACTGCACAGCAAAACGTGCAGATATGAGCACTCTCTGTGCCTCAGGTCTGTGAAAAGCTATTGTAACACTGCACTAAATTTGGACTAATGCACTCTGGCCCTCAGCAAGGACTAATAGCTCAGGATCAGCTTCATGCTAACAGCTTTTGAGCTGTCTGGAATGGAGGCAAAGTGACTTTTATGCTCCCACAATGTACTTTGTGGAGCTATCCATATTGGGTGGAATTTGGAAGAAGCATTGAAAGCTTTTTAAATACATGACTGTGCCATACACCTCCAAAAAGCAAACTGCATTGCAAAGGAGGGAAACATCACTGCCCTTATTTCATGATACACAGTATTAGGACAAGGAAAAGCAACACAATAGTCAGGCCTGGGGTGTGGTTCAGGTCTCCATTGCCTTATCCACCAGAAATATTGTGACTCTAACTGGCAATAGCAGGATTCATATTCTCCACTAATATTCAATCCCATAATTCTTTATTATAAATCCCAGGTTTATCAGCAAATGGATAAATTACAAATCCTGCAGTGGACTCTACACAGCCAGATTATTTCCTAGTTTAATACCTACAGAATCAAATATGTCAGTCTGTTGTGAAAATTGAAATAATTTTAATTTCCGTAAATTGGTAAACAATTGCAGTACCCCTATAAAAATATGCAGAAGTTGCTTGTATGCAATACAAAATGTCCTGCATTGCTCTGTCTACCTTTGTGCTTAACTTTATTTTCCAAAAACATGATATAACATTATTCTAGCCTAGAATTCAAGTCTGTTTTAACTCGGTTTCCTTCTGTGGCACTGTTTCAGGGACTCATTTGGATTTAAACATCTCGGGCTGTTTTACAGTAATGGCAGGAATTGTGCTGTTTAGAAACATGTGATGCCATCGTGTGGACAATATTAAAAAGTGAAAAAACAGCTTTTAAAAAAACTTGGAAACAGGTAAGTAGCTGTATTTGTTATTGTGAATTAGATGCATTATAAATATGTATGATATAATATAAGAGCTATGCACAAATCTGTGGGTTTAACACTGCTAATGGGATCAGGAATATTGATTCAATCCTGCTTATTTTCAGCTCAAGAAATCCTTTCCAGAAATCACAAAATGATTAAAACACACCAAACTAATCAGCACCAAATTCCAACACTACCTGCTTTTTTACTCATTTTTGTATATGTTTATCTCTTTGGTTTTCCTCTAAGTCTTTGCAAAACTTGTTTTTGTACAGGGTGCATTGCTTTCCTTCCACTCACACACACAAACACTCCTACCCAAAACATCAGCCAGCCCAGGCACCCCGCCCACACAGTCCTCATTCCTGCATGAGTTCACACGAAGCTTCCTTTCAGAAATGGTTTTGGTTTAAGGCCTCTCCTTGTTTCCTACATTTGACCCAGAGTGAAGAGACTTAGAGTTGAAATATCTGCATCTAATACCAGTAAAAGTCCACAATGGCCAAATTAGAAACACTGAAGTGCATTCATGCAGTTTAAGTCTTGCTAAACTTAAATATCTACAAAAAATTATCTACTAAATGTTAATATCTACAAAATCTAAGCAGATTTATGTCAATCCATTGTAAAAATGTGCAAATTTTAACCTCTGAATGTTGGACTATTACCAGTCCCTCTAGAAAAACATCACACATCATGGTAATTATCCTTACATAGTGAATGAAAGGAAAAAGTGAAAAAAGTCCCTGAAGATAATTTCCTCTATAACAGCCCATCTATAACAGGTAAATGTTTGCACACAAGGAGTGTGATGCTAAAGTGTCCTCTGCAGTACAGTCCCTCAAAGCAAACCTGCATGTCACAGCAGCATGAGCTGCCTGCTGCTCTGAGATCCTGTATGCCAAATGCCAGCTAGCTGAGGCTGCAGTCTGCTGACTTAATTTATACTGAATAAAGGTAAAGCTTTGTAAACCTTGCCTGTGGGTTTGAAATAGATTATTTGGGAATACAGTTTAAAGATATGTTTGGACCAACCCCTTCTTTTGTGAAAGTTTACTGGGTTTGTTTTGAAAAATTTAGAAAGTTTTAACTGACCTTTATGATCACTGAATATCTTTGGAATCATTTATGAACAGAGATTGTTGTAGTATTTTACTCAGGTTGTCACTTACTTTGTGCAGAAAGAGGAGATGAAATAAATATATATTTAACTAACTAGATATAATGGAATGCCATTATCTCTGGGATGCTTTTTAAGCTTCAATATATAGACAGGTAAATCTATGCAGTAATGACCTCTGTTTTTCTGGTATTTGCATTTTACACTTGTTTGATTTTGGTTTTAAGAAAATGTGAGCTTCAGCTGAAATTTCTACCCTCAAAAGCCTTTTTTTTTTTTTGTGTGTGTGTGTGGATACTCTGTTATCTAATTAGGCAGGAACATAGACTACAATTTTTTTCTTACTGGATAAACTTACAGCTTGTCATATTTGTTTTCTGCTTTGGCATTTACTATCATGAAACTTGTGGGTGCCTAATTTTCTTTGATGATTTTACCTTACTCTCAAACTTTTTAGAAATTACTATGTAGTGAAAAGTGCTGTGGGTGAGGTAAATGGAACATGGTGATGCATGGAAAAGGCTTTTCTAAGTCTCTAGTCTGTGTCACTGTGCTCAAGTTCTTGATTACTTGATATTAAAGGGTTTAGAATACATGGAAAAACATAAAAAACCTCAATATATATCCATGAATTAGAAGTTAAACTCAAGATTAAAAAGTCTCACTTGTAATTTAATAACTGGCAATATTGTGCTAGATGTAGGGTGGAACAAACTCAACAACCAGCTTTCTGTCAGATGAACTTTAAATGTCAAAGCATCCCATGATCACTGTGCTCATGTTCTTGATTACTTGATATTAAAGAGTTTAGAATACATGAAAAAACATTAAAAACTCAATTTATATCCATGAATTAGAAGTTAAACTCAAGATTAAAAAGTCTCACTTGTAATTTAATAACTGGCAATATTGTGCTAGATGTAGGGTGGAACAAACTCAACAACCAGCTTTCTGTCAGATGAACTTTAAATGTCAAAGCATCCCATGATAACTTTGCGTGTGTTTGGTTTTCAGTGTTTTGGAAACTGTTCACTCACCCTTTTAAAAATTGTGACACTGGTTTGGCTTTGAAAGAATTGCTTAAATACACTCTGAGAGCCAGTAATTTAATGAAAATCTATTAGGTTTCCTGGGTTCTGACAACTTTTGTCATCAGTGAATGTGAAAATGGGAAAAGGAGCCTTTCCTGATTTACATTTTTTTATGTGTTGTTCATCATTTAAGAGCTTTTTTCCCATTATAACCTTGATGAGTTCATGAGATTATGCAATATTACTAATGGCAGACTTTAATTTCCATTTTTAAAATAAAAATCTCTAAAACTAAAATACAAACAGAAAGAAACAATAATCAGTCTCATCAACCTCTCCTGGATGTGGTCTTGGGGTTTTATATCCTTTGTCTATTCATGAAACTAATTTATTCTCATACCCTTCTGGGAGAGCTTTGGGTCTTTCAGGCATTGTACCATCTTCAGGACCAGGATTTCCTGTAATTATCTCCCAGTAATTCTTATCTTCTTCAACTTTGCGGGAGTCCAGATAATTGTGACAAATTACTTCAAATTCTCTTCCAAAACAAGACCTGCAAAGTCAAAAGAGATGGGATAGGCAGGGAGAATGAACATATATACAAATACAGCAAATCTTCATTACTTGTGAATTGTTTGAGATTTTCTCATTTTTCTCTTGGTATACTCAGAAATATCAGTATGCACTTTGAAAGACCAGACCCTTATAAGAAACACAAAGAAACCCACTTTGTTTCCTATGAATAATTTAGGATTTTTAAATCCAAAATAAATGCCACCTTTCTGGCCTCAGAGCTAAAAGGAACCCCAGCAGAATAAGGCCCTAATACACCAACTTGATTTGTAAAAGCTGGTTAGGCCTTCATCCCCACCTCTCTCTGACTGAGGAAGATTCTGGCTACTTATTAACTTCTTCAGCCTCAAACTTTCTGACCTTTAATCCTCAAAAACCTAACATAAATCCTCAGCCAGGTCTTGCTAAGAAGTGAATGGGAAACATTGGTGCCTAATCAATATTAATTTAATGCATGTGTATTAACTGAATTGAAAGATTAACTCTGATTTGTCGAGACATTGATTCGGATGGACATAAGCATTTAGAATTTTATGCACTATGGTTTTATTTAATTCCCTTGTTCCCTACACTTCTTAGTATATCCTTTTTTTCCTTCAAAAGTAACCCAAACAACTGACATTGCTCAAGATATTCATAGAGAACCACCAAGAAACTAGGGAACACTAAAAGCATGATATGATAATGAAAAATGAAAAAAAAATCCAAACAACTAAGACTGATCCAACTGTCTGCAGCAACACAGCAGCACACGTTGCAGCCAAGAAGTAACATAGGGGAAAGGAGAATGGCACTTTCCATTATTTTCCATTTCCTCAGTGTGTTCTTAAAGCACCTGTCTTGCTCCCCACAGTAATTCTTGCTGTTGGCCCATCACTGTGCACTCCCCTGCCAGTTGTAAGTTACTCTTACCACACACAGAAGGTCCTTGGAACGGCTAAGTTGCGATTGGTGTAGCAATGAGTAATAATAATCTTAGTTTCTGCCTGGAAAAAAAAGAGCAAGGAAAGACACTTGACAAACATTTTTAAACCAATACTGTGAATAAAGACTGTCTTTAACAATTAGTTAATTTTGACTGTGTTTATTAGTGAGCTTATTCATGTAAATGAGTCTTAGCTCAAGGCTGTGTAGGAACAATTGTATTTGTGTGTATGCCAGCACTTCAGAAAGCCTGGCAGTTATCTGGTACAGGAAAATACTGTATTTACAAAAGGTTTAAAACATTTGGAAAATCAGTCACTTATTCAGATGCTTTGAGAATTTTATTAGACACTTAATGTATAGGACCGGTTAGTTAATCACATCTCCAAATACTGGAAATGGAATTTACTGTCTCAAAAGGCCTTAAAAACAGGTAAGTAATGCAAAAACCTGAACAAGTCAACCACAAAATGAACAATAGAAACAAATATCTTTATAAGCAGATTCCTAATTAGACTGTTCATTTCCTCTCCCCCTTCCTACAACTAGAGGTTAGAACTGGCATAACTCACATGTTAGTAAAATCGACATAACATTTTTTTCTCAGTAGTCCACCTGTTTCAATTAAATTTTCATAACATTTCCTACAGTTTTAGTTTCTTACAGGAACTGGAAATCCTTCATGTTCAAGGCGCAGTTGTGGATCCAAGGACTTTGCTTGCCAGAAGGTCAAATAGGAAAGCTCAGCTGTCAGAAACACTTTCTGAAGGCGAGATTTTTTAGCAAAATCTCTAAATGTTTTGTGGTCACTTGCCAGATAAAACTGTAAATAAAAATATATATTAAGGACAGTATTAATGTAAAAGAAAGAAGATGTGTAATTTTGAAACATACTTTTGAACAAAAGAACTTTTCTCTTGGCTCCTGACAGATCAGTCTTCCCAGCTAAAACTATGCAGGCAAAACCCATGGGATAGGTTCTATACCGTTGATAAACTCATTAAGTAGTTATTCTATATGCAGATTTGTGAATATAAATTTAAAATTGAATTTACATTCCAAATATTTTTATCTCACCAAAGTGATTGTTGACAAGGAAAACATTTTCAAAGTTGTGGTGATTTATTTTGAATGCATACATATGTGTAATGCCTTATGTGCTTTTAATTTGCAGAGGGAAAGAATGTTACCATTTAATAGAAGTCTGCTTCCTCAGAATGATAGAATAGTGCATCACTTTATATTCCTACTATAGATTATCTTCATAAGAAAGGAAATCTTCTCATTTTGGAGTTTCACAGAATATTCAGAGTTGAAAGGGACCCACGAGGATCATCAACTCCAATACCTAAGTGAGTTGTTCAAAGTAAAAAACCCTAAAATCTCCTTGAAGAATTCTTTCATGATTCACAATTTAATTGTGATTTCTTTTCTCTTTCCTTTTCAGATTTCCTTTGTTCAGCCATTCTGGCTAACAGCCCCCTTGCTCTGCACACCTGACCTCAGGCAAGTAGCATAAACTTTCTAATTAGGTATTACTTATATCTATGCATGATTCTGAGCCTGTTCTGTAAAACTAAGGGTACAGCCTTATATATCTGTTCTTAGAGAGGGATCCAATGCACATTATCAGTACATGCTACCACTGCCATGTGTAACTTTGTTGCCTTACCAGTTTGTCAGAAACCCCTCCTTTTGTCCCAAGAAGAAAGTTTTGCCCATATCGAAGTGGTTCACCCACTGCACTTCCATCCACACTGTAAAAATTGTAAAAAGGGAAAAAGGTACATTCAAATCATTAGTTTTGCTATTGTTTAGGTTTTTTGTGTGTTTTCATCTACAGTTAGATGTTGCTTTTTGACAATATTTTGTACTGTTTGCGTTTTAAAATAGGTAAAATATCTTAACCTAAGGCTTTGATTACAGAGCTGGACCCTGTTCTTCTGTTTCTTCTCCAACAAACAGCAACAATTAAATATATATTTGAGACAGAGAATATGCTGGGTTTTTTAGAACAGAACCATGCCCACTTCATGGAAAGCAAAAGCAATGACATATTTCTGCTTTCAGGAGAGTGAATATTAATACTACTGATATTTGGACATGTTTTGTCTGCAACTGGAATAAAAACCAAATGATAGAATTTACCAAATGATACAGTGAACTTGATTCTGTCTTCACACCTAAGCTGATTTAGAGTTCATTGGAATTAGTCAGAGTAATATGCAGCATAGAATCCAGCTTAATGCATGACTGAAAACTCTTTCTTAACTAAATTAAATTTATTAATATTCCTCTGTATATTAGCAAGCTTTGTTGCATATTTCTCAAAACAAGATGCCTAAAGCTAAAATAAAAATTGAAAACAACTCAGAATAAAATAGCAGACCTTACAATACAGAAAGCATTTCGACCTATGGGGTCCACCCTCTTGACTGCACTAAGTCCACGTGAGATCTGCAGGGGCTCGTCTGAGTACAGGGACACTTCTTCCATGTCAACAGCCAGGGTGACATCACCACGCATTTCGGGGTCCCTCTCCTGCGAGGTCCCTCCCAGATCCGAGGGTTTGCAGTCTGGGTTCATAAGCAACACGGTGTCTCCAAAGTGAACAAATCCATCAGAAGATACTGACAGCTCTACCTAAATTAGAATTTACAGAATTGTCTGAACCTAACATCAGAAGTATTTTAATATATAATTTCCCTAGCATTCATAGTGTAGGCAGAACATTAATAGGAGTTATGCCACTTTGTGGGGGTCATGGGGAGGTGGACACAACCCTCTTTAAAAATTACCTTCTTGAAAATACTCTCTTGAAGTCTGGCTAATCTCTGCACTAAAAGTTGTCCTTTCTCTCTCTTACGGATAAAATCCCTCAGGAGGTCCTGTTGGCAAAGGAGAGGGGAGGATATATTTTATCCAGCATCCACAGTCTCGGGTTTAAAGTGGATTTAGGGAGCGGGGGAGGCGGTGGTGCCCGGGCATGGCAGTACCCGGGATGGTGGTGCCAGGGAAGGAGGTGCCTGGGGATGGAGGTGCCGGGGATGGCGGTACCTGCTGCGCGATCTCGTCCTCCAGCCAGTTCCCGATGCGGACCCCGAGGCGGTAGGAAGCCATGGCCGGGCCGGGATGCGTCCCGCGTCGCCATAGCGACCGTGCCGTGCCGCGATTGGCTAGCCAGGGCGGGGGCGGGGCCAGATTGGCCAGCCCGGGAAGTGCGGGGCGGCGATTGGCCGGCCTGGGAAAGGCGGGGCTGTGATTGGCCATCCCACGGCAGACAGGGCGGGGCCAGGGGCGGGGCCTGAACGGCGCTGAGGGCGGAGCGGGGCCGTGAGGGGCCGTGGGGTCACGGAGTGTTTGACCGGGCAAAAGAGTGTTTAGAGCGGGCAAATCGTCCCGTCCCGCTGTAAATGCAACACTGCCAGGCCCTCCCGTGTGTGTCCCCAAGTGCACGCGTCTTTTAAGTGCCCCCGGGCGCGGTGACTCCAGCGCTGCCCTGGCAGCTTGTTCCCGTGCCCGCCTGTCCTGCCGGTGGAGCAGTTCCCGGTCTGGAGCTCACCCGAGCAGCCTGGCTGCAGCAGTATAACACAACGAATCAGCTCCTTATCGCTGCGCTGCTGGTGAATGCTGTCAATCATACAACAGTTTGGGCTGAAAGGAACCCTTAAAATCACCCTTGAAATCATCTCGTTTCCGCCCTCCCCTGCCGTGGTCAGAGACACCTTCACCTTCCCCAGCCCCATCCAGCCTGACCGAGCATTCCGGAATGATGGGCCTCGCCTCCCTGGGCAGCCTGTGCCGGTGTTGCACCGCCCTCGCTGTGGAAAACTTCCTCGTGTTTGGAGGGAGTGGATGTTTTCATTGTAAATGTTGTGCTTTGTTATTTTCTTGGTTTGAAATCTACGTGGCAAGTTAAGCTAAGTGACAATAAACACCGTGCCCTGTGTTTCTTTCCCAGATAGGCTTCGCCAGTGATCTTCAGAGAAGGTGTAGATCCTTGCACAACACATTTAATCCCTTTACCACTGTCACGGCTTTCTTACAAGCTTGCTGTTGTAAGGTTTCAATGCAGGACAACTTACAAAGATTAAAAGAAAATTGTTTTTTGCGTGGACAGCTGGGCTACATCTCATCATCAGGCAGTTTTGACAGTAATTCACATGAAACTCGGCTCTTTCCTGGTTGTTTTTTAACCCAAGAAGTTATTACTCATAAAGTTATTTAGCACATCCCAAACTTTTAAGGACCAAATTCTATCCATTTTTGTTCAAATAGCACCACTCAGTGTTCAGTTCTGGTAAGTGACACTTCGCTACACCGTGCTCTGTTGTCAGCAACGCTGAAACTGTGTAATTAAAATAAGGAAGAAACTTTGTTCATCTTAGCTGAATGCTGCAAGCCAAACACCTTTTTCTTGTTTCAGAATTAAAAACTTAAATCAATATTCAGTAATAAATCATTGTATAAAATCATATATTATGCTTAGCTGTGTCATTAATTGCGGGTGCACTGTCTTGCTGTAGCTAATTAGTTAATATACAGAATTCACAGCAAGCTTCCGTGGTTTTGTAGCCTTATGCACTGTCTGTACTTATTTATTTACACACTTCTGCAGAGAGAAGTATCTGTGCTAAAATATAACTGTGTACAGAAATATCTTCAAACATCTTTTAGCAGGATTATGCTGAGTATCCTTGTCACCTGGAAGGATTCAATTTCTGATTACGTAGTATTTCCTGTAAACAAACAAAAAGAGCTCCCTATAACGATGTTTGAAAATTGAACATCTTCCCTGCAGGAAAGGTTACAGGCCTATTCAATTCAGCTCAGTTTCCTTCTGAGATAAAATCTGTGTTTACTCCTAACAGTTGTTTGCTTTATTAAATGGTGTGAAGAAAAGCTGTGCTTGTGAAAGAATTTATCTATGTTTTGTGTGTCAAGTCATGCCAGAATATAAATTGACCAGAATTAAAGGTCTGTGTGATTTACTGAATATAATAATATTGCAGGTTTTTGTGTGTTTGGTTTTTTGGTTGTTTTTTTTTGGTTTTTTTGGGTTTTTTTTTGTTTGGTTTGTTTTTCTTTTTGTTTGTTTTTAAAGTCATTGTCAAGTAAAATTTTAGCCAGCTACTTTCAGAGACTGTTCTACTGTCTGGAGTTGCAGATCTTTTATCCTTTTTATCTTCTCTTTTTGTTTGTTTAATGAAAGATAACTAGATGGTTGAGAAGACCCCAATTAGCACAGAGAGCTGTCTAAGCCATTAGTTTGCATAAAAGGCTGGGCTGGTTTGACTTTTAATTGCCTCAAGCTTGTCAGAAATGTTTTCAATACTTGAAATTATAAACGCATTGGTAAATATCAGCAGCGCAAATTATCATGTGTGGTCCAATCTGACTAAAGGACAGGGTCTGAATGATATTAACTTCATGAAAGATGAATGTGATCTTACTTAGAGAAGAGCAAAAAATACTAAAACTAAGTAATCAAATCACACACGTGTTGGCTGGGAATGTTTTTAACCTGCCTTTTCTGCCTTGGGAGTGTGTCTATGGGGTTTTTTTCCTGTTTTCTTTTTCCTTTTGAAAATTGTGAGTATGCCAAATTTGATTAAGAATACCGACTAAATAATACTGCACAAGAGTAAAATGTTCTCTGGGACAATTTGTCTCCTTTCATGTTGTTATTTTACACTAGCATTATTCTGACACATGCTATGAATCAGTTTTCTTTGCTGTAATTAGGTTTCTGGCTATTAAAGTGATTAATCTATTTGTTAATGGTATAACTACACTTTCTTAGTCTAACCTGTACCTCAAACACTTCTGTTCACAGAACAAAAGGAATGAAGTAGTTCATGTGATATGATTTAAGGATTGTTGTGTTGCCACTTGTGGGAATGCCTCCCATTTTGGCTGTGAATTCAGCGTGGAGTTTTCCTGTAATGATTTTTGCTGGGAAGCAGTGAACCTGTTCATGGTACATTATTTTCTGAAATGTAGCAATCCATTAATCTGACCTTTCATTCTACCTTTTACAAGGAAAAGGAGCAGGATTCTTGTGTGCTATATTTGCTGATACAGGTACACGAGTGTAAATTTACCCTATATGGGATTTGGTTAAAGCATCCAAAATTGATATTATTGTTAATTTGGTGTTTTCTAACCAAAAGATTCTGCTGGAGAAGGAGGCAAGGGGAAGGGGATAATTTGTAATGTGTCTACGACTGATGATGATGATAATAATAATAATAATAATAATAATAATAACACTTGCCAGTTAGTTTGGATTGATTTATCCACATCTCCATGGTGTTTTCTACTAGTTTCTAATTTATATTTGTACAGAGCTTTCCCTTTAGAGAAATTGTATAATGAATATTTTCTCTTCAAATTGAGCTGTTCCATCCTGACTGACTTCCAGGTCTTTGAAGATTTTCTCCTCTGCCTGGCTGAATTCCATAAAGCAGATGGACTTGAAAAACCACTAGAGTTCTATATCTCTCAGAAAAAGATTGTCATTCCAGAAACAGTAATTTATTAAAAGAATCTAGAAATTTTAAAGTGTCTCCAAGAAATAACACTGTATTTTTCAGAGATCTGTATTAACTCTGAATCAGCTAAAATACTTTCATCAGCAATAAATCATTTATTGTGAGCAGAAGCACCATTAACAAATCTCCATTGCTTCTTACATTTATCTCTTCACAGGACTGTGCATTATGTATGTCTACCCTTGGGCAATTTAAAAATGCTTATTTTCCATGCTGTGGAGTATTTCTCTAAGGGGTCTGACCAGAACAATGAGACTGGACATGTCTCATGCTGGGAAAATGTCTCAGCTGACTTCTCTTAAGAACTGCTTGTTTGAGACCTGCTTGAAGGGACTTGTGATGTTCCAAGGTATGGAGTGCATTGCATGTGCTGAACTGCAGAGTTCTGTCCTCAGAACAGGCACTGACACAAAATCACTGTGGCTCAGGTGTGGTCCTATTATAATGGGTGGAAATCAGATCACTCGTGGTTACTGATCCGTTTAAACTTTAGTTTCCATAAATACTCATTTTTGAGATTTTGAAATTTGCCTTCTGTTAGCAATTTTTGCATGTAAAAAGCAATGGCATGATTATCTGTAGAGAAAAAAAATATATCCCTGAGCTCCATGACTTAAGCTGACTTTGACTGTGTGGGTTGTTCAGGCATAAAGTCCTGCCAACGTGGACAAACTGCTCCTGAAACTGGAAGGCAACATTTCTGCCTGACCTCTCGTGACCCAGATCATTCTGTTAGTTCCACTTTAGGGCTATCTATAGGTAGTGCTCAGGGCTGTCTTCGCTTCCCTTTTTAGCCTTGCCTGCAGCATGATTCCTGTCCTTTATTGTGAATTGCCTATTGGATCAATCCTTGCCCTGTGATGTCACTTCACACAAGTGATGTCACTTCCCTCCTTTTGGATTTTCCTTCCCTGTGAAGTTAGTGTTTAAAAAGAGACTGGTCTGTTTCCTTCATTTTCCATGGTGGAAATATAGGCTCCAGTCTTGAAGCAAAGTAATGATGTACACAAATAACACTGGAGATATGGGTCAGTCTATCTTCAAACCTTTCCTGAATTTGTTTGCTAGAAACTGTATCCCACTGGCCCCCATTAAAAGCTTATTTGTGGTAGTTAAGGTTTAGAGATAAGGAAATTAAAGAGATCAGGACACTTTGGTTCACATGAATCTGTGTTACATAAAATGAGCTGTCTAGAAACAGGAACAGAAACTGATTTATGTATTTATGCCACAAAGCATGAATCAGTTAAATATTTCTGGCAGAGCAAAAAGGAACGTGATGAGACTCTTTTGTCCTGAGGGGGAAAGAACATGTGTATTGTAATTGTTTTTAACATTTTCTGCCACTATTCTGCTATTTATGGTTTTGAATTGGCTGACCCTACTCTGGCAGTGTATTTATGTCAGACATCACGGCCTACAGAAAATATTTTATATGTCTGAAGACCCTGGCAACTGTTCTAATTTGAGACTCAGAAGATTTTGGCATTTCTGTGTAACAATGGGCTTGTAAATTAGTGCTGCTTAGCTGGTGGCTTTTATTTGAGCTGTGGGAGAGAAACTGGATGAAACAAATGGATGGAGCACAAATAATGGAATAAATAAGAAAATTGCTAAAATGGTCATTGTAATGTACAATATACAAAGTTTATTTGCTAGTCCAAACTGAAAAGCTAGACCACTCATTCCATGAACACCTGTTCTGCAGAGAAATAACTTTCTTGCTGAAATAACTTTTAATTATTAGAAAGAGTCCTCCTATATGTACTTTTCAGTGGACTGGAATGATACAGAATAGGCCATTTTTAATCTGAATTTTAACTGAAGCCTCCTAAAAACAAACAAGTAAAATGGATTAGTGTAAAAGCAAGGACTGAGCTCTTTACAAAGGAGGCAGAGTGTCTGGTCTGTGTGCAGGAATAGTATTTTTGTGCTGCTCCCCTGGGGTCTCTATGATCACACAGGGCACTGGGGGGATCTGTGCTCCCCTCTTAGTCAGGGGAGATCCTGGAAGCAGCTTGGAATTGCACTGGCACCTCATAGGTGTAGGAAACTCTCGGATAAAGTTCAGAATAAATTGTGTTTAAAATGTGTTATGTTCCTTAAGGTAACCAAAGACAAGCTTTCCCTTCTCCCTGCTTCTATCAGCCGAAAATATTTTTAACAATATATCAGAACTAATTATGAAGATCACCAGACCATAAGCATTGCTGTTATTTAAACTTTAGAGAATCCATCTTGGAGGGAGGAAGCAGACACACAAAAGAATGCATAGAGTCCTCATAATCCATACAATTTGTTCCTATCTTACTCCCTAAGAAAGTTTATGATACTCCCTATCATCTTGATAGGAGTTACTGAGGAGCAAGCAATATCAAATAAATGTCAAGGTTATTTAGCTTTTTAGCTAGGGCTTTCACATGGAAAGAGAAACCCCAAATACAGCATTTGAGCAATCTTAAGCGGTAGTAGCTACGGCAAACAAGAAATTAAAGAAGAAATCAGTGATATAAAAACGAATTAATTATATTCAATAAGAGAAAAGCTTAGATTTTCTTCTTGTAGGGTACACCACTCATGTAAGTGGACTGATATTTGCATAAGATGATTATCAAAGAGGAAATGCATTTGCATTTATATCTCCATTTTGTGTAGTCTTTTGGCATCAAAAACTGTTCTCTCTCTTGAAAAAATTCATATGGTGATAGAGTTCTCTGTGGAGAACAATCACTAAATCCACAAAGAACTTTTTTAATCTCTGTTGATCCTGGCAGCAGTCTTTGGCAGAACTTAAAGCAGCAATGGTGTCTTCCAGAAGACTTGCTTGATTTCCCATGATGTAACAGGGTATGGAAATGATTCAGTAGAGTCAACTTTGAGATAACAAAATTCTGAATGGAGATGTTCATGCAGGGGCTCAAGTTCCAAGGCTTAAGAGTGCAAATGTGCAATTAGTGCGACAATGCAGGATTTTATGTCAAAATATTAGTCAAAATATAAAATAAGAAACATCAGGAAACTGGTTACATTAGCAAAGAAATTTCATGTGGAAATTTGGGCCACTTGTATATCATATGACTTAGGAAAATAAAGAATAAATTCAGAAAGGAGAAAGGTGAATTAACCCTGGGAGACCAGCAGAACTGAAGATTGGCTGTAAGGAGAGAGAGAAGTTTGCCTCTTAGTGGCTGGATGGAGGAATAAGTGGCATTCTCCTGATTCTTTCAGACCTGGAGCATGAAGAAAGAGTCAAAGCTGACCATGGGGTTCTGGTTGATAAGGAATGCGATGGTGACATTACAGCAGAGAAGGAATGATAAAATCAAAATATCCTGAGTTGGAAGAGTTCCACTGGGATAACTGAGTCCAGCTCCTGGCCCTGCACTCCAAAATCACACCATGTGCCCAAAGGTGTTGTCCAAGTGTTTATTGAGCTCTGTCAGGCTTGGTGCTGTGACCAGTTCCCTGGGTAGGCTGTTCTGTGCCCAGCCACCCTCTGGTGGGCTGCCCAACCACCTTCTCCCTTATATTCAACCTGAGTCTCCCCTGACTCAGCCTCACGCTGCTCCCTCAGGTCCTGTCACTGTCACCAGAGAGCAGAGAGCAGTGCCAGCCCCTCCTCTGCCCCTTGTGAGGCAGCTGTAGACAGCTGCATTCTAGAAGCTTTAGAATAAGCATTTTTTCCTTCTCCTGCTCTCTTATCTTTCATGGTCCTGCACCTCTCAAATTCTGTTCACTTTTGCTACCTCTCAAGTTTTCTTCATTCATTTTGGGTTTTTTTTGTTTTCCCAATCCTCTAGTTCATAGAATCAGGGCTGTTTGGTCCTTTGGGAATTCATAAGCACTTCTGATGAGACTCTACTGTTGTAGGTATTTTTGCTGATATTAATTCCTGTGTTTTCTTCATTCATTTTGTTTTTTGGGTTTTTTCCCCAATCCTCTAGTTCATAGAATCAGGGCTGTTTGGTCCTTTGGGAATTCATAAGCACTTCTGATGAGACTCTACTGTTGTAGGTATTTTTGCTGATATTAATTCCTGTGGAATTTTCTGGGAACTTTCTGAGTATCATAGATATTGTGTGTTAATTTTCCCATTATTTTTTGTAACCACTTGTCTTTTTTCTTCTCTTGTGTTTGTTTGTTAAATCCTGAGTAAAATGCACACGACAATATAATTGAAGGGCAGCACCTTGATCTGCTTTGAAAGTTACGTTGAAAATCCTATGGCTTCTTACATATTTTTTATAAGTGTATCTTATTTGGGAGTGCTTTTATAACACTATTTCTGTAGCAAGGATCTTCTGTTGTTTCATCTTCCATTTTATGAAGCATGAGGGACTAAAAGTAGCAATGATTTGTGGAAATTAGATGTGGCCTTTCCATGTTGCAGGTACCTGGCATGATTTTGTGAAGTTTGGCTAGTTTTATTCATAACAAGATTATATGCTTTCCTATTTTGGTAAAAGTCTTTCTGTTATACAGTCTGCATTGACTTATAGTAATGATTTTTAAATCTGTTTTCCCTCCTCAGAAATGTGTGTGAAGTCTTGCCAAGGGATTAAAAAAATAGGAGAAAGCAAACAAACGGAATAAATATGTATCTGACAGAAGAAATTGTTGCAGCTGAGAATGGCTGATTCTTCTCTCTGTGAAATGTCACCAAATTGTTAGAAATGCAAAACAAATTGTTAGAAATAGCCCTGGCTATTGCAAACTCATAGCCTAAGCTGATAAAAGTATTGAGCTTCAGTCTGTAGCATCATGAGGCATAATTCTGTTCCCTACAGCAGGAGAATATGCTGGAAGAATGGCAATATCAGGTGCTTCTTAATTTTTATTGTATGGCATCTTTTGTGCTGTTATGAGTCCTGCACGATCCTAGTTAAATTTGGAAAGTTGGAGGACAGCTTTGCTGCTTTAATAACTTCTGCTGCTCCTGTAAGAGGTTTGTATTTGCATGCTAATTTAGCATGCTTAATTTTCTGCTAAGGTTCACTGTTCTCATTGTTTCACATATCCTGGCATGAACTCATTTAATTTATTCCTTTGTTAGCCTGTGTCCAGCTGATGAACTGCTAATCCCAGCAAAGGTTATCAAATGTAACAAAAATTGAACTAGATTTTTTTTCAGGCAGTACTAAAGCAGATATTTCACTATGATATCCTTCTCACTGTAATGGCAGATAAATGCAACCATAATCTGCTTATAGTGCATAGCTGTGTTTACTTCAAAGAACTGAAATTGGAATATATCATCCTTATAGCTGTTTCTGTGGTCCAGAATGCATCTCTACCAAACTCCAGTGAATGTTCTCTCCAGGAGAGGATGAAAGCAAAGAGACCTGTCCTATGAGGAAAGGCTGAGAGAACTGGAATTGTTCAGCCTGGAAAACAGAAGCCTTCCAGGGTCCCCTTCCAACCCAAACCATTCTATGATTCTGTGGTTTTGATGTTTTTAAACTGAGGTTGGGCAGCATAGAGGACCAGTTCTGGATTGTCATCTGTGCATTATAATGTCAGCTCTTAGAGCTGTAAAAACTTCCAGCTCGTGCTTCAGAGTTCCTCACATCTTGGAGAAAACCAGGGTGATGGGTACTCTGAATAGCACATGATATTCCTGGGAGACATTTGAAAAGATTCACTTTACTTATTTTTGTTGGCAAATATTACAATGATTGTTGAGACAGGCCAGGAAAATTTTCCTTTTTTTTTTTTTGCCAGGTGTAATAAATTTACTTCTTCTGTTTTACCATTTTCAGCACTAGGATTATTTTCAGGCTTGGAAAGAGAAATTAACTTCTGAGAAAAAAAGTTTTAAGGACAATTTTCTTCAAGTAGAATTCATAATTAGTGAATGGTTTAAGACAGGCATTTCAGTGCAGTGTGGATAGGTGATATCCAGAGCTGTCCAGATATCTTCTGTTTAACTGGAGTAAGATTGCTTATATACTTATGACGGGTCAGTAGTGCAAAAAGGGAAAAAGGCAATTCAAAGCACTGAAATTAAAAACATCCTTATGGTAGCACTTATTGCCCAGACTCTTATCTGTAGTGTTTTCATGCTTGTCACTAGAAGCAGCTTGTTGGTAGCAGATGGAGTTTTTTGGTGGCCTTACCATTCTTTTCAGCAGCAAGTTATTCTCATGTATTTCTCTGTTGTCCTAATCCTCAGGCTTTGCCACAGTAGTATCCTGAATAACATATTTGTATATTTTATTTTAAAAAAGTACTGAGGTGCAGTTTTTACCTCAGCTCTCTGGGCAGCACAAGGATCCAGAGTCAGGGCAGGCACTGGAGGTGATGCTGTTTAGACATGAAGGGTAAAGACAGGAAGTTTGGAAGGGGGAGTTGAAATCTGTAAATGAGATTCAAGGAGGGAATGAAACATGATCAGTGTCAGGCAAACCAAATGATAATTCCAGCAACCTTGTGGATACAATGGAGAACAAGGCTGGAACTTCAGGAAGGAAGAGGAGGCAGTGAGACAGAATGATTTTTCTCAATGTGGTCAAGAGCAAATAGTACCTCAGTGCTTTTTTGGTTTTAGCAGTAGATATGCCAAAGTACTTTGACCCTTGGAAATTGATTTGTTCTGCTTGTTACACTGATTATTTCTAGAAATTTGCTGAAGATAGGAACAGGAAAATGTTTTTCAGTGGCAGTCAGTCCTGCAAATAAGTGTTATGGCACCACAATGTAATTAATGCCAAATGTGTCATCATGCCTTTGTCTGAAAGGAATTTAGGATTCATGCCTGTTTTCTTAGTCAATAAAATACCATTTCACCCTAATTAGACTCATTTTTTACTGAGGACAGTGTTAATATTGTATTAGCTATACCTCTCTCTTCGATATTATTGCAGTCTGTACCAGTGACTTCCTTTGGCTGATGTACAACTCTGCATGTGGGAGACATTTAATCTGGGGGCAGGACTAAATCTCGTCCAAAGAGACAACCTAGAAAAGTACATTGTGTAAGCATAAAGGCCTGAGAATAAATTGTTTTGATGTACTGATACATTCCTGTTGTGCCTAAATTACTAATGCAGACCTAACATATGTTGACAAATTAGCAATCATTCAAATCGATTTTTATCTTTTATTCTAAGAATTACTCCAAAACTGTACTTTAGTACTTTCTAGTAGAAAAGAAACCACCTACTTTTGGTTTTACAAACTGGATTTATTCTTTAGCAGAAAGTCTCCTGTGGAAAGATTTCTGAATCCTCACCCAACCATAGATTTAGGGAAGGACATAGCAAACCTGCCCTAAAATCCTGAACTGAACTGTTTTGTAACCTTACAGATGGAAAGATTTACACTGCAAAGACACAATGGAAGTGTGTCATCCCTGAGATTCCCATACACATCACTCATTCCCCACTCATCATTTTCCTTCAAATTTTATGCTGTGAAGGTGATTCATTTACACAGAACAAATACCACTGGGCAGAAATCAATGTCTGCACAGAAGCTATTTTTAATGCTGTTCAGAACAGCACACACTTTTTCCTGAAATGTGTTCAAAGATCATCATTCATATGACAAAATTGTATGTTTGCTCACGTAATTTCTATTGGATATTTTGGATTTTGGAGAAAACAGGAGCTGCTTGAGAGCAAAGAATTGCTAAAATGATTAACATGTTACCATTTGAACTCTTGAAAATGCCCATAAAAACTGACACATTAATTAACATTAAAAGCTCTGGTATTCAACAGGAAGCAGGGCTTAAATCTGGGGAAAACAATAGGCAGAAAGAGCCTTTGTATCTGGGAAGGATTTCCTTGTTTTAAATTTTCTTGTAAACATGGCATGAATTCTGCTGAAACATGTGGGCCAGTTTTAGTGATTTACATGTCTGAGAACTTTCCCTGGTGACAAAAATAGCAGGGATTTTATTTTTAAAACTTAAATAAAATGCTACCTAATCTGATTGCACGGGGCACAAAGCCTCTATTTCTACCCAGCATTCAGAGCTGTTAAACTATAATATTCCCAGTCAGATGTGTAACAATGCTTCTCGTTTTCAAAGCCAAATGAATCATACAGAGATGCCACACCAACCAGGTCTTATTCTTTCTTACTTCTAATGAAAGTTAATGACTCTTTTAAACCTTATTTCCAAATCTTCTGGGTGTGTAATGTGTCTGAGCAAATTTCTGATTGTTAAATCTTAATTGCCTGGTTTTCTTCTTGCCATATTTGTAAAAAGAAAATTGACCTATGTTTTAAATTTTTCAGAATTGATGTTTTGTTACCCAGTGGCACAAGCACTTCTAGCCTTTTAAACCTGCTTTGTTCTTCTAAATTAGTTTCAAGAAAGTGATTTACTTATTAATGATTGAAGACATTTAATAATGCAGGATTTCTGTGAATTTTTCTAGCTTGGATCCTACCACCTCATATAGCAAGATGTTATACAATATGAAGAAATAATGCTTTGCAACAAGTGCTCGAAGTGAATTAATAATCTGGATTTCAAGGTCAGTGGTAGTTTTTGTGCCAAGATGGCTTTTGTTGCTTAGCCCTGCTGGTCTCTGCAGGCCAGAAAGTGGCTTTAAAAAAACAGCAAGCTAAGAAACCAAAATCTGGCTTGATGATATACACATGGTGACTGAAGGCATGGTGCTACTGGGAAAATAATCAATTTCTTTAGTCCTCTCATAATTAGGTTTACAGCCTTTAGGGAAGAACTCTGGTAAGGAAGATAGAGAACAAATGTTCCAGGGGTGGGGGGAAAGGGGGGTGTCCAGGGAGAGCCAGCCTTGAAACTCTTTCTAAAATATGGATGAATGAAAAATAGTCATTTTTACGTCAACTGAATTAATATCTAAACCTAAACACCTCTCTCTGCAGTCTAAATATTCATTTTACTGTAATTTTTTTTTTGTAGAAATAAGAGCTGGAGGCCATGGAGGCAGCTTCTAGACAGGCATTTTCATGCCACTATTTCCTGGAGAGTGCTAGTTTGCCTAATAGAATCCTAAAGGTCCAAAAAAACTCTGCTTCCATGTTGTGCTTTGACATGGGAGTTCAAAAGCCCAGAAAATAATTACATCAAATGCCAAAATTATACACCTAAAGCTGGATATAAAATGATGAGAGAAGTGGTGGATCTTTTACACAGATTCCTCTTCACACAGACCAGTTTGAAAGGATTTGTGCAAGCCGAGGAAGGACTGATTAGCTCAGGATGCAGCACAGAGCAGCGTGATTTGCCCTGTTCCAGCAGCCCAGGGTCAGCAGCCTTGCAAAGCTTGCCAGACAGTATTTTCTTTTCCCAAATTAGAAGTTGTGTGTGCCAATAGTAGGTTTCCTGGTTCATTCTGAACTGTAAATTGAGGGAGAGCCAGGTGCCCTGGCCTCATCCAGAGTCAGGATAGAGCTAGTGAGTCCAGAGGATCTCATTGCTCTGAAATTCAGCAGGAGCTGTGAGCCCCTGGATGCTATACCAGGGGTACTTTGGCCAGTAATCAGTGACAGTACACTACAAAGCAATTCCTCTCTTGCAGCATCCTGGTATAAGAAGAAAGTTATGATTTTCAAGCATCTAGCAGATTTAAATAAAATGGAAAAACAAACCATCACTATGGGGATGCACTATAATTGCACTATGTGCAATATCAAGACAGGAAAACATATGCCATAATTAAAAGTATTTCTTCACTTTGAGACCTTATTTCAATTATGAAAAAAGCAGGAAATTGATTCTGACATTCTTCTACCATTGGATTGAAACGTCAGTAAAGTTTCTTTTTCAGTTCTTGATCGTCTTTCAGTGCTGATGTGGCAGATGCTCCTCAGCCCAATCACTGTCAAACACTCATTGGTTTTGTGTGTGCAGAAAATGATGGCTGAGAGCACTGGGGGTATGGAGGGAGTGCTCCATCTTGCACTGGTGCAGGCTGCTGCTAATATTAGAACAGAATGAAAGCTCACTTCCTGCAGGCATCAGCAAGCTTTATTTGCAAATTTTTTTCAGTTGCATCAGACATGTGGAATAAATTATCATAAACTGCTTGTGATTAAATGTAAAGTACCGGGAGGATTTGCAACAGTTAATCCCTTTATTTCTGGAGTCTGTGAAGAGCAAATTAAGCTGAAGACTGATACATAACTGGTTTTCATTAAAGTAATGCTCTTATATTATAGAATTGTTTGGTTTAATTATGGAACATAATTTTAGAAATTATAAGCTTCAGAAATAAGGCAGTCAGCAATGTATACTAGTGTAACTGATGTTTCTGCACGAACCACAAGTTTATACTGTGATACTTCTAAAGTGACATTAGAGGTACTAAAACTTGCTCCAACATTTTGTAATAAACTGGATCTTATTTTGTACCAATATATTACATGGCTATGGTCCAAAGCAGATTTCCCCCCTAAATTCTGCTGAAAGAAAATCTCTATTTCCATATATTTAATTTCAACAAAGTTTTGGGAGACAGTTTTGCTTTCCATTTAACTAAAATACAAGAGATTCTGACATCTGAAAGGATTTACCTCACCAAATGTGACTCCATGTGTAAAAAAAAAAAAAAAAAACACTTCAAACAATTAAATCAAATTTTGTGAGCATGCAAAAGGAATTAACCTCTGGTCTGGGAAAGTGTGTGAATAACAAAGAAAGCAAGCAGAGAATAGTAAATGCACTTGGTTTCTCCTTCAGTTCCTTCTCTCTTTCTCCTTTTCCCTTCATATATCTCCCAACAGAGCAGTCCCCACTGATGCTTGTGCTGTAAATGCAGCCGTGTCTGGAGCTCTGGACAAGAGGCGCTATGAAGAAGGAGTTCTCCTCCTTCAGTGGCAGAACAGGCAGCCCTGGGTTGCTGGTGAGCTCTCTGGGTGCAGAGAGCAGCACAATCCTGTTGGCTGAGCACGTTTTTGCCCAGCAAAGACGCCGGGTTTAGTGGATTATCTGCGGGGCTCCAGGTGTTGAGGCAAACTCAACCTCCAAGCCTGTGGTTTCAGGAGACAAGGTGAGCTGATCTAGTAGTTTACCACTGCTGAAAGGATAATCTTGTTCTTTTGCTCCCAGCTAACACACCCAGCACTTTCTGTGTGTTATCTAGCCCTTGAGAGAGTCCACTTTAACCTGTTCACCCTGCAGGAAAAGAGCAGGACTTTTTGAGTTAATAAGTGGAGTTGATGAATGAAAATAGGTGATTAGTGCTGTGGTTTGGGCAAGTGGGACAACAAAGAAGGGAGGAATGGCATAAAAGAGAACGGAAACAAAATCTTACCCTTTTTTGGTTTTTTTTGTTTTTCTCAGGTTCTTGTGAAACTACACTATGAAGTACAGCCCTGATTTATCTGAGAAGGTAAATAGAAGTGTTTATTTAGGTAACTGGAAAATACTTCATTGTTAAAGGCAAAGCAGTAGGTAGTGAAAGAGCATGGAGAGGTCTTTGTGTCGGTATGTGTGCTTCTTGTTTGCCCTATTTATAGCAAACATTCTTTTTTAATACTTGCTAAGCTAATTAGGTAAGGACTTTTCAACTAAATGGCATTTTTGTGTGTCACGTGACACCTTTGAAACACTGACTTCTGCACTGAAGGATCAGAAGACTGGAATAGAAAAAGAGGAGACTGTGTGCACACATCCTTCTTGACAAGGGAAAGCAAAGGCATCTCTGAATTAAGGTCTGATTGGTCTGATTTCCTTGTGCATATCTTCTTTTGCCATCTGGAAATTTCTTTGTTGGAGGAATTTGTGCGGTTTCTACATTTGTCCAGGATTTATGGATGTTCAGTAGCTTAGGCAGAGACACTGTGCAGTTTGGAGATTCCAGATATGTCCATGTTACAGTTTCAGAGCAGACACAGAGTGCATTTGCAGTAAGTCAGATGTTTTTTGGGCAGTAGCACAGAAGCCCCCTGTGGATCTAATATGAGTAGTCTTGATAATTCCAACACAAACCAGAAGCACTGAAGTATTTTATAATAAGCATGTAGTTTTCACTGTCCATGAAATCTTGCAAAGTATGGCAGCCAAGCCCTGCTGTAGGGAATTGGGGAATTGTGGGGCTGCAACATGCAGGAATAGAAAAGAATGGAAACAAAAGTGTAATATCAGTATGTGCAGTGATTCTGGCTGAAACACAAATCATGTTGCCTTTTGTAAATAGAACTTGCCATGGCTATACTGAAAGCTGTGAATATCAATTCTGAGAATGCAACTTTTCCTGGAAGGTAGGATTTTTTTTCTGATTTTCTACAAATTTTGCCCCATTGGATGTCCTCTCTGTTCAGCGGGTACGCTGCATTCTCAAGCACTGACATGCAGTTCAGCGAGTTTAAACCCTGGGGAACAATATTCCTTAAAGTTCTGGCTGCAGGCTTTCTGTTCCAAAGCACTTCAAACATCCTTCCCCCCAGGACCCACCCTGACTTACTGCTGGAGGTGGTACACAATCAGTAGCAGTCTCCTTCAGTCAGATGGGTGTGCTAACAAGCTAAAGACAACAGGCAAAGGAAATACTATTCAGAGGTCCTGAGGTCCCAAGGGCTATGACTCAGATTTGGGACAGGGTGCGAGGAATTGCTTTATTTGGTATCTGTTGCCTTCTCCAGCGCCGTGTCATTGTTAAAAGTGAAAGACTCACACATCCAACTCTTTTCTCCTTGTTTATAAGGGTGAGGTATGTGGATCACACTGCTGTTAAACAAACAGAGGCATACAAGGTTCTCTATGTTCTAGGTGTAACTTGGCTAAGGCTGAGGAATCCAGAGTTCAGACTGCTGTTGCAGACATAATTAACTGCAGCACCATTACGTGTAATGCAGCTATGCAGCTCCACGTGGGCCATCCACTGCCTACCCAGTTCCATGCAACAGGCTCAGGATACTTGTTCAAGTGTGTTTGATTTAGCATGGGGCTATATAAATACCTCAACATCTGAAAAATTTCTAAGAATGTGGTGTTTACAGCATAAGAAGGTACAAGTGGGTGCCCTAACTGCAGCTGCAGCAGCAATTACCAGTGTAATGTGGCATGAGAAGAATAATCATAGCAAATTATAATTATAATCCTCTGACCTGGCATTGATTTACAGAAGTGTTGTGGCTGTAGTTTCTGAATGCTTGGCAGAGACGTTTGAGCATTCTAAAACCATTCCTTCAATTACATACCACATGCTTTAAGTTTTAGGTTATTTTAAAAACTTCTTTATTTGATTCGGGCTTGGGTTAATTTTATAATGAAGGAGACAAGAGCTCATTAACAAAAAAACTGATGCCTTTATACTCTGTGGTTCTGCAGCTGCTGGCTGTTATTTGAGGTAAATCACTTCTATGAATGCACTAATATCCACCATAGAGCTTGTTATCCACAGCAACTTTTGGTACTAAATAAATTTTAGCTTTCCTCTGACTGCAGTCAGGACTGAGGTTTGCTCATGTCAGCAACCACATGTGTTGCTGTACTGCTGGTAATTGTGAGAAGTTACTGAACAAACTCAAGGCAGGGACTGTGCATTCAGTTTCTTAGATTGCTGTTCATGCCCTGATGACCAAAATGGAATACTGGGAATGCTGCATTTAAACCAGTCTGACAGCAAGGATTAACTGGGACAAGCACTGGTTTGAACTTGACTGTGAATGTTTCTGAAATATACAAGCAGGAAAAGGTAAATATTGAATGTGAGAGACATCCTGATCCTTTTATGTGAGCTCACTATTTAGTAGGGAGAGGGAGAAGTTACTTTTACATTTTATGAATGCCTAAGGATCTGAGCATGCTCTGTCAAGCAGGATACAGAGCAGACTGCAGCTCTGTTCTGTGTCTGTTAAGGAAATGAGCCCCACCTCTGCTAAAATGGGCAAAACATCCTTGGTAAACAGAGCATTGGGCAGAGCTTACACAATTAGCAATTACTCCGTGAACCCAGGCTGGCCACTGCCCAACTTCAACTGAACTTTTATCCTCCTACAACATTTTGTTTAGAAACTATTTTTAAACAATAATATTCTCTAGCAACACCCATCCTAGAGGACGTCAACTGCTCTGACTGTCATCTCAACTCCTGCTCAAATTGGGGACAGAAGATGCCACCTCTAACAGAAATTATGAAAAGTCAGTGATCACTACTTCATGTCTTATACATCTTCATTAATGAAAAGGAAACAAATTACAGTGCTGTACTGTTACACTCAGTCCTGCACAAAGGCTTCTTTAGAGTCATTGTGCAGCACTTTCTTCATGACAGAAAGTGAATATGTTGGAAAGCATGATTTCAGTCAGGGAACCTGAAATCATCTCTTCCCTTGGTTTGAATTCAAACTGTGTGCCAGAGACAAGGAGTATTTTGCTGATTCCAGGTTATGCAAGGAAGATTATGTCTTAGTTACCTTTCAGCAGTCGATGTCATTTTGTAATTTGAGACAACATTTGAATCTTTAGTCATCTGCTACTTCCAATAATGTCTTAGAGCACCTCCTGGAAAGTGTTGGCAAAATAACCACTGCTCTGTGACAATTTTTGAGTTCAAATAGATGGGTACTTGCCCAGAATTACTTGAAACAGTATTAACCACTGATGTTTTCCCAAATCAAGTATCTCCTTCCTTTTTTACCAGCATATTCAGCTCTCCACAGCCCACAGCTTCTCAGCACTATTAACTGGCTGATTACACTCTAAGCGTAGTTATATTGCACCCATGGTCTCTTTTTGAAAACAGAAATGAAGGTAGCACATGCAAAGAGGAAGTGATGTAAAGAAAACAGGAGGACAGAATTTACTTTTGTTTCATAATCCAATTGCTTTGGATACACTGAATCAATGGGGCTATTCCAGCTCTGAGAATAAGGCCTGCTCATGTGACTACGTGCTTGGAATCCCAAACTCTGCCAATTCATGCTGGCATAACTAAAGAGACTCCTGCCTGCAGCTCTCTGCCTGTTCTCCTAGATGCTGTCAGGCCAGTGGGAGGGGTGGCAGCTGGGCAGTGTTCTTGCCCTGAGACACCCAGCCTGGGTTAGCAGAACAAGCAGCCGTAAAATTCAGTTTTTACTGTCCTGTGAGCAGCAGTTGCTGAAGGCTCCAATTCACAGTCCTTTATGGATTTTGACTTCAGCAGCTGAAAAGGTCACTATCCTGCTAGCACTCAATACTCCAGCAAAAACTGTAATAGGAGCCTCCAAACTAATCACAGGGGGTTAAACCCTGTTCTTCAGAGCTGTCACCAGTATGGATCTGTCAAAATCATTGCTTGCATGCAAGGTCAGTGAAGTCAACTAGCCAATGTGTATTTATATGCATGTACACACATGCTTTTAAATACACTTCTGCCTGTTAACTACGATCTCCTGGTGAGCGTTTGATTCCTCTATGGTTCTGAAATGAAGCTGGCTTTGTCAGCAGTTTGTCAAATCATATACTGTGAGATTTTCCCACCAAGAGGAGTAGTAGCAGAGCAGCACTGTGGGAAAAGTGATTTATTGCACACATGTTATAAGGGAAGTTGCTCTGAAGAATATTTATATTTATGATTTAAATGAGATCATCTGGGGATTTTTCTCAAGAAAGGAGTAAGAAAAATTCAAACGGATGCAGCTCTATGCTGGTGTGAGCAGTGGCCATGATTTTTTGTGGGAATATATGAAATAACCTCAAAACTCTTGCTCTAGTTTTTAAAAATAATGTAAGAGTTATTTTGGGAGTATAGCTTCCAAATTCCTACCCTTTGGGTGTAAAGCAGGCAAATGTCTGGATTTTCGGGATAAAAAATGCTGCCAGTAGATAAATGTTTGGAATTATTTTGACTGCAGCCAGCAAATATATCTCATCACTATGGTTGCAAAAACAAACACCCACCAAAGAACTGTATCTGACACAGGGAAAATAATTAAGGGAAATGGAACAATTTGCAGCTTGTATTAAATTCTTTGCGTTCCCTCACACAAATCAGTAGTTAGAGGGGTGAGCTGTGACCTCGATGTGAGTATTCTGTTTGAGTTCTTGCCATTCTGACAGCAGCAAATAGGGCAAACACAACTTAAAAATAGAAAGGAGCTTGAGATGTAGCCTCCTACTCTGAACCATTTTCCATCCCATATTTTTGATAATCGATGTGAATTCAAAAACATAGTTTTGCTTTTGAGTCCAAATTGAAAATAGTTCATTTTTTTTACCTCTGGCTTGGATGTAGTTAAAGGCATCAGAACTTCCCAGAAGCACCTTACTGTTAGGAGTTCTGCCAGCTCAAATTCAATGTGATCAGTCCATAGTTAAGCAAGCAATGCAGTTCTGTACCACTAAGAAAAATAATTTCCTATAAAGTATATTAATATGTTTTAAACCACAAGTATTTTAATTAAAAAAAATACCAACAATAATAAAAGGAAGAAAACAAAGGATTCTATATCCAAGGTTAGATAGCCATAAAGGAATATAAAATTCATCATAGATTTTGGTACTTGGGGCACAGGTCACATTGGAACGGCCGATGCCTTTCCACACTGATATGTTGTGCAGCTGCTAAACCATCAGCATTTAGAACCAGCCTGAACATGAAATTTATACTGTGTTTTTATGAGCAGGATTGGTTGTAAGTAGCCATGAAACATTGTCTCTTCCAGGACCTAAGGTGACACTTTTTAGTAGGGCATTCTTGGAGAGAGGAGGAGCCAGAGGAAGACACTGCAGGTACTGTAGAATTAAGTAATACCATAATTCACTTCCAAAATCTTTTTGACATCACCTTACTTAAAAGTATACTTCCATTTTTAAATTGTAGTTCGTGGATACCCACAAACCTTACAGCAAGTGATTCCAAGCTAGGAAAGGAGTGAGAAAGTTCTGTCTTACCTCTTTTAAAGTGTTTTTCATAGGAAAATATACTGAAATTAAGAATTTTCAATTAGTTTAGGTAATTTACCTATAAATTTTAGAACAGTAAGTTGTCAATCCATTCACCTCCCCCCCTCCCTGGACAGCAGTAGGGTGACATCATATAAAGGGAATGAGCACAATGCTGGAAGTGTCCTGCTGGTTTGTATTAGCCTCCCTGATCAGGCACAGCCTGTGTAGCACAGGTTCAGCTCTACCAGTCTGAAAATAGACAGATAGTCCATGTGAACAAAGAGTGAACCAAGAGCTCACTGTGTGGAGAAGCTTCCCAGCACCCAGCAAATAAAGAGCAATGCTGTTGGGAGCTTTCCAAAGGTGCATGCACAGTCATTCCTATTCAGACACAGCACACTTTCTGTACAAACTTAACGTGTCCTCCTCCTTCAAAATACTAACACAGGAGGGAGCAGGATGAGAGATAAAAGAGGTTAAAATTATTATAGTTAGACTTTATATATTATAATTAGTCTTTCTAAGTGACACCCTTCATCCTGTCAGATGTCAAAATGCTTTCCAAAACAGATGGAGCAACTAACCTGGAAACTAAGGAGAAAGTGGTCAAGGAAGGGAAGAATAAATCCTGTTGTTTAGAACGAATGGAATACCATGTTCAGGCCTGATTGCAGAGACTGCTTGCAAAGTTTGGTTTTGTGGGACTTTGGTGAGAGTTTTCTGCAGCTCCTGTTACACATGTAAACAGCAAACTCACCTATATCTTATTAATAGTTGTGAAAAATTCATTCTGTGAGGATGGATTTGAGAACCTCTGTGCTGAGAAGGGAGGGTGGGGTGGCATTTCTTCCCTTGACACAAATTCAGACTCTATACTGTTAATAGCAGCTGTGTGTGTAACTATGGAGCTACCAAAGATGAAATGAAAGGCAACTTAAATATTTTTTCCTTCCTGAGTCCTACACCCAAACAATCCCTTTTGTCTATCCATTCTGTGTCTGTATGTTAAATTTGTGTATGCTCCATAGTAGCTAACTTATTTTTAAGTGCTGGACAGCCAAAAGAAATTTATATTTTCCCTTATAGAATCCCTTCTTGAATCCTTAGATAAATTCACTGTGTCAAAACATAACCTTACCCTTCATTTTTATTTCTTTTTGTCATAACCTTGAGTAACAGTGTTTATGTGTCTATGAGTAATGAAGGCCACAGAAATTTAATAGTCACTCATTTAGTGTGTGTGTTACCTATATCTCCACAGTCATCAACTGAAATGGAGGTGATGTTCAGCTGCTGGTGATAGTAAAGGTAGTTGTATCAGTGTAGTTAATCAATGGATGCTTTGAAAATTAAAGTTCTAAGGAAAAGCAGGGAAAAGGAAGGAAAACACCAAACAACCTTGTGTTTGGATTGGGTATTTGCCAAAAGATCTGAGCCCACTGGAGCAGGTATGCTGAGCAGGTGGCTGGCAGAGATGGACAGACAGCTGGTTTTGTCTGGCATGCAGGTGTTTAACTTGGCTGCCTGCAGGTCAGCTGTGAGATGCCAGATTTTCTGAGGGAATCACCTTGTTTAAGGAGAAGTGGCTCTTGTCCATTCCCATAGTGAGGTTGGTGAACGAGGCTGTGGCTGCTTTCACTTCCTCTCTGCTCGTCTCTCCAAAAACCCCATTCACCTGCTGTTGGATTTAGATGGGAGAGAAAAGAGGCTTTTTAGGTATGGTACAGTGAGTTTGCCTTTTCTTGTATTAGAAACAAAAGAGGTAACAAAACCAAATGTGCTGTGATGTTTAATATTGAAACTACTGTTATGTCATTCTTCTGAGAGTTCTTTTTTGTTTGATTTTGATAGACTGACAAACATTAGCTGAGCTCTGTGTGCTTTTATTTGAAATAATGTTTTTCAGTAGTTCCCAGATGAGCTAGTACTTGATTGTAAGTATTTTGGGATTTGCTGCTGTGAAAGTTTTGGGGTCAATCCAAAAGTAAAACTGCAGAAATAGCTGCATAACATCAGCAAAGGCAGTTTACTCCTTTCCAAGTTGTAAGCCATAAAGTAAATGTAATGCACTGGTAATAGATGTCAACTGAGGATCTTCATGAATGGTGTCAGATACACATGATTAATGTGCTCTCTGCTAGAACAGAGTGTCAAATACAGACTTGTATAAGTAGGTTAAATAAGTTTGTCCTGAGCATAATGTTGTCATCAGTGCACTTTTCCTCTGATGCTAAGTGTGATTGCAGCCTGACTGATCTGGGAGTGCTATTAAAGGCAAGGTTCTCCTGTTGCATTTTGTTTTGTGACCTGACTGCCCTGTCAAGCAATCATTTGATTCCTCTTGCAATTTTTATGTTTCCTGTATGGAATCAGATCTGTAAGAGTTTGGGCAACCTCTCTTAAAGTCGGACATAAAATTCTGGCATTGTAAAAGGAGAGTAGTTGAATGTTGATCTGACTTTGTTATCTTTAGTCAAGAAATATAAATATATGCTGAGTAGAATATTTTGTTCTTGCTTCACAACAAAAACTGCATTTCATTACTTTAACCTATAAACCCTCAAAGTGCTATGAAAAAGCACCAATACTGTTCTTTATGAATGCAGGTTGTGCAGTCAGCCTCCTGAACAGTGCACTGAACATCTAATTCCCACCATCAAGGTGCACTTGGCATGAAGAACTTGCTGCAACATCTGTACATTGTGCTAAAGAAAACTGTGTGAAGATTCTAAGCTTGTCAACTGAATTTTTTGACATTAATTTTTGTTGGCATGACACTGTAGCAGCAGTTATATGCAGTTAACAAGTAGTTAACAATCCTAAAATATGTGTGTAGTTTTGTGTGTGTATGATTAAATAAATTAACTGATGAATGACCATTCTGTATATACACAACCAGGTAATTCTGTTGTCAAGTTTTCAGACATTACAATTTAAAATAAAGCTACTGGCTGACAGAGACAGCCACTCGTAGGTACTCTGTGAGTATGATTTTTTTAAGGATTTTTTTTAGAAAAGAAGGAGGTATCAAATAACTGTAGAAAAAGTCATGTGTTTATGTTTGAGATTAACAATCCTGTTATGTTATTTCAAGTATCCTTCTAATGCAGCATGTTTTCATTACATTTCAGAGATACTAAGAGAAAAAAAAACCCAACAAAATAAAATCAATGAAAATGCAGGCATAGCCTGCAAATAAAAAATAAATCAAGAGAAATAAAAAATGAATCAAGAGAAGTCTTTGTGTAAAGAAGCAAAGTGGGAAAATGAAAATTTTAATGCAAATAACTATCTGTGCCACTCTAGTTTTTAGAGACTGCTCTGTTTCAATGGAAGTTCAGTTAGTAGAAACCCAGGATTATTAAAACTAAGAAAAGGGGGCCATTATTTGAAAGTAATATGAATTCAACTGATGGAAGAAACAGGTCCATAAACTGTAGCAATCTTTATGAACACTAAATATAGTTTGAGAAGTTAAAATTGCTCTTTTAAATATCTTGATTTCTACTGTATACTTGTAAATCATGACAGTTCTACATTCATGAAATGTGTAACTTAGTGGATTTCTCCTAAAACTGAAATGCTGATTTTTTTTTTAAGTGTTGCCCATATTCCTTTTTGTTCTCATGTGATACCATTGACTAAAGCCTTACACTTCATAATGTATCTCAAGAAATGTTGTGGAATCTCTTGGTTACCCAACAGTCCAGGAGTGTTAGCTTATTTAGCCAGGATGTATCTGAGGTATTCAGCATGTGCCTTGGAACACACACGTAGCTGTAATTGAAATATGGTTTATGTTTTCTACATCCACAGTGTTTTAGCTTATCTAATCAGGCTGCTTTTATGACATAGTTACAGCCTTATTACTGTTTTTAATCATAGGAGTGGTAGGTGCAAAGCTATTAAGACATGGCTTGCAAATCCAGGTCAGCCACTGAAATACCATGTGAAACCTGGATGGAGTGGTAAAGGTATTTCACAAATGAATTGGGAATTTTTGGGGTAGATGGGCTGATTTTTATTGAGTGGGTGGCTATCAGGAGTGAAATTTGAAAATAATTCTGTGGGTCTGAACAAATGAGCTCCCAAGGGAGCAGTGCTCTTCTTAGGACAGTGGGCTGTCCTCAGCCTGAATGGGTCCAGGTGCCCAGGGCCAGCAAAGCAGGGGCTCAGAAGAATCAGAGGGTAGTTGTAATTGGAAAAGCAAATTGTAAAATAATTGTCACCTTCTTTTCACAGCTGACACTGCAGATTTACCCCACTGAAGTTCCTCAGAAGACTGGCATGCTGGAAAATGCCCAGTTCTGGGAGAAGGTAAGGAGAACCAGCTTCTCACCACAGTCCAGCACCCCAGAGAAGTTTGCAAAAGTCAATCACAGCTGGAGCTGTACTCCCAGCCTGAGGTAACCCATCAAATTTTGCTCCTGAAGGGTCATTTTGTTGAGTGCCTCTTAATCTGTTCTTGCATTCATGCCAGAGAACAAGCTGACAGTCAATCAGCTTAACTTAAAAGAGAGGGTGCAAGCTTTGCTGTGCTCAGTCCTGTGAGGCTGCTCTGGAAGAGACAGTGTCTGCCTCACCCTTCTCCCCTGGGGCACTGCAGCTCCCTATAGATTCTAACTGATGGCTGAGCAGCACAAATTACACTTCTGATTGTGTCATTACTGGTGTTTTACTGTAGTGACTGGCCTATTATGCAAGTCTGTGGTTGCACTGTAATCAAAAATCCATATGGCTTGGGGAATACAGGATAGGATAACAATCATTAGTGTAAGGTCAGCTTGAGCCCTTAGGTGTTGAGTTGTCACCAAAAATATTTGGTTTCCCTTTAATATACTACACAGCAGATTGCATTCTTATTCTAGGTGAAAAACTGATGTTGAATTAGAAGACCTTGCTCTATATGAAGGAAACTCAGAATACTTGAAAGAGGGGAACATGAGGGCAGTCACATAGAATGTGATATATGAAACAAGAGCCAAGTTAAAAAATTATTAGCTGTTTGCCAGCCAAAGAAAACAAGTCTCTGTGAGACCCAACCTGCCTACTCCTCTCCTAAGGCTCATATACCAACTCATGGGAGCTCTGCAGTGGAAATGTACATTTAATTCTGATTTGTTTTACTTCGCAATTTTATTCCTCCAACCTTATTGATTTCAGCATTCAATATTTTAATGCTGCGTCTCAATAAAAATACCTAAGATCTTAGTCAATCAGTCCTGAAAAATAATACAAATATCACTTCCATGTAATGACACATGGCATTATTCCCAATGATTGATTCAGAAGAAGAGCAACCAGAGCTGCACATGGTACTATAGGGTATGGGCAAGTAATGTATCTACACAGTGGCAAAAAGATATTTCTTGTTTTGTTCTTTATTCATTCCTGATTATTCTTTCTTAGGCTTTTCTGTGTGAATTTATTCTAAGAGATGTTGAGTGATTTGGAAAGAAAAAGTTAAGAAAACTGGTCAGTATTTTGGGTCTACTTTGGAAAGCATAAACAACCAAATTTGGTTTACCTAGTTAGTGTATTTGAAAGTAGTAATTTAGATAGCAAGTAATTTAGTGAATTTCACCAGCAAATCACAGATTTGACAAGTCCTTGAACAATCCTTAACAGAAAAATTTAGGACTGGTGTGAGATATGTCTACATAAAGCTCTGAATGTATATTTGGATAGATTTTTCCATAGCTCTTTGAATGTCTGGTCTCTGTTTTATGAAGTTTGTGATTTTTTTCAGTTGTGAGAACAGGAGAAAATGATTTGGTATTTACCTTGCTCCTTCACATGCCAAACATCTCAAATTGAAATAATTTCTGTATTCTTGTGACTCATTCAGACGAGAAACTTAATGCATTTTACTCACTTGAATATTTTCACCATCATAATACTTTTGTGAACTAGTTAAGTGTTATTAACCCCATTTTACAGCTGAAAAACACAGAAATAAGAGAGATGAGAAATGACACTTTCAAAAATGACCTCTAAACACTGTGAGTGTAAAAATTCAGGAGCCTTTTTTGAATGCAGATATCAGTCATTTTGCCAGTGTGTCCTAAGAAATTTAGAAATTTTGGCAATGCATATTGTGACTCTTACTTTTCAATTTTATTTGCACTTTCACCATATTATTTCAAAATGAAAACAAATGTATGCTTTATTCATCAGCCATCAGATCTACTAAGAATAAACAATACAATCCTGACTTCACTGTGCTGGTGAGTGCTGTGCTTCAGCTGTTTATTTAGTAGTGATGCTATTTATAGAAAGCTCCTTCATGTGATGGTGTTGCCAGTAACACAGATGTCCCCTGAATGCACTCTATTTTAAACAGAGGTGAAAGGCTAAGGAAAAATATAAAAGAACCCACCTTTAATATTTGAATTTAACAATAACAAGCAGGGTGTGGCCACCCTGAAACTGCAGCTTGTCAAATGCTTGGGAGAAGGGAAGGGTGGGAAAGCTCTCTGCTTACCAGTTCCACAGTCTCGTTAGTAAAAACACATCTGACACCAGTGATTGTGGCTGAGAGATACAGCGAGAATGGGTGGTGCTTTTAGTAATTGCTGTGAATAAACAGTCTTTCTAGAATGTAGCCATGGAATAAGCAGTTTTATGAGTGTTAATTTACTTATATTTTAGAAGCGGTGAATGAAAAATCAAGAATTCTTGGCAGTTAAAAAATTCTTTAAAATATTGGTTTTGTCCCCAAGGACACAGTGAGACTGCATATAAAGTTTATCCAGAAAGTTTCTTCTTTGTGCTCAATTTGCTGTCCTTAAGCTGGGCAATGTGATATTTTCAGTGATTAAAATGAGACTTACTGGCTGCAAGTTACAGAAAATGCTGTTGTTCCTATTTGATAGAGCTTTAATAGTAAATGAAATTCACGAGAACATGGGAAGGTCAAAGACAGAAAAAAGACACATTTTACACATTTTACACATTTCATCCTCCCTGGTATAACTTGCACTTCGTAGTCATTTGGTTTTAAGGTGCTCTTTTGTATGTGTGTGTTCTTGTTGTTTGGGGGGAGTGTTGGGGTTTTTGTTGTGTATTTGTGGTTCGGTTTTGATGTTTCTGATTAGAGAGTAACAATCTGAACTTTCTGTGAACTGAAAATTTAAGGCTTAAATAATAAGTATTTACCTGGAATCAGCTTAGCAGAAGCTAAGCTAGCTTCATCCTAGAAAAAAAAATCACATATATTTCCAGCCAGAATAGACTTCCAGTAACCCACAGTTACCCAGAACTTGCTCTCCAACATATGAGGTCACCTGGAACAAGCACTTAATTTTTTGAATTCTCCTTTTATTGGGATTTATTCATTTAGTTCTGATTCAAGAGAAGTTAGAAATGAAGAAAAAAAAACATGAGTGCTGTATAGAATCACAGCTAATGTGTTCTGCTATTCCAGAAGAGTCTACCAAATAACTTCCACTCTGTTTTATCTAACTATGAAGGAATTTTATTCTGAGAAAAGGGAGTATTTTTCAGAGTGTGTAGCATGGTTGAGTGTCTGCCATAAAATAGACTGGTCATTCCTCCAAAAATGCTACAAGCAGGTTGCAGTGAGTCTAGTATCTAGACAGATTTTGTCTGGGCTCATTCAACACATGGAAAAAATATTTCATCTCATTTCTTCCCAAACTGACACCACAAAGCCATTTCATTTATTTTTCCTGACATGTTGTTGTGCTGTTCAATACTGAATGTAGTGTCCCCTGACTTTGGAACAAGCTGGTAGGATTGAGCAAAACTCTTTCCTTTTCACAGCTAGAAGGAAAAACGAGATCATAAAAAAGAAAGTTAACTGCAGAGCAGTGATTGGGCTCCTTGCACAGAAATGTCAAGAATACCTGAAGCAAATGACTCTGGTAAGGCTTGCTAGCCACATGCTGTACAGCTATTTTTGTTGCTTTCTATACCTTAAGGCCTCCTACAATAAATCCTCACCTAGTGAGAATCTAGTGGGTTGTCAACTTGAACAAATTATAATTCTGCTGATAGCACAAAATAACTGTGCTTTCCCATCTGGGTCATCTTCTAATCAAAGCAGGAAAAGATCAAATCCCTTCCAGAGAAAAGCAGCACTAAAAAACTTGCAAGGAAACGAAATATTACAACTTTTTGCTCCAGCAACTTCCAGTTGGGCGGGAGTGGGGGAGGAAGGAAAATCTGCAACCAACTCAGAGAAGGCTGTAGTGTTTCTGGAATGAATGGGAAGTGCAGGGGTGTAAAACTTAACTGCTGTCTTTGCTGCAGGCTTTACTTGAACAGGGAGATCTCTTTCAGAGTTCACTACTGAACTGTGAAGGTAAAAGGAGAACAAGGTGCATTACAAAGATGTTCAAAAGGTGCAAAAAGCTAGACTTGCCACTATTCTTTTGTCTCTCTGATTGTCTTCAGTCTCATACCCATGTTAGCAGCTAAGAAGAAAGAAAAAACTACTTTTACACTGATCCAGTTTACTTAACACTTTGCTTAAATTGCTGCATAAGCAGCACCTGAAAAAAGGTAAATCAATAACGAGAAAATTCAGGAAATGCAATGATGGCAGAGGATCCTGATAAAATGAGAGCAGAAAATCTGCAAGTCCATCATAAATGTGGGACCACCAGAGCATCCCCCCCTCCAACAGAGTGTACTTTGAAGGAGTTAGCAAATAATTTATGCTTAGACTATAGCCCTTATTCTTGTCAAGGACTACTGCAAAAAGATCACAGTTTTCCCAAATTTATAGCTGACAAAGCAAAGGTCTTTTCATATAAATCTTATCAGAACTGGGATTGCTGCTTGCTTACAGTGGCTCAGATGAGTGGCAGGGAGTCATGGGTTTTCTCTCATGTCTTTTATCATCTTTTGTGAACCAAGATGTCTGCAGATGCTTCAATATCTGGACCTCAAAAATAATTTCTACAAAAAAGAGTGCCAGTAAAATGTGACCACTTAAGCAGTCCTAGAAAATGTGAAGGGCAGGGGAGATGGATGATCCCTCCTAACTGAAATCCTAATTATTATTAATCAACCATGAGTTAACTGGGAGTCACAGCACATCAGGGGTGCAGCCATGGGCCTCAGGAGATCTGAGCTTGTTTCCTGCTTTATGGCAGATCTCAGTCTCTGAAGCTGGACAAGTATTTAATCACTGTTGGCCATCTCCAGCAGGGTGATCAGCTCCAGCCTTTTGCCTCTGTTGCCTCTGCAGACTAAAGGCTCCCAAAATGTGGCAGGCTGTCACTGCAGTGCCTAAGCTCTGTACAGCCTGATTAGATGGGGGCCCCTTGCACAGTCATCTGGCAAACACCATAACACAGTTCATAAATAATCATGTTTTACAATAGCCCTTTTCTTCAGTTCCCAAGGAGAAGACGTAACACATTGTGTTAAAGGAACAACTCTCATCTGGTAATATTAAAAATGTTCTGAACTGCTCTCTAGTCACCCAAGAAGTCAGATAAAGTCGTAAAATCCCTTTCAACAACTTTGTGTGATTTTAACCTGTCTTCAAGTCAGAGCTTGGAAATTCTTCCTTTGAAGAGAGTTCCTTTGAACAACTAAGGTACGAAATTAATTTCTCAAAATGTTCATGGTCTTTCAGGGTTCCAGGTTTTGTTCTGATATTTATCAGTGCCTTTTGGCTTGCCAGAGCCTTTCTGGCTTGAATTCATAACTTAAGGCGGGAGGACAAGGTCAGCTATTGCACGTACCTTTAATGCAAAGTGAGCTATTGTATGTGCACTGCAAAATGACAGCAATGACTGTCTGAACTATCCAGGCACAGAGAGCTGTTTCTGTCAAATACTTATGGTATGACTGAACACATGCTCAAAGTAAGATCTTTGTTTAGTAAATATTGAATATTCCCTAGTCCTTTATATCCTGTCGTCATTTCCTTTGTACAGCTTGCAGCTGTACTTTCAAGCCAATGTACAAAAGTAATTGGTTAGGCAGAGTTCAGAAGTGTGTTTAACTATGCAGCAGAGATGTTTTTGATGTTTTTTCTTCTCAACAAAATTAATGGAGTTCTGTATGCAACTCCATCCTGCATCCAAACTGGCCTACACCAACATCTTCTGTGTATAAAACAGTAGATTCATTAGTTATCCATTTAGTGAGTATAAATATACTGTAATGAACATATAAATCTATAAATATACATATATATATATATATATTTTAAAAATAGGGAATTTGGCTGCCATGAAATCAGTTTGTGGTTTTGGAAAACACGGGCTTTAAGGTGGAGGTAGCCATTGTATTGCATTAACTATTTTCTCACAGATTAAGAAGCAGCAGCTCAGAACACTTTGGTCCAGACAGTGAAACACCCAAGAGGAAAGCAGTTCCTCCATGTACACCCATGTGTTTCACCAGGCCTTTGAAAAGGGGTGCGTGGAAGGGATGAAGGCTAATTCATGGGTGGTCACAGGTTCCTGTGAGTTGGGAAGGATGAGAAAAGAGGGAAATTGTGCAGTGGTGAAGCCTTGCAGGAAGGAACATACACCGAGGAGGGAAGGAGGACTGTTCACCCTCAGTGTTCACAGGACTTGCTCCATGGCAATGCCTCTGTGTGTGTTGGGTTGCAGAACAAACATGGAAACCACAATATTGCGGGGTGGTTTTGTCAGTTTTGAGTTGTGGGCAGAGCACACAGGTTTTGGATTGAAATCTTCATTTTATTTTCTGCCCAATTCATATTGAAATGGGTTCATTTTTTAGTGATTTTTTTTCTGTTGTATTGTCCCCCCTGCATGTTTCCATTCCCTGAGTTGGATGTGCAGTGACTAACACTGACAGAGTTAATTAATTGAATAGTAAACATCAGTGCTAGGGCTGCTGCTCTCTCCATTCTCACTCTTTTTAAGCTCTGCTGGAGGACTTGGGCTGTGTAGGGCTGGACAGAAGAGGAGTTTGGATGTTGTTAACAACTCTAAGTTAGGAAATGTTTGAAGGTGTAAGCACCACTCGAGTATGCTGCTGAACACTCAGCATGATTCAGCTCAGTGGCCTACAGGTGGAAGGCAAACCATTATTTTGACTTTTTTTTGCCTTGCAGAGTTCATATGGGCTTCAAAGTCAGGGGATGAAAACCTGCAAATTCTGAAAACATTTAAACTCATTACTTCCTGAGAGTTGTTCTATCAAAAACAGAAAATTCACAGAAAAAATAAGTAATTAAAAAAATCCCAAACAAACTGACCAACAACTTAGATGAGGTGGAATTCATGCTCTCTGGAAAGACTCCCAGCCTATGCACAGCAATCCTGAATGGATACTGTTCAGAAGGCAGCATCCTATTTTCCATCCTTACCAACTCCAATTGTTGTGATTCATCCAGAGATGTTTTTTTTCCAGTGTTAAGATAATGGAACAGCAAAATCTTCGATGAATATGAAAGTCAGAGCCTCTGACTGAAATTGAAATTATTCTTTTGACAGAGTAGCAAAAGAAAGATGATAAATAACACTATCACACCAAGGGAAGCAATACATTTGTGGTGTCAAGGGTATCAAACCAATGATTAGCATATTCAGTATCAAATTAACCTCATTATAAATTGTAACTATAAAATCTCTTTTGAAAAAATACTTCAAAACTGAACCTTACTCCAGACAAATAGCTGGAATTTGACCTCTTTGTAATAGCTTTATTTTTTCTCTTTTTTACTTTAATTCTTTATGATGTCACCAATAAATACAATAATCTGTGTCTTCTGCTAAAATACTTCACAAAATATCATCTATCTTCCAGAGGAAGTGGGGAGATGGGTTTTGTTTATTTGGGGTTTTTTTTAAAGTTAATTTTAAAAGAAAATAAATATTATATAACATGTATTTTATGATTCAACAGTCTGAGGCCACGTTAAGAATTAAGAATTGTTTTATTGGTGTTTCACAGCCAATTCATTTACATCACTAACCATGTTGCAGAAATAAAACTGCTTCAGGAAGGCTCAGAGCCTGGATCACAGCCCACAGCCCCACAGTTGTATCCCCTGGAGAGAATTCAAACACAGTATTCCCCCAGGTGCTACAGGTGGGTCAGCAACTCTCCTGGGGCTCTGTGGGAGCTGCACAGCTTTAGCCCTGCTCACAAACACCATCCAGGGTCCAGGAAGGGAGTATTTATCAATTTTCTTCAGGCAGAATACAAGTAGGAGCAGATCTGTACAATGGCTTTTCTGCTGCACAGTTCCCCAAGGCTATTGCTCAGCTGGAAGCAAGGGTGGGTGAGTCAGCAATCTGTCTCTGTCCTTAAGGTGTCCTTATTCTGTGCACTATTTAGGCAATAAAACTGTTGGATTTTTCATTCAGGTCCATGATATGTGGTGGTGAACATACTGCACTGCTATTTCCAGAATAAAAAGTTGTCAGTGTAGCAAGAAGGGTGGCTCTAGCAGCACAGATTTTGAGGAGTAATTTTTTTTCTTTCTTTTCTCAAGACTATGGATTAAGCTCTCTCAGTGTTATCTGGCTCTCTCACCTGTTCCAGCTGTACTGGCAGGGCTGTATTTAGTTTTCAAGGTTCAAGGTTACCTTGTGGTTGGACTCAGACCATGGTCAAGAAATGTAAACATGTGAAAGGCACGTGAGCACGTTTGGGAAGTGCCATATGGTGTTCTTCCTCCTCCCCATCCTTGCTAGTGAAAGCCTGCTGACATTTTAGCCTTGAATTCTCTAGGAAAGAACAGATAAACACCAAGACAAAACTGCAGCCTAGCCAGGCTCAAGCGCAGATGAGACTTTATCCCTCCTCTGAAAACCTTAATCAGGCCAAGCTTATGTGGGACTCATGTTTCCTGACTTATTGTTCCTGCCTGTCCTTTGTGAATCATGGAAAGAAACATATCCCAGTGCTGTCAGAGATGCATCAGGCTGCTTTAACCTGTTTATAGTGGCTCCTGGGGTATGTCTGCATTGCTCAGTAGAGATACCTGTTTGGGCTACAAGCAAGTTTCCTCCAGAGCCTGAGCAGCTGTGCCAGTGGCTTTGCATAAGGCTAATTGTCATGTGCTGATATTTCTGTGTGGCCACACTCTGGGCTGTACAGCCCCACTGCCTGCTGCAGGAGGATGGAGGTAACTCTCAAACACTTCTGCCTTGTGGGGCACAAAGCTGTGCTGTCTTCATACATGCTCAGGATTTCTTCTAATTTCAAACTTTTTAGTCTCTGTAAATGCTTCAGGTTATTTTTGCCTTTCCTTTTGACAAACTCACAAACTCATTCCTTCCCACCAGAGAAATCAGGCCTCACTGTTGGTAGCAGTGCTGAATTATCGTCATGCAATGGGAAGAGTTGGGGATCTCCCAATATCTTCATTTCTGATAAAAGAGACTGCCATCCAACAATCAGGTATGATGCAGTGCTCCTGTTCTTGCTCTAGAGATCCTGTTCTGGTGATCAAAAAGCCCAGCATTGTGCAGGATTGCCCTGGAAGCCCCAGAGCTTACTAGGAATGGCTGCTCTCAGTCTTTTCTCCCCAGCTCCCCTGCTAGCCCACAACCTTCCCCTTTGCACCTCACTGCTTTCCACACAGCATCTGCTGACCACCAAAAGTGGGTTCTGTGGGCTCTGAAGAGGGCAAGAGACACATGGTTCAAATATAGTATAAATACAGAATTGACAGGGCTATGGCTCTGTACATCTCCAGGGAGTTCAGGGTTGTATTGCAGTGCCCCATTTCCGTAGCTGATTGGCTGATTTAAGGGACATAGTGCCACAACCAAGTCTCCTGTGCAGCATGTGACTGGCTGGATGGTACCCCACATATTGATTTTACTTTGAAGAACTGATCACTCACCCGCAGCTTCTAAAAGTTTAAATTTCTTTGCTATTATTTGGTTTCTTGTGTCTGAAAATTCCCCTGGTAAAAACATTGTGTTTGCTTTTATCTCCTTTCCTACTTCCTCAGCTGCCTCCAGCCCATTTGAGCTGTACCTCTTGACACCCTGGTTCATGTAAGTCACAGAGGTGACTCAGAATCACCTAAATCAAGGTTAAAATTTCTATTGAGGTTTCTGTTTCTATTTCTAAATTGTAGCCACATTTTCTAAGATAAAGCTCATCTACTTCCTCTCCTTCATTCTTATCCTTGCTTCTTTTTTCACACTTTCAGGCACAGCTCTATGAAAGTGGTTTCAGTGTTGATGTAAAACTTTAACAGTTGGCATTTGGTCTCACTCCCACTCAGCATTTCTTGATTTCTTTAGCTGTGATCCTACAACCGTGTGTGGGCTTGTGTTAGAAACCAGATCACTGAAATGGTACAACATTTATTGAGACAGGGAGAGAGGGAGGCAGGGATGGAGAAAGAACAAACTTGTTCAAGTGACTTCACCAAGGTCTCTTAGAGGGTACACCTTCCTTCTCTCCCTGCATGGCTTTCTCTCTCTCCTTCTCTATCTTTGCCCACCTGAGCAGTCCCACCTGCCACTTGTAGATCACATTTCTTGCAATCAGCTCCTCACACCCTGTGTTTACAGAAGTTAACAACGTTAACATCATGCTAACAAAGTTTTCTGTCTTTGTCTTGTGCACCTTTTGACCAATACAGAGAAAAGTGTACTTGTACTACTGGGGCATGTAGCAACAGAAAACAAGCAGCACATCAGGTTAAACCAATTGCAGTTCTGTATTGTAAAAAGGATGTGTTAATGGTGCTTTTCAGGGAAGTCTGTTTGCCTCTGAATGCTCATGGGGGATGCTGGGTGGTATAATGATAGAATTTTCACATGACCAGAATTTCATTACATCATTTGTTAGCATATGGAATACCACAGGGGAGTTCTACTTTATTTAACATAGTAACAATGAACAGCTGGCTGCATTACAGTCCTCTGTGTCAGAGAGGATACAGTCTAAATATATTAGTCTAGTTTAAAACATTGAAATTACTTTTTTTGTAGGCTGGCCAGTATGCCCCGTGAGTGAGCGAAAACAAGGAAAAGACAACTCAATAGTGGAAATAAAATGTCAAACATAATGAGAGCCTAAGGTCCAAGCAGAAGAAATGTTGCCATGAAAGGTGTTAGAGGGATTTAACCTATTTAAGGGACATGGATTTTAAAGGTATCTAGTTTCCATGACTGCTCTGTTGTCTACCAGGGTTTTTAAGCCAAGATTTATATATGAGACAATGTTGATATCACTATTCTGATAAAATTATTATTTCACTTGCCTGAAAATTCCAGTGTTAAAATGTCAACTATTAGCTCCTTCTGTAGCTCTGTGAGTTTAGCAGGGATATTTGATCATTCCCAGCTCCTGGCTTGCTGGGGTTGTTCTGAACCTCTGCTCCCTTCCCTGCAGCCATGTCAGACAGCATCACTGCAGCTGCAGTGAGGGCACTAGACAGCTCTGACCCTTTTGATATGTATTCTATAGAGAATTCTAGGACCTTCTGCACACTAGCTCTGTGTGATGTGTCCCAAAAGCTGGCCTGTGCAGTTGCAGCCCCTGTAGTGGCTAACAGACTGTGAGCTGCATCTTTCTCTGTGCAGCCTTTATCAAGTAGCCTAGTTATTTCAGGTCTCAGCTCACCAACTAGAGAATTAGGATTAAGCATTCATTTTCTCATGTGTTTTGATGGATGTACAGAGTTCTGTGATGGATTCCACAGCAAAACAGAAATACTCTGCACAAACTCCCATTCATGTTGGATTTTTAGTGAAGTTTACTCGAGTACATACAGTATTATACAAGTTAATAATAGGAAGAAAGATGTCACTTCTTGACAGTTTGTGGTATTGCCCACAGACATTTTTCAGAGAGCTTTGCAAATGTAGTTTTACAAGCTGAAAAGGACAATGTGTTCCCACAGTTGCTATAAAAGATCTTTCTGTAGTATTAAAACGTGGGATTGACAGGAAGCTTTCTCTCACGATTGGCCTGATTTTTTGTTAAGTATGCATGGTTATACCTTGGCATTGGTATTTTTCTAACAGTTAACAGAATAACACTGCCATTAGCTTTTCCTGCTATTAGGCACAGTTAGACACATTCAGCATGTCCAGTCTTACAGGAGCTGGTGTCTTTGGGCAGTGGTGTTTGCATTGCTTTTTCCCCAGCTCACCTGCTACTCTGCTTTGGAGGCAGATGGCCAGAACAAAGAAAGGGTTTCCAGATCTGGCCTTACAAACTGCTGAATGAAAAACCACTTGAGGTTTTAAGGCACAATTAAAGGTAATTTAATGTCATACTTTAAGGGCTCAATGAAAAGGGATTCAAAATTGGGAAGGGAAAGAAAGAAGAGCAAAATGCAGCGAGGTATGCAGTCTTGAGGTATCAAGGGAGGTTTGCAACAAGATATTCATATTTAAGGTTGAACAATTGGATAAAGGACTGAACTAGATCTTACAGAATGTTTTTTCCTTCAGAAACACTTTTCTGATCTGTCCCAGACATTGAGAGGGAAACGCTTTCCTCAGCCCCAAAGTGAAATGAAACAGAATTCATCTTTATAGTACCTCTGAAACAAATAGAAAGAAAATCACAGTGTCTCTCATCTTACAGTCACTGATGGGGAAAGTGAGGGCTGAAGGTGGTCAGGGTGGGTGAAATCTGCTGCCAGGGTCCATAACTGACAAATGCACTTTTGGAAATGGACTGGAAAATACAAAATGCAAAGGTTCTGCCAGTCTGCAGCAAGAAAATTACATTCCAGCCTTTCAAGCAAGAGACATTTAAACACAAAGCTGCTGCTCTTAAACACAGCTCTTTGTGCAGAGGTGTTAAATCAGTTTATTTACCTAACACAGACATGACTAGAATCTGTGAGGAGGAAGGTGCCTGCCTCCTGCAGCATCCCAGCTGAGGAGACAGGCAGCAGGATGTGCAGGCAGTGCTGGTTAAGGAAGGGATGAAAACAAACAGTTCAGTCTTCTGTTGGGAACAACTGAATTAGAATAAGAGATGTAGAACTGCATGTTGACTTGAACATTTCAAATGACAGAGAGGACACAAATGTAATAAAAATTTTATTGTCTTCAGAATAATGGGGAGATTTATTATGGTTTTTGTGTAACAGAAAATGCTGTAATTAAGACTGCACTATAAAAACAAGTGTGACATGAGCTATTTTTAAGATTCTCAAACTCTTTGACAAATTCTCCTTTTAAGCTTTCTTGCTTTCTCCAACAGTGGAAAATAAATCATATGATGTAACAAAAAATCATAATTGCAAGTCCTTATAAAGCTTGTTTAAAAAAAAAAACAAAGTAGAAACTTAAATATATAGTCTGATTCCAGTTTGCATAATTTAACAAAGATAAGTTTAGGAGCACCATAGTAGGGCTCAATGGGAAAAAATAGCTCCCATATAGCATTTTCTATGTCTACTTTTTTAGATAAAGAATAGCTTGACACACTTGTTGCCGAAAAATATGCATCCTAAATATTTCAGCACTGAAGAGCTAACATGTATTGCTTGATATTCCCCTTTTTGCAAGTTAGCATTGCCCTTATAATAAGGCTTTGATGTATAATATCACTTTAAAATATCAGTCACTCTTCACTATTTGGTCAAAGCCTGTTTTGTTATATAGGGATGAAACTAAGCAGTGCTTAATTGATGATTAAGTTTATCTATCTGCATTATTTCTGTAAATTATCCCAGGTGGGCTCTCCTACCTGCTGGGAGGATACTCAGTAGTTAGAGCTGTAGTACTAAATAGCCTGCAAGTAACACATTTTATAAACCAGACTGTATTTAGCCTCTGTGTTTTCATTATAGCTATTTTCCAGACACCAAAAGTTGTGTTTGTTTTTTGAAAGAGACTCCACAAGTATAAACTAGAGCTTAACTTTTTAGTATTTGTAAATGTTAACGTGTTTTATTGCTGAAGAGCTGTATCAAAACTTTACACAGGACATTGAATTCAGTGCTGGTAAGGGCAGCACTGAATGTATGTAGAAAGCATTACATCATGAAGGGATGGAAACAAAGAGCTCTGAGGGACTGGGATAGGCAAACTTCCCTCCACTCACAGGAAATGGGTGAAGCCTTTCTTGAAATTATTATTCAGACATTTTGTGCTGTGAAGGAAATGTCTCCTGATAGCACAAGCTATTGGTTTCCTGTTGTGAACTAACAGTTTTGGCAAAACCAAGAATGGACAGGAAGGGCAAATGATTGGGGGCCATTGGAAGAACTTATTTTAATGAAAAGACCAGACCAAGTAAGTGGGAAGAAATTTGGCCTGGAAAAAACCCTGAAATTAAAATGGGAGCGGGGAAATGGGGAAGAAAAGGGCTCAGTGGAATTAATTTCTACAGTGGAATTAAATCTTGGTGGAAATAAATAAAAATAACAAAAAAATAATGTTCCCTACGAAATGTTCACAGGGTTAGCAGGGGGAACTCTGTTGTTGGGCAGGAAGTATTGCAGGGGGAGAAAGCCCTTTGTGTCCTACCTAATCAAGAGCCTAATTCAACAAATATATATCCGGCTTCCACACTGAGGAAAGCAATTTTTGGAAGGTTTCACAGATGCAGAATTGCTTAGGGTTTTTTTTACAAGTAAGACCTTATAGCAGAGGCACTTTCAAGTGTTTTTTTTTTCAAGCAGGGTGTATAAATAGCAGTGCCAGCAGGTCCTTGCACTGCCTGAGTGCTGGGCCAGCTGAGTGTGAGCCTTCCAGGCAAAGGGAACACAGGCACAGGCTCACACAACAAGTTCCTTCCCAGCCTGCTGTGACAGGTTCTGGTTTATACTTGTGGAGTCCCAGCCTGCTGTGGCTTCCCTTGTCCTTCCTGAGGTCTCTGGGGACCTGTGCCACCTCCACAGCCTTGCTGAGGCCGTGCCAGGACTGCCCTCCCACGTGTGTTCTTGGCTCTTCCCTGGAGGGAACAGTGCAGAGATGGTCCCAGCCCCAGAGCCTTCCTCCTGGAACTGTGTGCTCTTGGCTCTTCTCTGGAGGGGACAGTGCAGAGCTGGTCCCAGCCCCAGAGCCTTCCTCCTGCAGCCTTCCTCCATCCCAGGGGCAGGAGGATGGCAGGGCATGGCAGGGAGCACTTGCTGAGCTCTGCCCTGTCACTCACAAGGTTTCACTGCCAGCAGCAAAAAGTAAATCCAAAAATCTCTCCAGTGTTGCAGGCTTCTTTTTAGGATGGCAGCCTAGGTTTCACTTCAATCATTCCAAGTGCCTAAAGGCTATTTCTAAAAATCAATTAAACCTGCTTGGGCTTCTGTGTTATGTACTCTTGGAGCAAGCATTTGCACCCTTGCAAAGATGTTTTTGATTGTATGGAAATTCAAGGTTGTAGAAAATGGCTGCCTGGTTCAGGCAAAACATGAAAAGAGTTACTTTGCTTTTGCAGATTCTTAAAAGGCTGCCTCTAAAGAGTCTTTTATGATGCCAAACCCAAAAAAGTTTGTAAAAATGTGTCTGAATTTGTTTTGGGATTTAATTTATATAGAATTTTTAAACCCATATACAATGTTTCTGCTATCTACTCTTAGAAAAATACAAACTTCAGTCACGTTGGAATAATGCTTTTTTTTAACATCTCCTTTTAAATATTTTTGTTTCCATTTAGGTCTGCCAGCATTACCATGGAAACCCCCAAAAATAAAGACTTTCCCAGCCTTATGAGAGTACACCTGCAAGAGCAAGAACTGCCTATCAAAAGTGACTTCTTCATTATGGGTGTCACCTAAGGACATTTTGTGCGGTCAGTATGACTTTGTCTCTCAAAATTTATTGAAATTATATTCTCAGCATTGATACAATTTGGTGTCTTGCCATGGACCAGTAACAAATGTCTGTTGCTACCCAGTAGTACTCTTTTTAATATAATATCTCAAAAAAACCAGCTCTTGACAAACTGTACAGTTGAGTTTGGAAGCCCTGAAATACCAAGATGAAATAAGCGCTCATCTCAGTGAGACAAACTAAGATCTATTAAGCTGTTTTAATATAAATCATTCCACTGGCTTCAGAAGGATTTGGATCAGGGTTACAAAGAGAATTGCAAGAATTCATCTGCTGCTTCCTAGTAGAAAGGTGGAGCATATTTACTAGGGAGAAGTTGGCTGCTATCAAAATGGATCTGGTTAGCCTTTTCAACACTGCTAATTATATATATATATATATATATATATATATATATATATATTGTTACAGAATTAAACAGTTTGATCTAAAATTTTATAATTGCAATTAGTTCTGTGCAGTTTTCAAACTAACAACAAAATTTTTTTAGTTAACTACAATGGCTTAGCATATATTTTTTCCAAGAAGAAGGCAGCTATGGTCGTAGGACTGAATTCGGATAACCTGGCAGTATCTATGAATAATGTTTCAAGACAATGTTCTTGTAATTACAAGCCCTCAAACCAACAAGATTTCCGTTCTTTTGGTGCCTACTCTCTGTTCTTAACGATATGAATTGTATATTCTGCTTGCCAAACTGTTAAAATTTCCAGTATATGAAGGCTTTTGATTTGTGTACCTTTCTGCAGTGTAGTGGCAATTTGACAAGTCTGCATCTGTAATGAGCACCACTGGGAAAATAGAGATTTTTTTTGTTTGTTTTTCTGTATTAAAAACATTCCAAAACTAATGAAAAACTGAACTTTAAATGAAGCTAGAAATACACCTTTGTGTTACTACCAATAGCATAGGAAAATCACCTACATATTTTTTGCTGTTATTTAAGCATACTTATTAAGCACACTAACTTAAATGCACTCAGGTGTTACCAAGATTTGCTTTTCACTGCTCTTTTAATGAGCAAAGTCCTTGGCAGAACTATTTTTCAGCACAGACAAGCCTCAGAAATGCTATCTGTAACATCTCCATGGTATGTCTAGTACCAAATGATCCTGTTAAAACCAATGGACACCTTGGGAAATTAGATGTCATTCCACATGAAGGGGAGCATCACACCTCAGCTCTCCAGGAGTACTGAAGTACTAAAGGAAAGAACAATTCAGTCCTCAAACCAAGTGTCTGCAGTACAGAGCTGAGTCTAGAGAGGGAGGGATTCATTCAAGCAGAACATTTGGCTGTACATGACAAATTAGTGTCATGACTATTGATTGCACTGTCTCTGCCTATAATCTCATCAGAATATTATCATTTTGCAGGACTGGAGCTTCCTGTTGTACAAAAGAAAAATTTTCCTAAAGATGTCTGGTGTTTGTAAGAAGAGATCTTTCCAAAAGTACACAGGTACTATAAACAAGATACAAGAGTAGTGAAGTAATTTTTGCTGAATTTACCAGCTTGAGGTGCTGCACTATGAAATTTCTGGATGTTTGCAGTCAATAAGGTTTTTGTGCCACAAGAGAAATGTTTCCCCAACAAATGCTGATTTAAATGTTATACATTCCCACTGCTTCAATTTTTGCTCGAGGCTAAGTAGATGATTATTTAGTGTTGCTACAAGCTGTCATATTACTTATGCTGCTCACCAAAGAGGTGGTTGTGTTTCAGCATTAGGCAGGGAGTGTTCCTGTGTGTGCATTGGAGCCCAAAAGGACCATTTCAAAAGGTTGTTGCCTATGTTTGTTGATACCCTCTAAAGTTGATTTTTGTTGCAGATGGCAGCAGAAGTTGAATTTCCCTGTGAAGGTGGGTGGGAGTGGCAATCAGATGGAACTGGGAAAGGGTTATAAGTGTTTTAAATTCTTCTGTGGCAAAAAGTGTGGAAACTGTGGATAGGTTAAAAAATGATGGATTACTATGCAGGGTTAATTTTTCAGGAATGAAGTGGAGAAATTATAATGAAATTAATTGTAGTGGAATTTGTAAACTGGCATAGAATTGAGGTCAGTCATTGTAAAATTATTCCTTTTCCTTTGGCTGGATGCTCTGCACAAACTGCTGTTCCCCCTCCTACAGTGTTAAAATCGCTTCTTTTCATTTGTGAGTGCTTTCTGGAACTGATGAGATTAAAACAGCATAATACCACTTCAACTCAATAGGGAATGATTGCAACTGAAAAGCATTTATTTATTTGATGTGAATCATTCTGTAGTACATTTCAGTTCCATACTGGAGAGGAGGTTTTTTGTCTTTTAAATATTTACTTAAATAGGAGAAGAGAGAGGATGTCCCTGTCCCTGGCACCTTTACTTTGCTAATGCAGGTGACACACACCTCACTTCACAGGGCTGATGTACTGCAAGGGGACATCTAGGATAGTTTCAATTATTCTAGTGTTCACTGTTAGCACATCAAGTCTTTGCAGTTTTATATGAGGATGCTGGTCAGTGTAAAAAAGAAATAATAACATAATATAAGTACCACAGAAAAGTTAAAAATGAAAAAAAAGGGTGGGTTTTGTTGTAATGCCACTGTCTGTTTGCTCCATCTTGCTAGTAGTTTTTAAAATGAGCTAGACATTAAATACCTTCAGTTTCATCTAAAAATAAAGTAGATGCTGTATGGAGAAAGTTTTGTCCTAATTAAAAGGACAGGTGAATTGTGGGGAGAATGACTTAATATTATGGTAACCATAACATTTGACTTTTAATTATATTAAAAAACACTTCCCCTTTAATGACAGCTTTCTTACACTAATGCATAGCTTTGCTTGTTGGGGTTTTTTTTAACTTAGTTAACAGTTCAAATCAGACTCTTTTATTCCAATTTACATACATGCCAATCATTCCAGGATGGAACTAACAATTGTATTGTAGCAAGAGCGAAACAGAGTTTGTAGAAAAAACATAAACAAAAAAATCTTTTTTTAGGCCAGTTAATATAATTGGAAAGAACAGGCAGGCTTTTGGACTCAAAGTCCTTTCTCTGGGTCTGAAAAGGAGTGGCAGAATCTAAGACAGAAACTAGATTAGGCCCAATTCCTCTTAGCTTAATCTAATTATGTTAGTTAGGGCACTTGAGAGATAAGGGTGCTCAGCATGCGTAGAGCCAAGCTCCCTCCCATGTTACAGCCATCGTACTCTGCTGGGGAAAGCTGTGCTGCAGGGAGAGCTGCACAAGCCTGTGATCACTTTCCAGAGACTCCTGGGGTACCTAATTGCTGGCACACACCCAGCCACCCTGGCAGCACACACAGGCACTGGAGGGCAGCTCTGGAGTGGCTCTGGATGAGCCAAGTCAACATCACCATCCCAGGTTGCACACAGAGCTCCCCTGCACCTGTGGCTTCCTCAGCCAGACAAGATTCCAACCAGGCAGAGGGATGGATTACCAGTATTCCTTGGAGTCCTTGGCTGTCTGGATGTACTGCTACCACCAGGCTCATTTTTCAGCTTGATGAATGTAGTGATTCTGGAAATGGTTGTGGCTGCTCCCAATCATTCTTTTAACAATTTCCATTATCCTGGCCAGTTATTTTCAGGGTCTTGGCCTTTTCCTTCAAAGCTATGTGTCTTTATGTTTCTATCTCTGAGTAGAAACTTGTATAAGTATGTCCCTTTGTGCCTGCTCCTCATCTTGGAGCAGTTTATGTACAGCAAATGCCTTTTGAAAGGGCTTGTGACAAAGTGACTCAGGCAAATGCTGCTCTAAGTGACCTTCCCACAGACACTGAGTAAAAAGGAGACAAGCATCAGCTCTCCATTTTGCTGGACAGGGCACTCACACTAAGCATACAGTCAGGTGGAAAGTAATGTGAGTTTCATAATGGTGTCAGTAGCAGACCCCAGCTGTTCCTCTGATACAGCACACACAGGGACTCCCCAGACAAGGCTGGCTTCAGCTCCATTTTACTCTACAGCTTTGTCTATCTTCAGGGTTTTTCAGCCCCAACAGGCATCTTCTTGTGTATTTTAAGCTGAAAGAAAAGTCAGCAAACAAAAACTGAGTCTACACAGGGACCCAGAAACAAAGCTGTCATTATAGGATATGCAACTGCTTTTTCTGAAGCACTGCTAAGTCTTATTCTCTCAGATCCGTACACACTGTCCAGTTCACATCTCAGACCACTGGGGGAAAAGAAAGTTCCCAAACGTGCTTGAAATACTAAAGTAGTCCCAGGAGGAAAAACCTAAACAAACACTGTCCCCCTCACTGGACACACCCCATCCTCCCCTAACCTAGGCAGCCAGTGACACTCTCAGCACTTTCTGCCAGCAGCTCTGACTGTTCTATTCCTCACAAGGAAGACTTACATTGCTTGTACAGTTTTTTGTCACCCCTGTGCATTGTATGCCTCAGTTACTGAGCCAGCTGTTCTGCTGATTCTTAGAAGGGCTTTCACAGAAAGGAATTCTGTATAAAAATGCTGCTGCCCTGGGACTAGGTGGTGAGTAGTGGTGACTGGTCATTAGGTCACCCCGGTGACTTGTGGTGACTGGCACCATTCGTTACACAAGGGCCCAAACAGCAGACAGACATTTTGGCAGAATGGCTTCTGAGTGACAACCTTCCTGTTATCAATCTTTACCAGGGTATGTAGATACAACAGTAAAGTAGACCAGGATTTCTAATTACCATTGCTAACTCACAAACGAGTTGGCTAGTTGGCTAGGGTTGGCTAGTCTTAGCCTCTTGACAGAATAAGTTATAATAAAAATAAAAAGCTGCACTTGTTTAAAATTATTAGTTATCACCTGAAATGAGGACATTTCAGATGCCATTTCCTTGAATATATGGTTAATAGTTTCAAATCTTAGAAAGCATGTGCCAGTTCCTCCCCCTCATACAGCTCCACAAACTCCACAGTCTTTGGATTCACTTCAAATCTTATTCTCAGTATGACAACAAGAATTGCTGACACTGTAATTAAGCAACAAGAATAATTCCAGTAATAAGACATACAAACAAGAATAGCTTAGCAAGCAGGTAAAGATCTAAAGCCTCAGGAAAGGCTGGATAAGCTTTCAGCACAAACAGAACCATAGCAAATTAAGCAGGTTTGCTTAAATTGTACCTGAGAAGGCCACTCCTAGAAACAGGTCTTGAGCCACAACCTAATTTCTCCTTTCCAGGTGGCCCTTGCAGACAACCTGAATCCAGAATATCTAAAAGTGCCATGTTCTCACTTCAGGCCTCATCAGCCCTTACCAAAAAGGCCACAGAACATCTTGTCTAGCTGGCCTCAAACTTATGGTCTCTTCACAGGGGCAGATGGGATGTGGGGAGGTGACTGGGACAGGTTATGCTCAGGGCTTGCTAGCACTGCAGGATAAGAGATGCTGGGAGTGAACTTCAGTTTCTCTCCAACTGTACTGATTAGCTCAGCAGTAGTCCCAAATATGATCCTGGGACCTCATCAGGAGTTTAATTCAAAGCAGTAAGTTTGTTCTTTAGGCTGTACTCAACTCACAGAGCTTCTTTATCCACTGGATCAAGGAAAGCCCCAAAAATTACACATTAGGTATGCACAGTTTCATAGCAAATGCAAATACACACTTTAAATGTCATATGAATGCAGTGGATTGCATTAACAGCATGCTGGTGGCCTACTTAAATACTAGCATTTTCTTCTCTTCAATGCATGTGTAATTTATAACAGCCAGCTAACATCAGGAAGCCCATCATGCTCAAAGGCTGAAATACTTGTATATCATACTTGTATACTGTACTACCCCCAAAGACTAATAGTAAAACAAGATAGGGGAATTCACTCCCTAGAGAGAAGACTCCTCCAGGCTTTAAGGACACATAACTTCCAATTAAAGCTTTACAGAAGAGCTGATACCTGCAGTATGACTAAGGCTCAAGACTACCCAGTGCATGTTTGTCTGATGAGGTGCCTGTGGCACTACTGTAGCATTACAAACATGTACCAGTAAATCCACCTCTGAATGCAGTTCATCTCTCTTGGGAATGAAGTTCATCTTTCACAATACAACATAGTCTTCTAAACAGAAGGAGAAAGAAAAAAACATTTACCATTCTTGTGCCAGGCGGAGTTCAGCTTGAAAGAAACCGGATGAAATGTGTATCATTCATCTAAGGAACAAATCCACACTACAGATTTGTCTGGGAGACAAGTGAATGCGATCCAAAAAAGCTATCCATTTCAGAATGGGAGGCTTGAATTCAGTCCAGCCAGAAAATGCATGCTGAGTAGCATCCATTTATTCAGAGTAGGAATGGTTTCTTCTAAGAGCACATTGCCTTGATCATTGTATTAAACACTGTATATATAACCAACAAAAATTCCCATCTTTGCAAATGCAGGCTATCTGCCAGTTCCACAAAGGGATTTTTTTTTTTACTAAATAGCTACTGCACAAGGGCTGTTGCCAGCAGAGCAGGTTTTGTGTGCTCAGCCTACTGTGATCATCAGGTCTGAGGGCACAGTAAATGGAATTCACAAGCCTTTCCAAGTCGCCTCCTGTGTAAAGCCCTGAACAGACAGTCCCAGAAGTGAAGTAAGGAGCAACTTCCCCCTCCGCCCCTTTGGGCAGCTCTCACACATGCTTTTAGCAATACCTAAAACAAGAAAAACACCTACAGCCACTTCACTGGGGCTGGCGGAAACAGAACGGAAATGAGAAACTGATTAAGTGGAGAGCCAGCTTCACACGCAGAGAAACTTCCAACTTTTGTTCCCAACGACTTTTTAAAAAGTGCTGCAGTTTTACTAGTGTTCCCTTTGGAAAAAAAAAAAATAAAAATCTTGGCCCATGAGCTCTCAGTGCCTACACAGATGAAAGTTGTGAGGCCTTAAATGACTTCAGCAGGAAACGACTGGGAAGGGGAGGGGTCTGTTTTCTGACAGTCCCATTACACATTTCTAGGAAAAATCTTTTCAAGTTCTGTGGACGAAAACGAAACAGAATTGCAGCACTGCCTCTCTTTTGGAGACAATCAAAACAACACTTTTTCTGCTCCCATGCTGAAGTGCTGCAAATTCCCTTCTTTTTTTATCTCTCCTTTTCTCAGGATCTTGAGGTCAGGAATAGCACTTCAGATTGAAGAAACTGTTAGAACCAACACATTCTAATCTGCTCAAAAAGGACCCACGTTTGTTTCAGGTAAACTTGAAGAATACTTTGTTCTGCAGTTGCATTCATAAATCCTTCTGCCATTTCCCAAACCCCTCACAAACTGTTTAGTGAGCTCAGGAGTTTTCTGTTTAGTAGCAGTGACAAAGCACTCGACTACTGCAGGAAAGCTGTGCAATAACAAACGTCAGCCAAGGTCACCCCCAGATCACCGGGGTGGAAGGTCATCCTCAAACAGTATTTCCATTTTCCCCCTCTTGGTAAATTGCTCTGGGAAAAATCCTCTTTTTTAGTGTAATGTAGTTAAAAAGTAGAAAGTCACCACCACTTACACAAAGCTGGAATTCCTGGCCGTGTTGGGAATTTTAACTGATGGCTCCACCCAAGCAGTGTGTGGAACCAGGGTAATGGCTAACACAATGCAGAGCTTAAAATGGAGTGATGTTGCAGCTCCAGCTGTTTTTAGAACTCAGTAAAAGAGATTTTTGGAAGCATTAGAGAAGAAATAGAAACGGAGGTGAATTATGGCTTCTAGTCTGATGATGTGCACTAAGGAATATGTGAGTGACAGTGTAAAAAGGAAGAAAAAAAATCATCACTGGACAGTATTACATAGTGCCATGCTCAGGACCAAGACAGCCACAAAAAAGTGATGACTGTTGGGACATATCTCATGGGAAACAGGTGCATTGCTTTTTATCTGTGCTTCTAGAAAAGGTGCAGATACACAACAGCTTGGGATAGACAACAGAGCTTTTGTTCTGATGAAGAAGAAAGGTTCACTGTGAGCAGACTTGGCCCAACTGCCCTTAACAGTTCCTGTGACTCCATGTGCTCCACAAATCCCTCAGTTATCAGCAAGCTACAGCTCCCTATTTATTAGCTCATCCAAGCCAGCTCTGCAAGGGCTTTTTTATTCCCTGAGAACTGAGCTGTACTGTTTGACCAAACAAGTTTCCACCTTCTTTCCCATGCAGAGACGAAAAATCACTGGCAGGGCACAATGATGACAAGCATTTACCTTATTACCAAATATATTTCCATATAGGTCCCTGCTTATATAGTCCCTCAACTAGCTGCTTGTTCTGATGTAGATTTTTAGCAATTTAATAATTAGTTAGTATTTAATGAGTATTTAGTAGTAATTTGGTAGATCTGCTTTCTCTCTGGAGATGCTAGACACAAAGGATTTATCCAGTGAAGAGAATCATGGTATAAACTCTGTCCCCTCTGAAAACAGAAGTTAATTTGCTGCCAACATCAATGCTTCATATTTGCACAGGGTACTGTGCTGTGTATAAAAAAAATAATTAAATAAGTAGATAAGCAATGGAACTATTTGACAAGAACTACAGAGGGGTGAGATATTTAATAAAACACTTCTGGGGCTTTCATCTCATAAAAACTAATTTAAAAGTTTGCTCATAAATAATAAAATATTCTGTGTTTCTTTGAAAAATCAAAATACCCAAACCTCAGGTAATGCAGTTCTTCACTAACATTACAACAGCCTCTGTCAGACCGTGTTAAACCTGTACATCCCAGTTCCATATTGGCAGGTAGGACTCACTCTGCAAACTAGACCTAACTAGGAACATTTTGCTAAGCACATTCTAAAGGGCTATAATTCCCCCCCTAAAAAATGGTCTGAGAATTCTGAACTTTCTGGAGTGGTCAAATTAAACAGTTTGAAAATAATATGCTTGAGGCTTACAGGAGTCCTAAAACACTACTACAGATACAGCAGCATTTAAAATTACTAGGTTGAAATTATCATCAGTCTGACTTCAGCACAGTGCTAGCTTTTCCCCTTAGAAATAAATTTAACATCATTTCACTCTGTCACTAACCAGGATTATTTAGTTCTGATATAGTCCCTATCACTGAAGCACATTAACAAGCTGAGCACTTCTCTAAAATAAAACTGTAGGACGTCAATGCAAATCAACAGTAAAAATCTATTTTGGCACGATGTAAGAAGTAGAATAACTTAGTTACAGAACATCTGAATGAGTAAAAGAAATACTGTTTTGCAGGCCACTTCTGAAAACCAAAGCAGTTTGCTTTGTCCCCATTGATAGATAAAACCTACAATTTTTTGGCACAAACCCTCCAACATTTAACCTGTTATTTTTAATAAATGGACTTTGAAAAGAACAAAATATGAAGGAAACCTTTAGTGAATCATGCAGGCTATAAATTTTTTGGGCAGCTGAAGTTCTTTATATTTTGGAATTAATAGTCCTGAGGTAGAAGGGCTAATTCAGAGTTATTGAAAGAGAAGTGTCCATCTTACAGCATTTTCCTACAGCTGCACTGTGAACATTCTTTATGCTCTGTTCTCTTGACAGGAGTGATTTTCCTTGGACATCAGTGATTAATGGAAACTCCAGATCACTTCAGTAAAATGCAGTCTCACAAGGAAGAGCCTGCAACATCTCAGAGATCACAGTCTTAAAAAGGATCCAAACCCAGTGAGCAACTGCATCTTCCCTAAGTGAAACCTGTCCATCTTCTAAAATCATCTCATGGGGAGCAGATGTCCACAGTAACAGCAAACTACTGTAACACCAACCCAGGAAAAACTATGGCTAAGGTAATATACCTTTGGGAAAAGCTTTTAAAAAGTACTTTGACTCTTTTTTAATAATGTTTCTATCAGATTTACTGGATTTTAGAAGTCTGTTTTACTCAAGCTTCTTCCTGATCACCACTGTACATTTGCAAAGTGTACTTATCATCCAGGGAAAGTCTTCTACAAACAACCATTATTTTCAAAGGAAAATGGAAAAATACAGCAAAGGCTTCAAAGATGTGAGTGAATTATTTCATTCACAAGTGCACCATGTGCTCTCTCTTCTGTAATGACACAGTACAGAAAACAAGAGGTAATTAATGCAATTCCTTTGCCAAATGAGTGGGATCTTATAAAGAATTGGCACATAATTCTGATTTGAGCTTTCTTGTTTTAAACAAAACCAAACCTAATACAGAACAATACAATGTACTAACATGGTCCTTTACCATATTTTTCTTTTTTCCCCAATACAAGTGTCTGCAAAGTGCTGGGCCTGTAATCAAAGGACACTCAGTGCCCAAACCAGCACTGCTGATGCAGCCAGACATTTCTGTGTACTACAGTACAGTCATGAAAGTGAACCAAAGAAGAACATTTGGTCTTTTGTTGTCTTACATACCAAGAGAGAAAAGCATGTCTCTTCCTCTGTTCTACCCAATGAACAGATGTGAGTTTAATCACATACAAAAGAAAATGCTCACAAGTTTCAGACTATGACTTTGATATTTAGGAGTAAAATTACTTTCTCAATAAAAGTAATTTTCATCTAATTATCTTGAAACTCTCCGTAAAAGGAAGATAGGTAAGGAATTGGATAAATACACCAAAAACCAAAGGGTTTCCCTTGGTGTAATTTTCTTCAGCTGGAGAGAAACCTAAGGTCATTTTCATAAACAAAACACTTATGGCAAGATAAGAAAAGAAGCCTCAGGGAAAGTCATAGAAAGTTATAGAAGATTCTTCAATAAATACATATTACAGAGCAGTGTAAATTCAGATGCCTCCTCTGTCTTGCTGAACTCAAAGCAACAAATCAACGCAATACACAAGGTTAGAAAACAGCAGAATTAGGTAAAATAGAAGCAGAAAATGCCATACAAAAGCCCAAAAGGGCACCTTAAGGGTAAGCTGGCCACTAACCTACTATCCAGCTCCCCTGCCTCCCCCCAACTCAAATCACCTCTTAAATACCTAAAGCAGATTACCCTTCCTTCTGAGGAGCATTACAGCTGACAAGATGTGTGAAATGCAGACCCAGGGAACACAGATCTGGGGCAACTCTTCAAGACACGTTTTGAAAGGATGTCCGTGGCATGGAGGTGGTTGGAATCACATCCAGAGAGAACAGGTATGTTCCTAAAGCCATCTGGCCCTTGGTTACCAGGATCTGTCCTCACACTCTGCAGGGATAATGTGCACAGAGTACAAAGGGATCTCTTTTCCACATCTGGGTATTGCACCAGGAGCACTGGGTGGAGGGACAGAGATGAAATCTGTGGTTCTGCTGTGAAAGTAAGATGCACAATGCTGGCATCTGGCAGCCATGAAAGACACATGAGGCAGAGCTGGGCCTCTGGGCTGATGCCAGCCAGGGTGTCTGCAAGGATAAGAAGAGCCTGTAACCCTTGCAGAAGGGTCAGGATGGCAGGACACAATTATGGCCCATGCTGGTACTGCAACTGCAAATTCTCTAGCTTCCCAGAGTTTCACTGTCTACCCAACATCCTAAATTAATTTTAAACCCACAGACATTCAAAGTTCATCACAAATTACAAGGCAAACAAAACATCCAGACATACACATCCCACTGAAAATCAGTGGGAGTTAAGCCCCTAAATACTCCAATAGTTCTGACCAAATATTTTCCCTTTTTTCCCCCTTAAAAACCCCAGGTTGTGTCATCCCTTTGAGCCTGTCTTGCTCATAGCTTTTCTCAGCCCTATATTTCACTGTAATTTCTTGAGAGCATCACAACCTGCCCAGGCAGCAGCACCTATCTGGAGTTCCAGAGATAGTGCTGGTGTCTCTGGAGCATGCAGGACTCACTTCAACAACTGCTCTCCAGCCCACTCACATGTTACCAGCTCCATGTACAGGGACAAACTCCTCTCTGCCCGTCACAAGACAAGATTACAGACCCTGAATGAATCCATGTCTATACTCAGTATTAAGGAAATTTCATGCAGGCAGTTTCACTTACAGACTTTCTTGCAATGCCTAGGACCTATCTGAGTTTCTAAAAAGTGAGTTTTTAATTATGAGCAGAGAAACAATAGCTCATTTCAGCATGAGAAAGAATACACCCATTATTTTTCCATGCTCTGTAATTTAAAAATAGGTCAACTCATTAGCTTTAAAGCTTTCAAAAGTACTAAAACTGAAATACAGGGCTCAGTTTGTTTTTTAAGCCAGACCCAGAGATTGAAGAGTTTTAGACCAATGACTACTTTAAGATGATGAAAGAGGATAAAGTTTTTGAACTATGAATCTAATACAGCCAGAACAGATTGATTTCATAGTAAATTTTTAAACAGAAAGTAAATTTTTAAACATTGACTAAATTTGAAGCATTTAAATAAGACCAGAGCATTAACTGCACACCAATTCAGAAGTGCTGCAGGGCCTATAATTTGTCACTCTGCACATATCAAGATGACTTTTCTCACATTTTCCCATTGTGTGCATGGTCAGAATGCAAACAGGGGCCAAAGTGCACCTGAACAGCCAATTGAGAGACTTCCTATAGGTAGTGTCAACCCGACAGAATCAATACATACTGAAAAAATTGACTGGGAAAATGTAATTTCTTACTCTGTGCTTAAAACCATAACCCTGAGGGCCAGAATTGCTCTCTTGGCATTTTGTAAGTTGAGAACAACAGAATTATGGTTAGTGGGACATTGACTCCCAGTGCTTCCCATGACCTGGGGAGCACCTGGTGTGCATTCAGTGTGAAACAGAAGTTCATCAGTGCCAGTGCCCAACAGGCTTCAGGGCTGTGTTCTCTATCCTCAGACTGAAGTTCAGGTTCCTGCTGCCCAAACAAAACTGGAGAAAACCTGCTGGTTGAAGATCTTGGTAGGTAAGTCAGACCATAAACCCAACTACTCTGAGCCATCTTGTACTTCCAGTCACTTCAGCTGAAAATAATTTTATTTTTAAATTGAATTTAAGCAAGTTGTTAGTAATCACTTTTCAAGTATTTATTTTATTGAGGGAGGGAGGAGAGGAAAATCAAGCTATTTAGCTTTCCAAGTATTTAACATAAAACCCAGAAGAGCTCCATCTGGCAACCAGCAGGATTTCTAAATAATCTAAATAGTATCTACATAAGAACCAGGCTGTCTATGGAGTGAGACAACTTCAACTTTTACAGCCACAAGAAGTCTTTATTAACATAAAAGGAAATTATAAAGAATTACGTTAGAACAGGAACAAGAGCCTGGCAAGCTGACAAAAGACCCCAGGAATCTCTGCATTAATCTTGAAATGCTGCTTTTGACTTGTTGGAATAGAGCATCATACTCTGCATGGTTTTAAAAAAACAAAATAAAAAACCCTCTTAGGTTCAAAGGACTCAAGCACAATAAAACCAGCTCTAGGAAAATATTCAGATTAATGAAAATCAATATGTAATTCCTTACTTTGCCACACAAAAAACAACCCTTAATATTTGAACATACTTTGGAAAACATCAGTATTTAATTAAAGTCATGGAAAAGGCCCTTCATGTCTATAGATGTCTGTCTTCATTAAGAAGATGGTTCTGAGTACTGTTGCTAATTATGTAAATTAAATACACTTTTGAACTAGTTTTACATATAGAAAATATGGTAATTCTAATTCCCAAGTAAGTAAACACCTCAGAGTATACAGTATTTAATTTTCTGAGTTATTCATATGTAGGATCTGGCCTTGCACTTCATACCTAGCCCATCCACTTTTTGGATCATTTGGGAGTGATCCAAACCTGATGGTGGTTTGGTGTCATATGGGAAATATTTAACTGGTCCTCAATGCCCCTGTCAAGTTGCCATTGGGATTTTCTGTCAGTTTCTTGGCAAAGAATCAAAGAGTGAAACAGTGGGCCCAAAAAAACATGTTATGGTGATCCTGTGAGGATAGGGCAGCCTTGAAGCTCTGCGTTTTCCGCTATCCCTGGGCTACAGGAAGAGAATTTCTATCTTTATCGTTGCCCATCTGGCACCTTTCACAGGCAGCAAGAACAAAGAAGTAAAATGTACTGGCCCCTACCATCTGCTTCTGCTTGTGAAGTCTGGAGAGAGCCCGATAGGGAAGAAAGCAAAGAAAGATAAAACCCAGCCCCTCCGTTTCCCACCAAACTCTTCTGGCAGGTACACGTTGTGCCTGTGCTTCTTCCATCTCTGCGGAGACCTCCGGTTCCTACAGCAGCACAGCTGCTGGACACAGAGCATCCCAAACCCTCCCAGCCTCCCGACAGCCCCAGGAGAAAGGCTGTGCTGGCTGAGATTTGCTTTATTGGATCAGCCGCTGTTTTATCTAGAATAGGAAAATTCCTGTGGGTTTAATAAGAGGTATTGCCCTACAGATTTCCTCTGGTCCCACCTCCTTTCCCATCAGCCACATCCCTTGTTGCTGCAAGGCTGCATACACCATGTGTTGGCTGGACCCCTTCTGTCTCTGACAGAAGTTTGGCCAAAAAGAGCAGATTTTCTGCTACTTTGATCATTTCCTGTGGTAAAAAGTGAAGGGAATTATCTGACCCAGGGTCTTTTTTTTTTTCTTTTTTTCTTAGTTTTGAAAAATAACATGGCTTTACATTTGCAAGTTCCCTTAAACAGTGAACTTGCTTTCCAATAGCATTTTGCTGCTGGTTTACTGGTTGCCTTACAGAACTTACTTTTTTTAGAATCAGAAAACACATTGCTCTGATCTCAAACTCAGCTGCTGTATTATTACATCAATAATGACCTTCCCTATGCTGAAGCAGCAGCCACAAGATAGTATCAAATTTACAGACAATACAAAGGTGGCAGCTTCTTCCCTGTTAAAAAATTATTACATTTTAAAAACAAGCTTACTTCTCTTGTGGTGGGGATAGCGTTGTTTTTGGCTACAAATGTGCATTGCATAATGTCTTTAGAAATAAGTTAACCATTTTATTAAATGCACTATTAGAGTAGTCTATGACATATGTGATATAAGCACCCTAAAACTTTTTTTTTCCTTCAAGGCTGCACATCAGAAAACATCTCACGCTTGTGTAAACCCATGATTAATTAGTCACAGTACCTGCTAACTTAAATGGTGTGGAAGATTTGGGAACAGGGGCCTAAGTATGGTGCCAAGTGATAATCACTGACCTCCATGGGCCTTGCAAGTGCACCCTGAAAACTCATCCATTTTGCATTTTTTCTGGCCCAGAGAGTACAAAGTAAGCAAACAACGTGAATCTACCTAATGAACTAATACCTTGTGTCAGAATTAATATTCTATAGGAACAAATTCCAAATAAATTATCACAATATACATTAAGTTTTTATAAATGTGGCATTACAGCATTTAAAATAGATAACATATATTCACACTTAGTAGTGGGACCCCATTTTTTCAGTTCAGAAAAATGCCACAATGTGCAAGTTGTGCTTGTTGGCATAAAAACTTTTTTTTTTTTTAACTTTGCTGTGCTAATTACATGAGTAGCACAGATTTTGACAGATAGTGTTGAGCTGAGGCCAGGGTGCAGTGTGTGCCTCCCTTTGTGCGAGCTGTACTCTCAAAAGAAATGATTGAACATTTTGAACTGTTAAAATACTATTGTTTTCAAATGTTACAGGAAGTTACTTTGGTGAATTTACTATTTGTGTATATGTATTTTTTTATCAGCCTGTTAAAAAATCATGGCTTGGCTACATTTCCCAGTTTATTTATAAAACTGAATTCTTCCTGAACTCACACAGCTCAAATGCAAAGGGAGACCTAAGGCACTCTGGTTTTTTTCAGTATTAAAAAAGAACAAGATACATACTTAGTTATATATGTATGCATGTACCTCACTTAAAAATATAGTAAGAAAGGGAAGAATCTACAGTAACCTTGTTAAAGCAAAAATTGCACTAAACCACTTCAAACAAGATCTTACCACAACAAAAATCAGCATTATCATTGTTAATAATACAGTGCCTTTCATATGCAGAGGTAATAAGGAGGCTCTACTGTGATCCATATAATCTCAATAATATATAAATGAATCAAAAAGCATCTAATTAGTTCAGCAGCACCAAAAACTAACACGTAGAAACATCAAAAGAGCCAGCGGGACATTACTTTTTTTTTTTTTTTGTCAGACATGCTGCAGAGCTGCCCTTCAGAACTGTCTGGTTTGTGTGTGGCAGGAGGAGTCACAGCACCTGCAAAGCCCTGGGGCGTCAGACGTGCTGCAGAGCTGCCCTTCAGAATTGTCTGGTTTGTGTGTGGCAGGAGGAGTCACAGCACCTGCAAAGCCCTGGGGCCAAGGATGCTCACTGTACCTGTCCCCTGCCACCTCCCAATGTAGTTATGATATTTTATGAAAAATCCTTTGCTAGGATTTTTCTCCTATTCTAGCTGAGAAGCCTCAGAAAAGAAACATAAACAACTATCTGATGGCTGTGAAACGTGGTCTGGACAGTGTTTACCAACAGGTGCATCTTGGACTGGTTCAGGTGAGTTGTTTCTACTTAATAACCAATCCAAGATGCAGCTGCTTTAGGTTATCTGAGAGTCACGGGCTTTTATCATCATTCCTCTTCTGTCCTTTCCAGCCTTCTGATGGATCCTTCTCTCTGTTCTTTTAGTATAGTTTAAATTATATTAAATTTTAATATAATATATAATAAATCAGCCTTCTGAAACAGGGAGTCCAGATTCCCATCTCTTCCCTCGTCCTGGCACCCTGGAACACAACCCCAGCCCAGCACCATCCGCGCACGTCCCGCACCGATCCTGCCCCAGCGGGATCCGCGCTCAGGAAGGGTGGGGCGCGTTCCTCACCTCCTGCCTGCCGCAGGAGATAGCACATCCTGAGCGCTGCCCCTTTTCCTCCTTCCCCACAGCCTCGGCGGAAAAGAAAAGGAGGAACAGTCGCTTGGGAGGCGCCTCGGCTCCCACGGAGACACGCGAGGGAGGGAGATACGAAGGACAGCAGAGCGGAGGGACAGCACATCCCTGGAGATGGCCTTGGCCTCCTGCGAGGCCCTCCCGACTCCTACAGCTGTCCTGCCATACCCTGGGAGAACCTGGTGAGTGCACACCTGAGAGCCTCTCAGCAAATACCTGTGGAGGCATCCCAGTCAAAGCCAGAACACTGTGTGCACAGATTTATTTATTAAAGAACAGTGAGAGGACTTCTACACTTCACCACGTAGCTGTGGGCAGCCGTGCCTCTGCAGCACACACTGCATGGTGAGAACATCACACCCTGCAGGAGTGCAGCCCGGGCTGAGTATGGCAAAGAATTGTTCATACAATTCACTGAAGTCAGAAAAGTTCTGTTTAAATATAAGCAAATCTAACACAGAGGTCCACTGTACTTAAGGAATTATTGCTCTCTAACCCTGAAGATACGGATGCAGCTTTTATCTCCTCCAACAGATGGTTCACTCCACTTAAGTAAAAGCATTATATGCAAGAGAAACAATAATGCTATAAAACAAAGACCTTTCACTACTCCAGGTCCATTCCATACCCAAAGCCCAAAGGTTTCCTTCTTCAGAGGAATAAATAGGACAGTATTTGTTGAGGTTTAAGCCACAGTAACACTTTTAAGGTGCCAATAGCCTTCAACAAGATTCAATCTGCAGACCTATAAAAAACCCCACAATTATGCAATGGAGCAGGACAGAGAAACAAAACCTCCTTTCCAGGAGACTTGCTCTTCTATTTAACAGAATATATAGAAGGCAACAGATCTCACAGGGCCACAAAGACCAGGCTGACAACATTCATCATTGCAGCTTTGGGAACTACTGCAGTAGGCACTCACACCTCCCAAGAATTCAACTGGAGGTCGGCTGCACCTCAAAAGTTAGCCATGGTCTCCTGTAATCTGCAACATCAAACTCAAACTGCTGTGACAGAAATCTCTACTGAGGAGCTCCAACACAAACCTCTGAGGAATTAAAGCACCACTCCAACCAACCTCCAAAATCCCAAGAAGATATATGGCACACGCCAGGCTGACCAGCAAAGTTTTATAAGAAATCACACTGAAACTCATAGATTTAACACACAGATGGCCCACAACACCTGCAAGAATTAAAATACAAAACCTTCTCAAAAGGTAACACCGCCTGCTGATAAAGACAAACAAAGCCAGGCTGTGCCTGCTGCAGCAATCACCAGTGCTCTGCAGAGCAGCCCCAGTGCACAGCTATCCCAGTGCATGCAGCACTGCCCAGCTGCCCACAGACACAACTGGAGTAGCTCTGTGTGTAGGGGTAGTACTGGGAGAGGGACAGCATTTATGAAAATAAAAGAACTGAATTGAAGCCTGTATGCTGCTGTCTAGAACTTACAGTTAGGTTTGTACCACCCATTCCCTGGGGGAAATGACATACAATACAAACAGGCCTAGTTGTTCAATTATTCAAGTATTAAAAGATTCACAGAAAAGCATCTGAGAAACATAACATTTTAATAGATGAAATAAATACTCCAGTACATGCAAGATAAAAACTGACATTGGAAAAAAATTAAAAATCACTTTTGTTATAGTGTAATTTTGTTTGTTTGTTTAAACACTCACAGTAGCTTTTCCCCCAGTTTGGAAATCAACACATGGAAAACATAATCACAACCTCCAGTCCTTCCACTCCTACACACCAAATGCACTTCTAACCTAACACTTGATGCAAAATAAAAAAAGTCATACAAAACAGAAACAAACAAAATAGTAGCTACATCCATCATCTATGTGTTGTTGGGTTTTTTTCATTTCTTTAAATGAGTTAGAACTGAGGTAACCTTTTTCCTGCACAACCGAACAGCAAAATTTAGAAGGGAAATTTCGGAAGACAAGACAAGACAAACTTTAAAAACCGCACCCAGCGCGATTAAAGCTCTTTTTTTTCTCCTTTTTCTAAGATACCCCCACCTCCCCAAATATAAAAAACTTTGAAACAGTTTTACCACTTGTGTGAAGACCTTGTTGAATAAAGGAAAATTTATCTGGAGATACTTGCTTAACTTTAAAGTAAAATAAAAAGAAGCCAAAACTGGCTACCTTTATTAGTACATATAGTTTGAATACGTTCTGCTTCTTCACCACACGAAATCAAAGGATTGGGCTCATCCAAGCAAATTCTTTGGTATACAAAAAAGGGGTGAGGAGGTGGGATATTATTTTCCTTTAGCAATGACTGGGATCTAAACAGAAGATGTGGGGGTTAATTCACAGAATTGGAGTTCACTGGCGGTAAAGTCCTGGGTGAAGATCTTTCTCTTAGTGCCTGAGATAGCAGGTTGCAACCATCCGAGACGGCGCAAGCTGAGTTCCTCAACCGTTCCCTGTAATCGCTCATTTTGGTGCTACTTTCGGGGTGTTGGGCTATATCCCTGAGGCATTGGGTCAGGAGCACACAAGCAGATACCACACTCATGGCTCCTCCTAGGATGGCAGTTTGCACAGCTTTGCCCTCTGGATTAATGGTGGCAGCTTTACCCAAAAACTGGGGCTCAGTGGCAAAGCCCACCAGAGCATAGACAGACTGCACCAAAGGTCCACTGAACAAGACGCACCGGTTCCTGGTCAGCTCGCTGGGCGAGGTCTTGACCTCCTTGACACAGGCCAAGAGGGCAGAGGCGCTGGTGCTCATACATTTGACACTGAGTTTGAACTGCTCCTTAGCAAATTTATCCTTGGATTTCTCACTGGCCAGCACGCAGGCGTCTGTCAGGAATTTCAAGTTCTTGGACATGTTCTGAGAAACCTCCAGCAGGAGCTGAGGGCTCATATCTGCCAAAGGGGTGGTCTTCAAGACCCCGCAGCCGTGCTCCACCTCATGCCTACATCGGGTCACCTTGTAGCGATCCACCAAGCCAGGCATGGCAGGCTGGGCCCCTGGAGTCTCCACTGCAGCCAGGTAGGCAGCGTGGGCAGAGCACTCGGTCAGGGAGACCACCAGCTCCCCCATCTCCATCAGGCTTTCTCCCACCTCCCCGAAGCGTCCCATGTTGAGCTGGCTCTGGACGTCATGGGTCAAGATGGAGAGTCCTTTGGTCCTGGCAATGATCGTGTCCCTGCACTTCTCAAAGGACTCACCGAAGACAGACAGACTCTCGGTGTTCACCGGCCTGGTCTCGCTCGACAGCAGAAGCAGATCGGCCACCAGTTGCATCTTGATCTTGCAGTGGTCGCAGATAGAGATGAGCTTCTTCCTCTGCAGGGAGCTGCTGCTGGGGATGCCGCCGCCGGAGAGCTCGCTGCTGGACTTGCCGGAGCCACCGCTAGCCATAGCGCCGGGGGGGCACTCGCATGCCGCTCGCTACCCCGCTGCCGCCGCCTCCGCCGCCGCCGCCCGAGCAGTCCCGACTGAGCCCGGCAGGATCGCTCTGCCTTTTCCGCAACATCATTCCATTAATCGCCGGGAGGCAAGAAAAGGCTCTGGGCGCCGGGGCTGCCGCCGCTCGGGGAGCGAGCTCGGCCGGGGCGCCCGCCCCGCTCCGGCGCCAGCCCCCGCTCCTACGGCGCTCCCGCGGCGGGGCGGCGCTCGCCGGGCGCCCCCGGGCCCCGGTCTGGCATCCTTCAGCTAAAAATACGTAATTTTTTTTCTCCTTTCCTTCTCGCACGCTGCCTCGCCTTCCTTCCACCGTCTCGTCCGGCTCGCCGGCCGCGGGATCCTGCGCGAAGTTCCCTTTACCAGACGCAATACCTCAGGGACGCTCCCTCGCCGCGCGGAGTCGGGGCAGGGGCGCAGCCCTCCAAGTTGCTACCGCGCCCCCGGCGCCTCCGGTCGGGGCGCAGCTCGCAGGGGCCGGAGGGGCGGCGGCTGCGCACCATGTGCCGCCCCCGGCGCCCGCCGCGGCCCCGGCGGGGGAAGAAAAGAAAGAAAAAAAATAAAAAAAAAAGAGAGGAGGGGGTAAAAAAAAAAATGCTCCACCGGATCCGGGTGCTGGGGCGGGCGGGCGGATCCGTTCCCCTTCCTTTGCCGCTGCCTCACTCCTTCCTGCCGCGATCATTCACGCGGCCGCTGCGCGCTCGCTCCCCGCCGCCGCCGTCCATGCCCTGCGCCCCGGGCCCTCCTCGCCGGCTCCCGCGGTGGCGCCGCCGCACCAACTTAGGCTCTTCCCGCAAACAAGGGTGGTGGCCGCGGGCTGCAGCCGCGGATGCTGCGACCCGCCCGGCCTTGCGCTCCTCCTGCCATCTTCCCTGGCTGAGCGGCCAACTCCCAGGGAGAAAAAAAAAAAAAAGAAAAAAAAAAAAAAAAAAGAGGGGTAGGAAATCTTCGTTTAAATTCCCTTTCTCAGGCTTTCAGACAAACTACTGGGAAGCGGCGGCTGCGACGGCGCTGCCAGCCAGACGCTGCACGGCTCCGGGGGAGCTCCCCCGCCCCGCTGCCTTTGCTGTAACCTCACTTGAGCCTATCGAAATCTTTTGTGCGGTGTCACCGCCCTTCGTTTAAATCCTGCCCTCCCCCCGCCGCCGCTCCGCGGCCGCCGCCGCTCGCTCCTCCCAGGCGGAGGGGGCAGCAGCGCCGGCACCGCCCGCCCGCCGCCGCCGCTGCCCCGTCCCCGCCGCGCGGGGCTCCGGAGGGGCTCCGCGATAAACAAACAGCGGGGCTGCCGGAGGGAGAGGCCGCTGGGAGGAAGGCGAGAGGCAGCCGGACAGCGGCCGGCCGGAGAGCGCGGCCCGGGTGCGCGGCGGCGCTGGGAGCAGCCGGAGCGCGCAGAGCGAGGAGCCGCCTCACGCCGGGGCACAGGCGGCCCGGCCGCCGCTCCCGCCCGGCCCTGCCCCGGGCAGCCCGCCAGGTGAGTGCGGCGTTCCGCTCGGGGCTGCCGGGCCGTGTCGGGCTGTCCCGGTCCGGCTGGCAGAAGCCGTTCTGTGCCTGCAGCGAGTGGCGGAGCCCGAGGCGGGCGGCTCGGAGCGCGGGCCCGCCCCACGGGGCTCCGGGTGCCCGGCCCGGCCTGGCCGCCGGCAGCGCCGACAACGCGGGATGGGCATTGCTGCGGCTTTCTCACACAAAATACTGCTCTCAGCACAGGCCTTGACCCAGATTTTAAACCAATGAAGACGAGTTTGGTCTGTTGCTCTCCCGTTTCTGTCGCTGTTTTTGAACAGTGGTTACTGTTTATTAGATTTCAGCAGGGAAAATGAAAGCTTACTGACACTGCTGTGTGCTGAAAGCTCTACAAAGACTTCCTCTGATCTGTTTCTACTCTGCAGCACACCGAGAACTTTTTGAGATGGTTCTTGTCAAAGGCAAGATGTTATGCTCAGTAAACCTGAGGCACACATCAGATTCTGTCCTGTTCACAGTATCTGCATTGATATAATTCTGACTAATCAAAGCCCATGCTGAAACCACATTTTACATTTATTACGTATTTTGCTATACCTTAAGCTGCAGCTAAATAATACTATTTTCCACCTTTAAATCAGAATTCTCTTATTTAAGTCAGCCACCTAATTCTAGGCGTTTGCAATGCATTTAGCAGGTTACAGAGCTCCAGAAGTACATTTGTCCCAATTCACAGTTAATATCCTGCTACATTCCTACTGCTGCAGGGCTGTAAGTGACCTTGAAATAAATGGAAATTGGACCAGATTTCTCACTTGCAGCTGCAGGTCAGCTCCAGCGATATCCTGGCACAAATAGAGCCCACCAAATGGATTCCATACATTTAAAGAGATTCAGACAAGTTTTTTTGTACATATTCTTAGTCATTAGCTAGAAGAACCTTTGGCTTTCTCCTTGTAGAGCAGGATGTGAGCAGGGTGAACACAGATGTAAAAGTGGGGGGTTAACAGGGTGTGCATATTTGGGGGCAGGGGAAGCCCTTGCCATAAAGCCAGGATTGAGGAAAGGGATAGATGCTCGTCTATGGGTGTGTCAAAAATAGGGCAGTTCTCCACCCATCCCTCCTCACAAAAACAGTGTGAGGGAAATTCTGTTTACTTGAGTCAGATTATAGCAGTTTCAAGGAAGGTCATGATTTGGGCCTAAACAATTTTGGCTTACTGCCAGCGACTTGTTTTCAAAAGTATAAATAGGAATGATTTCAGAGTACTCTGAAAAATAAAAATCAATGGGCAGAAGAAGCCAGCTGAACTGTATTTCAAAGTATTTCCAGATACATCCTTAAATGAGGTGAGATAGTATGCAGCACAAGGAATGTCTCTCATAAATATTAACCTAGTTTATTTTTAATGAGGATTGACTATATTTAATTAGGGTTTGATAGATTTCATTTTAGAAAACGTAGGTCTCATCCCTGGCTAGAAGAGGTGTTACATGACCTAATAATCTTTTCCATTTTTAGATGCTGCTGCCTGCCATGATGCTCCGTGTGATTTGTGCCATTCTCCAAGGACAAAGGGGAGAGATCCTTGGTTTGGACAGGTCCTGCAGTGCCTCCTCCACCAGTCTCCCTCCACAGAAACCCAGCTGGGCCTTAACCCTGGCAGTTCCTGACCAAAGCTCTTAGTAACTGCTACAGTATAAAGCAATTTTTTTTTTCTAGCTCTTATAACCCATCTACAAGACTGATCCAGTCCTTATCTGCCTTGGTATTAGCCAGGGGGAAAACGGGTAATTTTTGTGCTGTAGTAGGTGTTGCATGTGGACAGTGTCCAAGGAAGGCTTGCCAAATGCCATTGTCCTCCCATAGTAGCCCTGGGTGTTTAGTTTTTCTTCATATTAAATGTTTGGGGAATAGTGACTTGGCTTTTGTTTTTTGAAATAATAATGTAGAAAATACCACCTTCATTAGTAATTTTTACCATGTAAGTGGCTTTTCCTGGAGCAGGTCCCTGTTAGATTCATCGTACAGACTAGGATTGCTGCCTCGGTACACCTGGCCTAGTGGATTCCCTCTTAGTCTGTGTTTCCCATGAATATGCAGTCTCATTCTAAAAGGCAGCCTTGGAGGTGGATTCTTTTGGGCTGGTAACCTGAGCAAGCTTTTTTAACATGCTTTAAACTGCCAGTACATGCAGCTCTGTGGTTGAGGAGGAGACTTGTACCCAGTGATGTTTGGGGTGGGTATTTCCTTCCTAAATCTTCTGCACATCTCTTTCAAGGAGAATGTGTTCACACCCATTTATTTCAGTGCAGAGGTGATCCACAGGACTTGGGCAGCTCACTGAATTGGGGTAAAAACTTGGACGAGGTGAAATTCCTGTGGCCATGTTTGGCTTTATAAAGATTTCACTGGCAGAGTCTGAATGAATTAACTCTCTGGGGCTCAAACCAGCAGGCATTGTCAGATACAAGGGATTAAAAGGCTTTTTAATGTGGCTTAGTAGTGTACAGAAGATTGGCTTACTTGTATGAGCTCTTCTTTTGTCACATTGATCTTTATTTTGCATTGTGCTTAGTACAACAGAAACTGGAGGCTAAAGTCTTCTTTACTGAATTGTCTGAAAGGACTTGGCCCTTTTATTGCTTAGTAAAATATTTTATTGTGAAGGAGGAATTGATTTTTGCCAGTGTAGCCACTGTTGAGTAATAGCTGAAGAATACCAAGTTGTAATAATTTCATGAGCACTGTATGTGGCCAGGTGGGGGAGAGGAAGTTTCTATATGGTGGGTTGTACTTCTTTGTATCACTTTCCTGTACAGATGTATTGATCTAACCTAATAGGGAGCTAGCTGATGAAGGAATAAAAGGTAATTCAGTGGTTCCCCTGTGTCAGCTGTATGTGACTAAACCCATGAGGTGGTAATTACAGGAATGATAGCTCCAGTTCTGAGGGATGCAGCTGCTTTGTCAGGCTGTAAACTAAAAATCATAGGAGGATAAAGTTGGCAGGGACTGGTGGAAGAAATACTTCAATACCAGGGCAGAGATTGCAGAAGAGGGTGGATGAAGATGGGCCTTATCTCTGCAGCAGTGTAAGTCACACAGAAGGAAAGGCAAGTTTCCAAAATGACCAGCTTATTGTTCAAAGATCTATTTTGTCTTAAATGCTTTGGTGCTGAGTAAGTGTTTTGTGGTCAGTACTTACAGCCATTACTTCATGAGAGACTAAAACTGTGAGGTCTGGGTCTGTCTCGGGTCTGCAGAGGTAGCCATGGTCGATGCACTGGGATGCAACCTGAGGACTGGTCTGCTGTAGCCAGAAACACAGATCTGGAGGAGCAGTTAACTAGGCACTTGAGACAGCAAAGTGCAAACACAGTCACAAGTTTTTTTTTCTTTTGTCTATAAATAAATAGGTTTTAGGATAGTGGGTGGACTTTCACATACAGGTTTCATTAACCTTCCTGTTCTGATGTGGTGGTTTGTGTTCTTTGTTTAATATGGCATAGTCAAAAACACAGTATCAAAGGTAAGAACAAATTCATTATGTAGACAACATTAATGTAAATATCCCAGTAGTGGGATGCTGGTCAGTTTCTGTTTCTCAACTGAAAGGTAATACAGCAAGAGAGGTTTTTCTTTTGTTGTCCTTTTATTCATTATTTATTGCTCTGTTTTCACCACTTGCTGTATATAATTGATTGCTTGTCCCCTGGTGTTACCATGGATATTTAATACATCAACATGGAAAAGAGACACACTTTTATGAAAAGGAAGATGCAGCTACAAAACTCCTCTTGTACTGAATGGACAGCTGTGCCATATTTTATGTGAATACAGTCAATAATGGCTTTTTGCTTCTTGTTTTTGCTTCTTGTTCTTGCCTGCCATCTACTTACACAGACATCCCTCCTGCACCTCATGTGTTTTGAGGCTGGTTGAGAAGGTTCCATGTGTCCCTTCTCCCTCCCTGGAGCAGGTGAGAAGGGCCAGAGGCAAGTTTGTAGCCTTGAAATTCAGGAGCACTCAGTGCAAGAATGGCAAATGCTGTTGGTTAGAGTGGTCCAGCATAAACAGGAATCCAAGACCCTCCCTTAGACTTACGTCTGGGTTTTTTTGAGATCAAAGGAGAACATGGTATTTTGAACAAAATGTGCAAGGGCCCACCCTTCCTGAATTGCACTTCTGGTCGTATGTTCTGTCCTGCAGCTGTGATACTCTACAGAAGGGTTTGGGTTTCTCCCCTCCCTGCCCTCTTTTAATGTATTGTGAGAGAAATTTAATAGATGTTTTCACAGGAGTCTCTGATCCTACACTGCTCTCATTGTGCCTCTCTCTGTGTTCTGTGAGCAGGGCTGCTGATCATTAATAATTTAAGCCTAGCACCTCTAATTCACCTGAAGTTCATGTAATGTATTACTTACATTAGATGTAGGTGCCAAAACTGACCTGTAAACCTAAAATGAAATTGGGACTACAAAATTAATTTCATTTAGATTCTGAAAATTAGACTATAAATGGAATTCTTATGGGAACTGTGTAAATCTTCTTTGACATTGATTTAATGTAATTCTTTTCTTAATAGGGTAACTTTAAATTGTGTAACCAGTACATGGTTTTAACCAGCACAGATTTGTAGCAAATCCTGCAGTAAGATGAGTGCTAAGAGGAACATTCTGTGCTGTTTCTGAATTTAAGGATCACACTGTATAGCTTTAATGCAGTTGAGTAGACAGTCAGACATCATACCCCCTCCCCAGCCCTGAGCAGGTAGGTAGTGACACAAAGCTGTGATGTCATTTATCAGGCGTCTCCATCCCATCAGTGAATTTTAATTTATAAAATGCATGTGCACAGGATAACACAAATTTGGGGTAAAATTTTATTTTTATGTTCAAAACTCAAGTCAGAATCTGAATTTCAAGTTTAGTACCTGAATTAGAATTTCATGTCCGAATCATCATAGTTAATCCCTGTTCTGGGAAAATTTTGAAATAAAGACTTAGTTTTTCAAATTGGATGCAGGAATTCAAGAGCTGACTAGCTGTGGAACAAAATTTGTGTTCTCTTAATAGGTGGCAAGTAAGTGTGCTTGTCTTATGCATGAAATTAAATTGAGGACTGAAATTATTCTGATTCATTCAAATGTTCATGCTCTAGATGACAGCATATTCTGCTTGCTGTGCTTGCTTTTTATCTTAGACATTTTCTTGTTTTTAAAGATAACATGTTCAGGTCTGATTCTTCAGGTTTAATTCTGCCTGTGAGCAAATTCAGAGGGTTGGATTAACAAATGCACTGTCTGTGCATGAGAGCTCGGGCATTAGATTCTCTCTGCAGGGGAACATTTAAGGTACTTGAGATAATTTGACCTATGAAAACAATAATTTTGAATGTTTTACTGCAAATAACTCATAATAGCCTGACGTTCTGTAAAATGTATGATAGTGCTTTTAAACAGGGAAGAATATGCTGAATGCTGGGTTTCTCAAAACTTGCATCCAAAATTACCACTACAAGGCTGCCTTGCACAACACTTAATTCATGTGGACTTCTGCTAAACATCCTTCTGTGCCAGTAGAGTTCTTGAAATGAAATGATTCTTCCAGACACAGTGAGTGCTGATAGCAGGCAGCTCTTGCATGTTCATTCTCCCTTCTGCATCCTTAGGGCTGATCTTCTGTCTTGTCTGTATGTCCTTCCAAGAAGACAGGCACTGCCATTTCCTTAATGAAGTCAAGTTCTCTGTTCTTTCTAAGGTTTAATTCCAAGGATTGTCAAGGCATAAGCTTTAAGATTCTACTGCACTGTATTTGCAAAGAAAAGTAAAATGTGAGAAATAGGAATCCACTTTAAAAACAGAAAATTGCACATAAAACTCCACCACCAGCTAAGACTTGAGAGAGCTTTCTGCAGTTAAAAATTCACATTCTTCTCCCAACTCATAAGGAAGAATGGTGTGGAAAATACATTTTGTACAAATATAGTTCCAAAAATGGAAAAAAAGAGATAATCTAAAACTTCATTAACAGAAATTTAGAACATCCTGAATCCTCTCATATACAGCTTGACCCAGCCCTGCTCAATAGTGGAAATAGTTTACAAGGGAAGGTAGATTTGCTTTCTGTTAAGATATAGCTTTATAATTAAAGGTAATACTAATTAAACTTGAGTGTTGCAGAAGCAAAAATGACAGTCACTGCTTGAGACCTTCCCTGGCATGACTAGATGGGACTTCTAGCTACAAGGTAAAGTATTTACCACCTTACCCTTGCAATGTACAATGAAAGTAGCCATGTATTATCTGGTATTCTGTATTGCAATCCTAATAGTGTTAGCTGCTAGGACTATAAAAACTGTTCAGAAATGTGAAAATGCTTAAGCTGTGAAAAGCATATTGGCATGATTCATTAGATGCTCTGATCAAAACACAGTGTGCTTCAATAAAAAGAGAATGCAATTTAATTTGCTGCTGTCGGTGGTATGTGCTGCACTGCGTTTGTTTCTTGCATGGGAAAGAGGAAGAGCAGAGAGCAGGGGCTGCACAGGTGTTTGTCCTGCAGCTGACCCCACAAGCAGCAGACTTGAACGAGTCTTCCCAGACACAGAACTTTGCCTGAACAGAGGTAGTTGCAAAGTCAGAGCCAAGCATGAAAATTATCTCCTTTTCAAATTAAAGCTTTTATTGGCACGACAATGAAATGCATAGTGTTGTTGGTGCAGTCCTGGGTATACTGAACAACTTGTTCACCTACCAAAGAGAATCAGGTTACTTTTGAGATCCATATCTGAATGTAGTCTCAGATATTAAACAAAGTAAGTTGGCTTGGTTTGTTCTAACAAGAAAAACATTATTGAAGAAAATATTTCCTAGTAGAAATTCAATGAAAACATTTTACACTGCAAGTCCAGCATTCCAAGATAGAATCTATTTTTTCCCAGTGAATGTATGCACGATCCAGTACTAACAAAAGTTAGCAGAAACCTATTTTAGTAAAACCTCATTAATCACAGCAATCTGATATAGTATACCTGATCTTCATTATATTTAATGAGAGATCACCGAGCAAATGTGCTCATTAGTGGCTCTGGTATTGGACAGCTCAGTGAGAAGAACTTGTCTAAACCCTGTTTCAGTTATGTGCATTTAACAAGCTCCACGAATAGCTCTGGGCTGCTTCCTGTTCCTCAGGCGCTGGCAGCGTGTGTGAAATGTTATAAAACACATGGAGGATGCAGCCCAGGCTGGTTTGTTTCTGGGGGTGCTGAAATCTTGGATCCCACATCCTCCTCTTCTGTTTCTCATGGTCCATGTGCTTGGCAAGCTGCTCCTTCAGGTGCTGTGTCTCCCTGGTGCTCACCAGCTACGTGGCCCTGAAGTGTCTGCTCACTTCTAGAGCCAGCTCAGGCTTTGGAGAGCCCCCCAGACCCACACCTCTGCCTCCTGGCTGCTTTTGTTTTCTATCTGCACACCTTGCCCATAAAGGCAGTGGGTTGCTGGTTCATTACACAGCCAGAACTGGATCATGTGGGGTTCAAACTAATGATCTTTAAAGCTCCTTCCAACGCAAACCATTCTATGGTTACAGCATTCTATGATACAGTAACAGAATTGGGGTTGAAGAGTTCTCTCAACAGAATTAGTTCCTCTTCTCCGAACCTGGTCTATCTTCAATGCTGAAATGGAAAAGCAGCCTCTTCACTAATCAGCCTGACTGCAATTAATATCTACCACTAGCAATAACAGTGACGCTTCCTTGAATTCCCAAGTTTAAACTTGCTGGAATCCAGGGCGAAAGGTGGAAGTGGAGATTGTGCTATTTGTAATTAAAATGCTATCATGAGGAAAAAATGAAGATTGGAGTGAAATAAGGCTGTGCAGACATCCATGCATGTAATTTGGTTTAGATAATGGAAAAACAGCCTGTACAAAGAAAAAGCCGTATCTCTTACTTTGTTGTGGTGGTCAGATGTTCTGGAGTTGTATTTTAGTAGCAAACAGCATGAATTTTAATAGTTTTCTTTTAGAAACCTAATATTGCTGAGACAGCAGTCAAAATCAGAAGACTCATACAGTGAGCCCAGTTCCCATCACACAAATCAGCAAACCCAGATACTCTTCATCCTGTTTAAAAAAAAAAAAAAAAGGCATCCACATAGTTTAGATGCCAGGCGCTGGGCCCGTCGTTTATTTACTCGTTTTATCCTCTCAGTGCCCAGCGTTCACTCCCTGCCCGGGCCCTGCAGGACCGCACCGGGGAGCGGGGCTTCGTGCGGGGACAGCGACACCCCGGGAGGCGCGGGGCGAGCCGGCAGCGCCCGTCAGCCCCGGCCGCTCCGGGCACCGGGCCGCGCCCAGCCCGGCCCGATCCGCCCGGCAGCTCCGCCTCCCGGCCTCATCCACCGCGCCCCGCTGCCTTCCAGCTCCTCCTCCCGGCCCGATCCGTCCCGCTCCGCTCCTGTTCCAGCTCCGCCTCCGGCCCTCCGCTGCCCCCGCCCATGAGGCGGCCGGGGCCGCCTTCCCGAGGGCGGCAGAAGATGGCGGCGGCCGCGGGCTGGGCGCTGCTGGCCCTGGCGCTGTGTCTGAGCGCGGCGGCCGCGACCGGCGGCTCCGAGGGGAAGCGGCCGCCCAAGAAGAAGGACATTCGGGACTACAACGACGCGGACATGGCCCGGCTGCTGGAGCAGTGGGAGGTGCGGCAGGCGCCGGGGCCGGCGGTGTCCGCCCGCAGCACGCGGAGGGAGCGCCGCGGCTGCCGGGGGCGGCGGGGCCGGGCTGGGCCGGGGCAGCTCCGGGGGCAGCGGCCGCTCTGCCCGGTCCCGGCAGGGGCGGATCGCCGGGCCTGGTCGGGACCGGGAGGGAGGGATCCCCTGGCCTTGTGAAGGGTGGCCGGTGCCGTGTCCTTCCTCCGAGGCTCTGGGTCCGTGTGTGGGGGTTTCAAAGCGGGGCGAGCGGCCCTCAGCCTGCCCTGCCCGGCTGGCCGGTCCCGCCTTCCCAGAGCCCCAGCACCCAGCTCGGTGCCTGCCAGCCTCGTCTGGCTGAAAAGTCTGATTTTTTCGAATTATTGAGCGATACACATTGTGTGACCGAGGGGCGGATACCAGAAGGAATTTAATTTCACGTTTACAGGATAGATATGTTGTTTTGGTTTGGTGTTTCTTTCCTATCTTTCCTCATAGTAACAGCTTCTAATTCCAGCTCTCTCTCATCGTCTTCATCCTTATCAGCCCGCTGCCTTAACTTTCCTTGGCGGTTTCCCATCACTCTCTTCTCCATGTGGTTGTCATGCCACTGATAGGTTCTTTTCACTACGTTATGTTCCGTCATCTTCCGATAAATGCCAGAGCACTCCTCACTGTCATTTATTCTTTCCCGTGAGGCTTTTTCCTGGAATATTTTGCAAAAAAACCTGAAAGAAATCATAGAGAGAAAACTTATGTTTTATGCAGTTGTAAGTCAAGGTGGAGAAGTGTGATTTATATGTAAATTATAGATAAAGTAACTGGAAGTATGGATGCCTGCCTTGGTCCTGGTTGGCAGGTCATGGACTTGTTCATTCCATAGATTGTTACTCCATATATCCCTTTAGGAAGGGAGGTTCTTAGAAATTTGAGTTAAAATTTTAAATAAAATTAATAACAGGCTCAAAGTTCACTTTTCTGTTAGTGGTATCAGCCAAGGACCCAGCAGGCCCAGCTTCCAAAAAAATCAAGGCTTAATATTGCCTAACTTGAACCAAATTTGTATTTGTAGCAAAAAAAAAAAAAACCTTAAAAGGTTTGAGCATCTCTTTTCAATGAGATGGCTGAAGGGGAGACTCCAGTTAATGCTGCTGTAACTCTTGGCTGTATATTCTGCTCCAGCCCTGGTGGGCAGGTCAGGAGGCTCTGGAGGGTTTTTCCTTTTCAGCTGGAGCAGGTCCCTGACCCAGGTCACAGTGTGCTGCACAAATGCAGATGTGGCAGAGCAGCTGGGCAGTCACTGCTGGGGCTGGGGGTGTCCCTGGGGAGAGGCACACAGGGCACAGCAGTTTGGGGTTGTTTGCTCTCCTGGGATGGTCAGCTGCAGGGCTTTTTGCCTGGTGGGAGTCAGGACACACGGCGAACATGAGAGGCTTGAGGGGGTGGTGGAGCAGGAGAAAGGGCACGAGTGCACTTGATGGAGTGGGATGAGAAACAAAGGGGCCACTGTGAATTCGGGTAAGAGCAGGAACTGCGCTTGGGAGTGAGGGACACAGGGCATACACTGTACAGGATCAAATGTCATTACTGTCAACTGAATGAAATTACTCCAAAGATTTCTTTCTTTCTTTCTTTCCCTACCAATTAGCCTGAAACCATTGGAAGATGGTGGTTATGACATGCTGGGTTCAGCCACAAGCCTGAGTGTGGCTCCAGCAGCTTTCCCAGCAGGAGCAGCCACCTCTCTGCTGCCCCTTGCACCATGTGCATGACTGCCTGCTGATCGGGTGGAAAACAAGGATGGGCAAAGAGGCAGAGTGCTTCAGCAGCTCAGTTGCACAACTAGAGCTTGGAGAAACCACTGAGGGATTTTCCTCATGGAAAGGGATTCTCCTGAAGCCTGGAGTCCTGGGGAGCTGGACACAGGACTGAGAATCTGGGCTGGAGGACTCTTAGTGATTGAAATGTCAAGTGCTTTAAACAGTTTATTACTGGTACAAGCTCAGGGTTTCTCAGGCTTGACTCTGATCACTGAACAGGCAAAGCAATTAAGTGAGATATATTACTAATGTTTCAAAAACTCAAAATGCAGAGCATTTATGAGAAATTTCTGAAAATGGGAGCTGAGGGGAGGAGCAAGTGAACGAATATACAGTTTTTCCTGTGTCTATGGAATGCTTTTCCTCTGGAACCTCATGTTACTGTTTAAGTGAGTCTGTGTCCTGGGGTGACTTGATAATGCTGAGTTGATAATGCTGAATGTATTTCCATTCAAAGTGAAAGAAAACAACTTCAGGAGCATTTAGTTGAATAGTTAGGGGAAAAAATAGGTAATACATGTTAGTAGTTTATGTTGTCACTAAATCCAAAGTCAGTTTCTGTATTTCATACAAAGTATTTGGAAATGTTTCCTTCTGCCTTTTTCTTTCAAAACTGGAATAAGCTGGCTTTGCTCTAGTCAAGACAGACTTAAGCTTCTTTTGATCGTGGAGAATGTTTTTCAGTCAGTCATGTGAGATTTTGTATTTTCACTGTACTTTACCAATTTGACCATTCTCTGGCCTCCTGTAAGATAATGTTCCCACTTAGTGAGGGCAGGGACTTTCTTGGGCTCTCCTTTCCTCCCAGTTCACTCATTTCAGAAATTTCAAGGTGTGTGTACTACTTGAAGCACGTTTCAGACTTGCAAAATTGAAACAAAGGCATAATTAATAAGAAAAGAAAGGATAAAATCTAAGCCTCCTACAGCTTCTGTTCTGTAGTGCATAAACTTTAAAGTCTACTGTTACAGAAATCAGGTACTGGCTTCATGTAAATTGTCACCATATTCTGCTCACATTTGTGAGCTGTTTTAAGGGCAGCACTTTGATTGTGCCTTTCCAAATATTGAAATGGCTGTCAGCCTCAGCAGAGACATCAAGAGGTTAATTTTTTCCTTCTTTGTGGGAGTGATTTACTCTGGGTGATTATGTTGTCAGGCTGTGAGCTGCATCTGTGCATTAGAAAAGTCATGAAACCTTTAATCAAAGTCTTTCTATGGCATAAGCACACAGAAGATGTGAATTCTGTGGGTTTAATTGTTTCAAGACACAAAGTAAGGGAACTTAAATTCTCAAGCTATCACATGATTCCCAGAAGTGAGTTTTGACCTTTGAAAGCAGTATCAGATTAATGTTTTTTCATATATGTGTGTATGAGGCTTTTTATTGCAACTTTCCCATTTCATCTTGCATGCATAATATTAGTGAAACTGTGAAGCATTTTATGAGTTTCATAGGTGGAATTGTATTGAATTAGCCTTAAGGCTGAAATATTTCTCAGTGTGTGATGAGATTCCACTTGTCAATATGAAAATGTTCATCATTTTCAGGGGAGGGTTATAAGTGGAAAGAGCACTCTTGGTGAAGTGTCCTGAAACAACAGTCACTATTTCTTTTGGTGTCACAATCTCCATTATTCAGCTAAAAATATTTTATCAAAGTTATTCTCTAAACAAAAAGATAAAAAAAAAAGATCCAAAATATGTTTGTGGAACAGCTGAGATTAAAGCTTCCTTGTCGTTTTCAAAACAGAAAGATGACGACATTGAAGAGGGAGATCTTCCTGAACACAAGAGGCCTCCAGCACCAATAGATTTCTCAAAAATAGATCCAGGCAAGCCTGAAAGCATCCTGAAGCTGACAAAGAAGGGGAAGACTTTGATGATGTTTGTCACAGTGTCGGGAAATCCAACAGAAAAGGAGACAGAAGAAATCACCAGCTTGTGGCAGGGCAGCCTCTTCAACGCAAACTACGATGTGCAAAGGTGAGCTCTTGTGCAGAAGCATAAAGTTCTTGCCATTGCAGAACCCTTTCTTCCTGAAAACCTTTTCAGCTGTTCATCTGCTGTTCTCTACCTCCGTCATCCATTACTATTTCTGTTTCTTTGTCACTTGTGACAAAACTTGTGGTGTGGTGCACAAACCTCTTCAAGCTTATGCACTATGTGTGTGTGTAGCCCTAATTCTTTTTATCTCACTATGGTTCAGCTATTTATCAGTTCTAGCTGCAGTAGTTTGCCTTTATGTGCTTGATGGAAAACATCACACTCTGAAGACTTGTCACCACAAAAGGCTTTCTGTTCCCCTGTTAAATGTGACTCTTTTTCTCTGAGAGAGAGCATCATTTTGAAACAGAAGAATGTTGTGCTCTTTATTGAGGCCGAGTGAGAAGGGTTGCAATAAGTGTATAAAGCAAATTTAATGCTTTTTAGTGGATTTTACGTAGTGCCAAATTAGTTCTAAATTTGTTTCCTTATTCTTACTTCCTTGGTTACTTATTGATCTACTGCATACATTTTATTAAATGTCCTAGAATATTGTTCGCTTGTCCCCATCCCCAGGCAACAGCTAGACCAGCTTCTTGCTCTTAAACATGTGCCTCAGTCATGGAGGCTCTCTGAGCAAATGTATTTGAAAAGCAGAATTAACTGAAAAAAATTTGGATTTTTCCTGTAGGTTTATTGTTGGCTCCAATCGGGCCATCTTCATGCTGCGGGATGGTGGCTATGCCTGGGAGATCAAAGACTTCCTGGTCAATCAGGAAAGGTGTGCAGATGTTACTCTGGAAGGTCAGGTTTATCCTGGCAAAGGAGCAGATGGAAATGAGAAAGTGAAAAACAAAACAAAACCTGAAAAAGCCAAGAAGAAAAAAGACACAGAGAAGAAATCGAACGGTGCCAAAGAGGACAACCGAGCAACCAACCAGAGAGAGGAGCTATGACAGCCACGGTACCCAGACTGAATCCTGCTCTGCTGCTCCCTGAAGGGAATCTGCTGATGAGTCCTGGGTTTTGGGGAGGAAGGAAGCAGAGACTACTGAAGCTCAAATTTGTGTTCAAATTCACCGGTTTACTCATTGCCGTTGATCATTTGTTTAGTTACAGGAAAGGTAATGCTTCATGGCAGCATTTGACTGCTTTAGTTTGTAATTTTTTTATGCTTTTGTTGTTGTTTAAAACTAGCTTACAAATCTGTGTGTCTAACATTGCAAATTTAATTTAAGTGGAAAAGAAGAATTATGGTCTCAGAATACACTGATGGTCATCTGTAGTAGCTGTGTCCCTCTTGGGTGTTCAAATCATGGATTCACAGCTGCTGAGAGCCAAGTGCAGTGTGAAAAGATTCTTTCATCTGTAGTAGCTGTGTCCATCCCAAGATGTGTACAAATCATGGATTCACAGCTGCTGAGAGCCAAGTGCAGTGTGAAAAGATTCTCTTGGAAGATGGTTTGATAGACATAGTTGGCACAAACCTGCCCAAAGTAGCAAAGAATAGTGGCCAAAGATGCCTGAAATTACAGGGTTTAGGACATGTTTGGTTAGACTGCCTGTTTCTTTAAAATAAACTCAACCCGTTGTGTCCCAGGAAATCTGTGCCTAGGAGTGTGGTGGACGCTGGGTAGGAGCTCTGCTCATGCACTGCAGATGTGTACAGGAGGGACACTCTGTGCCCTGCAGAAATGAATGGAATGGTAGCACCTGCATGAGCAGTGTCAGGGTGAAAAGTGAAGATGAATCCAGGGCACTCAGGTTGCTCCTGCTGCTGAAGGACTGTGCCTGTGGAAGCACCTGGTCTGTGTGTCCCGTTACTCAGGCAGAGAGCTGGAAGGAAAAGCTTTTAACTCTGAAGTTAATTTGGTGTACTGATTTAATGCTTTGTTTAAATATTTGAAAAAGCACTAGTTAGAGCACAGAGTTAAACTTTGAGTCAGACATATCACTCACTAACACTGATCTGGTTAGATTTTGGTGGGTTTTTCTCTTGGTACAGATTCCTGACTGACGTGGTTGATTGTAAATGAACATTTGATTTGAATACTATGAAGCTGTTCACATGGGAGCCAATACTTTATATAATTGGGGAGGTTTTGTTATTACTCAGATTGTATTCAGTCAAATGCTTTGCTTAGAATTGTTTCCCTTCTGCCTTACAACCAGTTAGGGACAAAAGGCACCGAGTAGTGTGGTCCACATCATTTTATTACAGAGGATGAGCACAGTACCAGCTGTCTTCATTCAATACTGGTATGGTGTTACTTTTTCTTTAGGGTGCTAAAATCCAAGTGTCTTGGATAAAAGGTCCTAATTGAACCATAATGGTTGATCTTGTGGAATACTTCGGTATCAAAAGTATGAAACTGTAACTGAGTCCTTGTTCTAAAATAAAATATGTCACTAAACTTATTGTTTTGAAGAGTAGTAAAACCTTTTAAATAGATCTGCATTTGGTTATGTATTCAAGAGGCAGACTAACTCATCTTTGGTTTCTGTATGTAAGGACTAAATGATGTTGATAAGGGTTCCAGTTGATTCATTTTATTTAATTTTAATTATATTTGTATGAATTTAGATTAAAGAAACCTTTGCAGCTACACTTCATTAAACAGGCCTGTACCTGTTTGAGTGGAAAATTAAAATTTGTTTCTTCAGGATTAGCTATTACTTTTTATATTCTACTACTAATGCAGATGTGCAGCAGAGTTGAGAAGAGTCTTAGTGGTACTTTGATAGTTGAGATGTGCAGTCAATTTTTGTGCACAACTAATTTATCATTTGGTCACATATTCTGGGTTAGCACCACCCTTTGTAACCAATATTGCTTCTCATCTCAAGGGAAGAACAGAAGTCAGATGAAACTATAAAAATGAAATATTAATGAGTTTTTGCTTTTCAAAGTTATGGTATAGAGGTGACAATTCAGATTTTGATCAGAAAGACATGGAAGTGCAGTTTTGTATTCCTCCTAATGTTATTTCCTTTTTGATCAGGTTGGGTTTGAGACTGGTGGAGAAACAATTACTACACTATAGCTATAGCCCAACTTTTGAGTATAGATACTTTAGTCATTCATAAATCTACATTTACAGTAGATTGGGTCTTTCCCCTTTGTAGTTAAAAGGAGGTTTATTGAAATTGAACCAGACAATTGACTCTTTTTTTTTTTCTTTTTGGTTGGTTGTTTCTGGGTCAGTTGCCCATGCCAAATGCAGGTGAGTCTTGTGCCACATAGCTTAATCAAATTTCAGAGTGCTTGGGGTTTTTTTGTGTTTGTTTTTTTTTCTAGGTTTTTAATCTGTGTGATGACTTGGCAGTTGCTTTTTTATATAAAACACAAAATGCTGCCTTCACAAAATAAATTTATTTTACTCTTCCATTTTTCTTCTCTCTTTTTCATTCTTTACGCTAAACAAATACTGAAATATACCAGTAAGTGTAATATGGCAGTCTGGCAGGAGCTGCTTTACCCCAGGCAATCTTTCTCTGCTATTACAGTTCATTACTCAAGAATAACCTGAATTGCCTTTTAAAAGTGGTAAAGTCTTTGAGACAGTTGCACTTGTCCTGGGACAGTGGTACATAACTAAATGTTTGGTGATGACTTAAGAAGCTTAAACCCTATCACACAAACCCTATCACACACATGAATATATAAAAATAAATATCCTCAAAATTTTATACAAGTCCAGGAATGCTCTGTGAGTACCTCAGAAGATGGAGTCTCCTTTGGAGGCTTATCAGGCTTTCAATAACAGATTTTTTGGTTCCACATACAGAACATTGAGATACCTCCTTTAAAACTAATTTCAACCACTAGGGTGGTAGTTATAGCTCTTACTATTTCCTTTTTTTTTTCAGTTCTATACAGAGGTACATGGAAAATCATCTGTTTTCATGACAGCAAAACATCTGCTGCCTTTCTCCTCCCAGCATAGTGGCTTCTCTCTTCTAGTGCTATACCTAACTTTTCTGAGCTACTGTTAAATTTTTTTAACCCAGCTGTCCTACTCAGAAAAAAGTTTGTCAGTGATGCTACACAGGATGTGGTTGCACTTTGTGAAAAATTTCCTATGGACAATCAACTTTTTATGTAATAAAATACTGCAGAAAATATTCTGAGTTTTGTTGATTTGGGGTTTTTTCTTTAAATTGTTCTGGCACAAACTACTACAGGTTTTTCTGATCTTAACTTAGAGTGGTCAAAGCATTTCTCTGAACAGTCAGATCAGCCTTGACTTCCAAGAAAATCTTTCTGTCACTGTTCCTGAACTCCGAATTTTGTCCCAAAAAGGAAATCATAAATTAAAACACCATTTTGTAAAGCCATGGAACAACCAACTTTTATGTGATATTTGGCTACTGTTCTCGATGGGTTTCTGGTAAAGCTTATAAATTATTTCCATTCTTTTATCTGTGGCTCATTTCCTTTTTTAATCAGGGAGTAACACTGCCTTTTCCAGAGTTTTTTTTTCTTTTAATTGCATCAGATATTTATAGAAATTCAAAGAACTTGTGCCTCAATAGAGGGGATGCCTCTGGTTTTAAAATGCCTAATTCATTGGTACTGTCATATTTTTCTTTATTAAGATTTTCATCCTGCTAGGTCCATTGATACCCTGCTATTTGATAATTCTTACTCTGGGATAAAATGAACTATTTTTGAATATCACTATTTTTTATCTTTTATACTGTGCCCTTTTAACAGGACAAATCCCACTGAATTCAGGTAGTACCAAATTGCCAGAAAGGAAAAGAAGGAAAATCCCTCCACCTGGATTTTTGGATGATGGTATTTTTTTCTCCTGCAGTAGTCAGGTGGTGGAGGGGGCTGGACATGGAACAGGAGAGCTCTGTGCAGAGCAGTTTTTGATTAGCATTTAAAAAGCTGCTGTAACACACAACAATCAGGCATTGCACGGTGCCAGGCTTTAGCCAGGGACAGATGGGAAATGCTTTGTTCCTTTTTGGTGTGATGCTGCCTAACAGACCTGTGCTGATAGTGGCTGGGTCACCAGTGGCACTACATCAACTGTCTCTGTGATAGGAAAACCAGACCTGTTAGCCATCATTTAATTAACAGTAATAATGGTAATCATTAATTATTTTTAATTGGTGTTATATGTTATTGTTGTTGTTATTATTATTATTAATTATTATTATTATTATTATTATTATTATTATTATTATTATTATTATTATTATTATTATTATTATTACATAGACATTGGTGTTTTGGAAGGGGAAGATGGGACAGTTAAAGGAGCTTCAGCCTCTTCCCTGTCTTATGGGCAAAGGCTACAGCTTCTCAGAAACAGAACCTTTTTTCTTTCTTATTCCAGAATTGTACTGTGTTGAAGTGAGACAGGAGACACCCTTGTTTTTTACAGAAGAGCAACTGCAATGCTCTAATTCATGGAGTTTATAACCCAAACTTTTTTTTCCTTAGATAATTTATTAACTCTAAAAGAAACCTGTGGGCCCATCTTTACTGCCTGTAACATCTGCTGCTTTTAAAGGCAATTATCAGTTGTGTCTGAGCAGAGGCTGGACTTTGGTGCTGGCACCCTGCCCACCAGTTCTGTGGGAGGCACTGTCCACAGCACTGAGCACTCATTAAATCATTAATATTTAAATTACCTCGGCTGCCTTAATTGTTGGCAGAGTTAGATGTCATCAGGGCTCTGTGTGCATTGGAAAGAGGTGAACAGCAAGGCCCTGGAATTTGCTTCCAAGGTGCAAGGATTGAACAGCACCATGAAGTGACCTGGATGTTGCTGTTGCTTATAAAGTTTTTTCTCTGGTAAGGTACCTGAATAATTGTAGTGCAAGGGTGTGCTGAAAACAAGATCATGGTTGAGCACTTGCTGAGTCAATATAAAAAATAAGCAAAAATGTTTAATAGGTGTATTTATGTGACCATTGATATTGCTTCTGAGATTCATGCCTGCAGGCCATCTTGTATATTTTAACTTGTCCTTCCATTTCACTCAACTTATTTTTGCAAAAGAAATTTAGAAATTAGTCGTTTTCACCCCCCCATCTAAAATGGTATTTCAGAAGTGTCCAAAATAGTACATATTTGAAATCACATGAGACTTTTGTATGAGTATTTTATTATTCATCCTGCCAGTTGTATCCACAGCCATACCCTGTGCCTTGCCAGCCCCTGACAGTCAGCTGCTGTCTTTCAGGTGCTGTGCAGCATGTTAATCACTGCCTGGACTTTAGATAATTGCACTTATAATAGGATGCAGTTGCCAGGACCTTAATGGAAGCACAGACATGCAAATGATTTGGCATTTAAGACAGCAGTTGAGCACAAGATCTTGAAAAAAACAACTGTCTTGCCTTTAATGTGGGTACCAGGTAGTTTGTTGTGAATTAATGAGCTGTGTAACCTAATGAAGGCAAGACCACTTTCCTTTTTATCACCACTCCTCTCAGCTTCTGTTCCCACATAACATCACCATTTAAGCCACATCGCTCAGTGCTCAGATAACCCAACTAAGGCCTGAAATTATTTCACCCATGTTGTTATTTCTGGCAGTAGTGATAAGCCAGGACAGCCTCACTTTCTGGGATGAGAAAATCAACTTTAGATTTGTAATGAGAGCAGTCCATGTCCAAGAGACGGAGCTGTAGCACTGGAGCTTTCTACAGGAAAGCAGAAATAAATGAGCTGCATTCATTTCCTCAGGTGCTGCTATCAGCTGGCAGGCCCTTTGCTTCCAGGTGAGGTATCTGTGCTTTTAGAAACATTATCCTGTACTGCTCATCCTACGCTAACACAGGAGGAGAGGAGATGGGGCTCTGGTGGGGCTGGGAATTTCACTGTGATCTCACATTCCACCTTCTGGCAAAGGAAGAGGGAGAATTATTTGTCGGGGGCTCCCTCCTGTTGAATCCTGTCGCTGTTCCCTTGTCACAGGCCCCTTACCATGTCCTGACAGTGCTGAGAGGCTCCAGCTGAGCCTCACCCTCGGAAATTGCGGGCAGATCCGCTCGCAGGGCGCTGCAGCTCTCGCTGGGGTTTTGGTGGTGTTCAGGGAGCACGGGCCGGGTTCGGCCCCGCGCTGAGGGAGCAGCGCAGGAGCAGCTCCTGACGGTGTTCTGCAAAGGAGGAACGGTGTGCCTGCAGCCCTGCTTTGTGCACATCCCTCTCCCATCCTTTGCTCAGAAGGGGAATGGCAGAACAGCCCTGAGAGAGCTGCGGGATCGCTGTGCCAGGCTGGGACTCACCGCAGCGGCTTCAGCGCCTGCATGGGCGACGGGCCCGGCTGCTGCCAAAGGCCGCAAGCGCTGCACGCACAGCGCTGAGCCTGGCGACACGGACAGACAGAGTCCCGTGCTCCACAGGGCTGGGGAGAATCAAAACTCTGTCAGGCATCCCACACCTCGCAGCTGGCAGCAGGAGCTGGGACAGCGCCGTTTGGAACTTGATGCCCGGGAGAGACTCGCAGGAATTTCACGGCTCGGCCGGGACGGGAGAGCCGGGAGCCGCGCCCGGCCGGGGCCGCGAGAGGGCGCCCGCGGACAGGGAACGGCCTCTCCGGGTAAAAATTTATATTATATTATATTATATTATATTATATTATATTATATTATATTATATTATATTATATATCATACATATAAAATAAATTATAATGTTATATATGAGAAATGTGGCATTTCTGGATAGTGGACTTTGGAATGCTTGCTTATGACTGTTGGACTCAATGACCTTAGGGGTCTTTTCCAAGATAAACAATTCCATTCTCTTCTAGTCTGTAATACTCTTTTAATAATTTATATTATCTTTGTAATATATAATCTAAATATTAAATCATGTTATATTTTATGAAATATATTAAATTATACTATATTTTTATGCTTTTCAATCATAGGTGACAGATCCACTCATCCATCCCAAACACACAGATACACATGTGCACACACACAGGGCAGCAGTGGCACAGCAGTGATCGCAGGAGTTTTTCTCTTTTGAAATAAGTAGGGAGACAAAAATAAAATAAGAAATTTGCACTGAATATTTATTTTGATAAACATTGTGTACTCCAAACAACTACGTGTTATTTCAGTTGTAAGCCACAATCTTTTGGAAACGACGTCCCAAGAGCTCTTGTCATCATAACCCGACAGTCAATGCACCACCACGGTCTGTGGACATAGAGAGCTTTCAAGTGCAAAGCAGATTATCAGAAAAGACACATTGCCAACCTCCTTAACAAACTGGACAATGCTCAACTCCAGTAAAAATGCTTCATATGTCTGCAATTTAGTTGTCTTAGTGCCATTGTAATAAATTAATAGAAAATATATCTTTTTTTTTTTTCATTGGAAAGTCTATAAGAAAATGTACAAACCTCTAACTCCGAAAAAGGACCAGCTGTTTCGGCGACAGGTAAAACAAGCAGTTGAACAGAGGCAATAAAACCCAAACATCCGAACAAACAAAGAGACAAACAAACAAAATGCAACCAAAAAAACCCCACTCCACCAATGGCAACTGTGTAGGCAAACATGGAAACATCTGCAGGAATCAAACCTTACAGAGAGGGTCACTGCAGCTCCTGCAGGGGCTGTACAGAGGACGAGCAGTTGGGGAATTCACTGGTCAGAGTGTGCACTCTTTGAAAAGAGTTTCTAGAACAGTCAGGGGCTGAACAGGAATCACTTGGCACGGGGCTCTTGCTGACTGGCCATGGCAGCAGGCTCCATTCTGCCTCCAGAGGACACACGGATGGCTCCAGGCCGTGCAGGTCACCAGGAGCCTTGGGCATTTCCCTGCACGCAGCCAGGATGCTCTGCTGTCCCTGGGGCTGCCAGCCTGCAGTGATTCCTGTGGGTATTCACAGCAGGAGACCCTCCCCAGATCCAAAACAGGCCCCATGTGCCAGGCTCAGCATCACAGGACAAGCTGATTAAGGTTTCTCTCTTAAGAAGGTGAGATCTTTTAAGAAAGGAAAAGAAAAAGGTTTTTTTCCTAGAGCCAAGTCATATGCTTTCACCCTGAGAATTCCCAAAACAGCAAAATCAGAAGCTACATTTCAGCACAAAGGTAACGTGCTCCTAGAAGCTGAACAAAGCAGTTTGGGGACAGACCCACCTGGTGGGATGCTCCAGGGTGTTTACACTCTTAGAGGGAGCAGGAGAGGGGAAATGGCCATGGGCAGTGGAGCACTGCAGAGGGCAACCCCAGCACTGGGGCTTGTAGAAAGCCAAATCCCACTCCAGACACATCCCACTTTCCTGCCCACCATCTGCTATGTGCTCATGAAGGAAATATTCCTGCTTTGGTCCATCTCCTGGAAGCAAATGTGTTCCACCAAAACTGCTGCCACCAACAGCACTGGCTCAGGGCAGGGAAAAGGTTTAGACAACCCAAACTGACAGACCATGGGGAATTCCTGTTAGTCTCTTCCCTTGGCTTCATGGATCTGGCACTGTTGTGGCCATCACAGGACATCAGATAAATGTTTTGGATGATCATGGTTGAAACACCAGTGAGACTGACTCTTTCATGGAATAATTTGTGAAATCCCCAAACTATCATAAGAATTTTGGAGAATAAACAACCCACCTTATTTGCCTTTTACAAATGTTGCCCATTCACTCTGCAAACAGCACAAATGCCTAAGGAACATTCATTACCAGACTCTTGTTGGGAAGCTGGGAGGGAATGCTTGGCTCTTTTTCTTTTTCCTTTTTTTTCTTTTTTTAAATTTTTTCTTTATAATACAATACACATGACATTCAGTGAATTCAAAACAATTTTGTAGCAAGTCTGAAAAGAACATTTCCAGTTTCAAAACCCAGGAGAGGCTTGAGTGGAATGCAACCTACAGTATATCTAAATTTTGTTCATGCTTGCTTTGACATTCAGAGCAACTTATCTAAACCAGTATCTGCACAGCCTTTGGAATGACAAACAAAATCCTTGCTTTTTAGTCTAACTTCAAGGTAACATTTTTGATACTGTGGGGAAAAAGAAAAACCTAATTAATAAACAAAGTAGCCATCAGCAATTGGAATAATTTATGTGGCAGTGGGGACAGGCAGAGATAAAGTGGGGAAATAAACCAAAGTCTTGCTGGCAAGACTGACATTTTTTAAAAGCTTGTCATGATGTCTTTCACATTTTCCCCCTGCCCTCAGATTTCTTACAACAGCTACAGCCTCCAGAAACGCCTGTGTGGTATTTTGGGGCAACTGACAGAAATATCACTGAACACTAGAAATGCTTTCAGTGTATTACAAGGTAATGTTAACATCCCATCTTCAAGAGATGCCCCTGTAAAGTCCTGATCCACTCTGATCTGCCATCATTACCCAGGTCTTTGATTGAAGCAGGGGGAAAGGAGGTACAAGACATCCAACTAGTGCATTGGGATTCCCACTTTAATTCTTCAGCCTCCTGGAAAGACCTCATCCAGCTCTCATGTAACTCTTACAGGAGGACCAAGACATAATATCTTTAGCCTGAAGACAGGATCAGAAAGCAACACACAGCAGAGCAGTCTGATCCTGTTTCCCCTGATGTCCTGGGAAAGGTGAGGGCAGCTCACCCTATTTGATGCTGAATAAGGTAAGTCCCAGTATTCCTAGTCAAAAATTGGAAGCCTTGAACTGGGATTGTATTAGCTGGCAACCATAAACTGATTCTGCATGTCATTATACAGAGGGAAAGGCTGAATGGGAAAGGCTGAGAAAATACATGTGCTAATTGACATTGCTCTCCTTCTAGCCTGCAGCTGCTTGTTGGAGGAAAATTTCCTGTTTGCACAGCCACTATTAAAACTCCGTGATCCATAGGAAAAATGTGGTTTTCTGAGGAAGCAGGAATAGGTGGTTCCATCAGTCTCTGCTGGCATGTTTTGTCCACTCCTTCTGTCATTTCTTCCCCAACTATGTGCCGCGGGCTGCATGTGCAACACACACCCCAAAGAGCTTGACCAAACCTCACAGAAGCTTTAGGGGAAATGCTTACTGTTCAGTTACACTTCCCAGCACCCAGGAAATCACTCAAATCCACTCTTTCTCCACCAGATTATCAACCAGTCTTTGAACTGGCATTCCAGTCTGCGTGAGCAGCTAGTTACGCTACAGAAAAGGAAAAGTCAACTTAGAAGATGGTGGAAGCAACAATCCTTGACGGTTTTCAGACCAAGAGCTCCCCTTCCAGAGGCAGCACGAACACCAGTGTGTCCCAGGAGCGCTGGCAGAAGCAGCTCCTGCAGAAACAGCCCAGGCCTGGCTCGGTGCCGCCAGGGCCGGCCTCAGCGCCCGAGCCAGCCCGGCCTGGCGGCCCCAGCACTCGCTGCTGGCCACAGCAGGAGGCTCTGCTCTCACACCTGGCCCCTCTAGCTACTTACAGTGAGATCTCTTTTTGAACAGCAACAACAACAACAAAATGCTACGCCGGCGGCGCGGGCGGGCGAGGCCTGCGCAGAGCGGTCAGTAGTCTGTCTGTCTGTCCGTCTGTCCATCCCACGGAGCGGTGCTGGCGGCCAGCAGGCACAGCAGGGTGTCCTCACAACTTCATTTTCTTCACCACAGGAATTGGCAGTGCTTGGTAGATTTTGGCTGAGTCCTCGTTCGTGACCAGCTTCACCCAGACGGGGCGGAAGCTGCCTTTGAAGCCGACAAAAGCCATTTTTTCTGCAAATCAGAACAAATGTACTTAGAGTGTGCCAGGACTGCACCAGAAACCCTCCTGTGTGCATGGCTACACCTCATGGCTGGAGGGCTGCAGGTGCACAAGAGCCATGTATGTAACACACACACACACACAGATGGAATCATGCCAAAAGCTGGTAGAGCTGATTGCAGCAATGTGCATGTGGAGCTGTATTCTAATGCCATATGTGATGCTCTGAAATCAACATGCTTTGTGCCATCAAGTCAGAATGTTTCAAGAGAAAGCCAGCTAAAAACAAGTTCAGACAAATAAAAAATCCTGGTTTGGGGCATTTAGTGGGTAAAAAGGCTCACTATTTCTATTATTAAAAGGTCTTTTAATCTAAACTTAATCTGGAAAATCAAATCCCCTGAATTATTTATTTCTAAGAAAAATGGCCAGTGTGTTTTTTCCTTTTTGCAGTTTAAATAGAGCATGTTACCCAAAGCTGCAGTGAACACAACCTTTCTGAATAAATAAATTACTGGTTTCAGGATGTTTGAGCACATGCTGATAGAAACAAGCAAGGCAAAGTTCAGAAGCAGAAAAAGTGTCCCTTTACTGGAGTAATGGGAGGTTAGAAATGAGTTTTTAAAAACTGGTTACCTTTTAACCTAAAACCCTCTCCTGCTCCAAGTTTCTCCAGTACTTTAGTCCACGGTCCTCTTGAAATGAATCTTCCTTTAGATGTCATCAGCACTATGGAGCTGAAGGAAACAAAGAGGTGTGTAAATGGGTGAAGAAGAGTCAGAGCACCTTCCTTCCTTCCTTGTTTGTGAATTTAAGTCTGCAGTTTGTCTATAACCCACAACATAAATGTAGCTCTGCAGTTTATTAATCACATGCAGCCCTGCACATTATCTGGGGCTCAATCAGTCCCTGAATCAGTGTGCATCCTGCTGCTGCCTGCATGTCCTGCACACATTTGGGCTCTTTTGGAGTCATCAGGCACAAAAATACCTTGGGTGTATTGTTCTGCTGTTGGGAGTCTGGCCCATCTTGGGTGATAAAATCCAAGAAAAAAGATGAGTGTTATGCAGCATTTTTGTACATTGCTCCTTAGTGAGAACAGATTATTTACTCACTGATCTTTGATGTTCTTGACATAATTCTCTATCTGTGCTGGGATTCCTTGTAGAATGGAGTTTTTGAATGTTACTCGATCAACAACTTTTCCATGGTGTCCATCAATCACAACCAGCTGGATACCCTCTTCAGTGAGGAAAAACCTGACACCATCAACCTGGGCAGGGGGAAAAGCATTCTTAATCTCTCACAGTAACACAATTGCAAACAACCACCTGTAAGAAGTACTGATAGTCTTGAGTCACGGGACTGCTGTTTGCTTCAAAGGGCAGAATTCCAGGTCTCAGATCCTGCTATCCTGCCTATCAGGATAAGATACTGCCCTTTTTTTTTTCCCCGAAATACAAAGCAGAAATTACCCAAATTTAACTCTCCATGGTAACTCTGTAAGCAAGTTTTCCATGAAGATAAAGCAAGTGGTGTAGAATTGCACCCCATTAAGTTCATTGAGAGGATTTGCTCACCTCAATGTATGCAAAGTCATCCTTCAGGTGGAAGTACTGTTTCTTGTAGGTTTCTATCTTCACTTCAATTAGGTGGTCCTTGGTCTTCTGTTTGCAAAATAAAAACCCATAAATTTTCTAGTGAGAAGGGCCATTACCTGAATGCTGCATTTTCATTGAAAACATTTCAAACCCTGAAATTCAATCAACAAGGAAGCTACCTAATAAGCACTGACCTGCCAAATTAAATTCTTAATGAAACTGGGCACAATGGTAACCTCTCTGCTCATCCTGTCACCAGTTAAGCTGTTTCACTGAATGGCAGAGTGATTCTTACTTTGCAGAACTGACACATAATTCTCCAAGGCTTTGCTGTGTATTCCTGTTTCAAGGGCAATGAGTGAAAAAACCCAAATAACAGATAAATACTCCAATTCCTCCCCCAGAACCAGACTGCATACTGGAGATTGTGTTATGCATTATATAAATGACAATAATTCAACTCTACTATTCAGTCCCCTGTCTGCCACTGTTGTTCTTACAGCCTGGAGGAGCTGGAGGCTCCAAAATCACATCTGCTAGACCAACCTGTCTCCAGCTCATTAGTTTCCACCCTGTGCTTTCAAGAACAGCACATCACATCAGAACCCCAAAAGAACAAGTATACAGCTTGCAATGGCTCTCCACACATTCCAAGAATCTGTTTCATATTATTTCACCTGCCTGAACCATTTCAGAAAATCAGGCACAGCATATGCTGACCCTGGCACGAAGTTTTTCTATATCTGTGGGCTCAGTACGTGCCAGATTTACACGAGCAATGATTCTGTGATAAGAAATCAGCTGCTTTACCAATTGTGCACTGGAGAGCTTCTTTGGCATTGGCACTTCCACTATTGGTGTCTCAATGTACTTGGGGTAGGCTGTGGCTTCACAGTCGCTGACACCAGCTGTCTTTGGGATCACAGCTTTGATTCTTATTCTCTCACAGCCCTTTACAGAGCAGAAAGCAAACTTCTCCTTCTCATTTTGAGCTTTGAGTTTCAGAAACAGCAACCTGCAGGCAGGAAAAAAAAATAAATAGTGTCCTTCAAACATTTTATGCAAAAACATATTGTTTTGGTGGGCTCTTTCCTACGGTTTGCAATAATTTTCATTGCAGCCCTTGGCCCTGTGTTTTATAGGGCCCAACATCCCATATGCAAATAACAGGGAACACTCATCCCAGAAATTGTTTAGGGAGTATTATGGAAAGTAAAAAAGAGAAATCAGATAGCACCTGAACATCTTCTGAGCCCTATTCCATGGTGATACATATGTAGAAACACATGCTCTGTATTTTAGGTCTTTCTTTCCCATTATTTTAATCCTTTAAAATAACAGGCTTTGCACTTAGTTCCTCTGCCTCCCTGTCATGGTGTTTATAAATAGTTTTTGTTCAAAACAATAAGGGCTGTGCATGTCTTCAGTTAAGTTTTGTGGTCGGCACTTTGCTTTTGTCTTTCTCCTTTTTTTTTTAACTTTTCTAATTTGTATTCACTTGGAAAAAGCCTTTCCCAGAGTAATTGGCAGTGCAGCAGAGGCTGTGAATGAGTGGCAGGTCTGGGAGTCCCAGGAAAATTAAACACTGGTCACATTCCCAGAAAACCTTCCTGGTTTGGTTGCGATCCCCGCTAACGGCATTAGGCAAACAGCTCACAGCTCCAGCAGCATTCCCAAAGCAGTGTCCAAAGCAGCAAGGCCTGCTGTCTTACCCAGTGTCCTCATCCCAGTAGTAGTACCCTTTGGTGGGGTATCTGTGCTCCAGTTTCTCCATCTGGGAGGTTCTGTAGAAGGTGCCAGTTTTGTATGTTTTCTTCAAGAGACGGTTGTGGATGTCTGAGAGAATGGAAAATGTCGTCCCTTTAGGATAGCAAAACCCTACTTGGATCCAGTCATTCCTAAAAATAGCAAAGGACCACATTGTAACAAGTTATAGCATAACTATTCTTTTCCTGGGCATGCTAGAAGCCAAACAAAATAATTTACAATAAGTTTTTTCCTGTCCAGTTAAAATTTTCATGGTTTAGAATGGATTAATGCAACATAAATTAGACATAACAACCATGGGTTAGTTAAGCAATTAGGGCAGATCTGCTCCTGACTTCTACACCTGTGATTTCCATGCACCAGGAATGAATTAGCTCTGAAGCTCCAAAAATGAACTGTGTTATCTTACAGAGCTTCCTGGGGGAGGAAACAGGAACCTGAGATGGCTCGTGAAAAGATGAACTCAATGGACTTCCTGTAACAGGCATGTTCATTCTGGAAGAGCTCATGAGGTGATGACCTCACCCATTAGAAATGTGCAGTTACATGACTGTACTGGAATGCTGGGATCCAGTTCACTCACTTGTTGAAGTTGATGAGCCATATGGCCAGCTCTTCAGGGGCTGTCTTGTCCCAGTGGATGGTGTAGCCTTTCCTCAGAGTTACAACTGGCTGATACTGCTGGTAATGAGTGCTTTTGCTCAAAGCCCCTTCCAAGTAGAGTGGGTGATTGTGGTAGTCATTTTTTATTATTTTCATTTTCAGGTTGGCTGGCTTGTAGGCTTGGATGTACATCTAGATGGAAAAAAACCCCAACCAAACAAAAAAAAATATCACCAAGGGTTTAATGAACTACAGTAAAATGTTCAGATACTCAATAGATGTGAGCTGGAGCAAGTCCTGTGTGCTGGGCAGGAACCTGTGGGCTGTGCACTTATGTTCAATTTCTAAGGCTTCCATTTCAACAAAGCAAATGGTTTTCAGGAAAAAAAAAGGCTCATTTCCTCATCCACTGAGTTCAAGTGCATGTGCCAGAGGCTGCAGCAGGGCTGAGATATTCTACAGCATCCTGCAACCCTCAGCAGCAGGACAGTATCTACCTCAGACATCTGACTTGTGCTGAACAAGGATCCTTCTGTCTGGATTTCAGAAGTCTGAAACCCAGTTCAGTGGTTAGAAATTGGCTGTAGGGGCACTACACACAAAAAAACCCCAACTGTTGCAACACACAAGACAAAGCCAGGCCCTCTCAGCAGAGGAGAGTGAGGACTCTCATGGCAGCAGCACTCAGGGCTCCTGTGGTGGGAAGAATGGTTTGGTGGTCACACACAGGATGAAAGACCATGAAAGCTGAAATCTAATTTCGACTCATCAGCACATTTCCCATAACACTGTGGGCAACACTTCCCTCCATAAATCAGGGAAAAATAACTAGCTGACAGCCCATGGATTTATGAATATTAATCTGTGAATGCCCACAGAGCTCTCAGGAGGGTTCAAGCACAAGTTGTTGGAGCTGTCAGAAGCCAAGGCCAAGGTTTCAGAAAATACACCACAGTATTTCTCATGTTCAAAGCCACCTGTGCAGACATGCTGATAAATAAACACAGCACTCTGAAGGAAGTCCATTTCTACAGGTCAAGCTTTAAAGTGCCAAGAAATTTTGAACAAACCAGAGTGATAATGATACTGCAAGGTGAGCACCTTACCTGTGCAAAGTG